>NC_091064.1:47712483-48337483 GCF_000393655.2 Nicotiana sylvestris
AACATTATGCTAGATTTGGACTTTCAGGAGTACATTTGAGTCCAGAGTACTAATCAATTATGTGTGTATTAATTATGAACTGGGACTACTAGTTTAACTAATTAAATTTGTTTGGTTTGAATGTATGTTTCATGGCTTTGGCAAATATAAGGATTTGATATTGAATGTGAGAAAACAGAGTGTGCTCTCAGTTTCTTCTATACTGATTGATTGAGCCCTTTGTGAACTCAACAAGAGTTTTGAATTGGTTTGTTTGTTTATGAGATATTCATTCTTTAAGTATAACAGCATGGACGCCTCACGAATAGGAGTTTAAGTTGTTAACTTTGAAGAAGAGCTAAAATAGGTGGCGAATTAATCTCATTATGCTTTGTCGTGAAAATTTGCAGCATGTTTCCATCAGGCATATAGGCTCTATGCCCAAGAATTGACTAATGTTTCAGTTTTAGATTCTGAATACTATTGTAGTAAGACGCGGACATAAGACTAAAGCGAATCAGTGCTTGATAGTGTAAATACAGAATTGGTATTGACCTGTCCCTCGCAGTGATGACTTTTGTTTAATTTGGTTTAGCTGTCTTCGCTTGTCATGGGCTTGTTCTTGAGCCCAAAGTTTTATTGTTGCTAATGTTAACTAATAGGGGTGGCCCAGCTTCTGAACTTCTAACGCCCTTCCCTCCTTCCCTAATAGTTGAACACCTAGGCCTTAAATCGTGTTAGTTCAATTATTTGTGGTAATTAATTTGAGGCAAGCTACAATTAGACGCTTAGTAACAAATGGCTCTTGTGTTAATTTCATAATATAAATGTAAAATAGCAAATATTTGTAGAGAAACCTTTAGGTCCGTTTAAAATACTATCGTGGTTGTGGACACGTTCGCGTGACATGATTACAATTTTCTAAAAATAAAATTGAAGTATACGTTCGCGCAACTTCGAACAATTTCCTTTAACAATGGAAGCATTTGCTGAGAGGCCACTAATCAATTTTAAGAGTTTTGAAGTGTGCCATCTACAATTTAATTATTCATGGCCCTCATGTTAATAACCTAGATAAAAAATATGACAAATGTTGGTAGTCTGCTCTAGGCACATTTAATACTCTATCATGACCGCGTATACGTCTGCATGCTTCGGCCAAACTTTCTTAACAATAATAAAGCGTTATTAATTGTGGACACGTTCGCGTGATATGATTTTTGACGTGCCAAACAAATGGGTACACGTACGCGTGACCCGTTTCAAGATA
Source organism: Nicotiana sylvestris (assembly GCF_000393655.2). Taxonomy (NCBI): domain Eukaryota; kingdom Viridiplantae; phylum Streptophyta; class Magnoliopsida; order Solanales; family Solanaceae; genus Nicotiana; species Nicotiana sylvestris. The sequence goes on from NC_091064.1 coordinate 47,713,733, forward strand.
ATTTTCTTAGTTTAAAAGCGGTAAAAGGATAAAGAACATAGGTTTTAAAGTGAGTAATTAGACAATTTTAATAAGCCAAGTATGATCAAAGCGACCGTGCTAGAACCACGAAACTCGGGAATGCCTAACACCTTCTCCCGGGTTAACAGAATTCCTTACCCGAATTTCTATATTCGCGGAACGATAATAGAGTCAAACTTCCTCGATTCAAGATTTTAAACCGGTGACTTGGGACACCATAAATTATCCCAAGTGGCAACTCTAAATCTTTAAATAAACAAATCCTGTTTTGATTGTCCTTTAATTGGAAAAACTCCCTTATATGTATACCCTTTACGGGGTGTAAGTAATAGGAGGTGTGACAACATTTACCACATTTCAGTTTACTAGGGCTTGACTTCACTTGGTGGGAGACGTATGAGAGGCGTAGGCCCGTTGGTGCAGCGCCCCTTACTTGGCAGGATCTCTCCACTCTCTTCTTGGAGAAGTATGTACCGTAGTCCCGTAGGGAGGAGCTGCGTAGACAGTTCGAGTGGTTGAAGCAGGGGGATATGACTATGTCACAGTATGAGTTGAGGTTTTCTGAGTTGGCTCATCATGCCGTCTGGATGGTTCCGACAGATCGTGAGAGGATAAGGAGATTTGTTGATGGCCTAAACTACCATCTCCGTATTCTTATGACTAGAGAGAGAGTATTGGGTGATACGTTCGAGGAAGTGGTTGATATCGCGCGCGGGATTGAGACGGTTCGCTATCAGGATCGAGAGGAGAGGGAGGCCAAGAGGCCTTGAGGGTTTGGCAGTTACAGTGGTTCTCTTTCGAGGGGCCAGTTCCAGCATGGTAGAGGTCGTTCTTTCAAGCCTACTCAGTCGGCCTGTCCAGAGTACCGTGGGGCATCTTCGGGTCATGGTCATCATGGATCTCAGCAGGGCCATTCATCACTCAATGCCCTACCAGCCTAGAGCTCGTCACGTGCCCCATCAGTCCAGGGTTCTTCCATGCTAGGTCCTTCTACTGGTCATTCCGGTGCCAGGGGTTCCCTTCAGTCCCCATATCCATTACCGGGGAGTTGTTATGAGTGCGGAGAGTTTGGACATATGAGGAGGCTGTGCCCTCGACTTCATGATGGTCAGCTTTAGCAGAGGGGTCTGGCCTCGACTTTTGCTCCAGTTACTTCACCACCCGCCCAGCCAGCTAAGGGTGGGGGTCAGGCAGCCCTAGAGGGGGAGTTCGATCAGGCGGTGGCCAGGATCATTTTTATGCTATTCCAGGCAGGACATATGCTATTGCTTCAGATGGTGTCATTACAGGTATTGTTTCAGTCTGCCACAGAGATGCCTCTGTATTATTTGATCCTGGTTCCACCTTTTCTTATGTGTCCTCATATTTTGCTCATCATTTGGGTACATCTCAAGAGTTTCTTGCTTTACTTGTTCATGTATCTACCCCGACGGGCGATACTATTGTTCTAGACCGTGTGTACCGGTCATGTTTGGTGACTATTGGGGGTCTGGAGACCCGAGTGGATCTATTGATATTGATCATGGTGGATTTTGATGTCACTTTAGGCATGGAGTGGCTATATCCGTGTCGTGCGATTCTAGATTGTCATGCTAAGATAGTCACTTTGGCTATGCTGGGTGTACCGCGGATCGAGTGGCGTGGTGTGACAGATTATGTTCCTAGTAGAGTGATATCTTTTTTGAAGGCCCAACGTATGGTTGGGAAGGGTTGCCTTTCATATTTAAAATTTGTGAGGGATGTGGCATCTAAGACTCCTAGCATTGATTCTGTTCCAGTTGTGAATTATTTTCCCGATGTGTTTCCTGTAGACCAGCCGAGCATGCCACTAGACAGGGATATTGATTTTGGTATTGACCTGGTGCTGGGCACTCAACCCATTTCTATTTCGCCGTATCGTATGGCACCGGTAGAGTTGAAAGAATTGGAGGAGCATCTTTAGGAACTCCTAGATAAGGGGTTCATTCGGCCTAGCGTGTCACCTTGGGGTGCGCCGATTCCGTTTGTAAAGAAGAATAATGGCACAATGAGAATGTGCATCGATTATAGGCAATTGAACAAGGTAACAATTAAGAACAGGTATCCCTTGCCTCGCATTGATGATTTATTTGACCAGCTTTAGGGAGGGAGAGTGTTCTCCAAGATTGATCTCCGTTCGGGCTATCACCAGTTGAAGATCAAGGATTCTGATATTCTTAAGACTACTTTCAAGACCAGATATGGTCATTATGAGTTTCTTGTTATGTCTTTTGGGCTGACCAATGCCCAAGCAGCATTCATACATTTGATGAATAGTGTATTTCAGCCTTATCTGGATTCATTCGTTATAGTATTCATTGATGATATTCTGGTGTACTTTCATAGTCAGGAGGAGCACGCAGAGCGTTTGAGGGTTGTATTGCAGTGACTGAGGGAGGAGAAGCTTTATGCAAAGTTCTCCAAGTGTGAATTTTTGCTAAGTTCAGTGGCTTTCTTATATGATCGCATCAGAGGGCGCTAGTATGATGATCCAAATTTGCTTGTCCTTAAAGACAGAGTTTAGCATGCTGATGCCAGGGATGTGACCATCGGTGATGATGGGGTGTTGAGGATGTAGGGTCGGATTTGCGTGCCCAATGTAGATGGGCTTAGAGAGTTGATTCTTGAGGAGGCCTATAGCTCGCGGTATTCTTTTCATCCGGGTGTTGTGAAGATGTACCAGGATTTGAGGCAGCACTATTGGTGGAGAAGAATGAAGAAAGATATTGTGGGATTTGTAGCTTGGTGTCTCAATTGTCAGCAGGGGAAATATAAGCATCAGAGACCGGGTGGCTTGCTTCAGCAAATGGTTATTCCCGAGTGGAAGTGAGAGAGAATTACTATGGACTTTGTTGTTGGACTTCCACGGACTTTGAACAAGTTCAATGCTATTTGGGTGATTGTGGATCGGCTGACCACATCCGCGCACTTCATTCCTGTGTGTACTACTTATTCTTCATAGCGGTTAGCAGAGATATATATCCGGGAGATTGTTCGGTTACATGGTGTTCCAGTTTCCATCATCTCAGATAGAGGTACTCAGTTTACTTCCCAGTTTTGGAAGTCTGTTCAGTGAGAGTTGGGTACTCAGGTGGAGTTGAACACAACTTTTCATCCTCAGACGGACGGGGTAGTCCGAGCGTACTATTCAGATATTGGAGGACATGTTGTGTGCTTGTGTTATTGATTTCGGAGGTTCATGGGATAAGTTTATACCGCTTGCAGAGTTTTCCTACAACAACAGCTACCAGTCGAGTATTCGGATGGCTCCGTATGAGGCTTTGTATGGGAGGCGGTGTAGATCTCCAGTTGGTTGGTTTGAGCCTGGCGAGGCTAGGCTATTGGGACAGATTTGGTTCAAGATTCCATAGAAAAGGTGAATGTGATTCATGAGAGGCTTCGTACAGCACAGTCACGTCAGAAGAGTTATCCGGACCGAAAGGTTCGTGATGTGTCCTAGATGGTGGGTGAGAAGGTCTTGTTAAAGGTTTCACCCATGAAGGGTGTTATGAGATTTGGGAAGAAAATAAAGTTGTGTCCGCAGTTTACTGGGCTTTTTGAGGTGCTTCGGAGGATTGGGGAGGTGGCTTATGAGCTTGCTTTGCCACCCAGCTTGTCTAGCGTGCATCCGGTATTTCATGTTTCTATGCTCCAGAAGTATATTGGAGATCCGTCTCATGTTTTGGACTTCAGCACGGTTCAGTTGGATGATGATTTGACCTATAATGTGGAGCCAGTAGCTATTTTGGGTCGTCAGGTTCGAAAGTTGAGGTCAAAGGATATAGCTTCAATGAAAGTGCAATGGAGAGGTCGGCCCGTGGAGGAGGCTACCTGGGAGACCGAGCGGGAGATCAGAGCAGATATCCTCACCTATTTGAGGTTTTAGGTATGTTTATTAACTCGTTTGAGGGCGAACGTTTGTTTAAGTTGGGGAGGATGTGACGACCCAGCCAGTCGTCTCATGAGTTACTGCTCCGTTTTCCTTATTTCTGCTTCATTATGCTTCATTATCCATGTTTTATGTGATCAAATTGAGTAGTTTGGTAAGAAATGAGACACTTAGTCTCTTTTAAGAAGGTTTAAGTTGGAAAAGTCAACCGGATGTTGACTTATGTGTTAGAGGGCTCGGATGTGAGTTCCAATGGTTCGGTTAGCTTCGAGAGGTGATTTATGACTTAGGAGTGTGATTGGAATTAGTTTTGGAGGTCTAGAGTAGAATTAGGCTTGAATTGGCGAAGTTAGTATTTTGGCGATTTCCGGTTGGTTGGCGAGATTTTGATCCGAGGGTTAGAATGGAATTCCAAGAGTTGTTGTAGCTTCGTTATGTCATTTGGGATGTGTGTGCAAAATTTCAGGTCATTTAGACGTGGTTTGGTTGGATTTTTGATCGAAAACGTATTTCGGAAGTTTTTAGAAAACTTAGGCTTGAATTCGATGTGAATTGATGGATTTGGCGTTGTTTGAGGTGTTTTGATGATTGGAACATGATTGAATGAGGTATTGGGTTGTGTTGGTGCTTTTGGTTGAGGTCCCGGGGGCCTCGGGGTGATTTCGAATGGCTAACGAGAAGTTTGGAACTTGAGGGATTGCAGATTTTTCTGCTGCTTCTGGTGTTTTCGCACCCGCGGTTTGGGCACCACAGGTGCGGTATCGCAGATGCGTTGATTGGACTGTAGAAGCGGAAAGGCTGAGGAAGGCCTGGAACCGCAGATGCGAAAGGGGGACTGCACCTGCAAAGCCGCAGAAGCGGCGAATGGACCGTAGATGCGGTGTTGGTCCATTAAGTGAAATTCCGCAGATGCGGAGATATGACCGCAGAAACGGTACCGCAGAAGCAGTTATTTGACTGCAGACGCGGTTATGTCTGGGTAGAAGGTATATATGTTTCTTCTTCGGGATTTTTGAAGGGTTTAACCATTTTAAACTTCGAGCATAGAGTTTTTGGACGATTTTGAAGAGAGATTTCAAGGGAACTTCGATAACGTAAGGATTTTGGACTTAAAACACACTTCCATGGTGGTATTTCATGAATTAGGACTGAAATTTAAGGAATTAATGCACTAAAAATTGAGGTTTAGGGCTTGAGTTTAAGAGGGCTTAAATTAAGGATTTGAGGGGTCAATTGAACTTCGATTCTGGTGTTTTTGATATGTATGAACTCGTGGGGAGATAAGGAAACTAATAATGTAAAAATTTCTGAGTTTCAAGAAGTGGGCACGGGGCTCGGGTTTTGCTAATTTCGGAATTTTTGATATTTTCGGATTATTTTCGCTTGGGCTTTGTTCCCTTAGCATATTGTGACGTATTTGTTCTGATTTTGGATAGATTCGACGCGCGTGGAGGCCGATTCGAGGGGTAAAAGGCATCGCGAGCTAGAGTTGTAGCCTGTTCGAGGTGAGTAATGATTGTAAATGATGTCTTGAGGGTTTGAAACCCCGGGTTGCACATCGTAGTGCTATATTGAGGTGAGATACGCGCTGGATGATGAGCGTGGGGTCTTTTACTACTTGGGATTGAGACTTGGTCCGTCCTGACTGATGATTTTACCGCGTATTTGACTGAAACTTATTTGTTATCATCATGATTTGGGCTAATTGCCATGTTTGGGCTTCGTGCCAACTATTTGAACCCTTCGGGGATTTTGACTGATTTTTCTCACTATACTTGTTAAAAATCATATCCTCGGTCATGTTTCTATCTGTTTTAAACAATTCGAGCTGGTTTTATCATACTATTCCTAAATGAGAGGAATTTGTGGGCTGAGATCCCTATCTTCTATTATTGTGCCCGAGAGGCTATGAGGTTAATGACTGAGAGGGGTTGAGAACCCAATGGTGAGGATATTATATATGTTATGGATCGGGCTGTACGCCGCAGCAATACTTATATGGATCGGGCTGCCCCCCCTTGGACTGTAGGAGCCCCTCCGGAGTCTGCACACCCCAATGAGCGCAATCGACTATCTATATGGATTGGGCTGCACGCCGCAACAATGTACAGATTGGGCTGCACGCCGCAGCGATGTACGGATCAGGCTGCACGCCGTAGCGGTTATTCTGATTTCTGTTATTATGAGAGATATATGGGTCGAGCTGAGAATGAGCACTAATTGATGAGAGTGAGCCCGAGGAGCTGATATTGTTCTAAGTGATTGATATTGTGCCCGAGGGGCGGATTTCTACTTGCTATTTTCCTCCTAAATTTCCATTTTACCTGATTTAAAGAGATTTCACTTGACTTCTTCACTGATTTACTACTTTACGTGATTTTTACTGCTTTGATATAGAATTGTTTTGTGCCTTTACGTGTTTTCATGCTTTTATCCATTATTTATAATTATTACTCACTGGGTCGGAGTACTAACATTACTCCATCCACCGTGTGTGCAGATTCAGGCATCATAGAGTCCGCTCCTGAGTGCTGATCTTCCCGTCCAGGCAGTGTTTCGGAGATCACGAGGTAGTTGTTGGCGTCCGCAGCCCCCGTGCCTCCCTTATCTTATCATTTTCATGTTCTTAAAACTGTTGTATCGGGTTTAGTGATTAGTAGACTTTATCATGATTTCTCTTAGTTGTTCATGACTTGTGACACCCTAGTTTGGGCTGTGTCGGGATGGCTTTAATGTTGTTATCGTTAATTCCGCGAATTATGGATATTATATCATGCTTTAGAACTATTTATGATATTTAATTGTTTAAAAGAGGTGTTCTGTTTTGGTCTGGCTGGCCTTGTCTTTACGAGAAGCACCATCACGACCGGGTTCGGGAATTGGGTCGTGACAAGTTCGTATCATAGCCTAGGTTACATATGTCTCACGAGTCATGAGCGGGTTTAGTAGAGTCTCGCGGATCGGAAGAAGACGTTTGTATTTATCTTCGAGAGGCTGTAGAACCTTTTTAGGAAAAACTTCATATTCTTGAAATTCTTGTCGTGCAACCTTGTTGATCTGAGAACTAAACTTCTATTGTTCTATTCTCTCACAGATGGTGAGGACGCGAGCTACCCGACGAGGTGAATGACCACCAGTGCCACCAGCTGGGGCCACCAGAGGCCGAGGTCGCGGTCGAGGCCGTGGCAGGGGCAGAGCAACACCGGCAGATCCACCAGCTACCCCAGTGCCCGATCAGGTCCCAGTTGTGGACGCTGCAGCAGCACCAATTCAGGCACCAGCTATGCCTATCGTGATTCCAGGCCTTCAGGAGGCTTTAGCTCAGATCTTATAAGTATGTACCGGTTTGGCGCAGGCAGTTTCAGCTACTACGGTCGCAGCTACTTCCCAGGCCAGAGGAGGCACCCAGACTCCAGTTGCTCGCACACCTGAGCAGGTAGTGCAGGGATTACAGACACCGGGGGCACCTCCAGCCTAGCCAGTTGCACCAGCTCAGGAGTTTGTAGTACCAGTCATGCCGGATGATAAGCAGCGTCGTCTTGAGAGGTTTGGTAGACTCCATCTTCCGTCATTTAGTGGTGCTGAGGGCAAGTATGCCCAGGGTTTTCTTGATAAGTGTCAGCGGATGCTCCATACAACAGGGATTCTTGAGACTAGTGGTGTGGCATTTGTGAGCACGTGATTTTTGCCCTATATGAATTACTCCAACAAATTCAAAACAAAATAATTTCTTTCAGTGTTTGCAATTTTGTTGGATTTCGTGGCATTTTCTGTCAATTATTTGCATTTGTCTGTGCACGTTTATTTTATTTAATTCATGAAAAATACAAAAAAATATGTTGCATCTGCATTTAGGATTTAATTTTATATTTTTAGATTAATTAGCAAATTAGTTTGTTTTATAAAAACGAAAATCACAAAAATAATTCATTTTGCATTTTTACTTTTAATTTTGAATTGTGTAATTTTTCTTTAAATTTCGGATTTAATTAATTATTGTAAATACCATGATGAGTGATTAATCTAATTGGGTAGGTTAATTTAGTTAAAAATTATTATTAATTAAGTTAGGATTTATTTTAATTTTGGAAAAAAGAAAAAAAGAATTGTAAAATTGAAAAAGAAAAAGAAAGAAATAAGAAGGTTTAAATCTGGGCCAAAATCAATCCAAATCTCCCAGCCCAAACGAAATTACCCGCTCAAATCAGCCCAAACCCATGTCCAACCCGGTCCGGCTTTCCCCCTCAACCAAATGACGCCGTTTCAGCTCCTTTCATCTGGACCGTTGAATTGATCTGATCGGACGGATCAGAACTGGGGACGTGAGGATATTTATATGTCCAAACGTCGCCCCACCCCCTTCATTCCATCCCGTTCAGCCCTCCCCTAAGACTCTCACCAATAACCCTAGCCCGCCGCCCCCTTTTTCCAACGCTCCAAGCCGGCGGCGCCACCTCCGATGACCACCATATTCACACCTTAAACTCCTCATCCCTTCCACAATCCCAATTCACAACCAACTTCGTTCGAACACACTCAGAATTCCTCGAATCTGAGGTTGAAGTCACAAACCCTAGCGCCGCCCTCATTTCTTCCGGTGGCGGCGTCGCCTTTGTTCACCACCAAATTGACACCATAGAACTGCCATGACCCCCTTGTACCAAATCCACACTCTGTTCTCCTCGAAGTTTGCTAGAACATCTCGAATCTTAAGTCTATGGTTCGAGCCTCAAAAGCTAAAGCCAAAGTTGCGCATGCAATGGTGTTTTCCCAGTTTTTATGAGTGTTCCGGACCAGTTCTACCACAGAATAGTATTATTCGATAAAGAACAAGTAGTTGACGATATTCGGGGTTTAAATCGGAAAGTCAGTCGAAGGGTCGAGCCCGAGTTGGTGAGTTTCTTTCTTTCCTTTTGTTTACGCTTGTGATTCCTTCATCTTTCTTTCCTCTTCTCTTTCCCTCCGGTTAATTAAAATAAAATTGAACGAGTTTTCTAGATGAGATCGAGTACTGTCTATTTTGTTCCGTCTCAGTTTTCTGTTCTAAGTTGGTTCTGTGATTTTTGTTTGGTCGGTCTAGTTCTTTTGTTGACAGCACGATTAATTTCTGATTTCATTTTGTTTGTTTAGCCATGTTAGTTTAATTAGGATTATATGACAATTTAGTCCCTTAGCTTAGGTTTTAAGTTTTCTGAAAGTTGTTTTAGTCATTTTCCTACTGTTTGCCATAGTCTTCTCAACATGGGTTCATTTCATTTGGGTTCTGAATTCATTTCATAAACCATTCTAAAGAGTTCAAATGGATTTTTCGAGCCCAGGTCTGATTTGATCATTGGATCATTTGACCCATTTGAGGCCCCAGGGGTAATAAACAGGGTTGTTAAGGGTAATATGGGTAGTATAGGTTGAAGAATCTTATATAACTGAACTAGGAAGCATCCAAGAAGCTGGGGTGGGGGCTATTTTGAAATTCTGAGGTTTACACTAGGGATTTCTAAGCTAAAATAAAAATTTCAGAAGGTTTTAAGTGCAAATTTTGAACTCTTTGAGGCTGCCCTAGTAGCTTGCCTATAAAGGCATTGTTACTTGAGACCCAAGAGATTTTAAGAGATAAAAAAATACAGAAAATACAAACGGCTGAGCTCTTTTTATTGCTTCATTGAACTTCTTCAGAAATGTTTGATTTGGTTCAATTTTTGAAATAATTTGAACTTATCTGAGTGTGGAATAGGTGGAATTTGGTCTTCGGAAGTTGGTTTTTGAAATTAGCCTTGGTGTTGTTCGATTCGTAGCTGTTTTGGACTGCTTCATATTATTTTTGGTTAAACTGGGCTGTTGGTATTGAATCCTGCCATATTGCTGCTGCTGTTTATTGCTTCTCACCTTTCTTTTCCTCTTTGCAAATTCCAGGTACATGCTCTAAAACCTGTATAATGTGAATTTCTTGACTAGAAAGGTGAAATGGAAATGGAGTTTATGAGCTTGGCCTTAGTTTGCTATTCATTAGTTCATCTCTTTCTGTTTTCTTCCTCTGAATCTCTAGTCTCTGAATCTGAAGAAAAGGTTCTTGTATTTAATAGGTGTTTGGTACCTTACTTGCTTTGATTGCCATGTAATGTGAAACTTGAAGTTGGATTTTCTAACATTATGCTAGATTTGGACTTTCAGGAGTACATTTGAGACCAGAGTACTAATCAATTATGTGTGTATTAATTATGAACTGGGACTTCTAGTTTAACTAATTAAATTTGTTTGGTTTGAATGTATGTTTCATGGCTTTGGCAAATATAAGGATTTGATATTGAATGTGAGAAAACAGAGTGTGCTCTCAGTTTCTTCTATACTGATTGATTGAGCACTTTGTGAACTCAACAAGAGTTTTGAATTGGTTTGTTTGTTTATGAGATATTCATTCTTTAAGTATAACAGCATGGATGCCTCACGAATAGGAGTTTAAGTTGTTAACTTTGAAGAAGAGCTAAAATAGGTGGCGAATTAATCTCATTATGCTTTGTCGTGAAAATTTGCAGCATGTTTCCATCAGACATATAGGCTCTATGCCCAAGAATTGACTAATGTTTCAATTTTAGATTCTGAATACTATTGTAGTAAGACGCGGACATAAGACTAAAGAGAATCAGTGCTTGATAGTGTAAATACAGAATTGGTATTAACCCGTCCCTCGCAGTGATGACTTTTGTTTAATTTGGTTTAGCTGTCTTCGCTTGTCATGGGCTTGTTCTTGAGCCCAATGTTTTATTGTTGCTAATGTTAACTAATAGGGGTGGCCCAGCTTCTGAACTTCTAACGCCCTTCCCTCCTTCCCTAATAGTTGAACACCTAGGCCTTAAATTGTGTTAGTTCAATTATTTGTGGTAATTAATTTGAGGCAAGCTACAATTAGATGCTTAGTAACAAATGGCTCTTGTGTTAATTTCATAATATAGATGTAAAATAGCAAATATTTGTAGATAAACCTTTAGGTCCGTTTAAAATACTATCGTGGTTGTGGACACGTTCGCGTGACATGATTACGATTTTCTAAAAATAAAATTGAAGTATGCGTTCGCGCAACTTCGAACAATTTCCTTTAACAATGGAAGCATTTACTGATAGGCCACTAATCAATTTTAAGAGTTTTGAAGTGTGCCATCTACAATTTAATTATTCATGGCCCTCATGTTAATAAACTAGATAAAAAATATGACAAATGTTGGTAGTCTGCTCTAGGCACATTTAATACGCTATCATGACCGCGTATACGTCTGCATGCTTCGGCCAAACTTTCTTAACAATAATAAAGCATTATTAATTGTGGACACGTTCGCGTGACATGATTTTTGACGTGCCAAACAAATGGGTACACGTACGCGTGACCCGTTTCAAGATAATTTTCTTAGTTTAAAAGCGGTAAAAGGATAAAGAACATAGGTTTTAAAGTGAGTAATTAGACAATTTTAATAAGCCAAGTATGATCAAAGCGACCGTGCTAGAACCACGAAACTCGGGAATGCCTAACACCTTCTCCCGGGTTAAAAGAATTCCTTATCCGAATTTCTATATTCGCGGACCGATAATAGAGTCAGACTTCCTCGATTCAATATTTTAAACTGGTGACCTGGGACACCATAAATTATCCCAAGTGGCAACTCTAAATCTTTAAATAAATAAATCCTGTTTTGATTGTCCTTTAATTGGAAAAACTCCCTTATATGTATACCCTTTACGGGGTGTAAGTAATAGGAGGTGTGACAACATTTACCACATTTCAGTTTACTGGGGCTTGCCTTCACTTGGTGGGAGACGTATGAGAGGCGTAGGCCCGTTGGTGCAGCGCCCCTTACTTGGCAGGATTTCTCCACTCTCTTCTTGGAGAAGTATGTACTGCAGTCCCGTAGGGAGGAGCTGCATAGACAGTTCGAGTGGTTGAAGCTGGGGGATATGACTATGTCACAGTATGAGTTGAGGTTTTCTGAGTTGGCTCATCATGCCGTCTGGATGGTTCCGACAGATCGTGAGAGGATAAGGAGATTTGTTGATGGCCTAAACTACCATCTCCGTATTCTTATGACTAGAGAGAGAGTATTGGGTGATACGTTCGAAGAAGTGGTTGATATCGCGCGCGGGATTGAGACGGTTCGCTATCAGGATCGAGCGGAGAGGGAGGCCAAGAGGCCTCGAGGGTTTGGCAGTTATAGTGGTAATCCTTCGAGGGGCTAGTTCCAGCATGGTAGATGTCGTTCTTTCAGGCCTACTCAGTCGGCCTGTCCAGAGTACCGTGGGGCATCTTCGGGTCATGGTCATCATGGATCTCAGCAGGGCCAATCATCACTCGGTGCCTTACCAGCCTAGAGCTCGTCACGTGCCCCATCAGTCCAGGGTTCTTCCATGATAGGTCGTTCTACTGGTCATTCCGGTGCCAGGGGTTCCCTTCAGTCCCCATCTCCAGTACCGGGGAGTTGTTATGAGTGCAGAGAGTTTGGACATATGAGGAGGCTGTGCCCTCGACTTCATGATGGTCAGCTTTAGCAGAGGGGTCAGCCCTCGACTTCTGCTCCAGTTATTTCACCACCCGCCCAGCCAGCTAAGGGTTGGGGTCAGGCAGCCCTAGAGGGGGAGTTCGATCAGGCGGTGGCCAGGCTCATTTTTATGCTATTCCAGGCAGGTCATATGCTATTGCTTCAGATGCTGTCATTACAGGTATTGTTTCAGTTTGCCACAAAGATGCCTCTATATTATTTGATCCTGGTTCCACCTTTTCTTATGTGTCCTCATATTTTGCTCATCATTTGGGTACGTCTCAAGAGTTTCTTGCTTTACTTGTTCATGTATCTACCCCGGTGGGCGATACTATTATTGTAGACCGTGTGTACCGGTCATGTCTGGTGACTATTGGGGGTCTGGAGACCCGAGTGGATCTATTGATATTGAGCATGGTGGATTTTGATGTCACTTTAGGCATGGAGTGGCTATATCCGTGTCGTGCGATTCTAGATTGTCATGCTAAGATAGTCACTTTGGCTATGCTGGGTGTACCGCGGATCGAGTGGCGTGGTGTGACAGATTATGTTCCTAGTAGAGTGATATCTTTTTTGAAGGCCCAACGTATGGTTGGGAAGGGTTGCCTTTCATATTTAGCATTTGTGAGGGATGTGGCAGCTGAGACTCCAAGCATTGATTCTGTTCCAGTTGTGAATGATTTTCCCGATGTGTTTCCTGCAGACCAGCCGAGCATGCCACTAGACAGGGATATTGATTTTGGTATTGACCTGGTGCCGGGCACTCAACCCATTTCTATTTCGCCATATCGTATGGCACCGGTAGAGTTGAAAGAATTGGAGGAGCAGCTTTAGGAACTCCTAGATAAGGGGTTCATTCGGCCTAGTGTGTCACCTTGGGGTGCGCCGGTTCTGTTTGTAAAGAAGAATAATGGCACAATGAGAATGTGCATCGATTATAGGCAATTGAACAAGGTAACAATTAAGAACAAGTATCCCTTGCCTCGCATTGATGATTTATTTGACCAGCTTTAGGGAGGGAGAGTGTTCTCCAAGATTGATCTCCGTTCGGGCTATCACCAGTTGAAGATCAGGGATTCTGATATTCTTAAGACTACTTTCAAGACCAGATATGGTCATTATAAGTTTCTTGTTATGTCTTTTGGGCTGACCAATGCCCAAGCAGCATTCATACATTTGATGAATAGTGTATTTCAGCCTTATCTGGATTCATTCGTTACAGTATTCATTGATGATATTCTGGTGTACTTTCATAGTCAGGAGGAGCACGCGGAGCGTTTGAGGGTTGTATTGCAGTGACTGAGGGAGGAGAAGCTTTATGCAAAGTTCTACAAGTGTGAATTTTTGCTTAGTTCAGTGGCTTTCTTATATGATCGCATCAGAGGGCGCCAGTATGATGATCCAAATTTGCTTGTCCTTAAGGACAGAGTTTAGCATGCTGATGCCAGGGATGTGACCATCGGTGATGATGGGGTGTTGAGGATATAGGGCCGGATTTGCGTGCCCAATGTAGATGGGCTTAGAGAGTTGATTCTGGAGGAGGCCCATAACTCGCGGTATTCTATTCATCCGGGTGTTGTGAAGATGTACCAGGATTTGAGGCAGCACTATTGGTTGAGGAGAATGAAGAAAGATATTGTGGGATTTGTAGCTTGGTGTCTCAATTGTCAGCAGGTGAAATATAAGCATCAGAGACCGGGTAGCTTGCTTCAGCAAATGGTTATTCCCGAGTGGAAGTGAGAGAGAATTACTATGGACTTTGTTGTTGGACTTCCACAGACTTTGAACAAGTTCGATGCTATTTGGGTGATTGTGGATCGGCTGACCACATCCGCGCACTTCATTCCTATGTGTACTACTTATTCTTCAGAGCGGTTAGCAGAGATATATATCCGGGAGATAGTTCGGTTGCATGGTGTTCCGGTTTCCATCATCTCAGATAGAGGTACTCAGTTTACTTCCCAGTTTTGGAAGTATGTTCAGCGAGAGTTAGGTACTCAGGTGGAGTTGAACACAGCTTTTCATCCTCAGACGGACGGGCAGTCCGAGCATACTATTCAGATATTGGAGGACATGTTGTGTGCTTGTGTTATTGATTTCGGAGGTTCATGAGATAAGTTTCTACTGCTTGCAGAGTTTGCCTACAACAATAGCTACCAGTCGAGTATTCGGATGGCTCCGTATGAGGCTTTGTATGGGAGGTGGTGTAGATCTCCAGTTGGTCGGTTCGAGCCCGGTGAGGCTAGGCAATTGGGGACAGATTTGGTTCAGGATGCCTTAGAGAAGGTGAAGGTGATTCAGGAGAGGCTTCGTACAGTGCAGTCGCGTCAGAAGAGTTATGTGGACCGAAAGGTTCGGGATGTGTCCTATATGGTGGGTGAGAAGGTCTTGCTGAAGGTTTCTCCCATGAAGGGTGTTATGAGATTTGGGAAGAAAGGAAAGTTGAGTCCGCAGTTTACTGGGCCTTTTGAGGTGCTTCAGAGGATTGGGGAGGTGGCTTATGAGCTTGCTTTGCCACCTAGCTTGTCTAGCGTGCACCTGGTATTTCATGTTTCTATGCTCCGGAAGTATATTGGAGATCCGTCTCATGTTTTGGACTTCAGCATCGTTCAGTTGGATGATGATTTGACCTATGATGTGGAGCCAGTAGCTATTTTGGGTCTTCAGGTTTGGAAGTTGAGGTCAAAGGATATAGCTTCATGTCAAGACCCAATTCCCGAACCCGGTTGTGATGGCGCCTCTCGTGAAGACAAGGTTAGCCAGACCAAAACGGGACATCTCTTTAAGCAGTTAATTATCATAAACAGTAATAAACATAATATAATATCCATAGGTTGCGAAAACTTTAATGATAACTATCACACCTCCCTTTTTCACTACACCCACCGGAAGGGTATAAAGGAGTTTTTTCCCAATGCAAAGTGACAATCGAAACGAGATTTATTTATTTAAAAATTCAGAGTCGCCACTTGGGAGATTTATGGTATCCCAAGTCACCGGTTCACAATCCCGAATCGAGGAAACGATTGACTTTGTATTACAGTCCGCGAATTAGAAATCCGGGTAAGGAATTCTGTTAACCCATGAGAAGTGTTTGGCATTCCCGAGTTCCGTGTTTCTAGCACGGTGGCTCAACTGTTACAATCGGCTTAATTATCTAATTTTAAACATTTTTAGACCTATGTGAAATTTTAACTCTAAACCGCTTTTATTTAATTAATTAAAGGAAGATTGCAACGTCATTTAAAATATGTTCGAACTACGTCACATAAATGCACCCGCAGTTCGCAACACATTTTTATCTAACGTTGAGATTTGGATTTGGGTCACATAAATGAGCACCCGAGTTTAGGAAGGTAAATTTTTAAAATGAAGCGTCTAAAGCAACTACGCGTTTTTAAATTTTGCGAGGGCCATGGAAATTTCACTAGATGGCACGCCTCGAATTCTTAGGATCAAAACAAGATTAATTACACGAGGGCCATGCAATTGCCATTTTTATTTGCCACGGCGCACCTCAATCTAATTTTAAAAAATGAATTCGAATTACATTTGGAGGGCCACAACTATTTATGTAATTTAAAAGTGGCTCACCTCAATTAACTAAAAGGGATTACCCATTAAATAAGGCTTAAGAAAATTGCAACCATTTTTCGATTAGGCTGAACCTAAGTCATGAATCTGAAATGGACTAAGACGAGAGTTATACTCTATGTCATTTTCTCACAAACTGGGCCTGTCTTGAGGCCCAATTATCAGCTACCAAACAAGCAAGAGGGAGACGGCTTGTCAAGAAGCTAAATATGAGAGCTTAATCATGGAAGAAGAAACTCGACACACCCAGTTCCATATTGGTATGCATTTTAATTGATCAGTGATACTTTATCCACGCAAATTCTATTTTTAATGAACCGCACCTAAGAATCCAATGGATCACGTAAAAGCCTATTTCATCAATAAAACCTTGGTTCAAATTACCCATCATTTTAGCAAAGCAATGTGCATTGGAATTCTAAGAAAGCTGTTTGCAAAACCTTAAAACCAAGCCAAAAACAAAAGGTCTCAAGTCTGCTTATCAACTCAAGCTTCATTTGCAAATTTAACCCAACAGACCCAACGTAATTAACCTGATATCAATATGCCAAATTTCCAACTATACATAAGTGAACTATGATGTGTGAAAAACTAAATCCATCATGAATAATCCAAACTACACACATACAGTTCTCAAATGCATTCAAAATACAACAGACAAACTCACAATCCAGCAAGCGAATCCTTCAGTTAATGCCTACTTAGTTAATACACATATCTAACATCTGGTATTGTTGAATTGAAAGCATTCAAATATTGATTTCTTAAATGCAAGTGTAAGAACAATTATTTGATTAGTTACAGATTAGAAAGAATAATAAGACTTGGCTAGGAAGAAGCAAAAACAGAATGCAACAACTTTAAAGGAGGAGAACCAGTAAATCTGCAAAACAAAACTGCTTTCTTTCAACTGGAATCTACATCCTCACACAACAACCTTAAACAAACATCAATTCCATTCAAAGTTCCAAATGAAATACCTGGTAAACAAAAGGAAACAAGAAAAAAATCACGATTCTGAAAGCAGCAACAGCAGATCAGCAATCAGTCATCAATGGAACAGTAATCCAATAAATCAAACAGCTCCAAACAATCTCTCAACTTCCCAGAATTAAACCTTTTTTCAAGCCCAGAATCAGGATTTCTTTAAGATCTAAAATTTCTGACTAACAAACGAATTTAAATAACAGAACTAGGACCAATTTAGATAAAAAGACTGCAGGAATTTCTTATGTATTTTCTAGCCGTTTCAGAAATTATTTCTTCTCTTAGGTTTGTATGTATGTGTGTGTACTCTATCTTTTTAGTATTTTAGAGTCTTCTCCCCCTTGAACTCAATGTATGTGAACTCTTAAATAGGCAAATGGAAATGCCCTTTTGACTCACAATATGGCCTTTCAGCATTTTAAAACATGATTCCACTCAACTCTTATTGAATTAAATTGTCCAGTAGTGAAATCCAGATTCGAGGGGTTTCAAGGGTATTCAAGGGAAACTAGTGATGGATTAGGTATGAGGGGGTCAAGGCGGTTGTGTGGTGTTAATTTGGGGTCGATTGGGTAGGTTAGGGTTCAGGGGTCCGAACTTCTATCAAATATTCGACGAGTTCTGAGACGATTCTAAGGTAACAGGTTGAGGATTCGGAAAAGGGAGATGAAGGAGAGTCGATGGTGTTAATTTGGGGTTGTTTGGGCCACCGGAACCGCCGTGAGGCGATTTTCGGTGGGCGGAGGGCGGTGGTGTGAGGCGGTGGGAGACAGGGGTGTCTCTAGGGTTAGTGAGAGACAATGAGGGGTCTGATTTTAGGGTAGGGGGTCTGATGGGTTTTGAATATTTTAAATTAACGATTTAATTGGGGCTGTTGGATGATTGAAATCCAACGGCTCTGATTAAATTATTAATAAAAATGGGGTCGTTTTGTTATTAGTGGGGTTGCACCGGATACGGGAACGATGAGTCGGGTCAGGTAACGGGCGATGGGGAGAGATCTTAACCGTTGGATGTGGGGGGAATGGACGGTTTGACATCTTTTGATCGTGAAACGACGTAGTATTCTCATTATCCTACGTCATTTCAGTGGCTTTACAGGCTAAAGGTTTGGACCGGGTGAAACATATTTTTTGGGCTGATTTTGGTGGGTATTTGATTTGGGCCTGGGATTTAAATTAAATTGGCCCAACTTCTGATTTCCTTCTCTTTAATTCTTTTTCTTTTCTTTTCTTCCTTTTTTTTCGAAAAATTAAAACTAAAATCCTAAATTAAATTATAAAACCAAATCATCCTATCAAAAATACTAATTAATTCTAAATAATAATTATCCCAAATATTATTTACCAAATCAAAAAATAAAATCACGAAATTTCGACATTTAACACTAAAAATGCAAAATACGTTATTTTTTTGAATTTTTTCATTTTTGTAAAACAACAATTCACATAATTAATCTAAAAAATATAAATTAAATCATAAATGCAGATACTATACTTTTTGTATTTTTAATGCATTAAACATGTACACAAACATATGCAAACAATCAAGAAAATAACATAATAATTCCTAAAAATAACACATAATTAAAGAAAAGACCTAATTTTGGGAATTCTTTTGGAGTAATTCATATGAGTCAAAAATCACTTGCTCACAGTTGCCCCTCTTTGCCCGGAAACACGAAGAGTTTTCGTGCAAAGATAAAGTGAGCGGATTCGAGTGATTTTTGCCCATTTGAATACTCCGTGGGAAGTATTTTTTGAAAGATTTGACCGAACCTCTGCTTCAAAGGTTTCCTACATATCCTTGGCTATAAAGGAATCAAGTCAATGTAGTTCAGGAAGTTTCGGTAGCTAGGACTACCATGAAGTTGTGATTTTCCTGTTGTTGTTGCTGCTACTGCTTACTGACCTCCTTATTACTCCATGACAAAAATAAAGATGCTAGACTAAAATATGATCTATGCATTACAAAGATCTACTCTATACTTCTCAAGCTTGATCTTGTGATTCTTGTTGCCTCATTGACTTGTGTTTTCCAACGGAAGTTCCTTTGCTGCTGAATTGAATTGTATTTTTGAGATGCTTTCTCTTTCCTCCAGGCGGGCACCTAATTGTTGAACCTTTAAATGTCTTCCTTTGACCATTGTTGCCTATCATCTGTTCTACATGCGGGTTCCTGATCACTCGAACTTGAATTGCTTCTTCCCATCGTTCTCCAGGCGGGCTCCTGACTACTTGAAATTTGAATTGTATTCCCTTGTTCTCCAGGTGGGCTCCTGATTGCTGAAACTCGAAATATATTCCCTTGTTTTCTAGGTGGGATCCTGATTGCTTGATTTGAAATGTATTCCCTTGTTCTCCAGGTGGGCTCCTGATTGTTGAAACTTGAAATATGTTCCCTTGTTCTCCAGGTGGATGCCTGATTGCTGATACTTCAAATGTTGTTCCTTGTTCTCCAGGTGGACGCCTGATTGCTGATATTTCAACCTCTTCTTGAAACTGATTTTCTTTGATTTGTTCTCCTTCGTTCTTCCAGGTGGGTGCCTGATTAGCAATACTTGTGCCAATCTTCCTTGAAACTTGAATTATTTTCCCTTGTTCTCCAGGTGGGCTCCTGATTACTTTATCCTGAACTGCTTTTAATCCTTAACATCCGTGTTGTTCTTCCCTGTTCTTCAGACGGGCACCCGACTTCAACAAAATAGACAAAACAAAAAGAAAAATTTCTGCCCCAGTTTGGTAACCGGGCGCATCTGTAAGTGTTAATTGAATCCTTTTACCAAGAATCTCTAACAATCTACAAGCTATATCCCATTATTCAGGAGGGTCCTGAAAATTTCTAGTAAAATGCAAGTTTCAAAGCTATATTATATTTTCTAAAGGTATGACTTCAGTTGAATCTTGTTATCTAAGACAATCTTAAAACTACATCCCATTATCCAGGAGGGTCCTGAAATTTCAAATTAAAGCTTATCTTACGAATGACAGTTTCAACGCTAAACTGTACTCTCTTATAACAATACTTACTTATCTAATGGAATGCTTAAAGTTACGTCCCATTATTCAGGTGGGTCCTAAAAACTCTTATGCGAATTTTGAAGCCAACTTATTCCTTTTGGTGCAGATTTGTCCGGTATTCACTACTTATGTTTGTTTTGGATTTTAAACAAAATGAGAGTTTATGAAGTTTCGAATTGAGTCTTGTCTTAAACAAAATGAAAAATTCAAAACAACTTATATTTTCACAAAGTAGAGTTTATGCTAGATATTGTACTCATGAATACTTCGAATTAAAGCTAAGTCCTATTATCTAGGAGGGTCCTAAAAATTTCCAATTAATCGGGGGAAAAGGTGGAAAAAGATGGCGTTTCTTCTTTCTTGAGGAAGTAAAGCGGAAACGGGTTCTTTTCGAGCCCTTTGTTGGCCAACCCGAGAGATAGAGGTTATGAGAGTCTCCCCAAATTTCTTTGACATCCTAGGCCTCTGGGGTAATGCCCAAAGCATATCTCAAACATGCAAATTTTGAAGCTTTACTTATAATCCTTTGGGATGCATTTATGTCAAATTCTGCTACTCATGATTACTTTAGATCTTAAACAAAGTCCCATTTTCTAGGAGGGTCCTGAGAATTCTGCGATCAAACCTGCATGGTACTTGTTTTCCTTATAGGGTGCTTCCTGAAACAAATGTCATCTTTGCCCCTGTTTCAAATCAAAGAAAATCTTGTCAGTTTAAAATGTGGCAGTTAGTTGTGGCATTCTTTCTAGGGGTGGTTTTCTCTTTGCCATGCTTTGCTTCGTCCGACTACCTTGAACTGGTCAAAAAGACTATTTTGACTATCTAACTGATCCTTGATTGCAGGATCACCCAACTGTTATTCTCCCCTCCTGACCTTTCTGCCTGAACCCGTATATCTCCCACGACATTACTGAATCATTCCACCAATATAACCTCTGCTTACACCCTATGTCCCACTTTTCATCATATTATCTCCGTCATGTTCTAGCCGCATTTTGCTTTGTGCAATTTTGAATCTGGTAGTACACTCTGACATTCCTTCTTATTTGTTGAAACAAGGCTAACTTTGGAAGAGCTTTAGAGGAGTAAAATTAACAGTAATGAAATGCAACGATTTTGAGAATTAAGAATAAAGAAGAAAATCCAAATTTGGATGACTGTTGGAGATAGAAAAAGAAACTTATCTGAGTGGATTCACTGGCACCAATGATCATGGTATGCATTTTGGATTAATCAGCCCAGTCTATTTAACCAATCTACTTTCCAATTGTTTTACTTTGTTCTCCATGATTTTCACAACCCAATTTTACTTTCCGCTAACTTACGGACCTTGTTCGACTTGCAGTGCCCTGAAGGGTTTTCACCGACAAACCTCTCTCATTTGTTTGTTCCTCAATTCCTTGTCGCCTTATGGTGCCGGCGAAGGTTTTCACCAATAAGACTCTCTCATTTTTATTTTCTCTCGGCTTCCGTCGCCACATGGTGCCCATAAGGGTTTTCACCAATAAGACTCTCTCATTTTTTTATTTCTCTTACTTAAACCGGAGTGTTGCCCCTTATATGAATTCTCTTTACATTGCTTGACTTGGCATCTCTCGAAGACTAATCGAGAGGTCTTTCTTTGGACAGTAATGTGGGTTCTTGGATATGTTTGGAAGGAAAAGGGTATAAAACGGGCTCAAAACAACTTCAAAATGGATTAGAATTATAACTTTTGGAATCACATTTCTTATTATAATCACAACTTCTGCTCCAGTTTCTTACTTGGGGATCTTTTGACTTTTATTTTATTATGACCGAGCCGTGAGGCTACCTACGTATCCTTAACAGGAATTAGGTCAAACGTAGTTCACACCTGAATTTCTTTGTTTTCTTGTACTCTCTCTTTTCGCTTCTATTCTTTTCTCTTTTTTTTCTTTTTCTTTATTTTCTCTCTTTTCGTTATTGATTCCAAAAGAGGGGTATGAAAGAAATAAATAAGGCTCAAAAAGGGGAAATAAAGGGCAAAGTGTTTAGATAGCAGAACAAATTGCCTTCGTCATTCCAATCTTCGAAACAATGCCAAATACAAACAATCAACAAATATACCAAAGAAATCATACATAATATCTCTTAACTGCATCAGAATTGATAGCCATATCTATGCATGTTACTTCGATATCTGTTAAACATAAAGCACCATTGGATAGTACTCTGGTCACAATGAATGGCCCTTGCCAATTCAGGGCGAACTTGCCTTTTGCTTCAGCTTGATGTGGAAGGATACGTTTCAGCACTTGCTGGCCCATTTCAAATTTACGGGGACACACCTTTTTGTTGTATGCTCTTTCCATTCTCTTTTGATACAACTGGCCATGACACACAGCTGCCAATCTTTTTTCATCAATCAAGCTCAACTGCTCCAAACGGGTTTTGATCCACTCATCATCATCAATCTCAACCTCAGCGACAATCCGAAGGGACGAGATTTCAACTTTCGCAGGTATCACTACTTCAGTTCCATATACCAACAAATAAGGAGTTGCACCTACGGAAGTACGGATAGTAGTGCGATAACCCAGCAACGCCATTGAGTTGCACCTAGAACCTTCTACCATTTTTCGAAGTATCTTCTTTATATTTGTTGGCTACCTCGACTGCTCCATTCGCCTTGGGACGATATGGGGTAGAATTGCGATGTGTAATCTTAAACTGTTGACATACCTCTTCCATCAAATTACTGTTAAGATTAGCAGCATTATCCGTGATGATCACCTTTGGGATTCTGAATCAACAGATGATATTTGAATGAACAAAATCGACTACTGCTTTCTTGGTCACCGATTTGAAAGTTTTGGCCTCAACCCACTTGGTGAAATAATCAATGTCTACCAGAATAAATCTGTGCCTATTGGATGCTGTTGGATCAATTGGTCTAATGACATCCATACCCCAAGCAACAAAGGGCCATGGTGCTGACATTGTGTGCAATTCCGATGGTGGAGAATGAATCAAATCTCCGTGTATCTGGCACTAATGACATTTGCGCACAAAACTGATACAATCCCGCTCCATGGTGAGCCAATAATAACCTGCTCGGAGAATTTTCTTTGCCAGCACATATCCGCTCATATGTGGTCCGCAGACTCCCGAATGTACTTCGAACATGACAGTCGTAGCTTGTCTAGCATCTATGCATCTTAATAATACAACGTCTGGTGTTCTTTTATACAAAACTCCTCCACTTAAGAAGAATCCACTTGCCAACCGTCGAATTGTTCTCTTTTAATGCCCCGTGGCTTGCACTGGATATATCCCCATTCTGATGTACTCCTTGATATCATGGAACCATGGTTCACCATCAAGTTCTTCTTCAATTATGTTATAATAAGCATGCTGATCTCGGACTTGAATATGCAGAGGATCGACATAAGCTTTGTCTAGATGGTGCAACATTAACGCCAGGGTAGCCAAAGCATCGACGACCTCATTATGAACCCTTGGAACATGCCTGAACTCCACTGATCGAAACCGTTGACAAAGATCATGCAAACTTTGTCGGTATGATATGAGCTTCAAATCTCGCATTTCCCATTCTCCTTGAATTTGATGTACCAGAAGATCCGAGTCTCCCAAGACCAAGACTTTCTGGATATCCATGTCTGCAGCTAGCCTTAGACCCAAAATACAGGCCTCATACTTAGCCATATTGTTGGTGCAATAAAACCGAAGCTGAGCCGTAACAGGATAGTGATGCCCTATTTCAGAAATAAGCACAGCTCTTATTCTGACTCCTTTCATGTTGGTAGCCCCATCAAAGAAAAGTTTCCAGCCTGATTTTTCAATTTGCTCCAATTCATCGATAAACATCACTTATTCATTGGTAAAATAAGTTCTCAATGGCTCGTAATCTTCATTGACCGGGTTCTCGGCCAAATGATCGGCCAATTCTTGGGCTTTCATCGTAGTCCGAGTCACATAGATGATGTCAAACTCTGTGAGAAAAATCTGCCACTTCGCATGTCTTCCTGTCGGCATAGGCTTTTGATAGATATACTTCAATGGATCCAAGCGCGAAATGAGGTAAGTAGTGTAGGATGACAAATAATATTTCAATTTTTGAGCCACCCAAGTTAGGGCGCAACATGTCCTTTCCAGATGAATGTACTTAACCTTATAAGCCATGAACTTCTTGCTAAGATAGTAGATGGCTTGTTTCTTTCTGCCGGTAATGTCATGCTGCCCCAGTACACAGCCAAATGAATTTTCCAAGACTGTCACATAAAGAATCAAAGGTCTCCCTGGTTCTGGCGGAACCAACACAGGTGGGTTTGACAATTATCCTTTTATCTTATCAAATGCTTCTTGACACTCATCAGCCCATTTGACCACAACATCCTTCTTCAGCAATTTGAAAATAGGCTCACAAGTTGTTGTGAGCTGAGCAATAAACCTGTTGATGTAGTTCAACCTCCCTAACAGACTCATCACTTCAGTTTTGTTCCTCGGAGGTGGAAATTCTTGGATGGCTTTGATCTTTGATGGGTCCAACTCGATGCCTTGCCGACTGACTATAAATACCAATAGCTTTCCGGATGGAACACCAAATGCGCACTTGGCAAGGTTAAGCTTGAGGTTGTACCTACGAAGTCTCAGGAAAAATTTCCTTGAATCCCCAACGTGGTCGGTCTGATGCTTTGATTTTATGATCACATCATCCACGTATACCTTAATCTCCTTGTGTATCATATCATGAAACACAGTAGTCATCGCTCTCATGTAAGTTTCCTCGGCGTTCCTCAAACCAAATGGCATTACCCGATAGCAGTAAGTCTCTCATGGTGTGATGAATGCCGTCTTTTTTGCATCTTCTTCATCCATTAGAATCAGATGATACCCTGCATAGCAATCCACAAAAGATCCAATCTCATACTTGACACAATTATCGATCAAAATGTGAATATTGGGTAGTGGGAAGTTATCCTTCAGACTTGCTTTGTTGAGATTGTGGTAATCGACACATACTCTGATCTTGTCGTCCTTCTTCGGCACAGGCACGACATTAGCCAACCAAATAAGATATCAAGTGACCCGAATAACCTTTGCATCCAATTGCTTGGTGATTTCTTCTTTAATCTTCATACTCATATCAGTTTTGAATTTCCTCAACTTTTACTTGACGGGAGGAAACGCTGGATCAGTGGGCAATTTGTGGACTACTAAATCAGTGCTTAAACCCGACATGTCATCATACGACCATGCAAAAGCATCTTTGTATTCGATGAGTGCTTTGATTAACTCTTCCCGGATCTCTGGCTCGAGATAGACACTTATTTTAGTCTCTCTGATATTATCTGTGTCCCCTAAATTGACGGCTTCTGTTTCATTCAGGTTGGGTTTGGGTATTTCTTCGAAGTGAATTAACTCCTTACTAATCTCTTCGAAGGCTTCATCTTCATTGTATTTTGATTCGTAGTCACAATCTACTTCTTGAACTATTATTTTGGAATCAGATTGATTTTTAAGACTGGGCTGAGGATTCCTCATGCATGCCATGTCATTAGAACCAGCGTAAAAGGAACTGTACAAAAAAGAAAAGAAAAACAAAAGAAAAACTATCAGGAATGATAAAGAAAGAGAAACTGCATTTCATTGAATGATGAAAGATAACAAGGTTTGCACACTTCAAACAGACTAAAAGATAAAAAATCTGGATTACAACCCTGGAATAACCCAGACAAACTGAAGGAAACTCAAAATAAACTACCAAGACTCCTTCCGAGTGGAGAGAGGAGTAACCTTCCAATTGTTAAGCTTTGTTTTTGGCCCGACAAATTGCACTTCTGCATTGCTAGAACCCTCTCCAATTTCCACCATGTTCACACTGTCGAACAACTTCTCAAATCTTTCAATTAACTCCTTGTCAGGATCAATCACAGAACTGGGAATTGATGTTACTAGGCGACTTCTGGTACTGGACTTGACAAATAATTTGGTAAGATGTGGGACTAGCTTTGGAAGGACCCATGCCTTCTGTTTTAGCTTTTTGGCCTTTCTTATGTCTGCGGCAGTGGGCTTGAATCCCAGACCAAATGTTCCCAAGTTTTTAGGAAGGGACACCGGCTGTATGATGCCTTGAAAAGATGAGCCAAAACCTTTACCGAGTACAAAACCATTCTTCAACATATCATAGGCTACCCTGACTGATGCAGCGATTATCTTTGGATTTGGAATGTATTTCCCCTCCAGAATTTTCTCTACCAACATCGTGTCTGAAACCTGGTAGACCCATGGTCCCTGGTCATCTTCCACTTCAATGACCGGTACAATGGCATTGCTGCGAGCGCATAAACTGTCTTCCCCATGCACAACTATTTCTTGTCTATCCCATTCAAATTTGACTACCTGGTGTAGTGTTGATGGGACTGCTTTAGGGGTGTGGATCCATGGTTGACCTAACAACAAATTATAGGAAACAGCTATATCCAGCACCTGAAACTCCATTGTGAACTCAACTGGCCCTATCGTCAGTTCCAGTACTATGTTCCCAACTGAATCTTTACCTTCACCGTCAAATCCCCGCATGCAAATATTGTTCTTATGAATCCTCTCATCTTCTATTTTTAACTTGCTTAGAGTGGAGAGGGGACAAATGTTTGCGCTTGACCCATATACCCGGGTCACCACAGAGTTCTCACATTTTACTGTGAGGTAAAGAGCTCTGTTGTGCTCAGTACCTTCTACAGGCAATTCATCATCGGAAAACGTGACTCTGTTTGCTTCGAAGATTTTGTTGGCTATTTTTTCCAAGTGATTCATGGAGATCTTATCGGGAACGTGTGCCTCATTCAAGATCTTCATTAATGCTGACGGTGCTCATCCGAATGGATCAATAATGACAATAGGGAAATTTGAGCAGGTGTCTTTCTTAATTGTTCCACGATAGAGTAGTCCTGTAACTTCATCTTCCTCAAGAATTCTTCTGCTTCTTCTTTAGTTATGGCTTTCTTTACTAGCGCTGGATTATCTTTAGCTCTTCTTAACTCCTCGGGAGTAAAATACCTTCCCGAGCGGGTCAAACCCTGCGCTTCACAGACTTCTTCTTTGACTTCCTTACCTTTGTACATCACTGTTACACGTTCGTAATTCCATGTAATAGCCTTGCTATTGATTATTGGTAACTAGGTTACCAGCTTGATAATAACCCGATCTGCGCGGGCACTTTCCACGATTATGACGGGTTTGTTGGCCGCTCCTGGTATAATCACCTTCACCCCTTCCTGTTTCGTTGCAACTTTGCTTAAAGACCCCTTCTCAACTGCCACAGATGGCTCAACACTCTTTTTTCTCAACTTGAGCACCAACTTCTCACCTGCTGGTTGTTCATATGTCTTGACACCACTAGACCGAATCATCGTGACGGTCTGTGATGGCTTCTTGGGCTCTCCCTCCACATGCACTATTTTGATCATATTTGCCTCCTGGTGGGCTGGCATTGGATTCCTGTTAATATTGGGTGCCTCAGGAGCTTAAACTTCAATTCTATTGGTATCAATAAACTCTTGTATCACACTTTTCAAGTGCCAACACTTTTCTGTATCATGACCCAGAGTCCCAAAACAATACTCACAGCTGACAGTATAGTCAAGATTCTTTGGAGGAGGATTTGGCAGTTTGGACTGTATCGGCCTTAACATATCTAGCCGTTTTAGCCTGTGGAACAGACTAGTGTATGATTCTCCCAACGGAGTAAAAGTTTTCTTTTTCTGCAACCTTTCACCCTTTAATGCTTGAATAGGCCGGAAACTTGGTCCGAGAGTGTTTTGGTAGGCTTGTGGATGTGGATAAGTATTTTGTAGGACGGAAGCACGTCATTGAGTGTGGGCAGGAGGTTGGTTGTATGCTTGTGCATGGTGGACGGAAAAATGAGGTTCTGGTGGGGGATAGTAGTGTTGGGGTGGATTGTGGTGATAAGTTTGTTGGTGGGGTCGAGGTTGATTGTAGTGGTAAGGTGAACCTCTGAATCCGGACCAAGTTCCTGAATGAACCATTGCTGCTTCCTCTCTCTTCTTCTTCCCAATCCCTCATATGCCGCCCTGAATAGCCTGAGTAGTCGCTTTGATAGCCGAATAGCTCATGATTTTATTCGAATTGAGGCCCTCTTCTACCATGCCCCCCATCTTTACCACTTTGTTGAATGACTTTCCCATAGCTGAGACCAAATGGCCATAGTAAGTAGGTTCCAAAGCTTGTACGAAGTAATCTACCATCTCACTTTCCTTCATTGGGGGATCTACTCTTGCTTCTTGCTCCCTCCATCGGAAACCATATTCTCTGAAGCTTTCACTATGCTTCTTCTCCAGTTTAGTCAAGGACAGTCGATCTGGAATGATATTAAGATTGTATTGGAAGTGACAAGCAAATGCTTGCGCCAGATCATCCCATGTGTACCATCTTCCATGGTCTTGGCGGGTATACCATTCCAATGCTGATTCACTCAAACTCTGACTGAAGTAAGCCATTAACAATTCATCTTTTCCTCCCGCTCCCCTCATCTTGCTGCAAAAACCCCTCAAGTAGGCTACTGGATCACCGTGCCCGTTGTATAGATCGAACTTGGGCATCTTGAAACCTACCGGTAATTGCACATTCAGGAACAGACATAGGTCCTTGTAGGCCATACTTACTTGTCCTCCCAACCCCCGCATATCTTTGAATGATTGTTCTAAGCTTTTAACTTTCCAGAACATCTCCTCATGTTTGGTATTTTTGACTGGTTTATCAGCTTCTATCGGGAGGTCAAAGCGAGGAGTATAGAAATGGGTTTCTGGAGCTTTGAAAGTGGGCTCCGAGGGGTAGTATTGGTTGTCTTGGGCCTGGAACATAGGCTCGCTAGGAGATTTGTGGAGTGTAGCTGGTGGAGGTGCTACGAAGACAGGAGTTACTGGTGGAGGAGGGTATGAAATTGGTTTAGGGGGTGGAGATTGTTGTGTATGGGAAGTGGTGCATCGGTAGTGTTGGTAAATGGGAAAGCTCGGGGATAGATCGGTGGCAGGATGATCCTGAGTTTGAGCCGGTGGTGGAGTGAAGGTAGGGTTAGCCGGGTAAGCGGATGGTGGTTGTCCTTTAGCCCAGGCCTGATACATTTCGGCCATTTGTTGTTTCAATTTGTTCATCTCTTCTTTCATGGCGTTAACATCCAACTCTTCTCCTTCGATCACACTGGTGTCTACATCTGGGATAGACATGATTATTTCTCCTTTGGATCTGGTTTGGTATAGGTGGGTTGACAGTATGCTTAGGTGAACTAACTACTTGAATTCTGGATTCATCAACAACAAACTTGTTAGTGATTAGAGCATAACATATAGGCAACTGCACATTAGAATGCAATACACCTAAGCAATTTAACCATTTCTATCATGCATTTTCTCGGTTGCTTGTGTCATCCTAGCTTTTTCCTATTTACGACCTATCTTGTCACTCATGCCCTTTTTTTGATTGACCTCTCATCGTTTTTATTCCTTTTTATTTTCCTTATTTTTTTGGTTATGTTCGAATCCTATGGAGATTGCCTACATATCATGACCCCGCATGAATCAGACCGAGCGTAGTTCTGGTGTACAAGTAACAAAACCTTTTTTTTGGGATGTTCGAATTTTCACAAAAAACAACTATTTTGATTATAACGACTCAAACTAACGGACTTTGATGAAAGGAAAAACAAGCCAACATATTGCAACAGAAGAAAATACAGGTTTGAAAACAAACTGACAGACTCCAATAGAAAGAAAATATAGACTCAAGTGAAAATCACGAATACATCAGTGCCTCAACTGTTCCTGGGGTCCGCGAGACATCATTCGGTCTCGCCTCGGGCCGACGTGCTAAATCCCTTTGGAGGTGGTAGAGACTTTCCATTATCTGGTGGTCAAAGGTCATCATAGTGGTGAAAAACATAGATCTAGTCATATCCTCACAACTACTGCACTTCATTGTGATGTAGTCGGCGATATTTCTGACTCTCTCTCTTATGACACCCTTTTTTTGCAACAAACGCCCAATCTGCCGTGCCCTGGCTTCCAGAGTTTGTTCGGCTGCTTGATTTTGTTCTTGAAGTTGTTGCAAATCTCTTTCCAAATGTTTTCTTTCACCCTTGAATTCTTTCTCTTGTTTGATCATTTTGTCCTCAATGGTGACGACCCTTTTCTTTAACCCCACAACCTCATTGTCGTATCTTTCTTTTAATTGTTTAACCGAGCGTGCTCGTTCTTCCGCAATTTTACCCAATTGCTTTCGAGACTTGGCTAGTTCACCTTCTGCATTGTTCAGATCAAAACTATATTCAACCACTTTCTGCCTTAGGTTATATATGAGATTTTCATCTTTGGCACTTCTGACAAGATTTTCTGCCGCTATTTTCATTTTCTGAATCTGGGCTCGAAGGGCCTTATTTTCTTTGGCTAGCCTTTTCTTTTCACCCTCATCCACCACTGCTTGTAAGCCATTATCGAATTGAAGGTCTTTGAATTGCTTTTCTAGCTTTCCTATTGTGGCCCTGTACTCATTTTCTTTGACCAACCAAGCCCACGGTTCTTGTGATGCCTCGACGAATTCCTGAATGTGCAGTTTTTTGGCCGGTCTTTCTGGTTTGGCCCTTGCAGTGTTCTTCTTTCTATACTAGGCAAGATAGGCGGGTGAGACCTCGCCTCTAGATAGGTCCCGCACTCGAGTGTTCACCGTCAAATACTAGCACTCGTTCCAAATAGAACAAATTGTTTCTTCGTGAAATTGGCCGTCAGAGCTAATCTCAACTGCGTAAATACTGAGATCTTCATCTGGATGTATCACCTGACACCTTCCCAATTGTTTCATCACTCGGTAGGGAGCGTAAGGCTGAATACCTCGAAGGCCCATTAGGAGGAAGTAAGGATCAGTGGCGGGTATATACACAATTTCTTCAACAGGAAGCCAACCTAGTGTCCATTCTATTTGTCCCGTAGTGATGGCGCGAAGGCGGGCTATCCATTCTCCAAACCCCTCCGGTAACTTGAACCCTGAAATCCTTGTGTCGCACTCTTCAATGCAACTTTTCTCTGCAGACCCATAACTCATATACTGAGGGTGGTGACACAGGTGTTCGATCATCCACATTTGTAGTAGCAAATTGCATCCCCCGAAGAAATCTGCCCTAGCTTTACAAGCTGTAAGAGCTCGGTATATCTCAGATATTATCATAGGTGCAAGGGTGCTCTTGGCATTGGTAATTAAGACTTTGATGACTCCAGCCACCCGCAGATCGATATTCCCATCTTTCCGGGGAAACACCACAAGGCCTAAGAAAGCTACCATGAAAGCAAACCGCCTATATTCATCCCATTTTGCTTGTTTCCCTTTGCTACAAATCCCACTTTCTGGATCGTTGAACCCTCCTATATGCCCGTACCTCCGGTATATAAAATGTAGAGTGGAAAAACCACCCTCCAACTCGGAATATAGGACTTTCTTGCTTATTTTTAACAAATCCATGAATTTGTGAGAGTTAACGGCTCTTGGAGCGATCAGATACTTATGCCTCGGCCCTTCAGTACTTCTCATGTAACTTGCTATCTCTTCCAAGGTGGGTGTGAGTTCAAAATCCGAGAAATGCAAGACGTTGTGAGCTGGGTCCCAAAATGTGACCAACGCCTTTATGATGTCTCCCCTAGGCCTTATCTTCATTAACCTGGTGATACCTCCCATCACATATGCCTGACTTGCCCAGATCTTCCCACCACATACGCAACTCCAAAGAGATTTTGTTCATAACAGTTGCCGGCAAATTCTGACTTGTGCTCATTCTGCATGTTTATTAGGGTGTTTAGGCAAAATTAAGACTTATTTGACTCAAAAATAAAATTAACACGCATTTTTTTTCATAATAAAATAAAAACCTGGTTTTGCAAATACAGCCTTTCAGCATTTCGAGAACGAAAATTTTAATGTTATGTCGGCTAACCAGCCAAAACTTTGAAAAATGACCAAAGGTGGATGTTCTTGCAAAAGCAACCTTCCGGCGCCCTTTTGGGGACATTCGGCTATTTTTGACAAGAATGACATTACTTTAATTATTTTCAAATGAAAAATAAATTTTTTGTTCTTTTTGGGCTATTTTGCAAAAAGGGCAGTTGGACTCGATGGGGGTTGCCTATGTATTCCACATCCAGTGAGAATCAAACTGGCATAGTTCGGGCAATTTTGAAAAAACAAAAGACCAACTTTGTTTTCTTGAAAACAATAAAAATTCTCTTTTTTTTCTTTTCAAATTTTCGGTAGAGTTTCGGTATATTTTGGGATATAGGTTTTCAAAACAGGTAGTTACCTCCCTTAGCCCTCACACTGCTATTTTCTTTTCCAAACTCTTTCTTTTTATTCAAAATCCAGTCAACATGCAAATCCGAAGCAAATATATGCACAAGTAGCAAGTAAGATGCATCAGGATGGTCTTTTTCATTTTTGGTACACATGTCCTAGACAGACCCAACCCCTGTGTTGAGTCTCCAAAGTCAAAATGCACGTGATGCAGACAAACTTTCCTACTAGGGATCTGGCATGAGGTCTTGTTATACTAGGTTTAAAACCTGGGTTTTTTGTTCTATACCTGGATTACCTGAGCGGACAACTCGAGCCGGGGGGGGGGGGGGGGGCTGCGTACCGGTAACCAAAAGAACATCCGGCTTTGCAACTTGTCCGAACCTCGTTCAATTTGGAATAGGACACTAATAGAAAGAAGTCACGACCAGCGTGCACTCCTTAGGAGAGAGAAGAGAGGGATTTCGTAGCAGTTTATATATACAGTTCAGATAATATCAAAGCGGTAAAAAGCAACATTTAGGACATTAGGACCAAACATGTAACAAAATCAGATAAAGCCAAATATAACAATTTATCTAAGCTCGAACCCTAAACCAGAGATTCTGGGTTCGGTTTCCTAGTAGAGTCGCAAGAGCTGTCACACCTCTTTTTTTCACTACACCCCCCGGAAGGGTATAAAGGAGTTTTTTCCCAATTCAAAGTGACAATCGAAATGGGATTTATTTATTCAAAGATTCAGAGTCGCCACTTGGGAGATTTATGGTGTCCCAAGTCACCGGTTCAAAATCCCGAATCGAGGAAAAGATTGACTCTGTATTACAGTCCGCGAACCAGAAATCTGGGTAAGGAATTCTGTTAACCTGGGAGAAGGTGTTAGGCATTCCCGAGTTCCGTGGTTCTAGCACAGTCGCTCAACTGTTACAATCGGCTTAATTATCTGATTTTAAACATTTTTAGACCTATGTGCAATTTTAACTCTTAACCGCTTTTATTTAATTAATTAAAGGAAGATTGCAACGTCATTTAAAATATGTTCGAACTACGTCACATAAATGCACCTACAGTCCGCAACACATTTTTATCTAACGTTGAGATTTGGATTTGGGTCACATAAATGAGCACCCGAGTTTAGGAAGGTAAATTGTTAAAATGAAGCGTCTAAAGCAACTACACGTTTTTAAGTTTTGCGAGGGCCAAGGAAATTTCACTAGATGGCACGCCTAGAATTCTAAGGATCAAAACAAGATTAATTACACGAGGGCCATGCAATTGTCATTTTTATTTGACACGACACACCTCAAATCTAATTTTAAAAAAAGAATTCGAATACATTTGGAGGGCCACAACTATTTATGTAATTTAAAAGTGGCTCACCTCAATTAACCTAAAAGGATTACCCATTAAATAAGGCTTAAGGAACTTGCAACCATTTTTCGATTAGGCTGAACCTAAGTTATGAATCTGAAATGGACTAAGACGAGAGTTATACTCTATGTTATTTTCTCACAAACTGGGCCTGTCTTGAGGACCAATTATCAGCTACCAAAGAAGCAAGAGGGAGACAGCTTGTCAAGAAGCTCAAGATGAGAGCTTAATCATGGAAGAAGAAACTCGACACACCTAGTTCCATATTGGTACGCATTTTAATTGATCAGTGATACTTTATCCAAGCAAATAATATTTTTAATGAACCGCACCTAAGAATCCAATGGATCACGTAAAAGCCTATTTCATCAATAAAACCTTGGTTCAAATTACTCATCATTTTAGCAAAGTAATGTGAATTGGAATTCTAAGAAAGCTGTTTGCAAAACCTTAAAACCAAGCCAAAAACAAAAGGTCTCAAGTCTGATTATCAACTCAAGCTTCATTTGCAAATTTAACCCAACAGACCCAATGTAAATAACCTAATATCAATATGCCAAATCTCCAACTATACATAAGTGAACTATGATGCGTGAAAAACAAAATCCATCATAAATAATCCAACCTACACACATACAATTCTCAAATGCATTCAAAATACAACAGACAAACTCACAATCCAGCAAGCGAATCCTTCAGTTAATGCCTACTTAGTTAATACACATATCTAACATATGGTATTGTTGAATTGAAAGCATTCAAATATTGATTCCTATAATGCAAGTGTAAGAACAATTATTTGATTAGTTACAGATTAGAAAGAATAATAAGACTTGGCTAGGAAGAAGCAAAAACAGAATGCAACAACTTTAAACTGGAATCTACATCCTCACACAACAACCTTAAACAAACATCAATTCCATTCAAAGTTCCAAATTAAATACCTAGTAAACAAAAGGAAACAAGAAAAAAATCAGGATTCTGAAAGCAGCAACATCAGATCAGCAATCAGTCATCAATGGAACAGTAATCCAATAAATTAAACAGCTCCAAACAATCTCTCAACTTCCCAGAATTAAACCATTTTTCAAACCCAGAATCAGGATTTCTTTAAGATCTAAAATTTCTAACTAACAAACGAATTTAAAGAACAGAACTAGGACCAATTTAGATCAAAAGACTGCAGGAATTTCAGAAATTATTTCTTCTCTTAGGTCTGTATGTGTGTGTGTGTACTCTATCTTTTTAGTATTTCAGAGTCTTCTCCCCCTTGAACTCAGTGTATGTGAACTCTTAAATAGGAAAATGGAAATGCCCTTTTGATTCACAATACGGCCTTTCAACATTTTAAAACTTGATTCCACTCAATTCTTATTGAATTAAATTGTCCAGTAGTTAAATCCTAAACCCTACCACTATGGAAGCTTCCCAATTAGGTGAACACTTAAATAATTCCCACTATTATCTTAAAGTTTCTGTTTTTAAACTTGAAATTCATGGACCAAGCTGAACCCAATTCACATCCTTTAAGGCTATTCAATCTTTATACAAACAAAATCTCCCAGCAGACTGCCTAATAGCTCTTAATACTGAAAAAATGAAACAATTTCAATCTTTCAATGAAATTAGCAGGAATCAATTCAAGAACTACTGTTATGTGAGTTTAAACTACCGAGAAACAAAACAAAAACCAAACGAAATCAACAAACAATCTATTAATTCGAAAAAAAATAAACTAAAAAATATCATAGAACAAAACTGACCAAATAAACATTCTAATAACAGAAAGGAGTAGAAGAAGATAATAATAAAAGGAAATAGAAAAATTAAAATCAGGAAACCTACCTCCAAATGTTTGAACATTGTCTCTAATTAGGCCTTCAATTTTCTTTGAATTTGTGGCCGGAATAGATCTTAATCGAGTGTTCTCGACTGAGAACACACAACTAAGGTCGATTTCAACCTCAAACCTTCAAACACCTAACGATTTGGATTTTTGGGATTTAGGGTTCGTTTTTTTTCAAATCCAGATTCGAGGGGTTTCAAGGGTATTCAAGGGAAACTAGTGATGGATTAGGTATGAGGGGGTCAAGGCGGTTGTGTGGTGTTAATTTGGGGTCGATTGGGTAGGTTAAGGTTCAGGGGTCCGAACTTCTATCAAATATTTGACGAGTTCTGAGACGATTCAAAGGAGTTCTGAGACGATTCGAAGGTAATGGGTTGAGTATTCGAAACGGGGAGATGAAGGAGAGTCGATGGTGTTAATTTGGGGTTGTTTGGGCCACCAAAACTGCCGTGAGGCGATTTCCGGTGGGCGGAGGGCGGTGGTGTGAGGCGGTGGGAGACAGGGGTGTCTCTAGGGTTAGTGAGAGACAATGAGGGGTCTGATTTTAGTGTAAGGGGTCTGATGGGTTTTGAATATTTTAAATTAACGATTTAATTGGGGTCGTTGGATGATTGGAATCCAACGGCTTTGATTAAATCCTTAATGAAAACGGGGTCATTTTATTATTAGTGGGGTTGGACCGGATACGGGGACGACGAGTCGGGTCAGGTAACGGGCGATGGGGCGAGATCTTAACCGTTGGATGCGGGGGGAATGGACGGTTTGACATCTGTTGATCGTGAAACGACGTAGTATTCTCCTTATACTACATCATTTCAATGGCTTTACAGGCTGAAGGTTTGGACTGGGTGAAACATGGTTTTTGGGCTGATTTTGGTGGGTATTTGATTTAGGCCTGGTATTTAAATTAAATTGGCCCAACTTCTGATTTCCTTCTCTTTAATTCTTTTTCTTTTCTTTTCTTCCTTTTTTTCGAAAAATTAAAACTAAAATCCTAAATTAAATTATAAAACCAAATCATCCTATCAAAAATACTAATTAATTCTAAATAATAATTATCCCAAATATTATTTACCAAATCAAAAAAGAAAATCACGAAATTTCGACATTAAACACTAAAAATGCAAAATACGTTATTTTTTTGAATTTTTTCATTTTTGTAAAATAACAATTCACTTAATTAATCTAAAAATTTAAAATTAAATCCTAAATGCAGATACTATATTTTTTGTATTTTTAATGCATTAAACATGTACGCAAACATATGCAAACAATCAGGAAAATAGCATAATAATTCCTAAAAATAACACATAATTAAAGAAAAGACCTAATTTTGGGAATTCTTTTGGAGTAATTCGTATGAGGCAAAAATCACGTGCTCACAATAACAACAGTGGAAACCATCCCGACGCAGCCCAAACCGGAGTGTCACAAGTCATGAGCTACTACAGAATCTGCTATAGGTCTACAAAGTACGGAATCCGATACAACAGTCTGAAGAAAACATAAATGATAGAGGATAAGAGAGACAAGGGGATGCGGACATCAACAGCTACCTCGTAACTGCAAATCACTGTCTAGCGTGGAAGGAATCAGCGCTCAGGTGCGGACTCTGCTATGTCTAAATCTGCACACACGGTGCAGGGAGTAATGTGAGTACTCCGACTCAGTGAGTAATAATTATAAATAATGACTAAAAGTATGAAAACACGTAAAAGCACAAGGCATTTCCATATCAAGCAGTAAAATCACTTAAAGTAGTAATCAGTGAAGAAATCAAATGATATCCCTTTTTTAAAACAAGTAAAACAGGTAATTTAACCGGTAAATAACAAGTAGAAATCCGCCCCTCGGGCACAGTATCAATCGCTCAGAACAGTATCAGCCCCTCGGGCTCAGTATCAATCACTCATAACAGTATCAGCCCCTCGGGCTTAGTATCAATCACTCAGAACAGTATCAGCCCCTCGGGCTCACTCTCAGATCATATTGGGTACCCGCGCTCACTATGGGTGTGCAGACTCCGGAGGGGTCCCTTACGGCCCAAGCACTATATCAAGCCACCTCGTGGCATCATCACTCGAAACTTGGCCTCACATCACTCAAGCCACCTCGTGGCATATAAAGTATCTCAGGCCCTCGGCCTCATATCACTCAGCATATCCTCACATACGGCCCTCGGCCTCACTCAGTCCAAAAATCATCACAAGCCCTTGAGCATTAGTAAAACAGTAGTTCTCAGCCCAAAACATGATGTAGAAATATCATTTAAGTTTCAAATCTGAGTAAAAGTGGCTGAGTTTGTAAAACAGTAGATATCAACAGGACTTAGTTCAAATAATAAATTAAGTAGTGAGGGAAACAGTGATAAAAATCCCCGAAGGGTTCAAATAGTTGGCACGAAGACCAAATATGGCAATCAGCCCAAATCATGATGATAACAAATGAATTTTAGTTAAATATGCGGTAAAATCACCAATCAGGATGGACCAAGTCACAATCCCCAGTAGTAAAAGACCCCACGCTTATCATCCAGCGCGTATCTTGCCTCAATATAGCACTAAAATGTGCAATCCGGGGTTTCAAACCCTCAGAACATCATTTACAACCATTAATCACCTCGAACCGGCTAATTCTCTAGCTCGCGACGCCTTTTCCCCTCGAATTGGCCTCCACGCGCGTCGAATCCCGATGAATTTCTTGAAAAACCTTCGAAAAATTGCCAAAATCCGAGCTCTCTAGGTCAAAATATAAAATAAAACCCAAAACCTCATATTTATAGGGTACCCCTCAGAATTCAGCCTCCGCAGGCCGCACCAAAATGACCGCGTGCCGCACAAGCCAGTGCGGTCCGCGCAAAAACAACCGCGGCCGCACAGGCCTTCCTCTGCAGTGATATGCTTTAGTATTTTGGACATAACTTTCGATACATATATCCAAATTGTGATATCTTTACATTTCTATAAACTAGACATGAAGGGATACAACTTTTGATTTTAAATCATCTCCAAATTCCTTGTAGATAAGAAGATATGAGCTTCCGAATTTGGACCAGCGGGAAGGTTCTTCACCGCGGCCGCGCCCCCTTCTGTGCGGTAAGCACGACACCTACCGCGCCCGCGCCCGCTTTTGTGCAGTCCGCACAACACTCACCGCAGGCGCACTCATTTTTGTGCGGACCGCGTGGGTGAGTTCCGGGGCCTGCAACCCTTCTGGACCTGCTACGACTATGATTTTCGCACTAAAACATCCCGGAACCTACCCGGAACCCCCGAAACTTCAAACTAATTGTACCAACACATCCCATGACATCGTTCAAACTTTTTCAACAATTCGGAATGCTTAAAACAACATCAAATCACCAATTTAACATAGGATTCAAGCCTAAGAACTCCAAGAACTCTTAAATTATGCTTTCGATCAAAAGGTCTATCAAATCTCGTCCGAATGACCTGAAATTTTGCACACACATCCCAAATGACACAAGGAAGCTACTAAAACTCTTGGAATTCCATTCCAACCCCTATATCAAAATCTCGCCTATCAACAGGAATTTGCCAAAATATCAATTTCGCCAATTCAAGCTTAAATCTTCTCTACAACTCCAAAACCCATTCCGATAGCGCTCCGAAGTCACAAATCACCTCCCGAAGCTAATTGAACCATCAGAACTCACTTCCGAGCCTTCTAACACATAAGTCAACATCTGGTTGACTTTTCCAACTTAAGCCTTCTTAAAATAGACTAAGTGTCTCATTTCTTTCCAAATCCTCTCCGAACTCGAACTAATCAACCCGATCACATAAAACACGAATAACGAAGCGTAAAGAAGTTGAAATAGGTAAAACGAAGCGGTAATTCATGAGACGACTGGTCGGGTAGTCACACTTTAGTGAAAGTGCAGTGGAGAGGTCTGCCCATGGAGGAGACTACCTGGGAGCCCGATCGGGAGATGCGGAGTAGATATCCTCACCTATTTGTGGTTTTAGGTATGTTTCTTGACTCATTTGAGGACAAACGTTTGTTTAAGTTAGGGAGGATATAACGACCCGGCCAGTCGTCTCATGAGTTACCGCTTCGTTTTCCCTATTTATGCTTCATTATTGTGTTTTATGTGATCAAATTGAGTAGTTTGCGTTCGAAGTGAATTAGGTAAGAAATGAGACACTTAGTCTCTTTTAAGAAGGTTTAAGTTGGAAAAGTCAGCCGGGTGTTGACTTATGTGTTAGAGGGCTCGGATGTGAGTTCCGATGGTTCAGTTAGCTTCGGGAGGTGATTTATGACTTAGGAGTGTGATTGGAATTGGTTTTGGAGGTCCGAAGTAGAACTAGGCTTGAATTGGCGAAGTTAGTATTTTGGCGATTTTCGGTTGGTTGGCGAGATTTTGATCCGAGGGTTGGAATGGAATTCCGAGAGTTGTTGTAGCTTCCTTATGTCATTTGGGATGTCTGCACAAAATTTCAGGTTATTTGGACGTGGTTTGTTTGGGTTTTTGATCAAAAACGTATTTCGGAAGTTTTTAGAAAACTTAGGCTTGAATTCGATGTGAATTGATGGATTTGGTATTGTTTGAGGTATTTTGATGATTGGAACAAGTTTGAATGATGTATTAGGTTGTGTTGGTGCTTTTGGTTGAGGTCTCGGGGGCCTCAGGGTGATTTCGGATGGCTAACAGGAATTTTGAAACTTGAGGGATTGCAGATTTTTCTGCTGTTTCTGGTGTTTTCGCACCTGTGGTTTGGGGACAGTAGGTGCGATATCGCTGATGCGTTGATGGGATCGCAGAAGCGGAAAGGCTAAGGAAAGCCTGGAACCGCAAATGCGGAAGTAGGACCACACTTGTGGAGCCGCAGAAGCGGCGAGTGGACCGCAGATGCGGTGTTGGTCCATTAAGTGAAATTTCGCAAGAGATATGATCGCAGAAGCGGCTATTTAACCGCAGACGCGGTTATGTCTGAGAAGAAGGTATATATGTTTCTTCTTCGTGATTTTTGAAGGGTTTAACCATTTTTAACTTCGGACTTAGAGTTTTTGGGCGATTTTGAAAAGAGATTTCAAGGGAACTTCGATAAGGTAAGGATTTTGGACTTAAAACACACTTCTATGGTGGTATTTCATGAATTAGGACTGAAATTTAAGAAATTAATGGACTAAAAATGGAGGTTTAGGATTTGAGTTTAAAAGGGCTTAAATTAAGGATTTGAGGTGTCAATTGAACTCCGATTTTGGTGTTTTTGATATGTATGAACTCGTAGGGAGATAAGGAATCTAATTATGTGAAAATTTCTGAGTTTCGAGAAGTGGGCCCGGGGCTTGGGTTTTGCTAATTTTGGGATTTTTGATATTTTTCGATTGTTTTCGCTTTGGGCTTTGTTCCCTTAGCATATTATGACGTATTTGTTCTGATTTGGGATAGATTCGACACGCGTGGAGGCCGATTCGAGGGGCAAAGGCGTCGCGAGCTAGAGTTGTAGCCAGTTCGAGGTGAGTAATGATTGTAAATGATGTCCTGAGGGTTTGAAATCTCGGGTTGCACATCGTAGTTCTATATTGAGGTGAGTCACGCGCTGGATGATGAGCATGAGGTATTTTACTACTGGGAATTGAGACTTAGTCCATCTCGACTGATGATTTTAACGCGTATTTGACTGAAACTTATTTGTTATCATCTTGATTTTGGGCTAATTGCCATATTTGGGCTTCGTGCCAACTATTTAAACCCTTCGAGGTTTTTGACTGAAATTTTGTACACACATCCAAATGACCCAACAAAACTACTACAACTCTCAGAATTATATTCCGTCCCTCGGAGCAAAATCTCGCCAACCAACCGGAAATTGCCAAAATACTAACTTCGTCAATTCAAGCCTAATTCTACTCCGGACCTCCAAAACCAATTCCAATCACACTCCTAAGTCATAAATCACCTCTCAAAGCTAACCGAACCATCGGAACTCACATTCGAGCCCTCTAACACATAAGTCAACATCTGGTTGACTTTTCCAACTCAAACTTCCTGAAAAGAGACTAAGTGTCTCAAACCTTACCAAAATCATTCCGGACTCGATCCGCCAGCCCAATACTATAAAACACAGATAACGAAGCATAAAAAAGCAGAAATGGGGAAAACAGAGCAGTAACTCATGAGAGGACTGGCCGGGTCATCATATCCTCCCCAACTTAAACAAACGTTCGTCCGCGAACGAATCAAGAAACATACCTGAAGCCTCAAACCGGTGAGGATATCCTTTGACCTCAACTTTTGAACTTGACGACCCAAAATAGCTACTGGCTCCACATCATAAGTCAAATCATCATCCAACTGAACTGTGCTGAAATCCACAACATGAGACGGGTCCCCAATATACTTTCGGAGCATAGAAACATGAAATATCGGATGCACACTCGACAAGCTGGGTGGCAAAGAAAGCTCGTAAGCCATCTCCCCAATCCCCCGAAGCACCTCAAAAGGTCCAACGAACCGCAGACTCAATTTCCCTTTCTTTCCAAATTTCATAGCACCCTTCATGGGCGAAACCTTCAACAGAACCTTCTCGCCAACCATGTAGGACACATCTCGAATCTTCCTGTTCCCCAATAGCCTAGCCTCACTGGGCTCGAACCAACCAACTGGAGATCTACACCGCCTCCCATACAAAGCCTTATATTGAGCTATCTGAATACTCGACTGGTAGCTATTGTTATAAGCAAACTCTGCAAG
Source organism: Nicotiana sylvestris (assembly GCF_000393655.2). Classification (NCBI taxonomy): domain Eukaryota; kingdom Viridiplantae; phylum Streptophyta; class Magnoliopsida; order Solanales; family Solanaceae; genus Nicotiana; species Nicotiana sylvestris. The sequence goes on from NC_091064.1 coordinate 47,756,046, forward strand.
CGGTAGAAACTGATCCCATGACCCTCCGAAATCAATGACACAAGCATGCAACATGTCCTCCAATATCTGAATGATACGCTCGGACTGCCCGTCCGTCTGAGGATGAAAACCTGTGCTCAATTCCACATGAGTACCCAACTCTCGTTGCACAAACCTCCAAAACTGCAATGTAAACTGAGTGCCCCTATCTGAGATGATGGAAACTGGGACACCATGCAAACGAACAATCTCCCGGATATAGATCTCTGCCAACCACTCACAGGAATAGGTAGTACACACAAGAATGTAGTGCGCGGATTTGGTCAGCCAATCCACAATCACCCAAATAGCCTCGAACTTTTTCAAAGTTCGTGGAAGTCCAACAACAAAGTCCATAGTGATCCTCACCCACTTCCACTCAGGAATATCCATATGCTGAAGCAAACCACCCGGTCTCTGATGCTCATATTTCACCCGCTGACAGTTGAGACACCGAGCTACGAATCCCACAATATCTTTCTTCATTCTTCTCTACCAATAGTGCTACCTCAAATCCTGATACATCTTTGCGGCACTCAGATGAATGGAATACCGTGAGCTATGAGCCTCCTCTAGAATCAACTGCCGAAGCCCATCCACATTGGGCACACAAATCCGGCCATGCATCCTCAACACTCCATCATCACCAATGGTCACATCTCTGGCATCATCATGCTGGACTCTGTTCTTCAGGACAAGCAAATGCGGATCATCATACTGGCACTCTCTGATGTGCTCATATAAGGAAGACCGAGAAACCACACAAGCCAATACCCGACTGGGCTTCGAAATATCCAATCTCATGAACCGATTATCCAAGGCCTGAACATCAACTGCAAGAGGTCTCTCCCCATCTGGAATATATGCCAAACACCCTATACTTACTGCCTTTCGGCTCAAAGCATCGGCCACCACATTGGCCTTTCTCGAATGGTAAAATATAGTGATGTCATAATCCTTAAGTAGCTCCAACCATCTACGCTGTCTCAAATTAAGATCCTTTTGCTTGAACAAATGTTGAAGAATGCGATGATCAGTGAACACCTCACAAGATATGCCATACAAGTAATGCCTCCAAATCTTCAACGCGTGAACTATGACAGCCAACTCCAAATCATGAATGGGGTAGTTCTTCTCATGGGGCTTCAACTGACGAGAAGCATAAGCAATAACTCTACCCTCCTAAATCAACACACAGCCAATCCCAACTCTCGAAGCATCACAATACACGGTATATGAACCTGAACCTGATGGCAAAACTAACACTGGAGTTGTGGCCAAAACTGCCTTGAGCTTCTGAAACCTCTCCTCACACTCGTCCGACCATACAAATGAAGCACCCTTCTAAATCAACTTGGTCAAGGGCGATGCAATAGATGAGAATCCCTAAACAAACCGGAGATAATAGCCTGCCAAACCAAGAAAGCTGCAAATCTCTGTGGCTCAGGATAGTCTAGGCCAACTCTGAACCGCCTCTATCTTCTTCGGATCAACCTGAATACCTTCGTTGGACACCACGTGCCCCAAGAAAGCCACTGAACTGAGCCAAAACTCACACTTGGAGAATTTTTCATAAAGCTTCTCCTCTCTCAATCTTTGCAACACAACTCTCAAATGCTCTGCGTGCTCCTTCTAACTATGCAAATATACCAGAATATCATCAATGAAGACTATGACAAACGAGTCAAGATAATGCCGGAACACACTGTTCATCAAATGCATGAACGCTGTTGGGGCGTTGGTCAGCCTAAAAGACATCACCAAGAACTCATAATGACCATATTGTGTCCTGAAAACTGTCTTAAGAATATCTAAATCCCTGATCTTCAGCTGGTGATAACCTAAACAGAGATCAATCTTGGAGAACACCCTCGCTCCCTAAAGCTGGTCGAATAAATCATCAATGCGAGGCAAAGGATACATGTTCTTGATTGTTACCTTGTTCAATTGCCTATAATCAATGCATATTCTCATTGTGCCATCCTTCTTCTTCACAAACAGAACCGGCGCACCCCAAGGTGACACACTAGGCCCAATGAACCCTTTATCAAGGAGTTCCTGAAGTCGCTCTTTTAACTCCTTTAACTCCGTTGGTGCCATACGATATAGCAGAATAGAAATGGGCTGAGTGCTCGGCACCAGATCAATACCAAAATCGATATCCCTATCCGGTGGCATGCCTGATAGGTCTGCAGGAAAAACATGGGGAAATCCCTCACAACTGGAACAGAATCAATACTGGGAGCCTTAGCTCCGACATCCCTCAAAAATGCTATATATGAAAGACAACCCTTCCCAACCATATGTTGGGCCTTCAAGAAAGAGATCACTCTACTAGGAACATAATCAGTCACACCTCGCCACTCGATCCGTGGCACACCCAGCATAGCCAATGTGACTGTCTTAGCATGACAATCGAGAAAAGCACAACACGAAGATAACCAATCCATGCACAAAATGACATAAAAATCCACCATGCTCAATAACAACAGATGCACTCCGGTCTCCAGATCCCCAATAGTCACCACACATAACCGGTACACACGATCTATAACAATAGTATCGCCCACCGAGGTAGATACATGAATAGGTAAATCAAGAAACTTATGGGGTGTACCCAAATAACGAGCAAAGTATGATGAAACATAAAAAAAGGTGGAACCAGGATCAAATAATACAGAGGCATCTATGTGGCAGACTGAAACAATACCTGTAATAACAGCATCCGAAGCGATAGCGTCGGGTTTGCCTGGGAGTGCATAGAAACGGGCCTGACCGCCCCCTGATCGACCTCCACCTCTAGGGCGACCCCTAGCTGACTGACCTCCACCCCTAGCTGGCGGAGCGGGTGGTGATGAAGCAACTGGCGCTAAAGCCGATGACTGACCCCTCTGCTGGGATAAACTAGCAAAATGAAGAGGACACTGCCTCCATATGTGACCCATCTCACCACACTCAAAACAACTCCCAGGTGCTGGAGAAGGGGACTGAAGGGAACCCCTTGCACCGGAGTGACTAACAGATGCACTCGGCATAGAAGATCCCTGAACTGATAGAGAAGGGGATGAACTTTGAGTTAGAAGGGCACTAAGTGATGACTTGCCCTGCTGAGTACCATGATAACCATGACCCGAAGATTCCCCATGATAACCTGGGCGAGCTGGCTGAGCAGGCTTGAATGAACGGCCTCTACTGTGCTGAAACTGGCCCATTGAAGGAGCATCACTATAGCTGCCAGATCCTCAAGGCCTCTTGGCCTCCCTCTCCTCTCGCTCCTGACGGCGAACAGACTCAATCTCATGGGCGATATCAACAACCTACTCGAATGTGGCACCAATCACCCTCTCCCTGGTCATGAGAATACGGAGCTGATAAGTAATACCATTAATAAACCTCCTGATACTCTCTCGATCTGTCGGAACAAACCAGATGGCATGACAAGACAACTTAGAAAACCTCAACTCATACTGTGACACAGTCATATCCCCCTATCACAACCACTCAAACTGCCTACGCAGCTCCTCTCTTTGGTACTGCGGCACATACTTCTCCAGGAAGAGAACGAAGAACTGCTGCCAGGAAAGGGGTGTTGCACCAACAGGCCTACACCTCTCAAAATCCTCCCACCAAGTGAAAGCAGCTCCTGAAAACTGATAGGTGGTAAAGGGACCCCGCTGGTCTCCAGAATACCGGCAGTACGAAGCATCCTCTAGCACTTATCCAAAAAGTCCTAGGCATCCTCGTTCTCTACACCACTGAAGGTCGGAGGCTGCAATCTACCAAATGTCTCCAACCTACGCTGCTCATCTTCTGGCATGACAGGAACCACATATTCCTGAGCAACTGCAACCGGCTGGGCTGGATGCGCCCCCGGCGTCTAAAGTCTCTGCACAACTTGTTCAGGTGTGCGAGCGGCGGGATTCTGATTGCCTCCCCCCGCCTGTGAAGTAGTTGCGGCTGTAGTGGCTGAAACCGCTTGAGCCAAGCCAGTGCAAACTGATAAGATCTGTGCCAAGGCCTCCTGAAGACCTGGAATCACAATAGGCACAACTAGTGCCTGAGCTGGTACTGCTGGAGCGTCTATAGCTGGGACCTGGTCATGAACTGGGCAACTGGTGTATCTGCAAGTGCTGCTCTAGCTACTTTGCCCCTGCCACGACCACGGGCATGTCCTCGGCCTCTGGTGGCCACAACTGGTGGTACTGGGGGTCGTCCACCCTGATCGGTAGCGCGCGTCCTCACCATCTGTGAGAGAATAGAATAACGGAAGTTTAGTACTTGGGTCAACAAATTCGCACTACAAGAATTTCAAGAATATGACGTTTTTCCTAAAGGTTCTGCAGCCTCTCGAGGATAAATACAGACGTCTCCGTACCAATCCGCGAGACTCTACTAAACTTGCTCATGACTCGTGAGACCTATGTAACCTAGGCTCTAATACCAACTTGTCACGACCCTAACCCGGACCCGGTCGTGATGGCGCCTCTCGTGAAGACAAAGCTAGCCAACTATTCCTAATTCGACGTTAAACAGTTAATCAACAATAAAATAGCCTAAACCATGATTAATAATACGAAGTAGCAGATCATATCAATAAAATGAGGAAGTACAACCCAACACAGCCCTAACCAAGGTGTCACAAGTCACGAGCATATAACAATACTAATTCCTCAAATGTAACTATAGAGTTTAAATACTGAACTAAGGACATAAAGGAAAGAGATAGGGAGGAGCTTCGGGCTGCGAACGCCAACAGCTACCTAAAGACTCATCGAGATCCGCCTGAAGCTGGAATGAATCAGTACTTGTGAGCGAGACCAGCTACGCCTGAATCTGCACACAGGGGTGTAGGGAGTAAAGTGAGTACTCCAATTCAGTGAGTAACAAAATGTAAATAAAGACTGAAGGCAGGAAATCATGTAGGGCACAAAGCATTCTATAATGAAGCAGAAAAACCATTTTAAAATAGTAAAACGGTGAAAGATAGGTAAAATCCTTTAACTCAAAATTTAACTTCATGAAAAATCCCTTTTCAATGATTAAGCAGGTAATTGTCAGTCAATTATGAAAAGTAAATACATAAAGGCTCTCCCCTCGGGCACAATATCAACAAATTCACCCCTCGGACAACATCTCAGAACAGTACCAGCCCCTCGGGCTCAATCTCTCATCATAATGGGTACCCGCGCTCACTGGGGGTGTGCAGTCTCCTAGAGGGGCCCCTTACAGCCCAAGCACAATAACAAGCCATCTCGTGGCATCAAATTAGGCCCTCGGCCTCATATCAATCAAGCCACCTCATGGCGCACATATCTTAGGCCCTCGGCCTCAAATCTGTATCAGTGTTTCCTCACAACATAGGCCCTCGGCCTTACTCAGTCAAAAATCCTCACAAGCCCCTCAGATAATAGTAAAACGGTGTTTCTCGGCCCAAACATCATTTAAAATATCATTTGAGTATTAAAATTGAGTAAACATGGGTGAGTAGTAAAGCAGTGGAAAATAACATGACTGAGTTCAAGTATAAAGTCAAAACAGTGAGGAAATATTAATAAAAATCCCCGAAGGGTTCAAGTTGTTGGCACTATGCCCAAATATGGCATTCAACCCGAAATAATGATGATAGCAAATAGTTTTCAATCAAATACGTGGTAAAATCATCAATCGGGACGGACCAAGTCACAATCCCCAATAGTGCACGACCCCACGGTCGTCATCATGTGTGTGCCTCGCCTCAATATAGCACTACCATGTGCAATCCAAGATTTCAAACCCTCAAAACATCATTTACAATCATTACTCACCTCGAACCGGCTAAATCTCTAGCTCGCGACACCTTTGCCCGTCGAATCGGCCTCCACTCGCATAGAATCTATCCAAAATTAGAACAAGGACGTCAAAATATGCTAAGGGAACAAAGCCCAAGCGAAAACAATCGACAAAGGGCACAAATACAAAAATTACCAAAACCCGACCCCCGGGCCCACATCTCGAAATTTAGAAATTTTTACATCAATAGATTCCTCATTTCCCCACGAGTCTATGCATATCAAGAACACTAAAATCGGAGTCCAAATAACCCCTCAAATCCTCCTTTAAAGGCCTCTTAAACTCAAGCCCTAATCCTCCATTTTTAGCCCTTTAATTCCTTTAATTACAGCCTTAATAGATGAAATACTACCATAGAAATGTGTTTTAGGTCCAAAATCCCTACCTTAGCGAAGTTCCCTTGAATTCTCCCTTCCAAAAAAAAAAAACTCTCAAGCCGAAGTAAAAAATGGTGAAAACCTTCAAAAATCACGAAGGAAAGCTTATATACATTCTGCCCAGGGATACCCGCATTTGCGGTCCAAAACCCACTTCTGCGGTACCGCATTTGCGGTACACCGTCTGCTTCTGTGGAAATCACTTAACGGACCAAACACCGCATCTGCGGTCCACTCTCCGCATCTGCGACTCTGCAGGTGCGATCCACCTACCGCATCTGCGGTTCCTGACTCTTCCTCTCAGATCCGCATTTGTGGCCATTCCATTGCATATGCAGCATCGCACATGCGGTCCCCAATCCACATGTGCAAAAATACCAGAAGCAGCAATATCAGCTGCTGCAACAAAATTCCAACCTCTCCGTTAACCATCCGAAATCACCCCGAGGCCCCCGAGACCTCAACCAAAAGCACAAACATAACTCAATACCTTATACAAACTTATTCCAATCATCAAAACACTTCAAACAGCACCAAATCAACTAAAACACCTTGGATTCAAGCCTAAGTTTCTAAAATCTTCCGAATTCCATTTTTGATAAAAAACCCGACCAAACCACATCCGAATAACCTGCAATTTTGCACACACATCCCAAATGACCCAACGAAACTACTGCAACTCTCAGAATTCCATTCCGACCCCTATATCAAAATCTCGCCTATCAACCGGAAATCGCCAAAATATCAACTTCGCCAATCCAAGCCTAAATCTACTCCAAACCTCCAAAACCCATTCCGATCACGCTACTAAGCCATAAATTACCTCCCGAAGCTAACCGCATCATCAGAACTCGCATCCGAGCCCTCTAACACATAAGTCAATATCCGGTTGATTTTTCCAACTCAAACTTCCTTAAAAGAGACTAAGTGTCTCAAACCCTACCAAAATCATTCCGGACTCGATCCTACCAGCCCAATACCATAAAATATGGATAACGAAGCATAAAGAAGCAGAAATGGGTAAAATGAAGCGGTAACTCATGAGATGACTAGCCGGGCCGTCACAAATTCCTCACACTTCAATTAATTTCAAAGGTCTGATTTTTCCATATTAACATTTTGTGCTAGTTTCCACCGTCTATAGCAATTTCGTGCCTTCACACACATTTTACATATGCCCATAATCACATCTCTGGTCATAATAATTATTCATAATTAGTTCCAGCATCCTCAATTAATCTCATATTAACCAAAACCTTGTTTCAAATATTTTTTTTTGCAACATTTACAACGAACACACAAGACATGAAAACTTCATAATTATTTACCCGAATTAACGAGTCACATTTAATGCCATCTAGGCAGTCACATCGTAGGCTAAAACTCAATATTCACAGCACGAATATGGCGAAATATGCACAATAACACATAAAGAATTATCAAATAAGCCTAACATGCATGACTCCCTATTAGTACTATAGTACAATTTAAATTTCACAAAGGGAGAATTTAAACTCATAATTCTTCACCACAAGGACCCCGTCCTTATATAACTTCCGCCAGGGCTTGTAGCCCGGTTTAAATATTTTACATTATGCAAAAATGTGAGAATCTCTCCCTCAACTCTGAATCACAAGTATTTTGCACATTGTGCCAAATAAAATTTTCCATTTCCTTATTTTTTTCTTCTATTCAATAATTTTCGTAAACAATTTTAACAACACATAATGAACTCCCATACCAATAGGGCATATAATTCGTAAAATTGAAATCAATTATTCCAAAATCACATCAAAACCCACTATAATGAGTAATAAAAAAGTCACCCTTGGACTCATAGCCCTCAATAGTGTAAAAAATAGAAATGATAGACACGGGCTAACAACATCAAATCTCCTAACAGAGATAAACATTTTAGTGGGTCACAAAATAACAAAGCTCACCATAAGTGGCGCATAATAGGAAGACTCTCCTCAATATTCACAACTAAATCAAATTCATGAAAAGTAACCTTTTATAACAAATCGAGATCATACATGTAACGACACCATAGCAAATATATCAATGGAATGGGCCTCTCCCTCTGGGGCACCCCTTATCCGCCTGTCCTTCACCCCTAACTAGCTGTGCACGTGGGGTAGTAATTGCATTGGGGCCCATAACCTGAGTGTCCTGATGAAATCCACCTCTCCCAAGTCTGGGACAATCTCTCATGATGTGCCTAGTATCACCACACTCATAACAACCCCTTTGAGGTCGTAGCTGCTCGTACTGAGTCTGTGCCGGATAACTATAATAGCCATTGTAAGAACCTCATGTCGGCGGTGCACTATTAAAACTTACTGGAGCACCCTGAGTACTCTGATGTGCGGATTGAGCTGACCGACTGCTAGAGCCTCCACCATGATGGTTCATAGCTGAAGAGTAAAATTCACTGAACCCTCCAGTGCTTCGAGACCTTTTGGTCTCCTTATACTCCTTTTCCTCAGCTAGTACACCCTCGATTCTCCTTGCAATCTCCACTACTTGCTGAAATGGAGTATCGATTTGCAACTTCCGAGCCATGCATATTTTAATATCATAATCGAGTCCCTCAATGAATCTGCAGACCCGCTCTTTGACGGTAGGAACCAAAGTAGGTGCACGACGAGCTAACTCACTGAACCTGATGGCATATTCTGACACTGTCATGGTGCCCTAACGTAACCGTTCAAACTCTGCGCGCCACGTATCTCGGAGAGTCTTAGGAACAAACTCTTTCAAAAATATTTCTGAAAATTGAGCCCAAGTTGGTGGTATTATATCGGCTGGTTTACCTTTTTCATAGACTTGCCACCACTGATACGCTGCTCCTGACAGCTGAAATATAGTAAAGGCGACTCAGCTCACTTCCACAATACCCATGGTGCGAAGAATATGGTGACACTTTTCTATAATTACCTGAGTATCCTCTGTAGTTATGCCACTAAAAGTAGGTGGGTCATACCTCTTATACCTCTCAAGTCTCTTTTGTTCTTCTTCTGATGATCCTGGCCTGACCTTAGGTTGAACCAGAATGATAGGTTGTACTGGTACTACACCTGGAACTTGACCAATGTGAACCTGCTTCCCTGGAGTACGGGCAGTAGGAGTCTGAGCTACTCCTCCTATCTATGAAATATTTGGTGAAATAGAGATCAGTCCCGCCTGAGTTAATGTACCAATCATGTTTAGGAATTGTGCTAAAGTCTCCTAAAGTCCAGGGGTAACCACAGGTGTTTCTGGTACATGTCCCCCAACTAGAGCAATTGGCGGCTCCTCAACTACTGCTCTGACAGGTGTTCTAACTGTGACATGTGCCCTTCCTTGGCCTCTACCTCGGTCGCGACCTCTTGTGACCCTAGCAGTATGCGCGGGTGTTTGCTCTGTTGACCCGCTAGCACGTGTACTTAACATCTGTGAGAGAATAGAGATACAAAGGCTCAAATTACACAATCAAAAAATTCGCACGAAAGGAATGAAAGAAGTGGAAATTTCCTAACAGTTATGTAGCCCCTCGAAGATAAGTACAGACGTCTCCGTACCGATCCGCAAGACTCTACTAAACTTGTTCGTGACTCGTAGAACCTATGAACCTAAAGCTCTGATACCAATTTGTCACGACCCAAAATTCCACCATAAATGTCGTGATGGCACTTAGTCTCTAAGACTAAGTAAGCCGTTTATAATAACAAATCAAGCCATTTTTTAAGGATAATCAAAACCAACAACGAAAATAAAGATACAACTTCCCAAGACTAGTAGTACTGAGTTGCAAACTCTAACTGAATACATGAAATGATCTAAAGGAAATTAAATATACAATACTTCTTGAATAATAATTGACAATACGATAAAAAGGAAAGACTCCAAGGGACTACCACGACCAAACAACTCTACCTTGAATCCTTGCTATCACACTCTAGCTATGTCCAAGTCCTATATCTCCAATAAATGGATCTGTACATAAGAAAATGTACAAAAATGTAGTATGAGTACACCACATAGGTACCCAATAAGTATGAAGACTAACCTCGGTGGAGTAGTGATGAGGCACAGTCAAGACACTCACTAATCTAACAACCTGTGCAATATAACATACAAAAATAATAGGAAACAAATAACAATGATGGCAACAATAATCGAACGGGGATATAAACAACGGGAAAACAAGAACACCGTAAATATTGCTCAACGAATAACGAATAAAAGTGCAACCAATTAATCAAGTCCTTCAAATATAAATCTTCCGCCTATAAATCTTTCAAATAATAATCTTTAGGATATAATACTTTCTAATAAATATATTTTAATATACTCAAATATCTTTCAAATAAACATCTTTCGAATATAATTCTCTCAAATAAATATCTTTCGAATATAAATTTTTTTCAAATAAAAGTCACCATGTGACACCTTATTTCATAATCATAAAATACGGGTCTTAACCCACTTTCATATTTCTATGGTACCCCGTGCCAATTCCTCTATTACAATCGCACGAACAACTCACGTGCCAATATCATTTTAACTATATAACCACGACACCTTGTGCCCATATTTCATATCATAACTACACGGTCAATTTACGTGGCAATAATAAATTCATCATATTTTTCTGGCATCTCGTGCCCATCATAATCCGCCCGACAATATTCACAGACTCATAACTTCAACATATATCCAATTATTATCAAATTTACTGGATTTAAAAAAAATAAATTGCACAATATATAAAAGAAATCACCAAAAAATCACAACATCAAATAAAGTTACCAACATAATATCCTCACATCACCACATATCATCCTTGGCAATAGCCACCCTTATCTCTCCTATAACCACCCTTATCGCTCCTATAATAGCCACCCTTATCGCTCCTATATTAGCCTCCCTTATCGCTCCGCCCAGACAATATCCCAACACATAACCACAATGAAATGCCACCTTTATACCCACATAATATAAAAAATGGAATGCCACCCTTATCCGCCGCATAAAAGTGACCTAAATCATACAATAATTTACATGGATATTACAACGATAACACAACAAAAATTCATATTATAAATTGCCCATGGGCGACAACCAAATTCCAAAGATACAACAAAATCAATTAATTTCACAACAATAGCCCAAGGCTCCACACAAAGTACATAAAACCCCGACAACAACAACAAAGATGGAAAATTAACTCAGCATAATACGTCACCTTCTTTAATCCAAATTTTAGATAAATATATTAATACTTTAATTTAAACTTACTTAATTAATTGATTATTTGTTAAAGAAAAATCCATAATCTAATTATTTCCACGAAATGTCGAATCAACAAACACATAAAATTCACATGAAAATCCAATGGAAATTTACACCAAATTATCATATAAATACAAACTCGACAACAAAGGATGAGGCATGACAAATCAAGGATTTACTAAGTTCTAACGATTTATTTCACTTTACGTAAGGGTGTCTATGAATTTTAGTCGATATAATTTGTACATATAAATCAAGTATGTACTCGTCACCTCACGTACATAATTTTCATCCAAAAAAATTTCACATAAGACTCAATGCCTAAGGGGAAATTCCCCCATACAAGGTTAGGCAAGATACTTACCTTTTTGAAGTTAGGCCGATATTACAAAATCGCCTCCTTTCTTGAGTTGATCTCCTGATAGCTCAAATCTATCCAAATTAATTGTATAACTTTGTTAAAATTCATCGGAAACAATTCCGAATAATAAAGCGTCGATTTAAAATTTTATTCTAAAAAGTCAATCAAAAGTCAACACAGGACCCGCCTCTTGGAACCCGATAAAATTTTCACGATTAACACCCATTCCGATATGATTTCAACCATACCAATTTTATCAAATTCCGATAACAACTCGACCTCGAAATCTTAAATTCTTGTTTTTGGAAGATTTTGCAAAAATCTTGATTTCTTCCATTTAAATCTGTATTAAACGATGAAAATAACCATGGATTTATGAAATATAACCACTTCCGAGTATAGGATACTTACTTGAGTTGAAATCGTGAAGAAAATCTCAAAATCGCCCAAGAATCGAGCTCCAAAAATTCCAATAAAAAATGGCAATATGACCATTATTGGTCCTTATGTTTTCTGCCCAGAATCACTTCTGCGGACAGAAGCATCGCACCTGCGAGCTCGCTTCTGTGAGAAATATCACTCTTCTATGCTGCCTCCACTTCTGCAAACTATTCATGCACCTGCAATGTCGCAGGTGCGAAAGGAATTGCGCTTCTGCGACAAACAACTAACCCGCCAGCTTCAGCTTCAGCTTCAGCTTCGCTTCTGCGTTCTTCAGTGATCGCAAGTGAGCAAAAATGCCTGTTTATTTGAGTTCTAGCCATCCCTTGCCCGGGTCTCTTATGCATTGCAAATGCTCGCATCTGCAACTAAATTCTTGCAGAAGTGGCCGCAGCAGATTTTCAGCAGATATCTCATCCCAAAAATCAACTCCATTATCCTTCTGAAATCTACCTGAGGCCCTCGGGCCTTTAACTAATTATACCGACATGTCCCAAAATACAATACAAACTTAGTCGAGGCTTTAAACAATGTTAAACAACATAGAAATTTCGAATCGCGCCTTGAATCGAATTATGAGTTTTCAAATGTTCCAACTTCTATATTTTGCGTCGAAACATATCGAATCAATCCGGAATGACTTCAAATTTTGCATGCGAGTCGTAAATGATGTAACTGAGAGGTTCCAATTTTTGAAATCGAAATCCGACTTCGTTATCAAAATTTCAACCTTCGGTCGAATTTTTCTAAAATCTCATAACAACTTTCGCCAAAATGCGTCGAATTGTCCTACGGACTTCCAAATCCCAATCCGAACATACGCCTAAGTCCAAATCATTATACGAAGCTATTGACATCATCAAATCTCCATTCGGAGGTAGTTTGCTCAAAAGTCAACTCTCCGGTCAACTCTTTCTATTTAAACTTCCAAATGAGAATTTTTCTTTAAATTTAATTCCGACTCTTCCGAAAACTAAACTAGACCACACACGCGAGTCATAATACATATTATGAAGATTCTCAAGACCTTTAGTCGTTGAACGAGGTATAAATTCTTAAAATGACAAGTCAGGTCGTTACATTTCAACCCATGATATGCAATAATATGATGTTAACAAGACAAGGCTTAGTCTTGTGATATGGAGGGCAGAGCTTAGCCCGATTGAAAAGCAAATGGATAGTATTAGAAATATTGCAATTTTTGTGCAAAGAGGGACAATGCTTAGTCCCATGCAGATGGGGAGGCAAGGATTAGCCTCATGCAAATAGGGAGGCAGAGATTGGCCTCATGCAAATATGGAGGCGGGGATTAGCCTCATGCAAGTGGGGAGGCAAGGATTAGGCTCATGCAAATAGGGAGGCAAGGATTATCCTCGTGCAAATAGGGAGACAGGGATTAGCCTCATGCAAATAGGGAGGCAGGGATTAGCCTCATGCAAATAGGGAGGCAAAGATTAGCCTCATGCAAGTATGGGGAGGTAGGGATTAGTCTCATGCAAACAGGGAGGCACGGATTAGCCTCATGCAAGTATGGGGAGGTAGGAATTAGCCTCATGGAGTTAAGCATTAGACTCATGCGAATGGAGAGGCAAGGATTAGCCTCCTGGAGTCAAGGATTAGACTAATTCAAATAGAGAGGCAAGGATTAGCCTCATGCAAGTATGGAGTCAAGGATTAGACTCATGCAAATGGGGAGGCAAGGATTTGCTTCATGCAAGTATGGAGTCAAGGACTAGACTCGTGCAAATGGGGAGGCAAGGATTAACCTCATGCAAGTATGGAGTCAAGGATCATACTCATGTAAATAGGGAGGCAGGGATTAGACTCATCAAAATGGGGAGGCAAGGATTAGCCTCATGCAAGTGGGAGGCAGGGATTAGCCTCATGGAGTCAAGTATTAGACTCATGCAAGTATGGAGGCAAGGATTAACCTCATACAAATACAGAGTCAAGGATTAGACTCATGCAAGTTTGGAGGCAAGGATTAGCCTCATGCAGAGAACAAGTAGCAAATAAGAGTAGTATATGTCTTAGCTGGAGATGTATTCGATGTCTGAGGGCCTGATTGGTATTATCTTTGTTTATACATGTTTTTGCGAATGCTATTGTTACGTCAAATGTGCCTGTGTTCAAAGAAAAATTGTAAGTTTTGTGAGGGGGGGTTGGTTCTTGCTCCTATCGGCTAGCTTTGCTTTGCTCCGTTCTGAAAGCCTTTCAAGTTCCCATGGGCGACATCTAACTGTTATGGAAATAGAGTTTTCAAAAATATGCAATTATTGATAAAAATAGAGTTATTTTAGAAACGTATTGATATATCGAGTAATTTTGATGGAGTAGTGACTGTAACACGTCTCAAAGTCATTGCAACTCTCTCATATTGGAATTTTGAGGGTCCTCCTCAAAATTCTTCCCCAGTCTGGTAGATGATCTTTGACCGTTTGCAGATAATGGATCTTGCTGAACCTTTTCCGAAATTTTGAGAATCCTTCTCAAAATTCTGCCACAGTTTCTTAACTGACTTTCTGGCATGCGATGGCGTTGGCTGGACTTGCTCTGGAATTTTGAGAGCCCTCCTCAAAATTCTACCCCAGTTTCTGATCTTGGGGGGGAAACGGAAATTTTATTATGATATGAACGAACCCATAAGGCTGCCTACGTATCCCCTCTTAAATGGGAATCAGGTCAAGTATAGTTCAATTATATCAAGTGAGGAAATGTAAAATATCTAAGCATAGTATCTCTTGACTGTGTCTGCATTGATTGGTTTTGGCCAGATTTCTCCATCCATTTCTACAAGTATGAGTGCTCCTCATGTTTGTACTCTGTGAACCATGTACGGACCTTGCCAATTGGGAGAGAATTTCCCTTTGGCTTCATGTTGATGCAGGAAGATTTTCTTCAATACTAGCTACCCTGGTACGAACTATCTTGGTTTGACTCTTTCGTTGAAAGCTATAGACATTCTGTTCTGATAAAGTTGGCTGTGACACACTGCGTTCATTCTCTTTCTATCTACAAGGTCCAATTGTTCATAGCGATTCTTTATCCATTCTGCATCGCTGAGTTCAGCTTCCGGTATGACTCTTTAAGAATGAATCTCCACCTCGGTTGGGAAGATAGCCTCGGTACCATAAACCAACATGTAGGGAGTTGCCCCAGTTGATGTGCGAACTGTGGTGTGGTATCCCAACAAAGTGAAGGGTAACTTCTGATGCCACTGTTTGTGGTTCTCTATCATTTTCCTTAGTATCTTTTTAACGTTTTTGTTGGCAACTTCTACGGCTCCATTCATCTGAGGACTGTAGGCTGTGGAATTCTTGTGCTTGATTTTGAAAGTTTCACACATAGCTTTCATCATATCACTATTCATATTGGTGGCATTATCTGTGACAATGGATTCGGGAACACCGAATCGGCAAATAATTCAATCCTTGACAAAGTCTGCGATGACTTTCTTGGTCACAGCTTTGCAAGATGCAGCCTCTACCCATTGTGTGAAGTAATCAATGGCTACCAGGATAAACCTGTGTCCGTTTGAAGCAGTGGGCTCGATCGAACCAATGACATCCATTCCCCAGGAAGCGAATGGCCAAGGTGAGCTTGTTGCATTAAGCTCAAGTGGCGGTATTTTTATCATGTCAGCATGCACTTGACATTGAAAGCATTTGCGGACATACTGAATGCAATCTGTCTCCATGGTCATCCAGAAGTAATCGGCCCTAAGTATCTTCTTATCCAAGACGAAACCATTCATGTGCGGACCACAGGTCCCAGTATGCACATCCTCAAGTAGCTTAGAAGCTTCCTTTGCGTCAACACATCTTAATAAACCCAAATCAAGGGTTCTTCTGTACAAGTTTCGTCCACTGTGGAAGAAGTGATTTGACAATCTCCGAAGCATGCGTTTCTAAGTGTGATTTGCATGCTTCGGGTATTCTCCTTTTGATAAGTATTCTTTGATGTCATGGAACCAAGGCTTTCCATCTGCTTCTTCCTCAACATGGGTACAATATGCCGGCTGATTATGGATCCTCATCGGAATGGGATCAATGTAGTTCTTATCTGGATGTTGTATCATGGATGACAAAGTGGCCATTGCGTCGGAAAACTCATTCTAAATTCTGGGCACATGCCGGAATTCTATCTTTGTAAACCTCTTTCTCAATTCCCGCACATGGTGTAGATATGGCAATATCTTATAATTCTTGGTGGCCCACTCTCCTTGTACCTGGTGCACAAGCAAATCTGAATCACTGATTACCAACAGCTCCTGAATATTCATGTTGACTGCCATGTTGAGCCCTAGTATGCAGGCTTCATATTCTGCCCTGTTGTTGGTGCAAGGAAATCTGAGTTTAGTAGACACCGGTTAGTGTTGACCATTTCTGATACCAAAACTGCTCCAATACCTACTCCTTTGAAATTTGCGGCTCCGTCAAAGAACATACTCCAACCAGCATATGCTTCGGTAATGTATTCTCCTACAAATGATACTTCTTCATCAGGAAAATACGTTTTCAAGGATTCGTATTCTCCTCCCACCGGATTTTCAGCAAGGTGATCTGCCAACGCTTCTCCCTTGATTGCCTTTTGAGTTACATAGACGATATCGAACTCACTTAGCAGTATCTGCCATTTAGCCAACTTTCTGGTAGGCATGGGTTTCTGGAATATATACTTTAGAGGGTCCATCCTAGATATGAGGTAGGTATGGTAGGCACAGAAGTAATGCTTCAATTTCTGGGCTGTCCAGGTCAAAGCGCAGCAAGTGCGTTCAAGCAGAGAATACCGTGCTTCATATGGTGTGAACTTCTTGCTCAAGTAATATATGGCCTGATCCTTTCTTCCTATCTTGTCATGTTGTCCCAGAACACATCTGAAGGATCCATCTAATACAAATAGATAGAGTAGCAAAGGTCGTCCTGGTTCTGGCGGGACCAGAACTGGTGGTGTGGACAGGTATTCCTTGATCTTGTCAAAAGCCTTCTGACAATCGTCTGTCCAACTTGTTTTGGCATCTTTCCTCAACATCTTGAAGATGGGCTCACATATGACCGTGGACTATGCTATGAATCGACTGATGTAGTTGAGACGTCTTAAGAAGCTCATCACACCCTTTTTGCTCTTATGTGGTGGTTGTTGATACCTAATTTTTCCTGTATATTTTTAATATGCAAAATACTTTCAAAATAGCATGTATATGCATATATAAGTATGTCCAAATGTTTTTTTATTTCTCTTTAATTTTTTAAAGATTTTTAAACCAATTTATTTCCAAATTTTATCAAGAAAAACCCAATAATTATTCCCAAAATTATCATTTTTGGTGATTAATTTATTGGATTCTCATATTTATATTATAATATAGCTATAATAATTTTTGCATATTTTTTACAAATTTATTTAGTATTTTTAAAGCTAAATTGCGCATAATTGCAATATTAGCCTATTTTAAGATTTCATTGTTTTCATAATTAAAATATTGACCCCAGTATTTGTAATTTGATAATTATGTATTATTATCATTTTAATACCTTTAATTTATTTCCAGAAACTATTTTACTATTTTTTATAAAATAAATAAGGGAAAAATGGCTATTTATATGTCAGCCCATTTACATTTCAATTTTAGCCAGATTTGGCATCCAATTAAACCCAATTTCAAGTTCAATTACCCATCCCAATTCCTAAAACTACCCGACCCACGACCTTTTTTAATAACCCACCTGAATCCCCCTTTTAATCCCAGCCGTTGATTATTTAGATCAACGGCTCACATTCGTCCCTTCCCTTTTTAACCCGAAATAACCCCTAAACCTAATCATTTCTCACTCATAGCCCCCCTCAAACTCCCTCCTCACTCAGTTCTCTCTCAACTTCCTTCTCAAACCCTAGCCGAAAATCACCTAAATCCATGGCTATCAAAGCCATTAAAGGCATATACCTACCTCCTACAACTCCTATATGCTCGACTATCATGGCTCAAGGCCAGACCTTGTAGAAATTTGGTCTAGACCTCGAATGTTTTCAGTGTTATGGCTGTCTCCAGCCATCTTCAACCTTGCTTCGGCCGACTATGGCTATTCAAGCCTGATCTCGACCTCACCTACTTAGATCGATGATTTCCAAGCCTTTCTCACCATTTAGGTATCTTCTGAAACCCTAACCTTCGAGGTTCTTCTGATTCTTTTAGATCCGTTGTAGATCTGTGTTCTCTCTAAGTTTTTAAACATTTTCTCAAAGTCTCTTTCAAAACTTCACCTTCAAAACCTTTATCATTTCCGATTTAGGATTTTGTTAAGTTAGTTTGAAGCCATCTCTAATTTTTAGCGTATTCTACTGCGTTTCTTATGTTGTTCTTCTATTATGTTTCTTATGAGTTTCTTCCACTGTATCTCTTTATGTGTTCTTCTACTGTTCTTTTACTATGTTTTTCATGAGTTTCTTCTACTGGAAAATGCATGCTAAGAGTCTTAGTTCCCTTTTTGGGATTTCAGAACTTATCTCGTTAGTATTTCTGCCCAATTTAATTGCTTTCCTCTCTATACTCGATTAATGGTAAAAACCTTAGAATTTGGGGAGTCAGCCGAGTTTTAAGGCTATTTGCTACATGATTTGTTGGTTCCTCATCTCTGACCTTGTTTGGTTTTAGAACCCTAATCTCTTTGGACCTGTTAGGGTTTCTGACGTTGCTTCATCTGTTGTTCGACTAAGTTTCAAAATCTCTGCTTCAACTTCTGTGCTTTATGTGATTTCAATTTCCTGTCCTCATTGGAATTGGATTACAGTTTTCAGAAAAGCTTTCTACTTGACCCTTTTGTATGCTTCTGATACTCTCCCCTTTTCTATTACTAAGTTGGTGAAACTGGCCTATGTGACTGTCATGTGATTATTCTCTTTGCCATAAGTTCAGCCTTGCATGCCTAATGTTATGTGCTCCTTTATATGCTAAATATCCCTCTCAAAATAACCTTTGATTGTGGACTGATTTCAATTCTCTTTGTGTAATTATGATTGCACTCTTGTAATTGATTCTTTTTGATTTCCCTGCTTCTTGGATTTATTTGAACACTTTTCTTCAAACCTCGAACCCTGCCTTTTCTACTTAAGTCGATTTGATACCCTTACCTTGATTACATTGGTATGGGATTCTTACAGGCCTTTCCTTGATTAGAGTCTGATGAATCTAGCCTCTATTACCTACTGTGTACTTGTACTATGCTGGAAATACTTCCTTATTAGTCATATTCAGCCCTATGTGATTTCTTTCCTTATTTAGCACTTGCATGCTACCGTTTGATTTAATTCCTTAATTAAAGGAAGTCTTTGATACTAATTTGATTTTAATTGACACATAGTTCCTTAATTATTTCTGAACTATAATCCTTACCTTATTTTCTGCCTGTTTTCACACTATAATTACCTGACTCTTTCATTGACACACACACCAACACTCGTAGCTTTTTCTGAACTCATACTTACACTCAAAAGTATTCTCTCTTGCTACTTGTACTGTGGCCTGTTTGCAAGCTTTGCTTCCTGTTTTTTCTCTATTTGCTTCTTTAAACTGGTATGTTCTGATTTAGATTTCCAGCAATCACAACAATGTGTTTATTTACTACATTTACTTGCATGTCTGCATGTTGTTTCCGTATAGCTCAACACTTACTCTAGCATGCCTGAAATTTCTTTCTGCCAATTCTATTATAAATCCCAAACCCCTACCCCTATGTGTTCATGCTATGGTTTGAAGCATGGCAATACTGCAAATTATTGCCCATTCTAGCCTCTAATAGTATGTGTTCTGATAGGCTTATAGGTATGCTAGCATCCTCCATTACTGGGCATGCCTAAAGCCTGCCCTTGCCTAAGCAATAGGCTCTTTACAACCTACCTATTCCCTCTGAACTCCTCTTTGTGTACTTATTTGTAGTTGTTTCCCTCTCCTTTCCCCCTTTTAGAATTCTATTCTTCACTTGTACACTTTCTTAGTCCTTAAGTTCTTCCCCCCCTCTTGTGAGCCTTGCCTTGGGACCCCTTGAGCTCCCTCTAAACTTGGACACTTGAGGGCTGACACTTCCACACTGCACTTGTCCCCATTCTGATAATACATTTGGGTGTGAGCATTTCCTGGAGTCCCATTGAGGCTCTTAGGGAACTTTGACACACTCAAATGGGAGAAAGTCTTTGGATCAATGGTCTCTTGAGTTGGTCTATCTCATAACTCAGAAAGTAAGTCAAGAATCAGGCTTCCTCTGGTTGTTTTTTTTGTTTCTAATGTATTTTTATTTATTCTGGGTTGTAATAATTTGTAATAAACAATTGGGGATGGTTAGTGAAAAAGGGTGTGTAACTATGTATGCAAAGGGTAGAAATCATGACTATAGGACTACCATATCCCTGCATATCCAACTTTCATATTGAAACCATGTCTAAAGGTATTCTGAATTTTGTATATTTAATTTCATATAGAAATCATGCCTATAGGCCCATTCTGAATTCTGCATATTCAACTTCATATAGAAATCATGACTATAGGACCGTTTAATTCTGCATATTCAATTGCATCTAGATTCCATGCTTATAGGTTTAAAATAGGTCTTCTGCATTTAGATACTGTGTCTATAAGGTTTCTGCATTTTTACACAATGTCTACAAAGTTTAAAATCAATAACGCATAGAAAGCATGCCTATAGGAATTCCTAATTGAATCTGATCAGCCTCACTCAAGTATAGATCTAAAAAACCAGTAATAATGGTTGCTATCAATTGCAGAACTTATGATCAATTCGTTGAATCTTTCCTCTCTTTTAATAATCTGAGTCCCTTACTTAGCAAGTTTAACAAGTATGCATTCGAACAGTTTATTTCAGGCCTTACTATTTCATCACTTTCTGAATCCAGTAGATACCATGCCTATAGGATCCTTGTCTAACATTTAAGTAAACCTTAGGTTAATAATAAAAAACTGAATTTATTTCTTTAAATTATTACAACCAGCAGGTAGGCCTGATTCAGACTTCTTGTCTGAGTTATGAAATAAACCAGCCTGCCTCAATGTTCAAATCCTTCGTCTTTAATACTTATAATCATACCTAAACAATATGTGTAAGTGATGCTAATTACGTGTTTCTTTGTTTAAGGAGGTGTATATGAGCCTCTGCTTGTTATGTGCTTTCCCCCAATTTGCAATACGTGTTTTGTATGTCGCTTTAGAGTTTTTACCTTTGGAACTACAAATAAGCCTAATATCCCTCCCTTTTAGGATTAGTAGTCCTAAATGCCTCCGGGACTGATAGGAATGGGACGGGTAATTGCATGCAATAAGTAATCGTGACCAATCCGCGCTTTAAATACCTTAACGGGGTTGGAAGGGTAGATATGGATATGATGACCACGCGATAATATCACGTGTATCCCCTCATTGAGGAGTGATTACCGGGTATTGTGTGGGGTGATCCATATTAAATATAAACCTAGGACCCCTTTTCCCTTTTATTTGCAAACTTCTTTTCAAAACTCGTCCTTTAATTGTTCTTTCAAACTCTTATGTGTTTAAATTTAAATCCTCTATTATTTGAGACTTATTTGCTTATATGTTAATTGCACCCAAATTCACAATAATTGTCTAGCCGGGAACCACACTAGTGGATTCTGAGGAGTGCCTAACACCTTCCCCTTAGAATAATTTCAAGCCCTTACCCTATCTCTGATTATTCAAATCAATCTCTCTTGGTGTCCTAATGCACCCTATTCATTAGGTGGAGACTCTTCAAACCCAGTTCCCAAAGGGAATGAGCTGTCCCTCCAAATGTCATAAACCCGATTTCGCGAGAAAAAACGGGGCGTGACAGCATGGCGACTCTGCTGGGGATTCTTAGGATTTTACTATTTCAAACTATTATTGTGAATTTATGCTTCTTTATGCACAATTATCTGTTATTTCTTTCAAGCATTCAATTTTATTTTCGATTGCCAAACTGACTTGTCTTCTTCTTTCTTTCCTTTACTGTTTTCCTTTACTACTACTGTAAATTATGAAACTGTTGTATTTACTGTTTTCCTAACGTGCAAGTACGTGACAACCTGCTTTAATTGTTGCATAATCATGCTCAACATCATATTCCACTCGTGCCAAACAAAATACCATAGCAATGCTTATAATGAGTGGTTGCGCTCTTCCAATATTATCACCCCTAAATCTGGAAAAGGCGCATTTACGGTAAAACCAGTCGATCAATGGTGTAGTCGACGGTTCCGTTCCTTTCCCCCTTGAGTTGTCCGCTCAAGGGCACCAGTCTAAAACTCTATAGAAACCTTACTTTGTTTAATTGTGCATGCATCATGGTCAAACCTAGCCGAGTTAGTTATGTTGTCCGCATAATGACTCTTTAAGATAGCCTTGTCCAAAGTCCACTGGGTTTCCCTAAAACCCAAATGGACATTATCTTGTTCTGTGCATTTATTTGGATAACTAAATGCTTTTATGCTAATTGTTGATATTAAATAATCGAGTTTGGTGGGGGTAAGGGCCTAACCCTTTTGTCTTACAGAAATATGAGGCACGAAGTCCCCAGATTAGGCATGGTCACCAACATCCACCCAAAATTGTTAAGCTGGTGGAAGGATCTTCACTCTAGTGATCAAACCCTTGTCCGTAAATATCTGGGAAACCTACATTCTCTCCTGGAAATTCAACCCAACAACAAGATCATAGAAGCTACCACTTTATATTGGGATTGTGAGAGATCTGTGTTTCGCTTCGGGGACATTGAAATGACGCCCTTGCTAGAAGAAATAGGAGGATTGACCGGTATACCATGGGAAACACCGGGATTGTTAATGCCAGAGAACCGCAAGGGGTAGGGATTTTCTCAAAATGATGGGTCTGAATAAGAATCCAGAACTAACATGTCGGAAGGAATACTATATCCCCTTCGACTACTTGTATGAGAGGTACAGTCACATCAAGTCCTACCGTACCTATCCTGACGAATTTGCCATCACATCATTAGGGCATATTCACCGAAGGGACTTTGTATTTATGTTTTGTTTCTGGGGATGATAGTGTTTCCAATGAAGAAAGCAAGGATCCATACCAGGCTGGCTATGGTAACTAAAACTCTGATGGATGGCATTGGTGGGCAACCTTTCAGCATTGTGCCCATGATTATTGCGGAGATATACCGAGCCTTGAGGAAGTGTCAACAAGGAGCCAAACACTTCGAGGGATGCAATTTGCTACTTCAGCTCTGGCTCATGGAGCATCTCCAATGGGGTGAATACCGACAGGAAATCAAACGAAGAGACTGGAACCATCATATTGCTTTCCATCATCCGAAGTGAATGAACTATATGCCCAACATGTTCGCCCAACCTGAAGATGCCAGAGGATGGGTAGAGCTATTTGGTAACCTTACCGAGGACCGGGTACAATGGATGTTTGAATAGTTCCCTACTGAGGAGTTCATCGCCCGATCCATGGATGCGCCATTTTTGATATTAATCGGTCTAAGAGGAACCTACCCTTATGTTCCTCTCCGAGTTATGAGACAGGCTGGTAGGAAGCAGGTTATACCAAGGGTCGACAAGATGAGTCACTTCCGGGCTGACTTCCAAGCTGATGACAGTCCTTATAAGTGTCAAGCTCAACATATGTGGCATTGCAAGATCATCATGGGAAGAGATACTATCGAGCCAGACAAATACCATGCTGGTTGCGCTCCCTACTATTCAGGCTGGTTAGAATCTAATCACGATGGTCTGGGTCATCCAGGACTTGCTAAGGGCCACAGGATCATAAATGAGAGGGCCGAGGCACATGTCAAATACAATCAACTGCGCAAGAGGATCAGAGAATGTGAAAGCGAGCATCGTGAGATACAAGAAGCCAACCAAAAGCTGATCGAGGAGTGAAAAGACATGGCTATTAGTGCCAACAAGCGAGTGGGGTACTTGGAGTGGGGCATAGTAGAGCTGGAAAGGAAATTTCTCAAAAGAATCGAGGATTGCCAGAATGCTGAGGGAAATGAGGGCGGACATCTAGACAGAGCCTACCTATTGCTGGGACTTCGCGAGTTGGGAAAGCTGTTCGACAGAGCCAAAGATGCCGAGTCTGGGGAAGGTCCTTCTGGGACCAAATAGATAGGAGTTTTCTTTTAAGAAATGTAATAAGGCCAATGGCCATTAGTGACTTTATTTCCTGTTATTTAGTGTCGATTTGGGATTCGTCTATTTTTAATCAATAAAATGAGGCATTCAACATTCTAAGTTCTCCAAATCAACTTGTCTTTAGGCTTACCTCTGGCACAAAGAGGTTCCCAAGTAGGACACGATTTACATTCTTGCATTATGTGTTTAAATATCGCAACATTTTCTTATAATCCTCACTAACTTGTTACCTTTTGTTTTTACTTTTATTTTATTATTCCCCTCCACAAAGGTTAGTTCGTGCACTCTGGCAACATTATCTTATTCAACGAGATTCAGGGGCCCTCCACCCACTCCTTCTCTTAGTCCTGTTAAAAACAAGAACAATGGAAAATGGAAGATTCGAACAACTCCATAAAGGAGAACTCAACTGAATGGGTAGAGGTCACTCATGGTCATGGTACTCTGGTTCCTAAGGAAAGTGCATCCCAGCTTGAACAAAAACTACTGAAATTCCAAGAAGAGTTTTATCAGATTCGGAATCTGGCAAGTCTGTCATTTTCCCTCACCACTCCGGATGTTAATACTCCAAATGCTCAGAACCCACAAAATATCCCAAAGCCACAAAATCATCCCGCTCTTCACCACCACTGCAATACCTGCCATGCTTCCAACAATACTCCACTGCTCAGCCCAGAACCCCAAAACTCCACAAATGACCACTTTCACACCCATCATAACACCCCCATCTACATGGATACCATGCCACACTCCACTCAACCCATCTCAACCACACCCGAGTCTGATGATAAAGACTTGCTCATCAGGAGTCTGGCTGAAGAACTCAAGAAATTGACTAGACGGATTCAAGGCGTCGAAGGAAGAAAGGGAATTAGGGGGGTGAACTATAAAGATCTTTGCATACAGCCCAATGTTGAACTGCCCGAGGGGTACAAACCTCCTAAGTTCGAGATGTTTGATGGTACAGGGGATCCAAGAGTACATTTGAGAATATACTGTGACAAGATGTTTGGAGTAGGGAAAGACGAGAGAATCCGCATGAAGTTGTTCATGAGGAGTCTGAAAGGAGATGCTCTATCTTGGTACATTAGCCAAGATCCGAAGAAGTGGTCAAGTTGGGTAGGCATGGCGTCCAATTTTATGGATAGGTTCAGGTTCAACACGGAGAATGCACCGGATGTGTTCTACATTCAGAATCTAAATAAGAAACCTACAGAAACATTTCGCGAGTATGCTACTCGCTGGAGGTCCGAAGCTGCTAAGGTCAGGCCTGCCTTAGAAGAGGAACAGATGAACAAATTCTTTGTTCGGGCTCAGGACCCGCAGTATTATGAACAACTAAATATGATCGAGAGCCACAAATTTTCCGACATTATCAAGCTGGGTGAAAGGATTAAAGAGGGCATCAAAAGCGATATGGTTACAAACTTTGAGGCCTTGTAAGCCACAAATAAGGCCTTATTGTCTGGTGGTGTGTCCAAGAAAAGGGATGTAGGAGCCGTCATTGTGGTACAGAGAACCAAATCTCCCATCAAATACCAAACCTACCCAATGTCTCCACTCACATATCAGCCTACTCCAAACTACCAAACACCCTCACCCTCTTACCAAACTCCACCACCCTCTTATCAGTCATCTCCACCTCCCGTATATCAACCTACTTCACCCAGATATTCCCAACCCGCACATGTTTACCAAGCCTACAATGCTCAACCATCCCACCATCAATCACCTACTGTGTGCCAAAACCTCCCTAGACCTCGACCAAGTTTTGACCGCAGACCTCCTAAACAATATACAACCATTGCTGAACCTATTGACCAATTGTACGAGAGACTCAAAGTCGCTGGTTATGTCACCCCTATCCTTGCTGCAACTCTTGAGAACCCTTCTCAGTGGGTTAACCCAAATAAATCCTGTGCATACCATTCCGGCATGAAGGGGAACACCATCGACGAATGTCGTTCTTTGAAGGACAAGATCCATGCTTTGATTAACAACAAGATTATTATGGCAAAGGATCCCGCTCCGAATGTCCGCAATAGCCCTCTGCCAGACCATAAGGGTGGATACTTTCACATGATTGAAATAGAGGATGATTGGGATCCCGGGGGGTCTATCGAGTTGATCGCAGAAGGTGATGACCCAAAGAAGCCAATAGTTACTCTTAATCTAATCATAGTCCAGATTCAGCCATCTGGGGACACTGAGGTGAATATGTCCATGCCACTTGAGACACCAGCGCCAATTGAGGTCGAATTCGTGTCTCCAACAAATGCACCTACACCATTCGAAGTTATAGTTTTACCACCCAAGGGACATGCTCCGTTCAGAATGAAGATAGCCACGCCTATCCCAGTGGCGATGTCGGCCAAGACACCATTCCACATAAAGGCCATACCATGGGACTATACAACCGAGGCAAGGAGGAAAGGAAAGGTTAGGTTCAAGGAAACTGTTACCACACAGGGTATGACGAGAACGGGTAGAGTTTATACCCCAGAACATCTAGTTGAGTCAAGCAAGAAGGCCTCCAATAGGCCTCCCATCATTGAGGCAGGTCCAGACAATCTTTAAAGAAAGATATAGGCCAAGGAATACTCGGTCATCGACCAGTTGAACAAAACACCGGCACAAATCTCCATACTTGCTTTGCTACAAAATTCTGAGGCACACAAGAATGCTCTGTTGAATATGCTGAGTGAAGCATACGTGCCAAACAACATCACTGGCGGGGAAATGGACAACATGGTAGGACATGTGTTGGAGAGCCAGATCACTTTTCATGAGGATAAGCTGCTACCTGAAGGTTTGGGATACAACAAAGCACTACACATTACTGTGCAATGCGAGGACTACTTCATCACCAGGATACTAATCGACGGAGGTTCCAGTCTCAACATTTGTCCACTGGTAATACTTAAGATGTTGGGTAAAGGACTACACGAGATAATGGACGGAGCTATCAATGTGAAAGCTTTCGACGGTTCCCAAAGGTCCACCATTGGGGAAATTAGTCTGTGCTTATAGATAGAGCCAACTTGGTTCGATGTTGATTTCCAAGTTATAGACGTGCCAGCATCTTAAAATCTGCTATTGGGACGACCATGGATCCATGCTGCTGGGCTCGTAGCATCAACACTACATCAGGCAGTAAAGTTTGAGTGGAATCACCAGGAAGCGATCATTCACGGCGACGGTAGCAACCCCATATACAGTCGCCAAACCATTCCATTAATCGAGGGGAGAAGGAAGCTGGGAGGAGAGACTTACCATCACATCGAATGAGTGAATACTGTTGACAAAGACAAATGGTGGGATAACAAGATCGAGAGTATACTGAATTGGTGTGAGTACGAACCTGGCAAAGGGCTCGACAAGAATCTCCAAGGAATCGCTAAGCCCATAAAGCTCAAGAATCATGGCACTACTTTCGGTCTGGGATATGAGTACACCTGGGAGGAATTCAACCACTGGTCACCACCATGGTGCGGTCCTTACTATCCGATGGAGCAGCAAATACCATACTTGGAGCAGACTTTCCAACCGGTCGGTGTTATCCATGGGTAAGAAGAAGAAGAAGCACTTGCAGCAGTAAGGAATTTATTCCTAGAAGACAATGACATGGACTGTAATGTTGTTCTCGAGGAGGAGGGGAGGAAGGCCCTTCCATACAGGCCGTAAGCAGAGGGGCAAGCCTCAATAACTGGACCATTAGGACAACCATAGCCCGACGAGCCTCGGGGTAGCAAGGCTAAAACAAGCATCACGCACTGTTTTTATTTACTAAATGATTTTCTTTTCGCATTCTAATTCCCGCAATAAGATCTCCAATGTTCAAAATGATTATAAAATTTATCAAAGCATTTTTGGCTTTTCTTATGAATCAACACTTATTACTATTATTTTCTCTCATTACTTTACTTATACAGCATTACTATTACCTATCTTGATGAACCGATGACTGTGACGTGCAACAAGACAACACAACAAACAGACACAGATTCAGAGAAAGATGAAATACCAGAAGAGGTTGTTAAGGAAATTGAGAATTTTGAGAACAGACCTAAGTCTAACCTTGACGAGACCGAGACTGTTAACTTGGGAGATGCAGAGAACGTCAAAGAAACGAGAATCAGTGTCCACTTATAGCCATCAAAAAAGAAGGAATACACAGAATTTCTAAGGGAATATGAAGACATATTCGCTTGGTCGTATGATGACATGACTGGTTTTAGTACATCTATTGTGGCTCACAAACTTCCAACCGATCCAACATGTCTGCCGGTAAAGCAAAAGCTCAGAAAGTTTAAGCATGACATGAGTCTGAAAATGAAGGAAGAAGTCACTAAGCAAGTCAAGGCCAAAGTTCTTAGGGTAGTAAAATACCTAACATGGTTAGCCAACATTGTGCCAGTACCAAAGAAGGACGGGAAGGTCAGAGTCTGTGTCGACTACCGGGATCTCAACCGGGCCAGTCCGAAAGATGACTTCCCCTTGTCAGACATACACATCCTGATCGACAATTGCACTAAGCATGAATTGCAGTAATTTGTGGATTGTTTCACTGGGTATCATCAGA
The DNA here is from genome assembly GCF_000393655.2 of Nicotiana sylvestris. Taxonomy (NCBI): domain Eukaryota; kingdom Viridiplantae; phylum Streptophyta; class Magnoliopsida; order Solanales; family Solanaceae; genus Nicotiana; species Nicotiana sylvestris. The sequence goes on from NC_091064.1 coordinate 47,785,102, forward strand.
TCTGGATGGATGAAGAAGACTTAAAAACGGCTTTCATTACGCTGTGGGGAATGTACTTCTACAAGATGATGTCGTTCGGCCTAAAAAATGCAGGGGCCACCTACATGAGGGCCATGACTACCATCTTCCACAATATGATACACAAGGAGATAAAGGCGTACGTAGATAATATTATTATCAAGTCCGAGAAAGCCACTGACCACATGGAAGATTTGACGAAGTTCTTCAACAGATTATGGAGGTACAACCTAAAACTGAATCCCGCGAAGTGCGCATTTGGGGTTCCTGCCGAAAAACTACTTGGGTTTATTATGAGTCGCCGAGGAATAGAACTGGATCCATCAAAGGTCAAAGCTATTCAAGAATTTCCACCTCCAAACAACAAGAAGGACGTGATGGGTTTCTTGGAGAGACTTAACTACATCAGCCGGTTCATAGCACAATCTTTAGTTATCTGTGAGCCGATCTTTAAGATAAAAAAGAAGGACGCCGCTACCAAATGGACTGATGATTCCCAAAGAGCTTTCGATAGAATCAAGGAATATCTGTCAACACCACCAGTCTTAGTTCCACCCGAGCCAGGTAGACCCTTATTACTCTACCTTGCAGTATTGGATGGAGTATTCAGTTATGTTCTGGGGCAGCATGATGAAACGGGGAGGAAGGAGTAGGCCATTTATTACCTCAGTAAGAAGTTTACCCCGTACGAGGCCCGGTATTCTCTATTAGAGCGCACCTGCTATGCTTTGACTTGGGTAGCTCAGAAGCTAATGCACTACTTCTGTGCCGATACTACATACCTTATATCGAGGATGGATCCCTTAAAGTACATCTTTCAGAAGCCCATGCCTACTGGCAAGCTAGCGAAGTGGCAAATCCTGTTAAGTGAGTTCGACATTATTTACGTAACTCAGAAAGCGATCAAGGGACAAGCATTGGCAGATCACCTTGCTGAAAATCCTGTGGATGGAGAGTACGAACCCCTAAAAACATCTTTTCCTGACGAAGAGGTATCGTTCATAGGAGAGGACATTGCAGAATCCTATGATGGTTAGAGAATATTTTTCGATGGAGCAGCAAATTTCAAAGGAGTTGGCATAGGAGCAGTCCTAATATCAAAAACTGGTCAGCATTATCCAGTGTCTACCAAACTCAGGTTCCCGTGCACCAACAACATGGCCGAGTATGAAGCCTGCATCATAGGGCTCAAGATGGCCATTGACATGAACATTCAAGAGTTCCTAGTGATCGGATATTTGGACCTACTTATACATCAGGTCCGAGAAGAATGGGCAACGAAAAACTCCAAGATACTCCCGTATCTGCATCATGTATAGGAATTAAGAAAGAGGTTCACAAAGACAGAATTCCAACATGTTCCCAGAATTCAGAATGAGTTCGTCGATGCATTGGCTACCCTATCATCCATGATACAACATCCAAAAAAGAACTTCATTGACCCTATTCCGGTAAAGATCCATGATCAGCCAGCTTATTGTGCTCATATTGAGGGAGAAGCAGACGGAAAACCATGGTTTCATGATATCAAGGACTATTTGATGAAAGGATGATACTCGGAGCTCGCAAATCCTACTCAGAAGTGAACACTTCGGAGGTTATCCAACAATTTCTTTCACAGTAGAGGAAATGTATAGGAGGACTCCTGATTTGGGATTGCTAAGGTGCGTCGACGCAAAAGAAGCATCCAGGCTACTCGAGGAAATTCATGCTAGGACCTGCGGTCCACCAATGAATGGTTTTGTCTTAGCAAAGAAAATACTCCGTGCTGGTTACTTTTGGATGACTATGAAAACAGACTGCATCCAGTATGTTCGGAAATGTCACCGCTATCAGATACATGCAGACATGATAAAGGTACCTCCAAGCGAGCTTAATGCAACAAGCTCACCATGGTCGTTCGCCGCCTGGGGAATGGATGTTATTGGACCAATCGAGCCCGCCGCCTCCAATGGGTACAAGTTTATCCTAGTAGCAATCAACTATTTCACCAAATAGGTCGAAGCAGCATCTTACAGAGTAGTGACTAAGAAAGTCGTGGCAGACTTTGTCCGCGACCGCATCGTTTGTCGATTCGGGATTCCAGAATCAATCATTACTGATAATGGATCCAACCTCAATAGTGACTTAATGAAAGCCATGTGTGAAACCTTCAAGATCAGACACAAGAATTGCACAGCCTACAGACCTCAGATGAATGGAGCAGTAGAAGCCGCCAATAAGAATATCAAGAAAATATTGAGGAAAATGATGGAGGAGCATAAATAGTGGAACGAGAAGTTATCATTTGCTTTACTAGGATATCGCACCACAATCCGCATATCAACCGAGGCAACCACCTATATGCTAGTTTACGGTACAGAGGCTGTCATTCCCGCTGAGGTAGAAATTCCCCCCAAGGATCATACAGGAAGCTAAGCTCGACGATGCAGAGTGGGTAAAGAGTCGTTACGAGCAGCTGGTTCTTATCAATGGAAAAAGAATGATTGCAGTTTGCCATGGTCAACTTTATCAGAACAGAATGTCCAGAGCCTTCAACAAAAGATTCAAGCGGAGACAGTTCACACCGGGGCAGCTAGTGTTAAAGAAAATTTTTCCGCGTAAAGATGAAGCCAAGGGGAAATTCTCTCCCAATTGGCAAGGTCCGTACATGGTTCATCGGGTTCTGACAGGAGGAACCCTCATACTTGAAGAAATGGATGGAGAAGTCTGGCCAAAGCCGATCAGTTCAGATGCAGTCAAGCGTTACTATGTGTAATCTTTATGCTTTCCTATATGATGTAAATTGAACTATGCCTGACCTGATTCCCGTTTAAGAAGGGATACGTAGGCAGCCCTATGGGTTTGGTCACAATTCAATAAAACTTTTATTTCCCCCTACAATTGGAAACTAGGGCAAAATTTTGAGGAGGACCCTCAAAATTCCAAAGTTAATTTCGGCCAATCATCGCTAGCAGTATTTGAAAGCATCAATCCATTAAACTGGGGCAGAATTTTAAGGAGGACCCTCAAAATTCCGTAACAAGAAGGGTTGCAATGTCTTGAACCATGCCGCAGTCGTTGGTTCATCAAAAGAAAACTATTTTTAATTATGTATTTATGTATGCCTTTACTACATCATGTATGTTTTCTCCATGTTTGGCAACGCTACCCCAATGATACACTAGAACAAAGCCGAGCAGGTCAAGCAGAGCCAGCGGGAATACGAACTAACCTCCCCTCTGTACAAAACTCACGATTTTTCTTTGGATGCAGGCAGTTGAGTTAAAAATAATCAAATATACTATACACTCACGAGACTCACATTGCTCAAAAATACAACTCTCAGTACCGTTACACTTACTCACAGCTGCTATCCGCACGTAGTCTCCCCAGTAGACACAGTATCCCCAGCAGTCGCAATATCATAATCCGCTATCAGCTAAGAAAATTCTATTATCATATCATTTTGCCCTTTTACTTCTTGCATAAGGATACCATTCTGCCTTCCGAGGTTAAGCTCTGCCTTCGTCTGCAATCTTGCATTGCATAAGGCTATCATTCTGCCTTCCGAGGTTAATCTCTACCTCCATCTGCATGGCTGAAAGATAGACACCTTGTTTACATTTGCATGGATGAAAGATCGCCACCTTATTTGATTTGCATGGCTGAAAGATCGCCACCTTTATATTTGCATGGCTGAAAGATCACCACCTTATTTGCATGGCTGAAAGATCGTCGCATTATTTACATTTGCATGGCTGAAAGATCGCCACCTTTACATTTGCATCGCTGAAAGATCTCCACTTTATTTTTGCATCGGCTGAAAGATCTCCACCTTATTTGCATGGCTGAAAGATCGCCACCTTTACATTTGCATGGCTGAAAGATCGCCACCTTATTTGCATGGCTGAAAGATCGCCACCTTTACATTTGGATGGCTGAAAGATCGCCACCTTATTTACATTTGCATGGCTGAAAGATCGCCACCTTTACATTTGCATGGTTGAAAGATCACCACTTTATTTTTGCATCGGCTAAAAGATCGCCACCTCATTTGCATGGCTGAAAGATCACCACCTTTACATTTGCATGGCTGAAAGATCGCCGCCTTATTTACAGTTGTATTGGCTGAAAGATCGCCACCTTTACATTTGCATGGCTGAGAGATCACCACCCATTGCATCTCATGGGCTGAAAGATCGCCAAATCATCCGAAGGCATCATTGTTCGGGGCACCATTTTCATAGCCCGAGAACACCATATCATGGCTTGAGGACCCCTTTTAATCTTTTGCATATCATTATTCAAAGGCATCATGGTTTGGAGGGATCATTATCAAAGACCGAGAACATCATTTTATGGCCTGCAAATCCTTTATTATATGCCTCATTGCCCAGGACATCATGGTCTAAGGATGTCTTCCTAACCGTCCGAGGACAAACATTCATGGTCTGACGGGAATTTGCATCATGTTTTAATTTACGCACAATATATGCTTGTGTTGCTTATTTGCAGGTAAACCGACGAGCAATGGCCATCTCAGCAAGAGCGATCCCACTCCAGTTCCCGTAGCCTTGTTAGACTTTGACCATTCACCTTGTCCTCAATATCGCGTCCGTTTTTGAAAAGTCTTCATCGACATACTCCGCCGACAGATCCTGAACTACATATGGCTTGATTCCTGTAAAACCAGGGATATGTAGGTAGCTCAGGAGCCAGATCATGGCCAAACCTCTTCAAACCATGTCGTTTTGTCAAAATTGGACATCATATCTTTATCCGACAACTCTTTCATCCTTCCCGGGTAAAGAGGGGCACGTGTTGATACCCAATTTTTCCTTGTATATTTCTAATATGCAAATTACTTTCAAATAGCATGTATATGCATATATAAGTATGTCCAAAGGTTTACTTATTTCTCTTTAATTTTTTAAATATTTATAAATCAATTTATTGCCCTATTTTATCAAGAAAAACCCAACAATTATCCCCAAAATTATCATTTTTGGTGATTCGTTTATTGGATTCTCATATTTATATTAAAATATAGCTAGAATAAGTTTTGCAATTTTTTTACAAATTTATTTAGTATTTTTAAAGCTAAATTGTGCATAATTGCAATATTAGCCTATTTTAAGATTTAATTATTTTCATTATTATAAAATTGACTCCAGTATTTTTAATTTGATAATTACGTATTATTAGTCATTTTAGTACCTTTAATTTATTTCTAGAAACTATTTTACTATTTTTTATAAAATAAATAAGGGAAAATGGCTATTTAAATGTCAGCCCATTTACATTTTAATTTTAGCCAGATTTGGCATCTAATTAAACCCAATTTCAAGTTCAATTACCCAGCCCAATTCCTAAAACTACCCGACCCACGACCCTTTTTAATAACCCGCCCGGATCCCCCTTTTAATCCCAGCCGTTGATCGTTTAGATCAACGACTCACATTCGTCCCTTCCTTTTTTAACCCGAAATAACCCCTAAACCTAATCATTTCTCACTCGTAGCCGCCTTCAAACTCCCTCCTCACTCAGTTCTCTCTCAACTCCCCTCTCAAACCCTATCCGAAAATCGCCTGAATCCATGGCTTTCAAAGCCATTAAAGGCCTATACCTACCTCCTACGACTCCTATATGCTCGACTATCATGGCTTCAAGCCCAGACCTTGTAGAAATTTTGTCCAAACCTCGAATGTTTTCATTGCTATGACTGTCTCCGGCCATCTTCCACCTTGCCCTGGCCAACTATGGCTATTTAAGCCTGATCTCGACCTCTCCTGCTTAGATCGATGATTTCCAAGCCTTTCTCACCATTTGGGTTTCTTCTGAAACCCTAACCTTCGAGGTTTTTCTGATTATTTTAGATTCGTTGTAGATCTGTGTTCTCTCTAAGTTCTTAAACATTTTTTCAAAGTCTCTTTCAAAACTTCACCTTCAAAACCTTTATCTTTTACGATTTAGGGTTTTGTTAAGTTAGTTCGAAGCCTTCTCTGATTTTTAGCGTGGTCTACTACGTTTCTTTTGTTGTTCTTCTATTATGTTTCTTATGAGTTTCTTCTACTGTGTCTCTTTATGTGTTCTTCTACTGGAAAATGCATGCTAAGAGTCTTAGTTCCCTTTTTGGGATTTCTGAACTTATCTCGTTAGTATTTCTATCTGATTTACTTGGTTTCGTCTCTATACTCGATTAACGGTAAAAGCCCTAGAATTTGGGGGTTCAGCCGAGTTTTAAGGCTATTTGCTACATGATTTGTTGGTTCCTCATCTCTGAACTTGTTTGGTTTTAGAACCCTAATCTCTTTGGACCTGTTAGGCTTTCTGAAGTTGCTTCATCTGTTGTTCGACTAAGTTTCGAAATCTCTGCTTTAACTTCTGTGCTTTATGTGAATTCAATTTCCTGTCCTCATTTGAACTGGATTAAAGTTTTCAGAAAAGCTTTCTACTTGACCCTTTTGCATGCTTCTGATACTCTCCCCTTTTCTAATACTAAATTGGTGAAACTGGCCTATGTGGCTGTCGTGTGATTATTCTCTTTGCCATGAGTTCAGCCTTGCATGCCTAATGTTATACGCTCCTTTATATGCTAAATTTCCCTCTCAAAATAACCTTTGATTGTTGACTAATTTTAAATATCTTTGTGTAATTCTGTTTGCACTCTTGTAATTGATTCTTTCTGATTTCCCTGCTTTTTGGATTTATTTGAACACTTTCCTTCAAACCTTCGACCCCTGCCTTTTCTACTTAAGTCGATTTGATCCCCTTACCTTGATTACATTGGTATGGGATTCTTACAGGCCTTTCCTTGATTAGAGTCTGATGAATCTAGCCTCTATTACCTACTGTGTACTTGTACTATGCTGGAAATACTTCCTTATTAGTCATATTCAGCCCTATGTGATTTCTTTCCTTATTTAGCACTTGCATGCTACCGTTTGATTTAATTCCTTAATTAAAGGAAGTCTTTGATACTAATTTGATTTTAATTGACACATAGTTCCTTTATTATTTCTGAACTATAATCCTTACCTTATTTTCTGCATGTTTTCACACTATAAATACCCGACTCTTTCATTGACACACATACCAACACTCATAGCTTTTTCTGAACTCACACTTACACTCAAAAGTATTCTCTATTGCTACTTGTACTGTGGCCTGTTTGCAAGTCCTGTTGCCTGTTTTTTCTCTATTTGCTTCTTTAAACTGGTATTTTCTGATTAAGATTTCCAGCAATCACAACAATGTGTTTATTTACTACCTTTACATGCATGTCAGCCTATTGTTTCCGTATAGTTCAACACTTACTCTGGCATGCTGAAATTTCTTTCTGCCTATTCTATTATGAATCCCAAACCCCTACCCATATGTGTTCATGCTATGGTTTGAAGCATGGCAATACTGCAAAATATTGCCCATGAACCAAACTTGATCCCCTGGGATCCTAGCCTCTAATAGTGTGTGTTCTAACAGGCTTATAGGTATTCTAGCATCCTCCATTGCTGGACATGCCTAAAGCCTAACCTTGCCTAATAAGTAAGCTCTTTACAACCTCCTTATTTCCTCTGAACCCCTTTTTGTGTACTTATTTGTAGTTGCTACCCTCTCTTTTCCCCCTTTCAGAATTCTGTTCTTCACTTGCACACTTTCTTAGTCCTTAAGTTCTCCCCCCCTCTTGTGAGCCTTGCCTTGGGACCCCTTGAGCTCCCTCTGAACTTGGAAACTTGAGGGTCGGCACTTCCACACTGCACTTGTCCCCATTCTGATAATACATTTGGGTGTGAGCATTTCCTGGAGTCCCATTGAGGCTCTTAGAGAACTTTGACACACTCAAATGGGAGAAAGGCTTTGGATCAATGGTCTCTTGAGTTGGTCTATCTCATAACTCAGAAAGGAAGTCAAGAATCAGGCTTCCTTTAGTTGTATTTTTTATTTTTGATGTATTTTTATTTATTATGGGTTGTAATAATTTGTAATAAACACTTAGGGATGGTTAGTTAAAAAGGGTGGGTAACTATGTATGCAAAGGGTAGAAATCATGACTATAGAACTACCATATCCTTGCATATCCAACTTTTATATAGAAACCATGTCTATAGGTATTCTGAATTCTACATATTCAAATGCATATAGAGATTATGCCGATAGGTCCATTCTGAATTATGCATATTCAACTTCATATAGAAATCATGACTATAGGACTGTTTAATTCTGCATATTCAATTGCATCTAGATTCCATGCTTATATGTTAAAAACAGGTCTTCTGCATTTAGATACTGTGACTATAAGGTTTCTGCATTTTTACACCATGTCTACAAAGTTTAAAATCAGCAACGCATAGAAAGCATGCCTATAGGAATTCCTAATTGAATCTGATCCGCCTCACTCAAGTATAGATCTAAAAAACCGGTAATAATAGTTACTATCAGTTGCAGAACTTATGATCAATTCGCTGAATCTTTCCTCTCTTTTAATAATCTGAGTCCCTCACTTAGCAAGTTTAACAAGTATGCATTTCAACAGTTTATTTCAAGCCTTACTATTTCATCGCTTTCTGAATCCAGTAGATACCATGCCGATAGGATCCTTGTCTAACACTTAAGCAAGCCTTAGGTTAATAATTATAAACTGAATTTGTTTCTCTTAATTATTACAATCAGCAGACAGGCCTGATTTGGACTTCTTGTCTGAGTTATTAAATAAACCAGTCTGCCTCAATGTTCAACTCCTTCGTCTTTAATACTAATCATCATACCTAAACAGTATGTGCAAGTCATGCTAATTACATGTTTCTTTGTTTAAGGAGGTGTATCTGAGCCTCCGCTTGTTATGTGCTTTCCCCCAATTTGCAATACGTGTTTTGTATGTCACTTTAGAGTTTTTACCTTTGGAACTACAAATAAGCCTAATATCCCTCTCTTTTAGGATTAGTAGTCCTAAATGCCTCCGGGACTGATAGGAATGGGATGTGTAATAGCATGCAATAAGTAATCGTGACCAATCCGCGCTTTAAATACCTTAATGGGGTGGGAAGGGTAGATATGGATATGATGACCACGCGATAATGTCACGTGTAGCCCCTCATTAAGGAGTGATTACCGGGAATTGTGTGGGGTAATCCATATTAAATATAAACCTAGAACCCCTTTTCCCTTTTATTTGCAAACTTCTTTTCAAAACTCGTCCTTTAATTGTTCTTTCAAACTCTTATGTGTTTAAATTTAAATCCCCTATTATTTGAGTCTTATTAACTTATATGCTAATTGCACCCAAATTCACAATAATTATCTGGCCGGGAACCACACTAGTAGATTCTGAGGGGGTTCTTAACACCTTTCCCTTAGAATAATTTCAAGACCTTACCCTATCTCTAGTTATTTAAATCAATCTCTCTTGGTGTCCTAATGCACCATAATCATTAGGTGGCGACTCTTCAAACCCAGTTCCCAAAGGGAATGAGGTGTCCCTCTAAATTTCATAAACCCGATTTTGCGAGAAAAAGGAGGCACGACAGTGGTAACTCCTGAATAGCCTTGACATTAGATGCATCCAGTTTGATCCCTCGACGACTGACAATGAATCCCAATAACTTTCTTGTGGGAACCCCGAATGCACACTTTGCGGGGTTCAATTTTAAATTGTACCTCCTTAGCTTGTCGAAGAACTTCCTCAAGTCTGCTATGTGATTTGCGGCCCTCTTGGATTTGATAATGACGCCGTCCACATACACCTCTATTTCCTTGTGTATCATATCATGGAAGATGGTTTTCATGGCTCTCATGTAAGTGGCCCCAGCATCCTTCAAACCGAATGGTATCATCTTGTAATAATATACACCCCATGGTGTAATAAAAGTTATATTCTCTGCATCTTCTTCATCCATCCATCTTCATCCATCCAAATATAATGATAACCCACGAAGCAATCTACAAAGGATTGGAGTTCATGCTTGGCACAATTATCGATCAGGATGTGTATATTAGGCAGTGGGAAGTCGTCCTTGGGACTTGCTCTGTTTAAATCTTGATAGTTAACACATACTCTGACCTTCCTATCCTTCTTCGGAACCAGTACAATGTTAGCTAACCAGGTTGGGTACTTAACCACCCTGAGAACTTTGGCTTTGATCTACTTGGTAAATTCCTCCTTGATTTTCAGGCTCATGTCTAGCTTGAACTTTCTGAGTTTCTGTACTGGCGGACATATGGGATTAGTAGGCAACTTGTAAGCCACTATGGATGTGCTCAAACCGGTCATGTCATCATATGACCACGCAAAAATGTCCTCATATTCTTATAGGAAACGAATGTACTCTTCCTTCTCTGTTGGTGACAAGTGAATGCTAATGCGAGTCTCCTTGACGGTCTCGGCATCTCCCAAATTTACTACTTCTGTTTCGTCCAAGTTAGACTTAGGCTTATTCTTAAAATTTTCTACCTCCCTGACAATTTCCTCAGGTATCTCATCTTCTTCCTCTGAGTCACTATTCTCATGTTGTGTTGCCTCATTACATGTCATAGTCACTGGTTCATCAGGAAAAGTAATAATAACGTTGTGGAAAGAAAAATTGTAAAGATAGTAGTGAATAATAAAGAGCAAAATGCATTTGATTAAAACTTTGAAAAAGATTGTTCACACAAAGCACGAGTCGATGAATCGACCATTTATTTTGAAACAAGTAAAGATTAAAATGAATCTACAGGAAATTTTAAATGCCTAGAATGGCTATAGAAGTAAATTCTGCCAAGCTACCCAAGGACTCGATGGGCTCGGGATGGTGTGGCGGTCCAATTCCTGAGAACAGCTCTGTTTGCCACAATCTGAATAGTGAGGCCTTCTTCCTCCTCCTCCTCAATTATAGCACCGTAGTCCATGTCCTCATCCTCCAAGAACAAATTCTTCAACCCAACGAGTACTTCTCCCTCTGCAGTTCCCCATATTGTGTCAGCCTGATGAAAATCCTGTTCTAAACGTGGCACCGGTTGCTCAAAAGGGTAATACGGTCCACGCCATGGAGGCGACCAGTCATTGTACTCTTGCCATGTATATTAGTATCCGAGCCCAAAAGTGGTACCGTGATTTTTCAGCTGTATTGGTTTGGTGATACCTTGGAGGTTCTTTCCCAACCCTTTGCCTGGTTCATATCCGAACAATGGTAGTATGCTTTCTATTTTGTTACTCCACCACTTATCATTCTCGACGGCATTGACTCGTTCGATGTGATGATAGGTTTCCCCTCATATCCTTCTTCTATGTCTAATGGCCGGGATAGTTTAATTAGTGTAGTTGGGGTTACTTTCTTCTCCGTGAATGATTACTTCCCGGTAGTTCCATTCAAACTTCACGGTTTGATGTAGTGTGGAAGGCACAGATCTAGCAGCATGGATCCAGGGTCAGCCCAACAAAAGATTATATGAGGCTGGTATGTCAAGTACTTGTAATTCAACGTCAAACCAAGTCGGCCCCATCTGCAAGCAAAGGTTGATTTCCCTGATTCTGGCCCTCTGGGACCCATCGAAAGCCTTCACATTCATGTTTCCTACCTGTATCTTATGGAAACCTTTGTTCAACCTATTCAGAGTATCCAATGGACAAATATTTAGGCTCGAACCCTCATCAACCAGGACCTTGGCAATGAACTTGTCTTCAAATTGCATTTTGATATGCTATGCTCGATTGTGATTCAAACCCTCGAGCAGTAGCTCATCTTCTTGGAAAATAATCTTATAGCTCTCTAACACTTGCCCAACCATGTTGGCCATTTCTCCACCAGTGATGTTATTGGGTACATAAGCCTCGCTCAGTACTTTCATCAAAGCATTCTTGTATGCCTCTGAATTCTACAATAGTGACATGATAGATATCTGCGCAGACTTTGTTTAGATGGTCAACGACAGAGTATTCTTTTGCCTACACTTTCCTCCACAGGTAATCTAGCCCGATCTCAAAGATAGGCTGCCTAGTAGTGGCCTCCTTACTCGAACCTCCCAGGTGTTTAGGTGTATAGACTCTCCCAGTTCTAGTCATCCCTTGTGCAACGTCAGATTCCTCTACCTTGGCTTTCCCTTTCCGCCGAGCCTCGGCAACATAATCCCAAGGTATTGCTTTTGAGTTGAATAGGGGTGTGGTTGATACTGCCACAGTAAAAGGTGTGACCACTTCTACTTCAAATGGAGCGGAGGTGGCTGCGGGCGAAGCCACTTCCACCTCGAATGGAACTGATGCAATTACCTCAACATCAATTGGTACCTGAGTCTTAGAAGTAAGTGTGACTGTAGCCTTAAAGTCATCGCCTTCTCGAATAAGCGCGATCGACCCCTTGGGGTACCATTTTTCATTTGTCTCTATCACAGGTACACTTTCACCTCTGTGATCAGGGAGGGAATTGTTGTGGACGTTAGGTACGGCTTCCTTTGCTTGTATGACCTTGTTGTCAATCAGCGTTTGGATCTTATCCTTTGATGTTCGGCACTCAGCAGTGGTGTTCTCTTTCATACTAGAATGGTACGCACAAGTTTTGTTCGGATTGACCCATTGGGATGGATTTTCTAATGCCACAGCGGGAACAGGAGGTACATAACCTGCGACTTTTAACCTTTCATATAGTTGGTCGATGTGCTCATAAATGGCGTTGTATTGTCTGGGTGGCTTGCGGTCGAAGTTGGGTTTTGGTCTTGGATAGTTTTGGTGAGCTGGTGGTGATTGGAAGTGGGATGGTTAGGAGTTATAGGTCTGATAAACAGTGGCTGGTTGGGAATATCTGGGAGGTAAAAGTTGATATATAGGCGGTGATACTTGGTATGTGGGTGGAGGTGTTTGATAGGTGAGTAGATGTGTTTTATAGGTGGGTGGAGGTGTTTGATAGGTAAGTGGAAATTTTGGGCCCTGGGCCACCATTACTGCCCCAACATCTCTCTTTTTCGATATGCTACCTGATTGTAGTGCCTTATTTGTGGCATGTAGTGCCTCGAAGTTCGTTACCATCCCGCTCTTGATTCCTTCTTTGATTCTTCCTCCAAGTTTGATGATGTCAGAGAGCTTGTGATTTTCGATAACCATCAACCTCTCATAATATTGTGGATCCTATGCTCTGACGAAGAATTTATTCATCTGTTATTCGTCCAATTTGGCTGATATACCAAGACAAAGCATCCCCAGTAAGTCTCCTCATAAAGAGCTTCATCCTGATCTTTTCATCTTTCCTGACCTCGACAAACTTATCACAATAGGTCCTTAGATGAACCCTAAGATCTCCTGTACCATCAAACATTTCGAACTTGGGAGTTTTGTGCCCCTCTGGCAGTTCGACATCCGGCTGTATGCATAGATCTTCATTGTTCAAACCTTCTATCCACTCTGTCGCCTTCAACACCTTGAACACGTCTTGTTAACTTCTTGACTTCTTCAACCATGTTTTTAATAAGCAGGTCCTTCTCGGAGGATTCCGGTGTATATGAGATTGGTTGGGTAGAATGAGGTATAGTTTCCACATATATAGGGTTGTTTTGATGGGTGCCAGGAACTTGGGTATAATGATGGTCATTGGTGGAGTTTTGGGGATCGGGAATGAGTGGTAGTGTATTTTAGGGAGTGTGGTAAGTGGTGGTTGGTGTGTACTGAATTGGTTGATAATGATGTTACAGTGGAGTTGGTATTGGCAATGGATTGATATTTTTGGGTAGAGTTGCTTATTGATTTGGTGTGGTGGGATTTTGTGGCTGTTGGTTTTGTGTGTTTTGAAGAGGTATCCGGTTATTTGTGTTTTGTTGGTGGATATCGGGGACATTGAGGGTGAGTGACAAGTTTGCCAAGTTGCGAACCTGCTCAAGTTCTCCTTGCAATTCCAGTATCTTTTGTTCCAGTCTCAAGACTAGATCATTTGGGGCCGGAGTACTACGGCCATCTGAAGTCTCTACGTTCTCAATATTTTCCTTTCGTATTCCACTTAAGTTGTCCATCTTTGCTTTTCCTCTACCTTTTGTATTGCTTAGAGGAGGAGAAGGTGTAGAGCCTCTAGATCTGGTGTGATACGCTGATGAGGCCAGTATGAGTGAACCAACCTAAAGGGATGGGAATAATCAAAATAAAGAAAAAAAGGTAACAAGTCAGTGAGGACTCTAAAATGTTTGCAGTATTTAAACACATATTGTGGAAATGTAAATTCATATCCTATTTTGGAAACCTCATTGTGCCCGAGGTAGGCCTAGCGACAAACAAACTTGGAGAACTTTTAATGCCAATAAATGCTTTATTTCATACTATAAAAATAGATGAATCCCAAAACGATACTAGGATAATAATAAACTAAGTCACTATTGGCATTTGGCCTTATTACATTTTAGGAAAAGCAAGTAAATCTAGCCTATTTGGTCCCAGAAGGACCTTCCCCAGATTCGATATTCTGGACTCCATCATATAGATCCCTCAGCTCTCGCAGCCCCAGCAGCAAGTAGGCTCTGGCCAAATGTCCTCCTTCAGCTCCTTCATCATTCTGGCAATTTTCAATTCTCTTTATGACTTTGCCTTCCAGCTCCACTATTCCTCACTCCAGATATTCCAGTTTCCTGTTGCAAGTGATTGCCATCTCTTTCCACTCCTCGATCAACCTTACATTCCTCTCATGTATTTCCCGGTGCTCATTCTCAGAGTCATGGACCCTCTTGCGCAGCCTGTTGTATTTGACTTGAGCTTCAGCTTCCTCATCTATGATTCTGTTCCCTCGACCGGTCCCTGGTGTCACCATTCCTTTCAGATTGTCTTCCAACCATGCCGAATAGAGAGGCTCGCACCCTGCATGATACCTGTCTGGCTTAACAGTGCTTTTCTCCAAAATGACTTTGCAGCGCCACATGTGCTGAGCTTGGCATTTGTAAGGGACGTCGTCATCTTGAAAGTCTACCCTGAAATAACTCATCTTGACAACCCTTAGTACAACCTATTTTCTGCCTGCTTGCCTCATAACTCGCATAGGGACATAAGGGTATATCCCTTTCAACTCGATCAGCACCAAGTGCGGAGCATCCCTGGACCTGATAATAAACTCGTCTATTGGGAACCATTCAAACATCCACTGCACCTGTTCCTCGGTCAGACTGTCAAAGAACTCTACCCATTCCTTGGCGCTTTCCGGCTGAACAAATCTGTCTGGAATGTAAGTCATCTGCTTAGGGTGATGAAAGGCAATATGGTCGTTCCAAGCCCTTCGCAGAAATTCTTGGCGATAGCGACCCTTTTGGAAATGTTCTAGCAACCATAATTGCAACAACAAATTACAACCCTCGAAATGCTTGACCCCTCTTTGACAGCGCTCCAGAGCCCTGTAGATGTCAGCTATGATCATGGGGACTATGGTATATGTCTGTCCATTAATCCCTTCCATCAGAGTCTTGGACACCATGGTCAACCTAGTGTGGATTCTTCCCTTTTTCATTGGGAACACTATCGGGACTAGAAAGCACACAATGAATACGAATACTCTGTGGTGGATGCGACCCAGAGAAGTGAGAGAGATCTCATCATGGTAAGTACGGAAAGACTTGTTATGGCCATACTTTTCGTATATGTATTCGAAAGGTATGTAGGATTCCTTTAAGCACACTAGGTCGACATTCTTCATCAGCCCCATCATCTTCAAAATCCCCAGCCCGTATGGTTTTCTGGTACCAATAGCATAGGACTATTCCAAGTTAATCCCGCAAGCTCTCCAATTTCCTTTAGAAGCGGTGTCATTTCTATGTCACTGTTGAAATCCAATTTTTCCCTATATATATTTTCTAATATGCAAAATACTTTCAAAATAACATATGTATTCATATATAAGTATGTCCAATTGTTTTATTATTTTTCCTTAATTTGTAAAAGGTTTTAAACCAATTTATTTCCTTATTTTCATCCCTAAAATCCAATAATAATTTCCAAAATTATTATTTTTGATGATCCATTTATTGGATTCTCATATTCATACTAAAATATAGCTAATACAACTTTTTGCATATTTTTACAAAGTCATTTAGTATTTTTAAAGCTAAATTGCATATAATTGCAATATTAGCCTCTTTTAGATTTAATTACGTTTATATTTATAAAACATTAAGTTCAGTAGTTTTAAATTGATAATTATGTATTACAAATCATTTTAGTACCTTCAATATATTTTTTGAAATTAATTTGCTATTTTTTATAAAATAAATAAAGGAAAAGTGGGTATTTAAAATCTAGCCCCAATTGCATTTCAATTATAGCCTGAATTGGACCCCCAATTTAAACCCAATTACCCAGCCCAATTGCCATCTGAACCGACCCAAGCTCTAAATCCGCCTACCCGACTCAAGACCCACTAAATCCTTGTCGTTGATCTAAAAGATCAACGGCCCTCACGATTACTTTCATTTTTTAATTCCAACGACCCCCAACCCTAGCCTCATTTCCAAACTCCGCCGCCTCTAAATCCCCCTTCTCTCTCAATCCTCTCTCAAATCTTCTCAAACCCTAGCCTCCGCCATCAAACTAAAACCCTAATACCTCCCAAATCTATGGCTTCTGAGGTCATCGGAGACCTGTATCCACCTCCCATGGCTTCTACGTGTTCGATTCTATGGTCTCATGACCAGATCGTGAAGGGGTTTTGTCTAGTCTTTGCTCGATGACTATTTTTCGGTCGTCTTTAACCTTTCTCCGGCCAGCCATGGCTATTCGAGTCAGACTTTTGACTCTCCTGCTTAGATCGAGGGTTTTCAAAGCCTTTCTCATCATTTGGGGTTCTTCTGAAACCCTAACCTCAAAGGTTCTTTCGATTTCTCTTAGATTCGTTTAAGATCTATGTTCGCTCTGAATTTTTAAGTGCTTTTCTCGAATTTTATTTTAAAACTTTGCTTTCAAAACTCCTTATCTTTTCAATTAGGGTTCTGTTATGTTATTTCAAAAACTTTTGTTTGATTTTTGAAATGTTTTGTTGTGTTTGCTCGTATTATTCTTCTGCCTGAGTTTGCATGTTAAAAATATTAATTCCTTTTGAACTGTTTATTGGACTAATGCTGCTTTGCTTGAGTTTTGTCCGATTTGTTTGTTTATCCATCTTTTAATATTCTTTTATTGTTGAAACCCTATTGCTTAGGATATGAGACTGTTAGTTTAAGTACAAGGCTCAATTTGAAGTTATTTATTTCGAAACCTCTATTCCTTTGTGTGATCCTTTTGATTCTGGGTTCCTATTTTCTCTGGAACTCAAGTATGCTCGAAACCCTAATTTTTCAAAAGGGGTTTTCCTCTTCGGCTACTGCGAGACCTTTGCATGATTTTGATATTCTATGTTTCTTCACTACTGATTCAATTGACTATCATGCTTCGAGTGTTGCTATCCATTGAATTTTCTTTTTGTGCTACTATTGTATGCTATTTTCCTTTTGCCAACAGGTTTGGCCTCACATGTATAATGTTTATGCACCCTATTTATATGTTGAATCTCCTTCTTTGACTGATTTTCAAACTTTTGACTGATTTCAAACTTTTCCTTTGTGATTCACCCGCCTATTAAGGTTAACTGATTTCTTTTCCTATTTTACCTTACTGAATCCTTTCCAAAATTAGGGTATTTCTGTACCTAGACTCTATTGTTTGCTTAATGTTTTACTACTTCTTTTATGGAAACTGTCAGCCTACTGAGAAATTGATTTCTTTCCTTGTTTTGAACCTGTCAATGCCCGTTAAACAAGTGATCCCTTAATTAAAGGGAATCATTTGTATAATTGTTTCTGAATCATGATTGTTTCTATGTTTGTAGATTATTACCTCTCTCTTACTCGTTTTCAAAAACTATAAATACCATGTACTTCTTCTCTTTCAAACACATACGAACACAAGGCATAAACACTTGAGTTCAAACACACACTACACTAAACCTCTTCTCTTCTCTGCTACTACTATATTGCTGCCTTACCTAGCCGACTGAAAGCAAGGCTAGGCTGTGGGGAAATTTGCTTATTTTCTGCATTTGCATTTCTTACTGGTATGTTCTAATTAAGTTGTCTGCACCAACAACAACATGCTTATTTACTGTTTCTTGCATTTTTCTGCATATTGTTTGTATTTAGCCCAGTACCATTGTTTAGCATGCTGTAATTTCCTTTCTTATGTTCTGAATCAATGTATTATGACTTGTGAATCCTAAAACCCTACCCCAATGTGTTTAATACTTGTGGTTGGTTTGGGGCATGATAGCATTGGAAATTGCTGTGCATGACCCAAACTTGATCCTCTTAGGATCACCTCTATATTTCTCTTATATGTTGTGTGTTCTAGTTGATTTACAGGCATGTCAACACTTCCTATTGATGTGCATTCCCAAATTTAATCCATGCCTAAGTGTATAGGCTCCTTGCAATAGATTCCCAATCCCCTACCCATTTGTGTAAAGTTATTGACTCCCTCAAATGTTAATGGCTATCTCCCATCACCCTTCCCCTCTCCTTTATTCCCTCAGCTTCTAAAACTCAGTTTCTGCACTTTCACTCTCTTCTTAGACTTAAGTTCTGCCCCATTCATGTGACTTGCCTTGGGACCCATGAGCTCCCTCTGAACTTGGACACATGAGGGATGGCATTTTCATACTACCCTCATCTCTATTCTGGTTATGTAACTTGGGTGTGAGCACTGCTCGGGGTCCTATTGAGGCCCTTAGAGAACTCTGACACACTCAAGTCTGAGAAAGGCTTTGGATCAATGGCATTTTGAGGTGGTTTATTCCATAACTCAGAAAGGAAGTCAAGAATCAGGCTTCATCTGGTTGTAACTTTTCTTTGTACTGTTTTGATGTAGTTCAGTATTCCTAGTTTGTAATAATTTTTAATGAACATTTGGGGCTGGCTAGTGAAAAAGGGTTGGGTAGTTACACATGCTCAAGGGTAGAAAACATGCCTATAAGACTGCTTTTTCTACATGTTCAATTCGCATTTAGAAAAATACGCCTATAGGACTACTTTTAAATTCTGCATACTCATATCGCATTTAGAAACCATGTCTATAAGACTTACTTAAAATCCTGCTTGTTCACATCTAGATAACCTGCCTATAGAAATTATCTAAAATTCTGCGCGTTAGTCACCATTTAGATAACATTTTTTAGGGCCCAATTGGTTATAACCCAGTAGCATGTTAAAATCAGTATAATGTATGGAAATCATGCTTATAGGAATTCCACAACAAGAACTTGTCTGTTTCCATTGTTTACTAGATATTATGCCTATAGGGTTTAATGTTATTCATTTAAATACTTTGTATACAAAGGTTTAAAATCAACAATTATGTCTATAAGGGTCTGAAATCAGTAATCCTAGATCTCGTGTTCATAGGAGTAAAAATCAGTGATAGTGGATACTATCATCTGCAGAACATGAAACTAGTCTAATTTAAAATTCATCTATTCTGAACTTTTGTTTAATAATCTAATTTCCTTATTTTAACAAGGTTTAGCAAGCATGCCTATAGGATTTCAAGCAATTTGTTTTAAGTTGTCACTGTTTCACCACCTTCTGAATTAAGTAGATATCATGCCTATAGGGCCCCGTCTAAACACTTAGGCAAGCCTTAGAGTAATAGCTGTAAAATTGAATCTGCTTTTTTTTGTTAATTGCTACAACCAACAGGAAAGCCTGATTCGGACCTCTTATCTGAGTTATGTAATAAACAAGTCTGCTTCAATAATCAAATTCCCCCTCATCTTTAGTATTTTTAATCAGACCTAAATAGTATGTGCAAGTCATACTATATATGTTCTTTGTTTGAGGAGGCTTACCTGAGCTTTTATTTGCTTGCATGTTTTCCCCTAATGTGCAGTGTTATTTGTTTTGTATGTTGTCTTAGACTTTTATCCTTTGAAACCAATCAGCCTAATATCCCACCCTTTAGGACTAGTAGTCCTAAGTGCCTCCGGGACTGATAGGAATGGGACGGGTAATAGCATGCAATAGTAATCGAGACCAATCTGTGCTTTAATACCTTAACAGGGTAGGAATGATAGATATGGATATGATGACCGGTGTGCTAATACCACGTGTATCCCCTCTTCTGAGGAGTGTCTTACCGGGTATTGCATTGATGTGATCCATATTAAATATAAACCTAGGATCCCCCTTTTTTCCTTTTATTAGAGAACTCTTTTTACACTTCTTTTAATTGTTCTTTCTTTTTATGTGTTTAAATCTCCTAATATTTGAGCCCATATTTGTCTATTTGCTAAATTCACAATAAACTATTTGGCCGGGAACCACACTAGTGGATCCTGAGGGATGCCTAACACCTTCCCCTCGGGATAATTTCAAGCCCTTACCCAATCTTTGGTTATCCAAACAAACTTAGAATTGAACCCCATCGGTGTCCCAATGCACCTCAAATCATTAGGTGGCAACTCTTCAAAAATACAAAACCTAGTTCCCAAAAGGAACGAGTTGCCCTCCAAATGTTATAAACTCGATTTCGCAAGAAAAAGGGGCGCGACAGTGTGGCGACTCTGCTGGGAATTTTAGGCTTTTACCACTTCAGATTGTTATTGTGAATTTGTACCCTCCCTTAAGTGCAATTACTTGTTTAATTCCTTTAAGCATTCAATTTCCTTTTTAACTGCAAAACTGGCTTATCTTATTCGTTTCGTTTCTTTATTACTACTTTAAATTATGAAACTGCTGTATTTATCACTTTCTTAACGTGCAAATACTTGCCAACATGTTTTAATTATTGCATAATCATGCTCAATATCATACTCCACTCGTGCCAAACAAATACCATAGCAACGCTTATAATGAGTGGTTGCATTCTTCCTATATTATTACACCCTAAATTCGGAAAGACTTATTTGCGGTAAAACCAGTCGATCAACGGTGTAGTCGATGGTTCCGTGCCTTTCCCCCTTGAGTTGTCCGCTTAAGGGTACCAGTCTAAAACCCCATAAAAACCTTCCTCTGTTTAAACTGTGCATGCATCATGGTCAAACCTAGCCGAGTCAGTTATGTTGTCCACATAATGACTCTTTAAGATAGCCTTGTCCAAAGTCCACCAGGTTTCCCTGAACCTAAACGGACACCACCACATTCTGTGCATTTATTTGGAGAACTAAATGCTTTATGCTAATTGTTGATATTAAATAGTCGAGTCCGGTGGGGTAAGGGTTTAACCTTATTTGTCTTGTAGAATAATGAGGCACGAAGTCCCTAGATTCGGCATGGTCACCAACATTCACCCAAGGCTGCTAAGCTGGTGGAAAGATCTTCACTATAGCAATCAAACTCTTTTCTGATAATATTTGGGAAATCTACCTTCTCTCCTGGAGGTCCAACCCAACGACAAGATCATAGAAGCTGCCACTTTGTTCTGGGATTGTGAGAGAGTTATGTTCCGCTTTGGGGACATTGAGATGACACCCTTGCTAGAAGAGATATGAGGATTGGCCGGTATAGCATGGGAAACTCCGGGTTTGTTAATGCCTGAGAACCGCAAGGGCAGGGGTTTCCTCAAAATGATGGGTTTGAAGAAGAACCCAGAACTGGCATGTTTGAAAGAATCCTACATCCTTTTTGATTATTTGTATGAGAGGTACGGGCACAACAAATCCTATCGTACCTATCCTGACGAGTTTGCCATCACATCATTGGGGCATATTCACCGAAGGGTCTTTGTATTCATGTTGTACTTCCTCTGATTGATCGTGTTTCCAATGAAGAAATCAAGAATTCAACCAGACTGTCTATGGTAACTAAGACCTTAATAGAAGGAATTGGCGGGCAGCCATTCAGCATTGTGCCCATGATCATTGCAAAAATATACCAAGCCCTAGAGAAGTGTCAACAGGGAGCCAAACACTTCGAAGGCTGCAATTTGCTATTTTAGCTCTAGCTCATGGAGAATCTCCAAAGGGGTGAATAGAGACAAGAGATTCAGCGAAAAAGACTGGGATGATCATATCGCTTTCCATCATCCGAAGCGAATGAATTACATGCCCAATATGTTCGCCCAGCCAGAAGATACCAAAGGATGGGTAGAGTTATTTGACAATCTAACTGAGGACCAGGTACAGTGGATGTTCGAGTGGTTTCCGACCGAGGAATTCATTGCCCGATCCAGAGATGCACCTTTTCCTGATACTGATCGGTCTGAGAGGAACATACCCTTACGTCCCTCTCCGAGTTATGAGACAAGCTGGTAGGAAGCAGGTTATACCTAGGGTCGACAAGATGAGTCATTTCCGGGCTGACTTCTAGGCTAATGATAGTCCTTATAAGTGCCAAGCCCAGCATATGTGGCACTGCAAGATCATCATGGGGAGAGATACCATCGAGCCAGATAGATACCACGTTGGTTGTACTCCCTACTATTCAGGCTGGTTGGAAGATAATCACGATGGTCTGGGCCAGCCAGGGTTTGCTAGGGGCCACAGGATCATAGATGAAAGGATCGAGGCATAGGTCAAATACAACCAACTACACAAGAGGATCCGGAAGTGTGAAAGCGAGCACCGTGAGATACAAGAAGCCAACTAGAAACTGATTGAGGAATGGAAGGACATGGTTGTCAGTGCCAGCAAGTGACTAGGATACTTGGAGCGAGTCATAGTGGAGTTGGAAAGAAAGTTTCTCAAGAGGGTCGAAGACTGCCAAAATGCTGAAGGAAATGAAGGCGGACATCTAGCCAGAGCCTACCTATTGCTGGGACTTCGCGAGTTGCGAAAGCTGTTTGACGGAGCTAAGGATACCGAATATGGGGAAGGTCCTTCAGGGACCAAGTAGATAGGAGTTTATCTTTTTTGCTTTATAAAATGTAATAAGGCCGATAGCCATTAGTGATTTTCATTTCTTGTTTATTTAGTGTCCATTTGGGATTCGTCTACTTTTTATCAATGAAATGAGGCATTTAGCATCCTAAGTTCTCCAAATCAATTTGTCGCTAGGCCTACCTCGGGCACAAAGAGGTCCCCAAATTAGGACACGTCTTACATTCTGCACTATGTGTTTAAATATCGCAACGCTTTTTATAATCCTCACTAGCTTGGTTACCTTTTTGTTTTACTTTTTGTTTATTATTCCCCCTCCCAAAAGGTTAGTTCATGCACTATAGCAACATTATCTTATTCCACGAGATCCAGGGGCCCTCCACCCACTCCTCCTCTTAGTCTTGTCAAAAACAAGAACAAAGGGAAAATGGAAGATTTGAACAACGCCAGAAAAGAGAACTCAACTGAACGGGTAGAGGTCACTCATGGTCACGGTACTGAGCTTTCCAAAGAAAATGCATCCCAACCCGAACAAAAGTTGCTGAAATTCCAAGAAGAACTTGATCAGGCTCGGAATCTGGAAAATCTGTCATTTTCCCTCACCACTCCAGATATCAATTTTCCAAATGCTCAGAACCCTACACCTCCACAAAATATCCCAAAGCAACTAAACCATCCCGCTCCTCACCACCATTGCAACACCTGCCATACCTCAAACAACACCTCGTTGCTCATCCCAGAACTCCAAAACTCCACAAACAACCACTTTCACACCCACCATAACACCCCCATCTACGTGGAGACCATGCCACACTCCACCTAACCCATCTCAAGCACACCTGAGTTTGATGATAAAGACTTACTCATCAGGAGCCTGGCTAAAGAAATTAAGAAATTAACTAGCCGGATTCAAGGCGTTGAAGGGAGTAAGGGAATGGAAAGGATGAACTATGAAGATCTTTGCATACAACCCGATGTCGAACTGCCTGAGGGGTACAAACCTCACAAAGTTTGAAATGTTTGATGGTACAGGGGATCCAAGAGTACATTTGAGAACGTACTGTGACAAGATGGTTGGGGTAGGAAAAGACGAAATAATATGCATGAAGCTTTTCATGAGAAGCTTGAAAGGAGATGCTTTATCCTAGTACATTAGCCAAGATCCGAAGAAGTGGTCGAACTGGGTAGGCATGGCGTCCGACTTTATGGATAGGTTCAGGTTCAATACAAAGAATGCCTCAAATGTGTTTTATATTCAAAATCTAAAGAAGAAACCTACAGAAACATTCCACGAGTATTCTACTCGCTGGAGGTACGAAGCTACTAAGGTTAGACCTGCCTTAGAGAAGGAACAAATGAACAAATTCTTCGTCCGGGCTCAGGACCCGCAGTATTATGAAAGCTAATGATGATTGAGAGCCACAAATTTTCTGACATTATCAAGATGGGTGAAAAGATTGAAGAGGGCATTAAAAGTGGTATGGTTACAAACTTCGAGGCCTTACAAGCTACAAATAAGGCCTTACAGTCTGGTGGGGTGTCCAAGAAAAGAAACGTATGGGCCGTAATGGTTGCACAAAGAACCAAATCTTCCATCAAATACCAAATTTACCCAACACCTCCACTCACATATCAACCAACTCTGAACTACCAAGCACCCTCACCCTCCTACCAAACTCCACCACCCACTTATCAATCACTTCCACCTCCCACATATCAGCCTACTTCACCCAGATATTCCTAACCCGCACATGTTTACCAAGCCTACAATGCTCAACCATCCCACTATCAATCCTTTCCTACATGCCAAAACTTCCCTAGACCACGACCAAACTTTGACCAAACGCCTCCAAAACAATATACAGCCATTGCTGAACCTATTGACCAATTGTACGAAAGACTCAAACCTGCTGGTTATGTCACCCTCATCCCTGCTGCAACCCCTGAGAACCCCTCTCAGTGGGTTAACTCGAACAAATCATGTGCATACCATTCCGTCATGAAGGGACACACCATCGACGAATGTCGTTCTCTGAAGGACAAGATCCAGACTTTAATTGACAACAGAATTATTGTGGCAAAGGAACCCGCTCCGAATGTCCGCAATAACCCCCTGCTTGACCATAAGGGTGGAGGCATTCACATGATTAAAATAGAGAATGAGTGGGATCCCGAGGGATCAATCGGGTTGACCGCAGAAGGTGATGACTCAAAGAAGCCAATAGTTACTCTTAATCCGATCGTAGTCCATATTTAGCCCTCTGGGGATGCTGAGGTAAATATGTATGTGCCACTTGAGTTTGAAGCAACATTATCTGCAAAGACCCCAGTGCCAATTGAGGTCAAATTTATGTCTCCAGCAAACGCACCCACACTGTTTGAAGTTGCAGTTTTTCCACCCAAGGCCCATGCTCCGTTCGGAGTAACGATAGCCATGCCGATCTCAGTGGTGATGTCGACCATGATGCCTTTCCATATGAAGGCTATCCAATGGGACTATACAGCCGAGGCAAGGAGGAAAGGCAAGGTTAGGTTTGAAGAAACTATTGCAACACAGGGTATGACGAGAACGGGTAGAGTTTATACCCTTGAACACTTAGCTGAGTCAAGCAAGTAGGCCTCCAATCGGCCACCCATCATCGAAACCGGGCTGGATGATCTTTGGAGAAAGATACAGGCCAAGGAATACTCGGTCATCGACCAGTTGAACAAGACACCGACGCAAATTTCCATCCTTGCTTTGCTACAAAATTCTGAGGCACACAAGAATGTCCTGTTGAGGGTACTGAGTAAAGCATATGTGTCAAGCAACACAACTGGCAGGGAAATGGCTAACATGGTAGGATAGGTATTGGAAAGTCATAAAATTACTTTTCATGAGGATGAGCTGCCACCTGAAGGGTTGGGTCACAATAAGTCACTGCACATCACTGTGCAATACGAAGACTATTTTATCATAAGAATTCTGATCGATGGAGGGTCCAGTCTCAACATTTGTCCGCTGGTAACACTCAAGAAGTTGGGTAAGGGGCTGCATGAAATAAAGGACGGATCTATCAATGTGAAAGCTTTTGACAACTCCCAAAGGTCCACCATTGGGGAGATTAGTCTGTGTTTGCAAATGGGGCCAACTTGGTTCGATGTTGATTTCCAAGTGATAGACGTACCGGTTTCTTACAATCTGCTATTGGGACGGCCATGTATTCATGTTGCTGGGGCCGTAGCATCAACACTACATCAGGCGGTAAAATTTGAATGGAATCACCAGGAGGTGATCATTCACGGCGACGGTAGCAACCCTATATACAGTTGCCAGACCATTCCGTCAATCGAAGGAAGAAGGAAGCTGGATGGGGAGACTTACCATCACATCAAACGGGTAAATGCTGTTGACAAAGACAAATAGTGGGATAACAAGATCGACAGTATACTGAATTGTAGTGGGTACGAACCTGGCAAGGGGCTTGGCAAGAACCTTCAAGGAATCACTAAGCCCATAAAACTCAAGAAACACGGCACCACTTTCGGTCTAGGATATAAGTACACCTGGGAAGAATTCAACAACTGGTCGCCACCATGGCGCGGTCCTTACTATCCACTAGAGCAGCCAATACCACATCTGGAGCAGACTTTCCAACCGACCGATACTATTTATGGGTTAGAGGAAGAAGAAGTACTGACAGCGGTGAAAAACTTGTTCTTAGAAGATAATGACATGGACTGTTGTGTTGTTCTCGAGGAGGAGGGAGAGGAAGGCCCTTCCATACAGGCTGTAAGCAGAGGGGCACGCCTCAATAATTGGACCATCAGGACAACCAGGGCCCGATGAGCCTCGGGGTAGCAAGGATAAAACAAGCATCATGCACTGTTTTTATTTATTAAATAATTTTCTTTTCACATTTTTAATTCCCGCAATAAGATCTCTAATGTTCCAAAATAGTTATGCAATTTATCAAAGCATTTTAACTTTTCTTATGAATCGACGCTCATTATTATTTTTCTCTCATTACTTTACTTATACATCATTACTATTACTTATCTTGATGAACCAATGACTGTGACATGCAACGAGATAACACAACAAACGGACATAGATTCAGAGGAAGATGACATACCAGAAGAGATTGTTAAAGAAGTTGAGAATTTTAAAAATAGTCCCAAGTCCAACCTGGATGATACCGAGGTTGTTAACCTGGGAGATGTAGAAAACGTCAAAGAAACACGAATCAACATCCACTTATTGCCATCAGAAAAGAAGGAATACACAGATTTTCTAAGAGAATATGAGGACATATTTGCCTGGTCGTATGATGACATGACTTGTTTAAGTACTCTATTGTGGTTCATAAACTGCTAACCGATCCAATGTGTCTACCGGTAAAGCAAAAGCTCAGAAAGTTAAAGCCTGATATGAGCCTGAAAATCAAGGAAGAAGTCACTAAGCAGGTCAAAGCTAAGGTTCTCAGGGTAGTAGAATAACCGACATGGTTAGCCAACATTGTACCGGTGCCAAAGAAGGATGGGAAGGTTAGAGTCTGTGTCGACTACTGGTATCTCAACCGGGCCAATCTGAAAGATGACTTCCCTTTGACGAATATACACATCCTGATTGACAACTGCGCCAAGCACGAGTTGCAATCATTTGTAGATTGTTTCGCTGGTTATCATCAGATCTGGATGGATAAAGAAGATGCTGAGAAAATGGCTTTCATTACGCCGTGGGGGGATGTACTGTTACAAGATGATGCCATTTGGGTTAAAGAATGTTGGGGCCACCTATATGAGGGCCATGACTACCATTTTCTATGATATGATACACAAGGAGATAGAGGTATATGTGGATGATGTTATCATCAAGTCCAAGAAGGCCACTAATCACAGGGAGGATTTGAATAAATTATTCAATAGATTGTAGAGGTACAACCTAAAACTGAATCCCGCAAAGTGCACATTTGGGGTTCCCGCTAGAAAATTATTGGGGTTTATTGTGAGTCGCCGAGGAATAGAATTGGATCCCTCAAAGGTCAAAGCCATTAAAGAACTACCACCGCCAAAGAACAAGAAGTATGTGATGAGTTTCTTGGGGAGACTTAACTATACTAGTTGGTTCATAGCACAGTATACAGTTATTTGTGAGCAAATTTTTAAGACGTTGAAGAAGGATGCCACTACCAAATGGACTTTCGACGGAATCAAGGAATACCTGTCAACACCACCAGTCTTAGTCCCGCCTGAGCCAGGTAGACCCCTATTACTCTACCTTGCAGTATTTGATGGAGCTTTCGGCTGCGTTCTGGGGCAGCATGATGAAACAAGGAGGAAGGAGTAGGCCATCTATTATCTCAGTATGAAGTTCATCCCGTACGAGGCCCGGTATTCTCTATTAGAGCGCACCTGTTGTGCTTTGACTTGGGTAGCTCAGAAACTGAGGCATTATTTTTGTGCCTATACCACATATCTCATATCAAGGATGGATCCTTTGAAGTACATCTTTCAGAAGCCCATGCCCACTGGCAAGCTAGCCAAGTGGCAAATCTTGTTGAGTGAATTTGACATTGTCTATGTGACTCAGAAGGCAATCAAGGGACAGACACTAGCAAATCACCTTGTTGAAAATCCCGTGGATGGAGAATACGAACCCCTAAAAATGTATTTTCCTAACGAAGAGGTATCATTCATAGAAGAAGACATCGCAGAATCCTATGATGGTGGGAGAATGTTTTTCGATGGAGCAGCAAATTTCAAAGGAGTTGGCATAGGAGTAGTCCTAGTATCAGTAACCGGTCAGCATTATCCGGTGTCCGCCAAACTCAGGTTCTCGTGTACCAACAACATGGGCGAGTATGAAGCTTGAATCCTAGGGCTCAAAATGGCCATCGACATGAACGTTCTAGAGTTGCTAGTGATTGGAGATTCGGACCTACTTATACATCAGGTCCGAGAAGAATGGGCAGCCAAGATACTCCTGTATCTACATCATGTACAGAAATTGAGAAAGAGGTTCACAAAGACATAATTCCAGCATGTTCCCAAAATCCACAATGAGTTCGTTGTTGCATTGGCTACCTTGTTATCTATGATACAGCATCCAGACAAAAACTTCATTGATCCCATTCCAGTAAATATCCATGATCAGTCAGCTTATTATGCCCATGTTGAAGAAGAAGCAGACAAAAATCCCTGGTTTCATGATATCAAGGAATATTTGGCAAAAGGCGAATACCCAGAACTTGCAAATCCTACACAGAAACACACACTTCGGAGGTTGTCCAACAACTTCTTTCACCGCAGAGGAATCCTGTATAGAAGGACTCCTGATTTGGGGTTACTAAGGTGTGTCGATGAAAAGAAGCATCCAGACTACTAGAGGAAATTTACGCTGCGACCTGCGGTCCACATATGAACGGTTTTGTCTTAGCAAAGAAGACACTCCGAGCTGGTTACTTTTGGATGACAATGGAAACGGACTGCATCCAGTATGTCCGAAAATGCCACCACTGTAAGATACATGCAAACATAATAAAGGTACCTCTAAATGAGCTCAATGCAACAAGATCACCATGGTTGTTCGCCGCCTGGGGAATGGGTGTCATTGGACCAATTGAGCCCGCCGCATCCAATGGACACAGATTTATCCTGGTAGCAATCGACTATTTCACCAAATGGGTTGAAGCAACATCTTACAGAGTAGTAACCAAAAATGTCGTGGCAAACTTTTTCCGCGACCGCATTGTTTATCGATTCGGTATTCCAGAGTCAATCATTACTGATAATGGCTCCAATCTCAATAGTGACTTGATGAAAGCTATGTGTGAAACCTTAAAGATCAAACAAAAGAATTCCACAGCCTATAGGCTGCAAATGAATGGAGCCGTAAAAGCCACCTACAAGAACATCAAGACGATATTAAGGAAAATGATATAGAAGCATAAGCAGTGGCACAAGAAGTTATCATTTTCTTTATTGGGATATCGCACCACAGTCCGCACAATCAACTGGAGCAACCCCCTATATGCTGGTTTACGGTACAGAGGTAGTCATTCCCGCTGAGGTAGAAATTCCTTCCCTAAAGATCATACAGGAAGGTAAGCTCGACAACGTAGAGTAGGTTAAAAGTCGTTATGAGAAACTAGCCTTTTTAGACGGGAAGAGAATGAATGTAGTTTGCCATGGTCAACTCTATCAGAACAGAATGTCCAGAGCCTTCAACAAAAGAGTCAAGCCAAGACAATTCACACGGGGCAGCTGGTGTTAAAGAAAATTTTCCCGCATCAAGATGAAGCCAAAGGGAAGTT
The DNA here is from genome assembly GCF_000393655.2 of Nicotiana sylvestris. Classification (NCBI taxonomy): domain Eukaryota; kingdom Viridiplantae; phylum Streptophyta; class Magnoliopsida; order Solanales; family Solanaceae; genus Nicotiana; species Nicotiana sylvestris. Next base: position 47,815,163 of record NC_091064.1, read on the forward strand.
CTCTCCCACTTGGTAGGGTCCATACATGGTTCACCAGGTTCTGATAGGTAGAGCCCTCATACTCGTACAAATGGACGGAGAAGTTTGGCCAAAACCGATCAATTCAGATGCAGTCAAGCGCTACTATGTGTAATCATTATGCTTTCCTTATATGATGTAAATTGAACTACGCCTGACCTGATTCCCATTTAACAGGGGATATGTAGGCAGCCCTATGAGTTTGGTCACAATTCAATTAAATTTCCATTCCCCCCCCCCCCGCAATCGGAAACTGGGGCAGAATTTTGAGGAGGACCCTCAAAATTCTGAAGTGATTTCGGCCAATCATCCCAAGCAACGGTCAGAAGCATCAACCCATTAACTGGGGTAGAATTTTGAGGAGGACCCTCAAAATTCCATAGCAAAAGAGGTTGTAGTGTACTGAACCACATCACAGTCGTCGGTTCATCTAAAAGCGTTTCTTAATTATATACATATATCGTATTTTATACAAAATCATGCATGTTTATTACTAAAATTGTCTTATTTAGCAACGCTACCCCAATGATACATACAATATCATCAGATCAAAGCCAAGCAGGTCAAGCAGAGCCAGCGGGGATACGAACTAACCTTCCCCCCTTTAACGAACTTACGATTTTTTTATGCAGGCACTGGGATTACGAAAGCATTAGACATACTATACACTCACAAGACAAACATTGTTCAAGAATACAACTCTCAGAACTGTCGCACTTATCAACATTTACTATCCACACATGCCAGTGATATTCTGTATCTCACAATGTCCCCAACAGTCACAATATCGCAACCTGCTATCAGCTAAGAAAGCTCTATTATCGATTTCCCTTTTATTTCTTGCATAAGGATACCATTTTGCCTTCTGAGACTAAACGCTATCTCCATCTGCATTTCGGTATTGCATAAGGCTACTATTCTGCCTTCCGAGGTTAAGATCTACCTGCATCTGCATCTACATGGCTGACATATCGCCACCCTATCTGCATCTGCATGGCTGAAAGATTGCCACATTATCTATATTTGCATGGCTGAAAGATCACCGCCTTATCTACATTTGCACGGCTGAAAGATCACCATCTCATCTACATTTGCACAGCTGAAAGATCGCCACCTCATCTACATTTGCAGCTGAAAGATTGCCACCTTATCCACGTTTGCACGGATGAAAGATCGTCACCTCATCTACATTTGTACGACTGAAAGATCGCCACCTTATCCACATTTGCGCGGCTGAAAGATCACCACCTTATCCACGTTTGCATGACTAAAAGATCGCCACCTTATCTCCATTTTCATAGCTGAAGGATCATCTCTTTATCTCCGTTTGCATGGTTGAAAGATCGCCACCTACTGCATTGCATGTCTAAAAGATCGCCAAACCATCCGAAGGCGTCATTGTTCGGAGGCACCATTTTCATAGCCCGAGAACTCCATGTCATGGCCTGAGGACCCCCTTTTAATCTTTTGCATATCATTATTCAAAGGCATCATGGTTCGGAGGCATCATCCTCATAGCCCGAGAGCATCATTTCATAGCCTACGAATCCTTTATTATACACTTCATGGCCCAATACATCATGGTCTAAGGACGTCTTTCTAACCGTCCGAAGACAATCCTCACAGTCCGACGGGAAATTGCATCATGTTTAAATTTATGTACAATATATGCTTGTATTGCTTATTTGCAGGTAAACCGGCGAGCAAACGGCCATCTCAGAAGGAGCGATTCTGCTCCAGTTCCCACAACCCTATCAGACCTTAACCATTCACCCTGTCCTAGATATTGCGTCCGTTCTTGAAAGTCTCCATCGGCATACTCCGCCGACGGATTCTAAACTACATATGGCCTGATTCCTGTAAAACCAGGGATATGTAGGCAGCTCAGAAGCCAGGGCACGACCTAAACTTCTTCAAACTGTCTCGCTCGGTCAAAATTGAAATTCATATCTTTACCCGACAACTCTTTCATCCTTCCCGGTTAAATAGGGGGAACTGTTAATACCCAATTTTTCCCTATATATATTTTCTAATATGCAAAACACTTTCAAAATAGCATATGTATGCATATATAAGTATTTCCAATTATTTTATTATTTTTCCTTAATTTTGAAAAGGTTTTAAACCAATTTATTTCCTTATTTTCATCCCTAAAATCCAATAATAATTTCCAAAATTATTATTTTTGATGATTCATTTATTGGATTCTCATATTCATACTAAAATATAGCTAATATAATTTTTTGCATATTTATAAAAAGTCATTTAGTATTTTTAAAGCTAAATTGCATATAATTGCGATATTAGCCTCTTTTAGATTTAATTGTGTTTATATTTATAAAAAAATTAAGTCCAGTATTTTTAAATTGATAATTATGTACTACAAATCATTTTAGTACCTTCAATTTGTTTTCAGAAATTAATTTGCTATTTTTTAAAAAATAAATAAAGGAAAAGTGGCTATTTAAAATCTAGCCCCAATTGCATTTCAATTACAGCCTAAATTGGACCCCCAATTTAAACCTAATTACCCAGCCCAATTTTCATCTGAACCGACCCAAGCCCTAAATCCGCATACCCGACTCAAGACCCGCTAAATCCTGGCCGTTGATCTAAAAGATCAACGGCCCTCACGATTCCTTTTCTTTTTTAATTCCAACGACCCCCAACCCTAGCCTCATTTCCAAACTCCGCCGCCTCTGAATCCCCCTTCTCTCTCAATCCTCTCTCAAATCTTCTCAAACCCTAGCCGCCACCATCAAACTACAACCTTAATACCTCCCAAATCTATGGCTTTCGAGGTCACCGGAGACTTGTATCCACCTCCCATGGCTTCTACGTGTTCGATTCTGTGGTCTCATGACCAGATCGTGAAGGGTTTTGTCCAGTCTTTGCTCGATGACTGTTTTCCGGTCATCTCTGACCTTTATCTGGCCAGCCATGGCTATTCGAGTTAGACTTTTGACTCTCCTGCTTAGATCGAGGGTTTTCAAAGCCTTTCTCATCATTTGGGGTTCTTCTGAAACCCTAACCTGCAAGGTTCTTTCGATTTCTCTTATATCCGTTTCAGATCTATGTTTGCTCTGAACGTTTAAGTGCTTTTCTCGAAGTTTCTTTTAAAACTCTGCTTTCAAAACTCCTTATCTTTTCAATTAGGGTTCTGTTAAGTTATTTCAAAAACTTTTCTTTGATTTTTGACATGTTTTGTTGTGTTTGCTCGTATTATTTTTCTACCTGAGTTTGCACGTTAAAAGTCTTAATTCCTTTTGAATTGTTTATTGGACTAATGCTGGTTTGCTTGAGTTTTGTCCGATTTGTTTGTTTATCCATCTTTTAAAATTCTTCTATTATTGAAAACCCTATTGCTTTGGATCTGAGACTGTTAGTTTATATACAAGGCTCGATTTGAAGTTCTTTATTTCGAAACTTCTATTCCTTTGTGTGATCCTTTTGATTTTGGGTTCCTTTTTCTTCTAGAACTCAAGTATGCTTGAAACCTTAATTTTTCAAAAGGGGTTTTCCTCACCGGCTACTACGAGACCTTCGCATGCTTTTGATATTCTATGTTTCTTCACTACTGATTCAATTGACTATCATGCTTCGAGTGTTGCTATCCATTGAATTTTCTTTTTGTGCTACTACTGTATGTTATTTTCCTTATGCCAACAAGTTTGGCCTCGCATGTATAATGTTTATGCACCTTATTTATATGTTGAGTCTCCTTCTTTGACTGATTTTCAAACTTGTGACTGATTTCAAACTTTTCCTTTGTGAATTCAGCCGCTTGTTAAGGTTATCTGATTTCTTTTCCTATTTTGCCTTACTGAATCCTTTCTAAAATTAGGGTATTTCTGTACCTAGACTCTATTGTTTGCTTAATGTTTTACTACTTCTTTTATGGCAATTGTCAGTCTGCTGATAAATTGATTTCTTTCCTTATTTTGAACCTGTCAATGCCTGTTAAGCAAGTGATCCCTTAATTAAAGGGAATCACTTGTATAATTGATTCTGAATCATGATTGTTTCCATGTTTGTAGCTTATTACCTCTCTCTTACGCGTTTTCAAAAACTATAAATACCATGTACTTCTTCTCTTTCAAACACACACGAACACAAGGCATAAACACTTGAGTTCAAACACACACTACACTAAACCTCTCTCTCTCTTCTCTACTAATACTATATTGCTGCCTAACCTAGCCGGCTGAAAGCCAAGGCTAGGCTGTGGGAAAATTTTCTTATTTTCTATATTTGCATTTCTTACTGGTATGTTCTAATTAAGTTTTTTGCACCAATAACAACATACTTATTTACTGTTTCTTGCATTTTTGTCTGCCTACTGTTTGTATTTAGCCTAGTACCATTGTTTAGCATGCTGTAATTTCCTTTCTCCGGTTCTGAATCAATGTATTATGACTTGTGAATCCTAAATCCCTACCCCAATGTGTTTAATACTTGTGGTTGGTTTGGGGCACGACAACATTGGAAATTGTTGTGCATGACCCAAACATGATCATCTTAGGATCATAACCTCCATGTTTCTCTTATACGTTGTGTGTTCTGGTTGATTTACAGGTATGTCATCACTTCCTATTGTTGTGCATGCCCAAAGTTAATCCATGCCTAAGTGTATAGGCTCCTTGCAATGGATTCCCAATCCCCTTCCTCTTTGTGTAAAGTTATTGACTCCCTAAAATGTTAATGGCTATCACCCATCACCCTTCCCCTCTCCTTTATTCCCTCAGCTCCTAAAGCTCAGTTTCTGTACTATCACTCTCTTCTTAGACTTAAGTTCTGCCCCCCTCATGTGAGCCTTGCCTTGGGACCCATGAGCTCCCTCTGAACTTGGACACATGAGGGCTGGCATTTCAACACTGCACTCATCTCTATTCTAGTTATGTAACTTGGGTGTGAGCACTGCCCGGGTTCCTATTGAGGCCCTTAGGGAACTCTGACACACTCAAGTCAGAGAAAGGATTTGGATCAATGGCATTTTGAGGTGATTTATTCCATAACTCAGAGAGGAAGTCAAGAATCAGGCTTCCTCTGGTTGTAACTTTTCTTTGTACTCTTGTGGTGTAGTTCAGTATTCCTGGTTTGTAATAATTTGTAATGAACATTTGGGGCTGGCTAGTGAAAAAGGGTTGGTTAGTTATGCATGGTCAAGGGTAGAAAACATGCCTATAGGACTGTTTTTTCTACATGTTCAATTCGTATTTAGAAAAATACGCCTATAGGACTGCTTTTAAATTCTGCATACTCACATCGCATTTTGAAACCATGTCTATAGGACTTACTTTAAATCGTACTTGTTCACATCTAGATAACCTACCTATAGGAATTATCTAAAATTCAGTGCGTTATTCACCATTTAGATATCATGTTTTTAGGGCCCAATCGGTTATAACCCAGTAGCATGTTAAAATCGGTATAATGTATAGAAATCATGCTTATAGAAATTCCCCAGCAAGAACCTATCTATTTCCATTGTTTACTAGATATTATGCCTATAGGTTTTAACGTTATTATTTAAATACTTTGTATACAAAGGTTTGAAATCAACAATTATGTCTATAAGGGTCTAAAATCAGTAATCCTAGATCTCGTGTTCAAAGGAGTAAAAATTAGCGATAGTGGATACTGTCATCTGCAGAAACTGAAACTAGTCTAATATAAAATTCATCCATTCTGAACTTTATTTTAATAATCTAATTCCCTTATTTTAACAAGGTTTAGCAAGCATGCCTATAGGATTTCAAGCAATTCGTTTTGAGTTGTCACTGTTTCACCACCTTCTGAATTAAGTAGATATCATGCCTATAGGACCCCATCTAAACACTTAGGCAGGCCTTAGAGTAATAGCTGTAAAATTGAATCCGCTTTTTTTTTGTTAATTTCTACAACCAACAGGCAGGCCTGATTCGGACTTCTTATCTGAATTATGTAATAAACAAGTGTGCTTCAATAATCAAACTCCCCCTCGTCTTTAGTATTTTTAACCAGACCTAAATAGTATGTGCAAGTCATGATATATATGTGCTTTGTTTCAGGAGGCATACATGAGCCTTTATTTGCTTGCATTCTTTCCCCTAATGTGCAGTGTTATTTGTTTTGTATGTTGCCTTAGATTTTTATCCTTTGAAACCAATCAGCTTAATATCCCACCCTTTAGGACTAGTAGTCCTAAGTGCCTCCGGGACTGATAGGAATGAGACGGGTAATAGCATGCAATAGTAATCGAGACCAATCCACGCTTTAATACCTTAACGGGGTGGGAAGGGTAGATATGGATATGATGACCGGTTCGCTAATACCACGTGTATCCCCTCTTCCAAGGAGTGTCTTACCAGGTATTGCATTGATGTGATCCATATTAAATATAAACCTAGGACCCCCCCCCCCTTTTCCTTTTATTAGCAAACTCTTATTACTCTTCTTTTAATTGTTCTTTCTTTTTATGTGTTTAAATCCCCTAATATTTGAGCCCATATTTGTCTATTTGCTAAATTCACAATAAACTATCTGGTCGGGAACCACACTAGTGGATCCTGAGGGGTGCCTAACACCTTCCCCTCGAGATAATTTCAAGCCCTTACCCAATCTCTCGTTATCCAAACAAACATAGAATTGAACCCCATTGGTGTCCTAATGTACCTCAAATCATTAGGTGGTGACTCTTCAAAAATGCAAAACCCAGTTCCCAAAAGGAATGAGTTGTCCTACAAATGTCATAAATCCGATTTCACAAGAAAAAGGGGGCATGACAGTCACCGAAATGAAACACAGCTCTTTCACTATCCCAGAATAAAGTGGCAACCTCAATCAGTTTGTTGTTTGACTCAATATCGTGTAGGGAAGGCAGGTTACCTAGGTACTTTCTCACATGTTTCTTGTCGCTTGAGGAAAGGTCCTCCCACCAATCTAGCAGCAATGGTGGGATACTGCTAACCATACTGAATCTAGGGACCTCGTGCCTCATTTTCTGCAAAACAAAAGGGTTAGACCTTACCTTCACCTGACTCGACTATTTATACATTTATGATCAACATATCGGCATTTAATTCTCCAAATTAATGGACAGAATGTGGTTGTGTCCGTCGGGATTATTTAAAACCCGATGGACTTTGGATAAGGTTTATCTTAAAGGATCATTATGCGGATAACATAACTGATCCGACTAGGTTTGACCATGATGCATGCACAATTTTAACCAGAGTAAGGTTTCTATGGGTTTTAGACTGGTACCCTCAAGTGGACAACTCGAGGGGGAAGGCACGGAATCATTGACTCCACCATTGAACTACTAGTTTTACTGCAAATAAGCCTTTCCGAATTTAAGGGCATTAAATAGGAAGAGCGCAACCACTCATTAAAGTGTTGCTATAGGTTTTGATACGCACGAGTGGAATATGATGCGGAGCATGATTTATGTAGCAATTAATAACATGTAGTCAAGTATTTGCACGTATGAAAAAATAAATACATCATCTAAATAATTGAAAGACAGTTACAGGAAAAAGAAAACAATGAGATAAATCAGTTTCAAGGATAAAGAACCATAAATGCTCAAACAATGGGCAATTAAATTCAAATAAGGGAGAAGGGTACGGGATAAAGCATGCTTGGACTAATTATTAAAAAGATAAGTTCGTTATGGTAAGAGCCTAAAGATATCCCCAGCAGAGTCGCCATGCTGTCGCGCCCCCTTTTTCCCTCCGCAGAGAGAGGTCCGGGTTTTGACATTCATGGAGTGTAATAACTCATTTTCTTTTGGGAATTAGGTATTTGGAGAGTCGCCACCTAATGGGTTATGGTGCGTTAGGGCACCTAGAGTGATTAACTCTTGGATTGGTTTGTATTACCAGAGATTAGGGTAAGGGCTCGAAATGACCTCAAGGGGAAGGTGTTAGGCATCCCTCTTGGTCCACAACTGTGGGTCCCGGCTAAACTTATATTCACAAATTAGTCCATTAATAAATAGATAGTTGAAACAAATAATTACAAGTAAAGCACGTTGGACATTGTATAACTTCAAATAATAAGACAAAGGTTGTGAAGAAGTTGTATAAAACAAAGTTTGAACAAAAGGGATTTTGGCAAAGAGGGAAGTCCTAGGTTGGTTAGCCTGTAGGATCACCCCACACAATGTCCGGTAAAAACTCTTCGATGAGGGGCTACACGTGACATTAGTGCGTAGTCATCATATCCCATATCTACCCTTCACATCCCCTTAGTGGTCATTTAAAGCGGGTGTTAGTCAGCTATATCTATTGCGTGCTATTACCCGTTCCTTCTTAATGGTCCTAGAGGGATTTAGGACCTCTACCTATAGGTAGTTCTAGACAGACCCCTAAGGTTTTAAAGGTGAAAATACTAAGGCAACAGGCAAGAACAATTAGGACTTTAGCACATAATATAAAAGGGAGAAATTAGAGGCTCAGGTTTACCTCCTCAAACAATACACATAAGCAGCACGACTCAAGCACAAATAGGGGCCTTTTGTTAAACAGTATCCTAAGGCATGATGTCTAAGTGAATATACAAAAGACAGGCAGTTTATTTTATGAATTCAGAAGTAATGACCCTATCAGTTGCCTACTGATTTGTAAAGCCTGTTAAACCAGAACAACATTAAGTCACAGAAACAGTTTCAGAGTTGCGAGATTTGAAAATGCCCTATAGGCTTGACTATACGCGGAATACTGATGACTACGTTTTATATAGTGAAACAAAGCGGGTTTTTAAAACAAACTCTTTAATCCTTATAGGCATGCTGTCTAATGAAATATTGAGGTAGTTTTTGAAAGAACTTGTTTTGAGGAAAATAGACCATTAATTAGACCAATTTCGGAGCGAACTAAACGTGGACTGGGTTGATTTATTTAAACTAAACTAGTTTAGATCAATAGGCAGAATTTCTGGTGGCGTTCCTTATAGGCATTATATCTAGTTGTTTAATACTGATTTCAGAAACTTTGCAGGCATGATGACAAATGAAAAAAACATGTAAACACTTGTTATAACAGAAGCTGGATTGAATTATATCCTATAGGCATGGCATCTACTTGTGAAATTGATTTTAAGACCTATAAACATGATTTCTATTATGGAATCACTTGAGACCTATAGGCATGATTCCTAACATGGTAAGGCAAACATAGCAAAAAATGTAAAGTCCTATAGGCATGGTTTCTACCCGCATTACCCCACAAACATGTAATTACCTACCCTTTTCACTAGTTAGCCCAATATTCGTTTACAAGTTATTACAGACCATATGAATGAATTACATAAGTAGATAAGAAAATAAGAAGTTATTCTATAGGGAGCCTACAAATAGGCCCAGATTTCCAAAGCCTCCAATAGCCTCAAATGCCCAAATTCCATAGATAGTGTCATAGTCTAGGTGCATCAACGTTCCCTAAAGATCTCAAGGATCCCGGGCAGTGCTTACACTAGACTTGGTAACCAAATTGAATAAGTGCAGTGTGGAAGGGCCAGCCTCAGTATTCCAGAGTTCAGAGGTTCTCAAGAGGATCCCAAGGCAGTACATATACTGGAGGGGGCAGAACCTAGTGACTTAGGTGTAGAATGAGAGTGGTTGACACAGTTTGAAGAGTTTTAGTGGGAAAACAGTACTAAAAAGAGGTCTGCTTGAAATAGCTTTGTGGAGTAAGAGAGGGAGTCATGCAGTAAAATAACTTTGAAAAGAGAGAATTACATGATTAGGCAATAGCAAATCAAACATGGAGCCCAAAACCAACTCAGTAATACTTAAAGAACACAGAACCAAAAAGAAGGAACAAACCTACACACAGGGGTGATAGGAATTGGGGATACATGGAGCACATGATGGTAAACACATAACAGGCAGAGGTAATTGGTACAAACTTGCTCAGAAATAACTGATCAGACATAGAGGGGTAATATGTTCACACTGATCCTAAGGAAGGGGGGGTACATAACATGCTAATAATGTAAACATATCAACTACAGGTTTCACAGCAAAACCATAAGTAAAAGTAGACTAGAAACAGGATGAATTAAAGTAATAAAAGGACCATATTATTTTTGGAACTTGTATTAAAGTCAGAACATACCAGCAAAGAAGGTAGTAAACACAAAGTGAGGAGCAAGAGAGTAGAATAATCAGCCTTGGCTTGCAGCCGGCTGACTTAGAACAATAGCAAGTAACCAGAGAAGAGAGAGCAGAAGAGAGTTTTTTGTGTGAGAGAGAGTTTTTGAATCAAATGTTCGTGTTTGAGTTAATGAGAGAGTATGTATACATAGCAATTCGAAAATTAGGTAAAATAAGGCAAGAATCATAGAAACGTAGTAATTATGGAACCAAATACTAATCAGAATCAAATCAATGCAAGTACCCTTTTAATTAAGGGGTCATCAACCAACGATAATAGGCAGAAATGATTAAAGAAAGAAATCAAGTAGAGCATAAGGTACAAAATAGACAATTAGGGGTAAGTACATGGGGGTTTGATTAAGGAAACAACTAATGAAGAATCAGTAAAGTACTCGATTAACAAAATAAGGTAATAAAACAAAATAAAGTTGCAGAATAAGGAAACAATCGAAAATCAGCACATAGTAAGTCAGCAAATCAGGGATTCGAAATCACTGACTTAAGGAGAATAACAAGTAAACAAGTTAAAATAGGAAAATCGAAAGTCTGCAGGAAGTTTTCAAATCAAGCCAAGAAACAAGGAGTTCAGAGTCAATCAAAGAGAGAGTTTTAGCATATAAAAAGAGTGAAATATGAATAACCAAACACAGCAAGCAAAGAGGCGAGTATTGACCAGTCAAGATGAAGACAAGCATACACAGGTGATATAAGTTAGGCATAAGAAACTTATTAGAAATACATTCGAAGAGAGATAGTCATAGAAACTCGAACAAGAACAGGCTAATCATAAAATCAAACGAAGAAACCTAGAAAAAATTAGGGCTTTCAACATAGGCAAGTTGAAGAGGTAGTAAACTCACATAATCAGTTGAAATATGCGTGAAAATAGAAGTTTAAACATAAAATTCAGTTTAAATAAAATTTTAGAAGAAGTTCCGAAAACCCTAATTTTAGAAGAAGACGAAAACACTTGAAATCACATGGTTCTTGTAAAGAGTTCCAAGGATAGTGTAAAACATCAAAGAAACAAACTCAAATCGTTTTAAAATCGTACAGATCTAGGAAATGTAGGCAGAAATTAGGGTTTCAGAAGAAACCCAAATAGAGATGAAAGAACCTGTCTAGAATCCCAAGGATCGTAACAAGTACAGTATAATTTTGCCCGAAATGAAACTGAAGTATCCAAGAATAGACAAATGACAAACCCTAGATGCAAGTCAGTGAGGCTCTAGGGCCCTTAAAGGCCTTAGAGAAGGCAAGCATAGCATTAGAGGAGCCATTGGAGGCTTAGGAGTTGATGGGAGATCATCGGAGAAGACCGAAGAAAGAGAGGTCTGCGTTTGAAGGGGCTAGGGTTAGGTCGAGTTACTCAGAGAGGAGAGGAGATGAGAGAATATAGAGGCGACGGATTTGGAAAATGAGATAGGGTTAGGGGGTCGTTTGGAATAAAAAAAGGAAGGGGTTAATATGGGATCAACGGCCATGATTCAATTGATTATGGGTCGGGTAGGCGGGTTTAGGGTTTGGGTTGGGTAGTTTAATACGACATTGGGTTGGGGCTGGGTTTAAATTGGGCTAAAATTGAAATGCAAATCTGGCTATATTTTAAATAGCCAATTTTTCCCTATGAAATTTATAATAAATAACAGATAGTTTCTGGAAAATAATTTTGTATACTAAAATGATTTAAAATATATATTAATTTTAAAAATATATAAGGTCGATTTTATGCATGTAAATGTAATTATACATTAATAGGGGTAATATTGCAATTATATGCAATTTTAGCTTTAAAAATACAAAATGCAATTATAAAAATACATAAAAAATATTTTAACCATATTTTGGAATAAATATAGAAATTAAATTACTAAATCACCACAACAATAATTTGAGTGATAATTATTGGGGATTTTATGAGTAAAAGGGAAGGAAATAAATCAATTTAAATTTTTAAAAATATGAAAAATTATAAAAACATTGTGCATACTTATGTATGCATATATATGTTATTTTGAAGGTATTTATGCATATATAAAAATATAGAAAAACATTGGGTATCAACACTGGCGATAGTGCTTTTAGCCAGTTTTGAGGCAAGCGGATCGTCGCCGTTTTTTCCATATACATACATGGACGTTTTTTTGCTTTTTAGGGGATCCCACTATTTTAAGAAATTGCCCTTCTTTTTTTGCACTAGCCTTTCGTTACTCCAGCGCTAACGCACTTGAACATATGCCTGCTTTAGTTTTCTAATTTCGTCATAGCCATGGCTGCTATGTCGGGGTCTGTCTGACAGGGAGGGGAGAGCTCTGCCTCCGGCATTCAGGACCAACGAGAGTATGCCTTGAAGGTTGCTTCTTCGATAGGAGAAGAACATCTTGGGTTAGAGAGAAAAGACTGCGGATGGGGGAAAAAGGTAGTACCACAGATACTTTCCCCAGGTGAGGGCATCACAGATCATGCCGATGGATTCTTGAATGTGTATACATACCCTTTCACATTGGGCCCCTTGATAGGGTTGTGCTCGACTTCTGCTTAGAGTATCGAGTTAACTTGGCATAGGTCCATCCGTCATTTTGGCGAATGGTGCTGATGGTGAGATTTTTTGTGGAGAAGGCGGGGCTTGAATTTTGCTCAGTCATCTTATTAGGCTATATCAGACCTTTCACCATTGAGGTTTGCTAACCTTGTGATGTCGATCAACCACGCCCTTCATTGTTGATGATGAGGAAGATGGAGATCGGGGGTGTATGAGTCGTTTTGTTTCGAGTGAGGACCACCGACATTATCCCCGTGGAGCTTATGTCATTCCCTAAGGAATGGAATTATACATGTGAGTGGTGCATTTTGCGCTTTCTCAGTTTTTCCCATGGCGAGAACTGGTTTCGTAATCATACCTTCCTTTCTTCTTCTGCAGCAGTTTCATGGGCACTGGGCGACGTTCCTGATCTACCGGATTAGGTCCGAGAATTGGCGACCCACTCGACCTGTGATAAGTGCGAGTGGTGAGCTTTGTCCCGGGGCATATGGGAAGCAAAACACCATGGTGAGTTCTATGTTATTCTTTCCTTTCCCTTCTTTCATGTGGATAAGCATATTCCCCTTACGTGTATTAATCTTGCTCTTGCAGGCATTGGAGAGCCTTTCGAGGCGATGCCGCGCTCCTTTGGAGATGGGTAAGGGTTTCTAGCCCCATGCTAAAGAGTGACAACAATAAGCGAGAGATTCTTTTTTAGGGCGATGGTGCTCAAGGCAAGGCAAAATGGGACTGGGGCATCGGAGCGGAAGCATCGTTCGAACCTACCGTGTCCACGGTTCCTGGTTCTGGAAAAAGGGTTTCTCTGTTGTTGTCGCCTTATTTTTCCATCGGTAGTACTTTGGGAGCCGAGGTCGCACGCACCGAGCGACCGTGCTTCGACCAGGGTTGACTCTTTTATGGCTTAAAGAACTAGATTGGAAAGTGTGCACTCGGCCTTCGAGGAAGCCCAACGGCTTCACTTTGCGGTGAGTTTCGGCACAGGTTTTTTGAGCTCCGCATCCTCCCTTCCTTATTGAGTTTTCTTGTACATGCATTCGACAAGCTTAAGTCCAGGCTGCTTCGTTGTGAAGCCAGGCTATGGAAGGCTTTGGATGAAGAGAGATCCCTTAGGCTCCTTTTTGATGAAAAAGAAGTCGAGTTGGTACATTTGCAGTATGAGGTGGGCGGGAGCTTGAATTGCGAGAACCACATGAAGGAGCAGGTAGTTTTCTGTCCCAAGTGAGTGTGCATTCCACCTCCTAGTTCCTGGGGCTAATACTTAGTTTATTTCAGTTGCAGAAAAAGATGGAGGCCCTAGAGCGCCTTCGAGATGAAGTTGGCCGGGCTAGGTGTGAACATGATGAGCTGAAAGCTCGGGCGGAGGCTCAAGGTTTAGAGGGGAAGGACGCTTTGGCAAAGTTCCTGCTTTTGAAGCTCAACTTCGCTTAGCTTGTGATAATGCTTAGGCTTAGACAGAAATGTTTGTGAAACTCGAGTCCGAGCTTTCGAAAGTCAGGGCTGAGATTGTTGATGCATGGGCAGAAGTTGCAATGAGCCAGACTAAGGTTGACCAGGATATGGAAATCTATTCAAAAGGTGTTGCCGATGCTCAAGCTGAGCTGAGAAGGATCCTCGACCGCGAAGAGAGGATAGAAGAATATGCTCACTGCAAATCTTGAAGAAAGATCCTCGAGGAGATCTGTGCTAAGGGTTTCTCCCTCTCGGAAGAATTGGCACTAGCAAGGGAAGATGAGTGTGATGCTCGGTTGCTTTTGCCCGATGCCGAAAAAAGCGAAGATGAGGCCGGCAAGCCGTAGCCCTTGGGGGCATAGATTTTGTTATCTATATGTAGCACTTTCGTAGCATGTTTTTAGGTGGATATTGCATTTTATCGCATATGTGTATGAAAGAAAACCTCGCAGCTTTATTTCTTTTGTATATTTTTCTGCCTTGAACTTGGATAGGTGGACTGGTCTTTGAGTTGGTAGGAATCCTTAGAGTCGTGATATGGCCCCGGGGCTCGTTAGACCGGCTCGTATGCTCTTACGTACTTTCGTTGTTAGGCATATTTTGGCCACCTATTTTGGGGCTCAGTCCCCGAGTCGGGTATCGACTCGAGCTTATTTGACCTTTGAGTGGCTGAAATTTAGGATGGCGACAGTGGCTCTTACGCTTTTGGTCGATGTGACCTTTTGTATGTATGGCCCCGAGGCTCATTAGGCTGGCGACAATGGCTCTTATGCTTTTCCCCTAGGCATGTGTAGTTAACTGTTTTAGGTTTAGTATCCGAGTCGGGTTTCGACTCAAGCCCAATCGACCCTCAAGTTTTTGAATTTGCATGGGCTGGCGACAGTGGCTCTTACGCCTTGGGTCAAAGCGACCTTTTTTGTGTGCGGACCTGAGGCTCATTATGCTGGCGATAATGGCTCTTATGCTTTGACTTTAGGCATGTATAGTTAACTATTTTGGGTTCAGTCTCCGAATCAGGTTACGACTCGAGCTCATTTTGACCCTCAAGTTTTCAGATTTCAAGCTGGCGATAGTGGCTCTTACGCTTTTGGTCGATGCGACCTTTTGTGTATGTGGCCCAGAGGCTCATTAAGCTGGAGACAATGGCTCTTACGCGTTTGGTCTATGCGACCATTTATGTAGGCTTTATTTTTCCTCTCATTAAGGGCTTTTGATGTAAATTTTTCCTGACCCGTCGTCGGTTTAGGAAGAACCTCGATTTTGGGTAACTTGCGGCGATGTTCGAGCACCTCGGGAGGTTTGGCTCAGAGACTGAGTAGCTCGAAGCCTGTGATCTAGAGCCGACATGGTCGATGCTCTTTTTCCTATGCCGAGGGTAGCCTATTTAACCGGTTCTTTCCGAAGTAGATTCGGAGTAATTAAAGGCCTGTGTGGACTGGCGACAATGGCTTTTACGCCTTGTAGCGACGGTCGGGCGTCCCCAAGTCGCATTAGTTCTGCTGGTACAGCCGTATGACCGGAGTCACTTGTGTTTGTCCATAGCCTTTGAGTCCTGAGTGAAGTAGTTTTGGCATCTATATCGAGGGTATGCCTATTTAGGGGTCTTACAAGTTCGATATATAGACGGAACTTTGGGATCAGGTCTATGCCTTTAGTGAGGTCTTACATGTTTTACATGTCGTTGAAATCTTACAGTTTTTGCATGTCGTTGAGGTCTTACAGGTTTTACATGTCATTGAGGTCTTATAAGTTCTACATGTCGTTAAGGTCCTACAGGTTTTACATGTCATTGAGGTCTTACAGATATAGTTGCTGCCTTATGTAGGTCTTATGTGACCGAGTCTACCCGCTCGGGGTCTTAGGGCCTCGGGTTTTGTTAAGTCAATGGAGGTGGCGCTTGATGGCAGTCCCCGAGTCGTCGAGGGTTTCTTAACTTGGAAGCCATTATTTGCAAACTTTGTATTGCCTCGTCAAGGGCTTACAATTTTGGAGATTCCGACCCTGAGGTCGTGCGTTTTTTGAGATTTCGACGCCAGTCCCCGAGTATTCGGGGTACTTTTAGCGTTGGAGATGTTTTGAGATTTTCATGTTGCCTTATCTGAGGGCTTATGATTTTGGAGTCCTGACCTGGAGGTCACTCAGGTGTTGAATCGTGGACGCTAGTCCTCGAGTATTCGGGACGTTTTCGGTGGAGAAGTAGTTTTTGCGGAGATGCCGAGCTTCTTTTGGAGTGCGAGATGCTTTGATAAAAGATATTCTTCAATTGTTTGATACAAGTGTACATGTTTTTGCTGCCCAGGTCCCGGCTATACGGACACAATTCATTCAACCGTTTGGCCTGGTACATCATTTTCCTATAGGGACCCTATTTGGCATTTCTTGGCTTTTCCGAGCGGATGGCCTTCGGGGGGGATGCCCCTCAGTGTTCGGGGTCGATTGCAAAAGAAGTCTTGAACACTTGTTGGATCTTTCTAAGGTAGCATATAGATGTTGCCTCGTTAAAAACCTTGGCGATAAAACCCTTTTCGGGATAAAAACTCGGTCGAAGGAAAAGAGTGCAACAGATGCTTTGAAACCTTAAGGTCTTCGAGCTGGGTTAGAGTTTTGACTGCTCCAGTCGGGCACCTGCACAAGGATTAGCACGAAATACAAAATGAAAAGGGAGATGGTTATACCTTAGTGTAGGATGTGTCGGCGACGTTTCGAGGACCGATACGTCCTAGTTAATCGAGACGAGGATGTGGTACAGTCCTTTACTTTGTTTGATCGGGTTTAATCGAAGGTGTGGCTTGATTACCCTTTGTCTCTTTTGCGAGTGGAGGTATTTATTTCGGTTCCACGTCGTGCACCGTGAACATCTCCCTTGCCACATGCTATTCCCCGTAGACGGTTTTAATCCCATCCTTTGTCGGGAATTTCATCATTTGGTGGAGAGGGGATGGTACTGCTCTCATGTAGTGTATCCACGGCCGTCCGAATAAGGCGTTGTACCTCATGTATCCCTAGATGACATGGAATTTAGCATTTTGGGTTGTGCCAGCCACGGTGACTGGGAGGGTGATTTCTCCTTTCGTTGTTTCACTTGCCATGTTGAATCCGTTGTGGACTCGAGTGGCGGGCACGATTTGGTCAAGCAGTCAAGCTACTCTATTACCCTCGACCTGATGATGTTGGCCGAACTACCTAAATCCACGAGTACACGTTTTATTTGAAAAGAATTCACAAGGAAAGAGATTACCAGTGCGTCATTGTGAGGTTGAGACAGGGTCTCGGTGTCTTCTTCGCTGAAAGTGAGGGCATCTTCGGGTATGTACCCCCGGGTTTGCTTTTCTATGGTGATGGATATTTTTGTTCTTCTCATCACGGGTTCCTGCGGGGCATCAATGCCTCCAAAGATCATGTGGATGACATGTTGTGGCTCATTTGTTTCGTTCTTCTTGGCCACCTCTCTTCCCCGGAACTGATTTTTAGCTCGGTCACTGAGGAATTCCCGGAGGTGGCCTTTATTAAGTAGTCGAGCTACCTCCTCTCGGAGTTAGTGGCAATCTTCGGTCCTATGGGCATACGTAGCGTATGATTCCTTCGCACACTAAGTTATGATTCCTCTGTGAAGGATATGATTGTACAGGCTTGGGCCACTTAACGTCTTTGATTTTATTGATGGCGAACACGATATCCGATACATCGATGTTGAAGTTGTATTCTGATAAGTAAGGTGCCCCCGTTTGCCCTGCGTTCCTATCAAATCTGGCTCTGTTGATGAGTCCCTGAGGATCCTGTCATCGGTCTATCCTTCGATCATCGTAAGGTGGGTTGCGCCTAGGGGCGTTCCTCCTGTCTTCGATGTACGGCTGATAACTTTCTTTGTTTGGTTTTGGCTCCTTTGCCAGGAGCCTACTTGGGTATATTGAGCCCGAAGGGGCTCCCAACTGGTCATCTTTGGCCCTGATTTTCGACTGGTACCGGTTGTGAATGTCCGACCAGGTCACAGCTGGATACTCAATCAAATTTTGTTTCAACTGTTTTGAAGCCACCGAGCTTCGTTCATTCAGACCTTGAGTGAAAGCCTGCACTGCCCAATCGTCGGAGACTGCGGTAGCTCCATCCATTCCATTTGAAAGCGAGATACAAATTCTCGCAGCATCTCGTTCTCCCTTTGCTTAATTTTGAAGACGTCGGATTTCCTTGTTGCTACTTTGATGGCACTGGCATGTGCCTTTATGAAGAAGTCTGCTAGCATGGCGAATGAATCTATGGAGTTAGGAGCTACGTTGTGATACCACATCATGACCCCCTCCGAGAGTGTTTCCCCAAACTTTTTCAGTAATATGGACTCGATCTCGTCGTTCTTTATATTGTTACCTTTATCGCGCAAGTGTAGGCAATAACGTGTTCATTGGGGTCTGAGGTCCTATTGTACTTTGGGAGTTCCGGCATTCTGAACTTCTTTGGAATGGGTTTTGGGGCCGCTTCCTCAGGGAACGTCCTTTGTATGAACTTTTTCGAATCCACACCTTTCAGGACCGGGGGTGCGCTTGGAATCTGGTCGACCCTAGAGTTGTAGGTCTCCACCTTCTTATCGTTGGCTTCTATCATTTTTTCGCCCGATTCGATCCTTTTGGTGAGGTCCTCGAGCATTTTTATGATGACAAGGTTGGCAATCGACCCGTTATTGCTCGATCTCTCCTGTACCTGTTCGGCTTAGTGAGCTGTCCCCGGAGCTACCATGCTAGGAGGTTTCTAGTGACTTTGCAGCTGAGCAATAGCCAGTTGTTGTGCCTGCAACATTTCGAAAATAACATGAAGGCTAACCTCATGTTCTTCCCTAGTTGGGATTTTCTGTGCTTTTTGTTGATCCCCTTAGCACACGCTCCTGTTAGTGTGGGAGCTTATGTCGATGCGCTGGGCGTTGCGTGAGACCGTGTCCACGGGGACTAGCTCTGGTCCATTCCCAGGGTTTTGTGGCACCACATCAACACTCTGAACATCCACCTCATTCTCCCCGTGGTCCTCGAGATTGTTGTTTTTGCCTCCATTCACTGAGTTGGACATGTTGACATGAAATCGAAGATCTTGGACAAGAAAAGGCGTGAAAGATAACTTGCGTTGTGTGACGAAACCAGCAAGAAAATAATCACTATTATTTTTAGCCTCATGGTGGGCGCCAAACTGTTTACCGTGAAAATGGTAATAACAATTGAATTTGTTGATGGGACTCTAAAAATACGTGATCTATTTTTATGCTAGTTTGTTAAGCAGTTGATGCTAAGTATATGAGATTTAGAGACGAAATAAAGTTAAGGAGAGAGCTATAATCAAACCGACAGGTTGGTTACTCGGGGCCTCGGGCTTGTTGATTCTAGGTCTCGAGATTGATCACGGAGCTCGATTATGAACCATCGAAGGCAGCAGCTATGTGACTAACGGTTATGATAAAATCAATGGAGGCTCTTTATGGCCAATGATAAACAATAAATGAAGAAAAGTATGAAGACAATAAATGGAAGCAATAATATTGAGAGAATGTGCTAGAGAGCAAAGAGAATGTTCTTGTACATTTCGTGTTGAGTAGCTGAAGCAACAGGGTGTTACAAAGTATCAAGGATCCCCTTTATATAGGAGGGGAAATCCCAATATAGTACAAAATATATTAATGATAAAGAAATCAGGATGAGACAGCTGGCTAACTTCATGATGCAAGCTCAGACTAGCCTGAGAGATTTTGCCGGCCCTAGCTGCACTCTTCGGGAACTCCCCATATCTGTTGGGGTCGTGGCCAATGTAATCCCTAGGTCGGGTGTCGACGGACATCGAGGGAGGGTACTCGTTCCGTGGTCTCGAGCCTTTTAGGTGATCTTCCAAGATGCCTTACCAACGAGAAATTGGTTCCTCCGATTTTGCCGTATACAAGGTTATTGGACTTGGGATCAGTACGATCAGTTTTGTTTGAAGCATATTAAAGAGTAAATATCAATATTCAGTCCAAAATAAAGTAATGGTTCTTGCAAAAGGAGGAATTCAATGATTTGTTGACTCAGCAGTTGATTATGAATTTCTACACATCTCTTCTGTCATGGCAGTATTGCAAGAGTTGGAACAAGACTTATATGTGTCATGAGGTGTGTTGTGAGTATCGGATTTGTGGAATTTTTGCTATTGCTATCAAAGGATGTTATTATGTTCATGTGAATTATGCGATGCATGATGTGGATTCAGAAAAGGTATGCAGTCATGTATTGGTGCATTGTTTAGCGATTGATACGATCCTCGGATGATGGAAACAGGCCTTGCAGAAAATTTCAGATGTTGGAATTTGGCTCTAAGGCTAATTTGACTAAACAAAAAGGTAATCTTCAGATTTGCTCGAGCAAATGTGTTCAACTATGTTGTGGTAGCACGGGTAGGTGTACGAGGTGTTAAATAGTGATTTCAGACAACTTTAGCGTGGTTCTTAGCACGTTCGAGGACGAACGTATTTTTAAGTGAGAAAGAATGTAACGACCCAATCAGTCATTTTGAGATCTAGCGTGTTGTTCGGTGGCTTGAGTCCATAAGCAACTTCGCTACAGGTAATATGACTTGTATGCGTGGTCGGAATTGAATTTCGGGAAGTTCAGAGTTGATTTGGGGAGAAAATTCTCATTTCGGAAGCTTTAAAATAGAAGAATTAACTAAGGTTGGATTTTTTAGAAAATGACCTGGGAATCGGGATTTGAAGGTTCCAGCAGGTTCACATGATGATTTTAGACTTGGGCGTATGTTCGAATTGGGTTTTGAATGATCTGAGAGCGTTTCGTCACCTATTGTGGAAGTTACCATTTTGGAAGAATTTCATAACTTTGGGTTGAAGTGAATTTCGATGTTATAGATGTCCGTTTGGGATTCCGAGTCTGAGCATAGCTCCGTATGGTGATTTTGATATTGGGAGCGTGTCCAGAAAGTAGAGTTGAAGGTCCGTAGGTCATTTTGGAGTCGTTTGGCGAAAGTTAGAAATTTGAAGGTTTTTAATAAGTTTGACCGGAAGTGAAATTTTTGATATCGGGATTGGATTTCGATTCCGGAATTTTGAGTAGGTCAGTAATGTTGAACGTGACTTGTGTGCAAAATTTGACGTCAATCGGACATGATTTGATAGGTTTCGTCATCGAATGTGGAAGTTTGAAGTTCTAAATTTCATTAATCTTGAATTGGAGTGTGATTCATGAATTCGGTGTTGCTTGATGTGACTTAAGGCATCGAGCAAGTTCGTATTATGTTTTTAGACTTGTGTGGGTGTTTGGTTTGGAGACCCGGGGGCTCGGGTGAGTTTCGGAGTAGCTTCGAAGTGTTTTGTGAAGAAGTTGGATTGCTGGTTCTGGAGTGATCGCATTTGCGATGTATTGGTCGCAAATGCGAACATCGCATTTGCGAAGTTCAGGTTCGCAATTCGAACCTGGGCTGCTAAGGGAAGGATCGCATTTGCGAAGACTTGATTGATTTTGCGCTGTTGTCCTCCTCGCGTTTGCGAGGATTTTGGTCGCAAATGCGACCATGGCAGGGACAGCTTGGCTTCGCATTTGCAATGCATTTGTTGCAAATGCGACCATTGTATTTGCGAGCCAGATGTCGCAAATGCAACATCTGCGACTGGAGCCAAGGGCTTTTTATTCCGAGACTTAGCTCATTTCCCACTTGGACTTAGGCAATTTTTGAGAGCATTTTGTGAGGGGTTCCATCATCATCAAGAGGTAAGTGATTTCTTCTAGTTTTAAGTTTAATACAAGGTTTATATATGGATTTAGACATGAAAATTTGTAGAAAATTTGGGATTTTGAAGAAAAACCTAGAAATTGGTATTTTTGGATTTTAACCACGAATTTGGGCATGGAATTGGAAATAAATTATATATTTGAGTTCGTGGGGTTATGGATAAAGTTTATCTTCAAAAAAATTTGGAATCCGGGCACGTGGGCCCTATGGTTATTTTTATCGACTTTTCTAGCGGAGTTGGGAATTATTATAAATTGGTTTTTAAAGAGTATTAGAGTATATATTTATGGGTTTGCACCTTTATTGACTAGTTTTGGAGCGTTTGGTATTAGTTTGAGTTGTTGGAAGAGCTTGGGAGCCGATTATAGAATTTCGGAGTGAGGTAAGTCTCCTTTCTAACCTTGTAAGAGGGAATTAACCTCCATAGGTGAAATAATTCAATATGTGCTTCTATTTGTGGGGGCTATGGATGCACAAGGTGACGAGAGTCAGTGCATAGCTACTATTATACTTAATTCCGGGTAGTCTAGGATCCAAATCATGTTATACTTGCGATGTTTGCAACATTCTTGTAATTTGATTGCTTAACTCACACAGAACTTGGTAAAGGAATTTTAAAAGGTTAAAATTCACTTTCTTGACCGTTAAATGAGAATTTGGCATTTTCTTGAATAATTGGCCCTAAATAAATTCTTGATTTGGTTGTCTGAATGTGTTTATCTTTTGTGGAGCTGACCGAACGCCTCGACAGATTTAAATAGATGTATCTATGGTTCGCGCCATTCGATACTCGGCAGTGCACAGTTTAAATATTATATTGGATCGGGTCGTACAACCTCGGCATGATTTGCGCATGATTGAATTGGTTGTTTGGCATTTATAATATATGATATTTCCTCATTGGCCTGAGATAAATTGATAAATGATGAAAATAAATTTAGAAATCTCCTATTAACAAAAGAAATTTTTACTTATTTCATGTTATTGTATCTACAATCGTTTTATAAAATCCATGATTAATTATATTATCAGTATATTATTGTTGGCCATAGTAAGTGTCGAAGTCGACCTCTCGTCACTACTTCTTCGAGGTTAGACTGGATACTTAGTGGGTATGCGTTATTTTCGTACTCATAGTACACTTGCTGTACATTTTGTTGTATAGGAACATGTATGTCTAATGGCCTCGTGGGCGCAGTGGCGTGGTTGATATAGGGAATTAGGTGAGTTGCATCTTATGTTACGATTCGCAGCCAGCAGAGTCTCCTTCAGAGTATTTGTAATTTTCGTTCTTGTCCAAATTTATATTCCGGATGGATGCTGTATTTAATTTATCCTCCTAGTTGATGCTCATGCACTTGTGACACTGGATATTTGGGTGATTATGGGTTGTTCAGTATTGAGATTGTCAGAAACATTATTATTTGCTCTCTAAAGTCTATCTTTCACTATTTATTCAAAGGAAATTATGATTCCTAAAATGTTAAATGAGAACAAAATTAACTATTTAATATTAGCTTGCCTGACAGTGGGGTTATGGATAAAGATTATCTTCTAAATATTTTGGAATTCGGGCATGTGGGCCTGAGGCTGATTTTTATCGACTTTTCTAGCGGAGTTGGGAATTGTTATAAATTGGATTCTAAAGAGTATTAGAGTATATATTTATGGGTTTGCACCTTTATTGACTAGTTTTGGAGCGTTGGGCATCGGTTTGAGTTGTTGGAAGGACTTGGGAGCCGGTTATGGAATTTCGGAGCGAGGTAAGTCTCATTTCTAACCTTGTAAGAGGGAATTATCCCCTATAGGTGAAATAATTCAATATGTGCTTCTATTTGTGGGGGATACGGATGTACGAGGTGATAAGAGTCTATGTGTAGCTAATATTATGCTTAAGTCCAAGTAGTCCAGGACCCAAATCATGTTATACTTGCAATGTTTGCAACCTTCTTGTTAATTTGATTGCTTAAATCACATTGAACTTGGTAAAGGAATTTTAAAGGTTAAACAACGCTTTCTTGACCGTTAAATGAGAATTTAGCATTTCCTTGAATAATTGGCCCTAAATAAATTCTTGATTTGGTTGTTTCAATGTGTTTATCTTTTGTGGAGCGGGCCAAACGCCTAGGCAGATTTAAATAGATGTATCTACGGTTTGCTCCGTTCAACCCTCAGGAGTGCACAATTTAAAATTATGTTGGATCAGGCCGTACGACCTCGGCATGATTTGCGCATGTTGATTGCTTTGGAATTTATAATAAATGATATTTCCTCATTGGCCTGAGATAAATTGATAAATAATGAAAATAAATTTGGAAATATCCTATTAACAAAAGAATATTTTACTTATTTCATGTTATTAAGTTTACAGTCGTTTTATAATATCAATGATTAAATATATTATCGGTATATTATTGTTGGCCATAGTAAGTGTCGGAGTCGACCTCTCGTCACCACTTCTTCGAGGTTAGACTTGATACTTACTGGGTACGTGTTATTTTCGTACTCATACTACACTTGCTATACGTTTTGTTGTAAAGGCACATGTATGTCTAGTAGCCTCTTAGGCGCAGTGGCGTGGTTGATACGGGGACTTAGGTGAGTTGCATCTTATGTTATGATTCGCAGCTAGCAGAGTCTCCTTCACATTATTTGTATTTTTCTTTCATGTCCAAATTTGTATTCCAGACGGATGTTGTATTTAATTTATCCTTCGAGTTGATGCTCATGCACTTGTGACATTGGATTTACGGGTTGTTCGGTATCGAAATTGTTTGAAACATTATTATTTACTATGCAAAGTCTATCTTTCACTGTTTATTCAAAGAAAATTATAATTTCTAAAATGTTAAATAAGAAATAAATTAACTATTTAGTGTTGACTTGCCTACAGTAGTGTCCAGCGCCATCACGACTATTAGTGGATTTTGGGTCGTGACAATATGGTATCAGAACACTAGGTTCGCTTAGGTTTCACGAGTCATGATCAAGTCTATTAGAGTCTTGCAGATCGGTACGGAGACGTCTGTACTTATCTTCAAGGCTGTTAGGAGCACTTCCCTTCTTGATTCCTCATCGTGCGATTTGATTCCTCTGAGGCTTATGCCTTTATTTCCTTCTTATTTAATCTTACGCGGTGTGAGGCACTTGTTATGAATTGGGAATCGAGGAATTTCAATGGTACAACAGATATGGTGTAGGATTTTTCTCCCTGCGTATTTGATTGGACTATTGTTGTCACCTTGCAGAAGGTTGTTCTGTCGTTTTAGCTCAGTATCAGTATTACCTGAGGCTTTGAGATTTAGCATTGAATTTTATGACGATCCGTGCATTTCTATCACATAGTATTCGTGTAATATTAGGGTGCTTGCCTATACATCGAAGCAGTGAATATCTTGGAAGGAGGTTTCCCCAACGCATGATTCAGAGATTCGGTATTTTATCTCCAGCGAAGGAAAGGCAATCAGACTATGAATGCTCAGATTTAGGTTGATGGAGTAACGAGAGTTAGTATTTTCGAGCTTGGTAGAATTTTCATCAAGTAATGTGGTGACGTTGCCCTTCATCGAATGTGTTTAGTTCGCCGGTATTATGGTCTTCGTCAAATCTCCCTCAGGGGAGGGTAGTGTGAAATAGTGCCGGAGAAACGGCTATCAGAGATTGCGGTGTGCGGTAGTTCAGGATTTGAATCGGTGTTCCTGGTGTTGATGGCTCGAGAAAGATGATCTTCGAAGGGGTTTAAAGTTGGTAACAATCTATTGGTTCAAATGCTACAGAGATGAATTTTGACTTAAGGCAATAACTGGGCAGCGAAAGATAAAGAAGGACATTTGGGAGGTGTTTTGCAGTGGATAAACTTCTAGAAGGCCAAGTGTGAGAAACAGGAGTTGAGTAGTTGCTTAAAGGAGTGAGTTTGACCAAAGTGGGAGAGTGGCAGAGTAGCACATGGGTTATGTGGTAGGATAACTACACACCTTGAGAAAAGTTTAGAGTGATTTCGGATTCATGGCAGATAGTGACTAGGTCTACGGACTTAATTTGGAACATTGGCTATTATACGGCGGGAGATTGGATACGACAGAAACGAGTTGCTTGATATGGAGGATACAACATCACTAGGATTGAAATGTATTGTCGCATCTTTAGTTGATGTTCATGAGAAGTGAACAGACTTGGACGGCTGGTGAATGAGCACAGGCTCAGAAAGATGTAATGGTTTTGTAGTAAGGGTACTCGGTGCAGCATCATTGGAAGATGTCGGCATGTAGTTTCTGTAGGTGAGTTATCTCCTGTGAGCAAGTTAGCGGTTGTGTGGTGTTGATGAAGCTTCTACAAAGGATTTGACTAGTTATCCGGTAAGAGGTCAAATATGTGAATATGGCCAGTGATTCATAGTGCCCATGAAATGTTAACAGAAGGAATTTCGAGGAATTTGGTGGGTTGATGGTGCAAGATCATGTCAACGATGAAGGAAAAATCTTGGTGGGTTCCAGGTTATACAAGGGTAGCTTCAAGCTAAGTGGGAGAGCCACACCACCTACGATTGGATTGTATGGCTATCTACTTGTGAGGTTTATGGTTATCGACATATTGATGGGTTATTACGACTAAGGAAAGAGAACATTAGTGGTGATTTGAGCAAAGGATTTGAGGAATGTGTGCTATAATTGGCCTTAATGATTCATGTTCGGGCTTTGGGAAGACTCAGGATTTATGCTTCATGTGGAGGTGATTCACAAGAAAGGTGATGTAGCCGAGTGCTTCCTTGAGAAAGTGTTCATGTGCTAGCAGAGCCTTGGAGTTGATTATATTTGGAACCAAGTCAGAGTGGGCAGCTCTCAACGATGGTCCTAGTGGATTCAAAGGTTAAAGTGTGGTGCCTAAGGATTTCGGGTCCATGGTATGGTTGAGTATCGAGCTTTTACAGCGGATTATGATAAAGGATCTTGGAGAGTTCTGTGTTATCTCCGGTCTGCGGTGTAATATGAGAGGAATGGGAGGAAACAACTTCAAGTTCATAGAGGAATTGTCATAATGGGTGTACTAGTTGAGGATGTGAATATACGCACAAGGAGGGTATGAGATGGTTTGTGGGTTTTGAGGCAATGTGGTCTTGTGAAATGAGGTCACTTAGGATGAGTGTGGATTGAGATCGTCATATTGTGAATAGAGCCATTGTTATTTCTAGGGAAACTCCAGAGTAAATTTGAAGAAGTTGGTTCAATTAACAATGGTTGAATCAGAATGGTGGTGTCAATGATCAGTTCCTTTAGCATGTTAACTCATACATGTGATTTGTGGCGGTACATGAGAGGCTTGACGTCCGTCGTAATCAATTTTATTTGGAGGCATTCAAGTATTATGGCCTGTTATGTGCAGATGGATCCCGGAAGACTTATGGTGGTTTAGAAAACTACTGGAGGATTGTGTTTTCTACAATTATGGGGATTCATTCATGTGTTGAAATGCTTCTCCTGGGATGAGTAAAGTGAAAGTTTTCTATATAATGAAGGGTATATCGTATTAGTGATTCAAGATTTATGATGAAATTCTTGGGATCTTGCGCATTGGCATGATTAAGTGCAGTAAGTAGCATGAGATTTGGAAGTTAAGGATCAAGGTTGCAGTTTGGGTGTTGATAAGAATGTCAGTAGCTCGGACGAGCAGGGAAAAGAGATTCAGATGATTAGAATAAGCTAGTATTGTCTTTAGCGTCACCTCTGATCGGTGTCATGAGTAAGAGGCTTTGTGTATTGACTTGCAAATCCTTGATTCGCTTTACAATATTAGTATGGCTGGTGGTATGGGTGTGCAGATTGTTACCTGGTGCGGAGGGTCATGAGAGCATATCCCACGAGAAGATGGAATAAGTGTGACAGGTAGTCACTTAATTGATTAAAGATTGAAACCAAGTATGGAGATTGTGGTACTAGTGTTAATGTGAGAATTTATGCCTGAAGGGTGCTTGGTTCATTTGGTTGTGGACTGTAGATGTTTGTTCCGGATTTGACGGTTGTTTGTGTGTCATGGGAAAAAGAGTTATTGTGGATACTTGAAAGGTTATTAGCTCAGTGCAGTACCATCAGAATCAGCTTGAGGTCCGTGGATGGATCAAAATGTGAATGTAGGCTCTATATCAGGCCGGGTGTGTTTATTTCAGCATTGCGCTCCTTATGGAGGAGTATTTAGATGTTGGATGTTATTTCATCGTCGGTTAATTCATGTAATACTACATTGTGTCGTGTGAGTTGTGAAACGGCTTGATTAATTGCATATGTGTTGAGGTTCCGCATAGCGATGATTCTATGTGAGCAAGATGGCTCTCGAAGCGTAGATCAAATATCGCACCTTAGTCGTGCTTGAGTTTTGTAGCGTCTAGCACTATCTGTCTCCCCAAGGATAGTATTATGCACTTGGCATGCTTGTGGTTGATATTCAGGTATTTCCTAGTTATGAGCATTTTAGCTCGGTAAAGTAATTCCGTATGGATTATCATGTGTGGATTGGGTGGCACGCCCCACGGGCATGTTGGTTGGACCAGGTGGCATGCCGCCACGGGTATGTTGTTTGGATCAGGTTGCACGCCACAATGGTATTATGCATAGATCGGGTTGCACGCCGCAATTGTGTGATGTTGAGTACAGTCCCCTATATCTAATCTTGTGTGTTTCGTTCTCATTTTCTGAGGAAGGTTTATAATACCTTTTTGGTTGTTTAATTAGTTACATAGGTTAATTAGTTCTTTCCAGAGTTCGTCTTCCTTAGGTATCGCATTCGAGTGTATGGGTTGTTAGCACATTGTGGCATCATATGAGACCTTTGGCAGTTTCTGAGGTAGCTTATTGCCCGAGCACCTTGTATTGGGTGAGACAAGGTTATTGGACCTAGGATCAGTGCGATCAGTTTTATTTGAAGCATATTAAAGAGTAAATATCGATATTCAGTCCATAATGAAGTAATGGTTCTTGTCAAGAGGAGGAATTCAATGATTTGTTGACTTGGCAGTTGGTTATGAATTTCTATGCATCTCTTCTATCATGACAGTATTGCAAGAGTTGGAACAGGACTTATATGTTTCATGAGATATGTTGTGAGTATCGGATTTGTGGAATTTTGGCTATTGTTATCAAAGGATGTTATTATGGTCATGTGAATTATGCGGTGCATGATATGGATTCAGAAAAGGTATGTAGTCATGTATTGGTGCATTGTGTAGCGATTGATACGGTGTTCGGATGATAGAAACAGGCCTGGCAGAAAATTTTGGATGTTAGAATTTGGCTCTAAGGCTAATTTGACTAAACAAAAGGGTAATGTTAGAATTTGGCTCTAAGGCTAATTTGATAAACAAAAGGGTAATCATCATATTTTCTTGAGCAAACGTGTTCAACTGAGTTGTGGTATCACAGGTAGGTGCACGAGGTGTTAAACTGTGATTTCAGACAACTCCAGTGCGGTTCTTAGCACGTTCGAGGACGAACGTATGTTTAAGTGGGAGAAAATGTAATGACCCGACCTGTCATTTTGAGCTCTAACGTGTCGTTCGGTGGCTTGAGGCCATGAGCAGCTTCGCTATAGGTATTATGACTTGTATGCGTGGTCGGAATTTAATTTCGGGAAGTTCGGAGTTGATTTGGGGAGAAAATTCTCATTTCGGAAGCTTTAAAATAAAAGAATTAACTAAGGTTGAATTTTTTAGAAAACAACCTCGAAATCGGGATTTGAAGGTTCTAGCAGGTTTGTATGATGATTTCAGACTTGGGCGTATGTTCGGATCGGGCTTTGGATGATCCGGGAGTGTTTTTGCACCTATCGTGGAAGTTAGCATTTTGGAAGAATTTCATAACTTCTGGTTGAAGTGAATTTCAATGTTATAGATGTCCGTTTGGGATTCCGAGTCTGAGAATACCTCCTTATGGTGATTTTGATATTGGGAGCACGTCGGGAAGTGGAGTTGGAAGTCCGTAGGTCATATTAGAGTCGTTTGGTGAAAGTTAGAAATTTGAAGGTTTTTGAAAAGTTTGACCGGAAGTGAACTTTTTGATATCGTGGTCGGATTCTGATTCCGGAAGTTTGAGTAGGTCCGTAATGTCGAATGTGACTTTTATGCAAAATTTGACGTCAATCGGACGTGATTTGATAGGTTTCGGCATCGAATGTGGAAGTTTGAAGTAATAAAGCTCATTAAGCTTGAATTGGAGTGTGATTCATGAATTCAGTGTTGCTTGATGTGATTTGAGGCCCCGAGTAAGTTTGTATTATGTTTTTAGACTTGTGTGGGTGTTTGGTTTGGAGCCCCGGGGGCTCGGGTGAGTTACAGAGTAGCTTCGGAGTGTTTTGTGAAGAAGTTGGATTGCTGGTTCTGGAGTGATCGTATTTGCGATGTATTGGTCGCAAATGTGACCATCGCATTTGCGAAGGTCAGGTTTGCAATTCGAACCTGGGGCTGCTGAGTGAAGGATCACATTTGCGAAGACTTGATCGCTTTTGTGATGTTGTCCTCTTCGCATTTGCGAGGATTTTGGGTGCAAATGCGACCATGGCAGGGACAGCTTGGCTTCGCATTTTCGATGCATTTGTTGCAAATGCAACCATTGCATTTGCGAGCCAGATGTCGCAAATGCGCCATCTGCGACTGGATCCAAGGGCTTTTTATTTTGAGACTTAGCTCATTTCCCACTTGGACTTAGGTGATTATTGAGAGCATTTTGAGAGGGGTTCCATCATCATCAAGAGGTTAGTGATTTCTTCTATTTTTGAGTTAAATGCAAGGTTTATATATGGATTTAGACATGAAAATTTGTAGAAAATTTGGGATTTTGAAGAAAAACCTAGAAATTGGTATTTTTGGATTTTGACCACGAATTTGGGCATGGAATTGGAAATAAATTATATATTTGAGTTCGTGGGGTTATGGGTAAAGTTTATCTTCAAAAATTTTTGGAATTTGGGCACGTGGGCTCTATGGTATTTTTTTATCGACTTTTCGAATGGAGTTGGGAACTGTTATATTTGGGTACTGTAGGCGGATTACGGTAGAGGAGGTGGAAGGGGCGATGCGTAAGATGTGCATGGGCAGAGCAACGGGGCCAGATGAAATCCGGTGGAATTTCGGAAGAGCACGGGGCGGGCAGGTTTGGAGTGGCTCACTGGGTTGTTTAATGTTATTTTAGGACAAAGAAGATGCCCGAAGAATGAAGGTGGAGTACAATGGTTCCGCTTTACAAGAACAAGAGTGATATCCAAAATTGCAATAATTATAAGGGTGTCAAGTTATTGAGTCACACTATGAAGGTTTGGGAGAGGGTGGTGGAGGCTAGGGTGAAGAGGTGTGTGTTTATTTCCGAGAATCAGTTTGGATTCATGTCGGGGCGTTTGACTACGGAAGCGATTCATCTGGTAAGGAGATTAGTGGAGAAGGACAGGGAGAGGAAGAAGAATTTGCATATGGTGTTTATTGACCTTGAGAAGGCATACGATAAAGTTCCGAGGGAGGTCTTGTGGAGGTGTTTGGAGGTTAGTGGCGTTCCGGTAGCGTACATTAGGGTGATTAAGGATATGTATGACTCAGGTGAGGGCTGTGGGTGGTGACTCGGACCATTTCCCTGTGGTGATGGGGTTGCACCAGGGATCGGCTCTTAGCCCATTTTTGTTTGCCTTAGCGATGGATGTATTGTCGCGTCACATCCAAGGGGAGGTGCCTTGGTGCATGCTATTTGCCGATGATATAGTGTTGATTGATGAGACGCGTAGCGGAGTTAACGCGAGGTTGGAGGTTTGGAGACAGACCTTGGAGTGTAAACGTTTCAAACTGAGTAGAACCAACACAGAATACTTGGAGTGCAAATTCAGTGAGACCCATGATGCAGACGTAGAGGTTAAGCTTGATACTCAAGTTATGCCCAAGAGAACGAGTTTTAAGTATCTCGGGTCTATTATCTAGGGTAACGGGGAGATTGATGAAGATGTCACACATCGCATCTGAGCGGGGTGGATGAAGTGGAGACTCGCTTCCGGTGTTCTATGTGATAGGAATGTGCCGTTAAGACTTAAGGGTAAGTTTTATCGACTGATGGTTCGACCCGCTATGCTGTATGGGCCTGAGTATTGGCCAGTCAAGAACTCCCACGTGCAGAAGATGAGAGTAGCAGAGATGAGGATGTTAAGATAGATGTGTTGGTGTACCAAGCGAGATAGGATTAAGAATGAAGCTATTCGGGACAGAGTGGGAGTAGCCTCCGTGGAGAATAAGATACGGGAGTCGCGGCTGAGAAGGTTCGGACATGTTAGGAGAAGAAGAATTGATGCCCCTGTCAGGAGGTGTGAGATGTTGGCCATGGAGAGATTGAGAAGGGGTCGAGGTAGGCCTAAGAAGTACTGGGGAGAAGCGATTAGGCAGGACATGTCACTGCTTTAGCTCACTGAGGACATTACACTTTATAGGAGGGTGTGGAGGTCGAGGATTAAGGTAGAAGGTTAGTAGGTAGTTTATAGTATTCACCGATAGGCTTAGTAGCATGCATGTCCCTTCATATTCTTAGATTTTTATTACATTATGTGGTTTTGTTCGCCTCAGATATTTTATTCCCTGTTGCTATTATTTGATACTATTTATCCTTTATCTGTCCCTTTTTTTCTTACATCCTTGCTTCCCTCTTCTTCTTCTTGCCCTTCCTGAGCTGAGGGTATATTGGAAACAGCCTCTCTACCTACATTAGGTAGGGGTAAGGTCAGCATACAGACTACCCTACCCAGACCCCACATATTGGGATCAAACTGGGTTTGTCGTTGTTTATTAGAGTATATATTTATGGGTTTTCACCTTTATTGACTAGTTTTCGAGCGTTAGGCATTAGTTTGAGTTGTTGGAAGAGCTTGGGAGTCGGTTATGGAATTTCAGAGAGAGGTATGTCTCATTTCTAACCTTGTAAGAGGGAATTAACCCCCATAGGTGAAATAATTCAATATGTGCTTCTATCTGTGGGGGCTACAGACGCACGAGGTGATGAGAGTTTGTGCGTAGATACTATTATGCTTAAATCCTGATAGTCTAGGATCCAAATCATGTTATACTTGCGATGTTTGCTGTAGACATGTGATTTTTGACCCTCCCCAAGATTTTTCATATTTTAGCACGTAAATATTTAATTTAGGCCTAATATAGCTATTTCAACTCATTTTTACTCTTTTACTTTATTTTATTATAGAAAAGTGAAAATTACAAAAAAAAAATAGTTTCATTAGTGTGTTGTAGTCATTTTTAATATTGAAAAATACCAAAAAAAAAAAAATTATTTTAACGGTTAGTCTTATTTTAATAGTTATTTTATTTAAGTAGGACTAATTAATAAATGAGGTCGTATTTTAGTCCCGTTCGCGGAGAAAGAATAAAACTTGGGCTCGAACAACCCATTTTCAGGCCTAATTTCGAACTAAGCCCATAATTTTCAAGCCAATAATTCCTAGGCTCATACCCCTAACCTAATTCTTACCCCTATATAATAGCACTTAATTCCTAAATGAGAGACATATACACTATACACAAGAGATCCACCGCATTTGGAGAATAATGAACAGACCTCGTCGTTCTCTCTTGGACGCAGCATCAGCCATGGCTTCTCCTTCAACCAAGCACACGACCCGTCCCCACCCCTGAGCTTCTTCGTCTCCCCCTTAAGTTGCACGCAGCAGCAACCAGACCTAGCAGAACCCTTAACACAGAACGGAAGTCATCTGCAACCTAACGCCTCCCACAAAAAAGACCAAACAGCCACTCACCTTCCTTCACCAATCTGTTCCATCAGTGCTCCTTCAGTTTCAAATTTCAGAAAATTGGAGAGGAAAAGTATGTGAGTGAAGAATCGAGTTTCAGTGTCATTTTCCAATTTTGGGTTCGTAAACGGGGTCGAGCAGAGGATTGAGGTCGTCGTTGTCCAGTCGAGGTTCGGATTTGCGGTTCATGATTTCGAATCGAGGTTAACTATCGTTTCTGGTTTGTTCATAGCTGTGGATCATATTTTGCCCGTGTAATTATTGGAGATTTGAATATATGGAAAGCAATTTCAGTTTTGGATGAGATTTTGTGTGGAGATAACAACAGAGATCAATCTTTCTTGCTGAGAATTGGAAGTATATTCTTGGCGGTTTAATTTGTCAGGTTTTTACATATTCCTCCTTTCCCTCAATTTCAGTTTCTTTTTCGGACTCTTTTTATGGTTACATAGAAATGCCTGATTTCATGAACTCTACAGTGTGTTGCTACAAAATCGTTCATTTGTAGTCAATTAGCTTTTAAAGATTGGATTATTAAATCTTATTCGTCTTTGCTTTTGGCAAAATGTAGAGTTTTACTGCTTTGGACTTGCAGAACTAATTAATAAGGCTTTATCATATTGTATGAGTGTTTGTAAATAGATGATCCAATTTGCAATTTCTGTCCGGTTTAGATCTTGAAAATAGCATGCAATATTGGTGCATTGAAAGGACGCTAAATTACGATGCAGAAACCAAAAGGATTTCTAAAGCTACTTTTGAAGTCCGCAAAAATCCAAAGGAAACAGTAGCCACTTCAATCCAGTTGAAATCTTATACACTAATTAGGCTCGATACATGGGCAATGGTATTTCCCTTGAGAACTGATGAAGTTGGTATTCCATCTCAAACGTAGGTGAATAATTATGAACTTTGTAGTTTGCTTTAGGCGCGTGGCTTGAGATATGTTTAATCACGTGTCGTGAATCACGGGTGCATTTCATGTGGCGTGGCTTGCGATATGTTTTAAATAACCTTGAATTAATTCTTTAAATAACTAAAAGCGGCTTTCAAAAGTTAAAATGCACATAGGTCTAAACATGTATTAAAATCAGATAATAGGTCAATTATAACAGTTGAGCGACCGTGCTAGAACCACGAAATCTGGGAATGCCTAACACCTTCTCCTGGGTTAACAGAATTCCTTACCCGAATTTCTGTATTCGCGAACTGTAATACAGACTCAATCTTTTCTCGATTCGGGATTTGAAACCGGTGACTTGGGACACCATAAATATCCCAAGTGGCGACTCTAAATTTGATATAAAATAATCTCGTTTCGATTGTCACTTTAAGTTGGAAAAACTCCCTTATATCCCCTCTCGGGTGGTAAAAAGGAGGTGTGACAGCTCTGGCGACTCTACTGGGGATCGAACCCAGAATCTCTGGTTTAGGGTTCAAGAATTCGAGCTTAGATGAATTGTTATAGTTGGCTTTATCCAATTCGAACCGACTCAAAATCAACCCGATACCACGTTCTTGCCACGAGTATTCGACTCCAAATTGCCCAAATCTATTCAATTCAATTTCATAATAAAAATAAAACTTCAAGTAACTGATTCTACAATTAAATTCTAAGCTAATATGCAAAAATACGAAATTAGCAAAACCCGAGCCCCGGGCCCACGTCTCGGAATCGGGTAAAATTTACATTTTCAGAATCCTCATACCCTCACGAGTCTAACCATACCAAAATTATCCAATTCCGATACCATTTGGTCCTTCAAATCATCATTTTACATTTTTGAAAGATTTCATGATTTTCTTCCCAATTTCCATTCCAATTACGAATTCAATGATAGATTCATGTACTCTAGCCAAATCCGAGTTAGAATCACTTACCCCGATGAATTTCTTGAGAAACCTTCGAAAAATTGCCAAAATTCGAGATTTCCACCACTTCTGACCGCACAAAAACCACCGTTGACCGCACAAAAACCAGTGTTGTCCGTGGTGGATTTGACTGCAGTGACATGCTTTAGTATTTTGGCCATACCTTTCTCTACAAATGTGTAAATTGTGATTTCTTTACCTTTCTGGAAACTAGACACAAAGGGCTACAAATTTAGTTTGTGTATCATCTCCAAATTCCTTGTAGATCAAAAAATATAAGCTTCCGAAATCAGACGAGTGAAACTTTCCTCACCGCAGACCGCACTGAATTTTGTGCAGCCGCAAAGCCCCCACCGCGGCAGCACAAAATCCTGTGCGGACCGCACTGGTGGGTTCAGGGGTTTGCAACTCCTCTGGACCTGCAACAACTATGATTTTAGGCCTAAAACATCCCTGATCCTACCCGGAATTCACCCGAGCCCCTAGGACTTCAAACCAATGTACCAACTCAACCCATGGCATCATTCAAACTCGTTCAAAACATTGGAACGCTCAGAACAACATCAAATCACCAATTTAACATAGGATTCAGGCCTAAGAACTCCAAGAACTCTTAAATTATGCTTTCGACCAAAAAGTCTATCAAATCTCGTCCGAATGACCTGAAATTTTGCAAGCACGTCACATTCAACACTATAGAGCTACTCCAACTTTCAGAAATCCATTCTAACCCTTAGATCAAAATCTCACTATCAGACCAGAAACTTCAAAAATTCGACTTTCGGCATTTCAAGTCTAAATTAGCTATAGACCTCCAAAACATAATCCGATCATGCCCCTAGCCCAAAATCACCCAACGGAGCTAAGGAACCATCAAATTTCCATTCCGAGGCTGTCTTCACACTGTTCTGACTACAGTCAACTGTCCAACACTTAAGCTCTTATTTAGGGACTAAGTATCCCAAAACTCTCCGAAACTCAAAACCAAATATCCCGGCAAATCAAAATAGCATAAATAAACTCGGAAAAAGCAGTTAATAGGAGATCGGGGTGTTAATTCTTAAGACGACCTGACGGTTCATCACATTTACCTCATAGAGGTTAGTTAGGATAGTTATTGAGTACATGAGATCGGTTGTATTCATACTACACTTCTGCACCTTGGGTGCAGATCTTGGAGTTGTTGCTGTTGTGTATGGCGGGAGCTGACTTTAAAGATGTACTCACGTTCCAGTTATGGCTATCACTTGTCCTTGGTAGCTTTAGATTCAACTTCTATTCACATACAATCCAAACAGATGGTGTAATTATTTCAGTTCAGTTTTTGCAAAATCTAAGTCTTAGTGGCTCATGACTTGTGCTACCAGTCCTTGGGGAGATGTATAAAATTTAGCTATTTTCTTTTTGACTTTTATCATTATCATTATATTATGTTTTATTGTTATTTTGGTTACCTGGCAGGTTGGGTTAGGTACCATCACGAAGGGTTAGATTTTGGACCGTGACATTTGGGTATCTGAAATCTCTTCAATTACGCCTAATTTGTTAGCAGGCTTAACCGACTACAAACGATAACAAATGTGTGAAAATATTTTAAAATGGGTTATAAAAAGAATATAGGTTTATTTTAGATTTATAAGTAAAATGGACCGCTAATCTAGTTAATTGTAAGCAAATGAGGAAAGACAAGGGTGAATTGGACTCCTATTTTCTTTGGGCCAGCCATAGGCCCAAAACTATATCTATTAGACTCGGCAAGTGAAAGGAAATGTAGTGACTGGTCCAGTCCATTTGGACCGGAGAATGTTGAGTTTATCAATTCAAACTGCGTACGTACCACGCAACAAAAGAGCAATGATAAGGATTAGTACTTGTATGAATTAAAATCTTAAAGGAAAAACATAAGAGGAAAATTCATTTGTAGCCACTCGTTGAAAACTTATATCATTTGGTAGCCATAAGATTTCAAATACATTTGGTAGCCTAAACCATATTAGAATGGTCAGCCCAAAATTTTGCCAATCGTATCTCATCCATCTTCCTCTTCGGCCATTTGTCATACTACACAAAAAAACTCCACCATTACCCTGCCGATATTACACTATCACCGTCGCATGCACCATCGTGACCTCGGCCATACACCTGCCACCGTTTCGCCCTACCCATACCCCTAAAACTAGATTATAAAAAAATCAAACTTACCCACCCATGAACTAGTCATCCACCCCAAAAATCCACCACCAACCCTACTATTACCGCACAACCGCCATCATACCATCCTACCCACACCCTAAAAAGAGAAACATAATAAAATCAAACTCACCTACTCTTGGGCCTCCATCTTCCACCCTCAGTTCCACCATCAAATCTAAACAATTAAGGACTAACAGAGAAAGGGAAAAAAAGAGTCAGAATTTATACAAAAATTTATCACAAAAATAAAAGGAAATAGTAACGTAGGAATGAGAAGAAGAAAAAACAAAACGATGTATATACGATTTTTATATATTATATAAGTAGTCTATTAAACCTAAAGAAATAAGATCTAAAAGGAAAAAAGAAATAAACGCTGAGAGTATTTGTGAGAGAAAGATTATACATTTTATATACAAAAAATATATTAATTATTTACTTTATATACATATTATAAATTATATACGCACATCGTATTATTATATACTTTATTTACAAAAATGTATGAACATTAAATGCGTATAGATAGTGTATATGCATTCTATCAGTATAATAAACCTTTCATAGAAATGTGCATATATAATTATACACATTATATATAATATTGTCAATACTCAACATAGCCACTATAATCTTTCATGTCCAGTTTTGTATAATACTTGTGTAATAATGGTATAATAATTTTATGATCAATGTATAATATATACACTATGATTATACAATTATTATACACAAATTACAGATATCTAAATAAAGGAGCATTGATAGTAACAAAGGACAACCAACTTGGCTATAAACAAGTTTTTATCCGGCAGTGGCCATTTTATTTCCTCTATCTCTCATCTTCTCATAAAATTTATCCAAAAAAGTATCGTGCAATACCATATCTGAAAGTGGACAGAAAGTGTAACAACCTGACCGATCATTTTGAGTTTTAGCGTCCATTCGGTGGTTTGAGAATTTGAGTAGATTCATATTATGTATTATAACTTACGTGTATGGTTTGTTTCAGTTTTTGAGCGGTTCGAGATTAATTTGGAAGAATGATTCTCGTTTTAGAAGCTTTAAGTTGGAGGAGTTGACTAAGGTTTGACTTTTGGGTAAACGGACTCAGAATCGGGTTTTAGTTATTCCAATAAGTTTGTATGATGATTTCAACATGTCCACAAAGTTTGGTTAAATTCCGATGAGTTTCAGATAAGTTTGGGTTGTATGGTGATTGTTTTCAGTTTCAACGTCGATTTGATCATATAGGTTACCAAATTGAGCAAACGCCCTTTGATTCGTGTTTCGACTAGAACATTATACCCTCGTAATTTTGAAACCATAGCAACTGAAATCATCAAGTTTTGACATATTATCAAGAATTTATGATCATTTTACTAAAAATTGGGTTGCCAGATTTTTCAGATTTATTACAAAAGTGTCAATGAATTGGTATTTACAAATATGCACTATTTTCAAATATTTAAACCGACATATCTCCTTTGTTATAAGGTCAAATTGAGTGATTCAAAAGCCTAACTTGACTGAAATTTCATGAGGAATCCATTGGAGTCATAATAGCTGGACGTTTTTGGCTATTAATGTTGTTGGAGTTTTTCTCATCTTGAAAGTTTGGGATTGGGAAAATTCAAGGATGTTCTTCAAGTTTCTTCTATTTATATTCCGTGATTCCATCTTAATTTTTAGCATTTAATTGATGATTTCAATAGAAAAATTGGGCGGTTTTGTCTAAACCTTCCTATAGTGAATTTTTGAGTTTTGAACACCGATTCAGAGTCGGAGTTGAGTCAAATTAGCATGATTGGACTCGTAACTAATAATTAACACACA
Organism: Nicotiana sylvestris; assembly: GCF_000393655.2. Lineage (NCBI taxonomy): Eukaryota > Viridiplantae > Streptophyta > Magnoliopsida > Solanales > Solanaceae > Nicotiana > Nicotiana sylvestris. The sequence continues at coordinate 47,854,735 of NC_091064.1, forward strand.
TACACATGTGTACACATTCTTCACCTTGTGTACATGTCATTTCACATAGAACAAACAAAGCAATTAAACCAAATCCCAAGAGGAAATTCTCCTCACATAAAGTTAGGCAAGATGTTTACCTCAATTAGGCTAATTCAGTACTATAAAAATCACTTTTCCCTTAAATTCACCCCTGCTCGACTCAATTTTTTTTTTTAAAATGACCTAATAATTTCAACCAATGTAAGAGAAACTAATTTCGATTAATAATATTAAGATATTTAAACAATTCTCTAAAAGTCAATAAAAGTAAACTGCGGGCTCGCCTGTCAACACCGACATAAAAGGGTGGATCTCAATTACCCATAACCACACGAGTCTATTATCTGTTTGGTTTTCAAATTCAAGTCCAATTCGACTCTCGAATTTTCATATTTCAAAATATAGTCAAATAAATCCCCAGAAATTCTCTTCAATTCTCATGATTTAGATGTTAAAATTCATTAAAATCATGTAATATAATTGATATTGAGTCAAAACCACTTACCCAAAAGCTTTGTATGAAAATCTCCTCCCAAAATCGCCTACCGCCGAGTCTAGGGCTCAAAATGTGATAAATAAGACTATGCCCTGAAATCTCAACCTTATGTTCAGCTACGGTGTCGCAAATATGATACTTGCTGAACCCAAGGGATGTCGCAAATGCGACCATGGCTTTGCATTTGCGAAGTCTGCCCCTTCCGCAAAAGCGATTAATTGATCGCAAATGCGGTCGTCCTTGACCAAAAGACCCCATTGCAAATGCGATCCCAAGTTCGCAAGTGCAAATACTGCAGCCTCCAACCCACCTCACAAATGCAAGGTTCACAAATGCAAATAGGATCTCGCATTTGCGAGACCTACAACATCTAGCCAGCACCAGCAACTATGAAATGTCCAAGCCAATCTAAAACATGCCTTAGACTCACCCCAGCCCTCCGGGCTACACACCAAACCTCCACACAAGTCTAAAAATAACGTACAAACTCGCTATGTGATAAAAAAACCAATATAACCTCCGGAACCACAAATTGGACACCAAAACACATAGAAATCACAATTAAACTTAAGAATCACTAGAATCACAACCAAACGTCCTTTTGTCTAGTCAAACTAACTCAGAATGACACCAAACTTTACAGACAAGTTCGAAATAACAAAACAGACTTATTACAAGTCCCAAAACAAAACCTGAACCCGATAGCCATAAAGTCAACCTATGGTCAAACTTCAGAAATTTCTAAACCTTTAAATTGCCAACTTTCAGCAAAAAAAGCAAATTCAACCTAAGAACCTCTGAATCTAGCTCTGAGCATACACCTAAGCCCAAAATTACCATACGAACCTATTGGGACAATCAAAATACCGTTCCAGGGTCATTTTCACAAAAGTTAATTCTCGATCAACAGTTTTAACTTAAACTTCTATATTAAGAACCAATTAATCTAATTCAACCCAAAGCCTCCCCGAAATGAAACCAACCACTGTTACAAGTCATAAAAACACAAATACACAATTGGGAAGCTTCAAAAGGTGAAACAAGGATCAAATACACAAAACTAGTGGTCGGGTCGTTACATTCTCCCTCTCTCTAACAAATGTCCATCCTTAAATGAGTATAGAGACATACCTAAAGTGCCAAAACCTGAGGGTAACAGCTCGGCATATCATGCTCAGTCTCCGAAGTTGCCTTGTCTACTGGTCGACTTCTCTACTGAACCTTCACTGATGCAATATTTTTCGACCTCAACTTCTGGACCTGCCTGTCCAAAATAGCCACCAGCCCCTCAACATAGGTCAAATCCTTGTCCAATTGCACTGAGATAAAATTCAACTCATGTTCGGGTCATCATAATAGCATGGAAACATAAAACACTGGGTGAACTCTCGATTACCTAGGCGGCATTGCAAGTTTTTAGGCCACCACACCCACTCTCTCAATAATCTTAGATGGACCAATATACTGACGGATCAACTTGCCCTTCTTCTCGGACCTCATTACAACCTTCATGGGTGAAAATCTAAGTAGAACCCTTTCTCCCACCATGAATGCCAAATCACAAGCCCTCCGATCAGCATAACCCTTCTACTTGAACTACGATGTACGAAACCGATCCTGAATCAACTTCACCTTCACCTTCTGCAAAGCATCTCGAACCAAATCAATGCCCAACAACCTAGCCTCCAAGGGTTCAAACCAACCAATCGAAGAATGAAATCATCTCTTATACAAGGCCTCATAAGGAGCCATCTAGATGCTAGATAGATAGCTGTTATTTTAGGCGAACTCTACTAGCGATAGAAACTGATCCCATGAACCCCCAAAATCAATAACATGAGCATGTAACATTTCATCCAAGACCTAAATAGTGCACTCGGACTGCTCGTCTATCTATGGATGAAATGTCGTACTCGGTTTGACTTGTATGCCTAATTCACGGGGTACAGCTCTCAAAAAATATGACGTGAATGACTCGATCGGAGATAATAGACACCAGCATATCATAAAGACGAACAATCTCACAAAGATAAATCCGAGCAACTGCTTTGAAGAGTAGGTAGTCATGACTAGAATGAAGTTTGCATACTTGGTCGGTCTGTCACACTGTATCAAATCTTATCAAGGTCCGTGGAAGTCCAACTTCAAAGACCATATTGATGCGCTCCAACTTTCACTTTGGAATATCAAACCTCTAAAGCAAACCACCCGGTCTCTGATGCTCGTACTTCACTTGTTGATAGTTCAAACACCGAGCCACATATTCCACAATATATTTCTTCATTCTTCTACACCAGTAGTGCTTCTTTAAATCATGGTACATCTTCGCGGCACCTGGATGAATAGAATACCGCGAACTATGGGCCTTTTCAAGAATTAGCTCCCGCAACCCATCAATATTAGACAGATAAATCTTGTCCTGAAGCCTCAACACCCCATCATCACTAGTGGTTGCCTCCTTGGCATCATCATGATGCACCGTATACTTAATAACAAGCAAGTTGGGATCATCATTCTAACGTGCCTTGATGTGCTCAAACAAAAAAATCGTGAAGTCACGCAAGAAAGAACACAGCTAGGCTTTGAAACATACAACCTTATGAACTTGTTGGCTAAAGCATGAACATCCAAAGCTAATGGTCTCTCCCCAACTAGAATAAAGGAAAGACTACCCATGCTCTCAATCTTCTTACACAACACATAGACCACCACATTGGCCTTCCCAAGATGATAAAGAATAGTGATATCATAGTCCTTTATAAACTCTAACTACCTTTGTTGCCTCAAATTCAAATACTTTTGCTTAAACAAGTGTTGTAGACTCATGTGATCCATGAACACCTCACAAGACCCGTCGTAGGGATAGTGCCTCCAAATCTTGAGCATATGAACAATGACTACCAACTCCAAATCATGTATTGGGTAGTTCTTCTCATGGGGATTCAAATGGCGTGAAGAATAAGTAACCACTTTACCCTCATGCATCAACACACACCCAATGCCAATTAGTGAGTCATCACAATATATTGTATAAGAACCCGATGCCGAAGGCAAAACTAGAAGTGGAGTTTTATTCAAAGAGTCTTGAGCTTCTGAAAGCTCTCCTCAGTCATCAGACCTCCTGAATGGGGCACCATTCTGGTTCAATATAGTCAAAAGAGTTACAATAGATGAAATATCCTCTACAAAATAGTGATAATACCCATCCAAACCTAGGAAACTCTGGATCTCAGTAGCGGTAGAAGGCATGGGCCAACTCTTTTGGATCCACCTTAATCCCCTCAATAGATACCACATGGCCCAAGAATGCCACTGAATCAAGCCAAAACTTGTACTTAGAGAATTTAGCATATAGCCTCTTCTCTCTTAAAGTCTGTAGCCCGATCCTCAAGTGTAGCTCATGATCCTCCCGGTTGTGGCAATTCATTAATATGTCGTCAATGAATACGATGACGAAGAATCAAGATATGACTGGAACATGTTGTTCATCAAGTGCATAAAGGCTGGTGGGTTGTTGGTCAACCCAAAAGACATCACCAGAAGCTCATAGTGGTCATCACGGGTCCTGAAAGCGGTCTTCAAAATTCTAAAGCCCAGATTATCAACTGATGGTACCCCGACCTCAAGTCAGTCTTCGAGAATACTTTTAGCACCTTGAAGCTAATCAAACAAATCATCAATATGCAGTAGTTGGTGCTTATTCTTGATTGTAACCTTATTCAGTTGCCTGTAGTCAAGACACATCCTCATAGAGCCATCTTTATTCTTCACAAATAGAATTGGAGCACACCAAGGTGAGAGACTTCGTCCGATTAAACCCTTATCAAGCAACTCTTGAAGTTGTTCCTTTAATTCCTTCAACTCCACTGGGGCCATGCGATATGGTAGAAAAAGATGGGTTGAATGCCCAGTAGCAAGTCAACACCAAAATCAATATCCTTGTTCGGTGGCATGCCTAGTAAGTCTACTGGAAACACCTATGTAAAATCTCTCACTAGCGGAGCCGAGTCAACGGTAGAGTATCAACACTAACATCCCTCACAAAAGACAAGTATGCCAAACACCAAACACATATGTAAAATCTCTCACTAGCGGAGCCGAGTCAACGGTAGAGTATCAACACTAACATCCCTCACAAAAGACAAGTATGCCAAACACCCCTTCTATCACAACCCAAAATCCACTATAGCCCGTAATGGCGCCTAACATCGCCGTTAGGCAAGCCAACAGTGAATCATCTAAATAATTATCCATTTTAAAAAGAAAATTTAAAATCGGGAGTTTTATTAAATAAATAGAATAAAATCCGGCACTCATAGAAGCCTGTGTTTTTCTTTACAAAATTCCGAATATAAATAAATTATAAAGTGAAATAGTAATAATAATGTGAACTACAATGTTGAACATTGGTCGCAACCTACTCCACACTACTAAAGAGTAGGAGGAGAGGGTCGCAATAGCTTTTACCCGATTTGTGGGTCGGGATCGATTTCCACAGAGAGTTAGGAATGGAGTCGAGTATCTATGTAGGTTGGAATTGCGTATTTGTTCCAAATATCACTTCTAATCCTTTTTGGGTTTTCTTTATATTCTGCTATTATCAAACTACAAATTACAATTGCTACTAGATTAACTACGAATAAATTGCTACAAGTTGTATCTAATAGTTTAAAACGTCACAAGGGTAGTGGCATCCTCCTAGGTGGCCAATTGACGGGTAATTGAACCTAAGGCACGATTGATATGATTGGGCAATATGCTATAACCGTTGCACATTTTACCCACTCTCATACCTCTTAGTGGAGAGAGTGATTTTTCCTAATTGACTTTCTCAAGACCAATAGGGTAGGCAAATTTGCTCAAGCAACTAGGGTTCAAGTCAGGTATTACTCTCTCGAGGTTTAACCCTTTAATTGGGGCTATCAATTCTCTTGAGTCCATCCCAATTCCTTGTTGGGTTCATTTTAGAGACTTAGGCTCTGTTTCTCAAGAAGAACCCAAGTCAACTTAGCACAAACTAGTGTTTGCAACCATTAATTCATAGATTAAACCATGAAATTGACCCAAATGACAAACACCCATAGTCAATCTAACCTTAAATCACAACACCCATCAATTACCCACACTTAGGTTGAGCCACAACCCTAGCTAATGGGTCTAGCTACTCATGTTTGAAGAGAAAAACAGAGAAATAGATGAAGATAAAGATATATTAATTAATTGCTAAGGTAAATACAAAGATTCAATGATAAAAACTAAGTAAAAATGCCGAAAATGGCTAAGAAAAGTCTTCTCATGAGCGTAGCTAACGTCTGATAATATTTGATGCCCTAAAAATGGAAAAAAGTTCTATTTATACTAAGCTAGAAAAACTGGACAAAAATTCCCTTGCGGGGTCAGTGCGCACCACACAAAATGGTGTGCGGCCGCACTAGGCTCTTGACTCTGCAAATTCAACTCTCTAAACCCAGGCTTCGCGGACCGCACGGAATGGACTGCGGCCGCGGAGGCATCTAGTGCGGTCCGCATAAACATGACCGCGGACTGCACAAGATTGATCTTCAGAAGGTTGGAATTGCGTATTTGTTTCAAATATCACTTCTAATCCTTTTTGGGTTTTCTTTGTATTCTGCTATTATCAAACTACAAATTACAATTGCTACTAGATTAACTACGAATAAATTGCTACAAGTTGTATCTAATAGTTTAAAACGTCACAAGGGTAGTGGCATCCTCCTAGGTGGCCAATTGACGGGTAATTGAACCTAAGGCACGATTGACATGATTGGGGAATATGCTATAACTGTTGCACAATTTTACCCACTCTCACACCTCTCGGTAGAAAGAGTGATTTTGCCCAATTGACTTTCTCAAGACCAATAGGGTAGGCAAATTTGCTCAAGCAACTAGGGTTCAAGTCGGGTATTACTCTCTCGAGGTTTAACCCTTTAATTGGGGCTATCAATTCTCTTGAGTCCATCACAATTCCTTGTTTGGTCCATTTCGGAGACTTAGGCTCTCTTTTTCAAGAAGAACCTAAGTCAACTTAGCACAAATTAGTGTTTGCAACCACTAATTCATAGATTAAACCATGAAATTGACCCAAATAACAAACACCCATAGTCAATCTAACCTTAAATCACAACACCCATCAATTACCCACACTAGGGTTGAGACACAGCCCTAGATAATGGGTCTAGCTACTCATGCTTGAAGAGAAAAATAGAGAAATAGACGAAGATAAAGACATATTAATTAATTGCTAAGGTAAATACAAAGATTCAATGATAAAAACTAAGTAAAAATGCACAAAATGTCTAAGAAAAGTCTTATCACAAGCGAAACTAACGTCTGATAATATTTGATACCCTAAAAATGGAAAAAGGTTCTATTTATACTAAGCTAGAAAAACTGGACAAAAATTCCCTTGCGGGGTCAGTGCGCACCACACAAAATGGTGTGCGGCCGCACTAAGCTCTTGACTCTGCAAATTCAACTCTCTAAACCCAGGCTCCGCGTACCGCATAGAATGGACTGCGGCCGCGGAGGCATCTAGTGCGGTCCGCATAAACATGACCGCGGACTGCACAAGATTGATCTTCAGAACTTGGCATCTCTCTGAACTTTGGTTCTGCGGACCGCACAGAGTGGTAGTGCGGCCGCGGTGCCTTCAGTGCGGGTCGCAAAATATCTACTGCGGCCGCACTACTTTAATGCTTGAAAAACCAACTCTCTGAATCTCCCTAGTGCGGACCGCACAAAGTGTAGTGCGGCTGCACTAGGCCTATTTCTCCTGAGTTTTGTCTTGTCTTTGGTAGTTGTGCCGGTTTCACTCCTTTTGAGCCAATCTTTGACATCTCGTCACATTGTTGATCAAACCTGCAATCAAGCGCAACTTATGAGCCTTTTGGGACTATTTTGTATGAATTTATAATCAAAGCGTAAGCAAGAAGGAGCATGAAATACATCAAAATCCCTAGTTATCAACTCCCCCAAACTTAAGCTTTTGCTTGTCCTCAAGCAAACAAAATAAGACCCACCCCTTAAGGGAAAATCCAAGAATTTTCAGCTATCCTAAAGTAACCTCAACTAGCATCAATTGGGACTAACAATTTCCCTCAATATAAATGAATCATGAACAACATTTAACTTTTGAAAAACCATGGATCAAGTGTGACACAAGAGCGTCAAGAGTTGACTCAACACATCAAAGAACTCTCTCAATTTCTTTGGTCATTGTGGAACCCAAACTCACACATCCTCAACTCTCCCTAAGCAAACCTCACATTTTTGAATACTGGCACACAAACTGAGGTTACTAGAAATTCACATCTCACGAAAAAGTCGCAAGTCCGGCTCTAAACACCATATGCTTGCCCCTTATGTAAGTATCCACTAATGTAAGCTTCATTCAACTCAAGATCCTCTAGGCCTTTTGTGGAGTCATTGTAAGGGCTTTTGGTTTAGGGTAGGAAATGTTTTGATCTAAGTGGGTTCCATCTTCCTTTAAGCACTTCTTTTGATTCATTTGGCACACATTTTGTTGACTCTTTGAATCATCTCACTTCTTTCTAAGGGGTTAGAGAGATACGTTGTCACTCTTTCTTATGCAATTCAAACCGTTTCTCCTTTTTCACCTTCCACACCTTTCATTCTTTTGCTTTTCTTGAATCCCTTTTTATTCTTTTTCACATTGAGCATTCTTTTTGTCTTTTGCTTTTCTTTCTTTTTCATTGCCTTTCCTTTTCTTCATTTTTGTGCCTTTTACCATTTTGTTGCCATCCTCGTATCTCCCCCCAAACTTATACTTTTGCCATGTGCTCAAGGAAAGATCGGGTGCCAAGAGAGGTTATCTTTTAGAACGGGTATAGGTTTGTATCATGGTTCTTGAAAGAAAAAGGTCTACGGCTCAAACGGGTTAACTAGGGATCATATCATTGGTAGGCTATGGATTTTGTTCAAACTATCATTTGGATCAAGGAAAGCCTATAATAACGTCTCAAGTCAAAATTCACTTAGGATTTTGCCTCAACAAACATTCGGGGAAAGTTCTAGACCAATGGCTCGGGACTTGGATTTTCAATTCGATTTCTCACCACACAAGCTAAAGTATCGCTAAAGACATAGAGTCGGGGGCCCACAACAACTTAGATACGATTTGAGCACACAATGGTCCTGAAAAACCACTTGATGATTATCGGTCAACACAAGAGTCTCAAGGTCACGACTTTCACCATCCTAAACACAATATTTTGTCTTTGACCATGGGATTAAGGGCAAATGTGCTAGGCCCAAGTGAAGCTTTGCTTGAGGTACCCTTATCTACAAACTACTAAAAACAAAAACAAAAATGGACTCAAACCCTTAAGAAGGTTGTCACACCATCCATCATTGGGAAGAGCCACCCGGTTCACACAACACTCCACCTTTGGAAAGAACCGTGGCATTAAGAAAAACAAAAGCTTATTAAAAACGTCCAAAACAAAACAAAAAACTACGAACATAAATAAGAAGCTAAAAATGAAATTTTTTTGCGAAAAATAGAATGAATATATACAATAGGGAGTTTGAATATACAACGGGGGATGAATATATACAATATGATGTAACTTTATATACAGACCCAAGGAAAGATAAAAAAATGCGATAAAAGTAACTAAATATAAAATTATATACAGACCAAATGAAAATTCAAGAAAGCATAAAGATATCAATATATACAGTCATCCATAAATGTGTAGGGATCACCCCCTCAAATAAAAGCTGGCATTATCCCCAATGCCAACTAGTCTAAATAAGCACCAAAAAACAATGGAAAAGGATATAGAAGACTCCCTAAGTCGTGTCTGTCTGCATAGGATCATGGGCGGTCCCTGGGTTTTCTGTGTGCTCGAGAACCTTAGAATGGTTCCTGGTGGCCTGCTCTGCTGGTACTGGGACTTGGGCCTGGACCTCGACAGGCTGTGGAACTGGTACATCCTGTGACTGACTGGAGAAAGCCTCTGGTGGGTCCGCCAACTAGATGATGACATCATCTGCTCTAGGGATCTTCCTCCTCTTCGGAGGCCTCTGGGTCTGCTCTGGCTGTGGATGAGCTGCTGGGACAGGATCATCAAGCAATAGGTCCAAAGGAAGCTGGTCTGCCTTCAGTCTATCTACATCTGCCCGCAGCTCCTTCAATGACTCCTCAGAGGCTCGTGTCTTTATAAGCTTCTTGTGCTCCCAAGCAAGCTCCTTAAGAGCTTTGCTGTGTGAATCAACTGCCTTGGTCAGTGTCGCCTGAGTAGTGAGGATTTTCTTCTGGTTCTCAAGTATCTCTTTCAAAGCATCCTCTATCGACTGGGCACCTGAGCTGGCTGAGGTACCGATTGAGCCTGTACAGTAGTAGTCAATGTGGACAACTTGGATGAGGCAGTCTGCATCCAGTTGTTTATACTCAGCAGGGCCTGGCTCAACCGGTGGGCAGTAATGGGATGGGCCTGGGTAGATGGGATCTTCGGGCCTTCTGATGTGGAAGGGCCAGGAGGAATGGCTGAAGATGTGGAAGGTTCGGGAGGCATATCAGTAGAAATAGAGGTAGGCTCAGCAGGGACCTCTACCACAACTAGCTCTTTAGACTGACCAGTTGGGGCAGAAGTAGGGGCTTTGTAGTTCTTGTCCTTTGGGTTGTCATTCCCCTTCAAGCTGTACCAGGAAAATGGGGTTGTCGCCTTGACCTTGATGTCATATGGCCTTGGATCCACCTCTAGATCTGCGAAGTACTCAGTGAGGAAGCTGGGGAAAGGGTAGTTCTGGTCATGCTCTGCTCCCATAATGGTGATAACTCTGGACATCACATTCCCCACATTGATGGGGTACCTCGCCATAATGGAAGCAATCAAAACAGCCCGGTGGAGAGGAAGGGTTTGGTCATGAGTGGTCGGGTCCAATCGGCTGCAAACAAAGGTCTCCCAACCCCTCGCCTCAAAGTTTATGGTCCTCCACAATATTTTGACCCCAACTGTCAACCAATCAAGAACGGTACCTGGGATTGCCAGGTACTGAGCTAACCATGGATGGACCTCCTCGCCCATATCCATCTTCGCCATATATAGAGTCTCATCCTCCTCATCGAAGCCCAAGTATTCATTAATTGACTTCCCATCGAACAAAACTTTCAAATTACGAACTTTGGTCACTTTGGAGCCCTTTTTGATGTGGGCTACATTATAATAAAACTCTTTGACCAAATGTTCGTTGGCGTCCACACAGTTATCTAAGAAGTGCTCCCAACCCACTCTAGTTCTGAACTGTCTCTACACGTTGGGATTGAGGGGTAGTAGATCATTGTCAATGAAACTCCGCTCCGGTATCAACTTTCTCACTGGTCACCACTCCCGAAATTTGTGGTACGCCACCTCGCTCACAAACCTATCCTCCCAGACATCAGGTTTTCTTGTTCTGGCAATACCTCCTACTTGAGGCGCACCACCTCTAGCTGCCTCCTTATCTCCATGTACCTCCTCCTCACCTCCGCCTGCACCCTCCCCTGATAATGAAGCTGTGGGGAGGTGGAGTATTCACCACTACCAGCTGATGAGCCTCAGACGACTCAGTAGAAATATGCCGTGGTGCTTGGGCAGTGGGTGATGAGGGAGGGGTATCTCTATGTCTGGCCCTCTCTAGATACGGGATGTATTCTGGGACTGAGTCCAAAGAGATCTCCCGAGAGGGCTCATACTCACTCCCCAACATGTCAATGGCTCTGTCAGCCGCTTTTATGGCCTTCCTCATGTTCTTTATGTTTTGAAGAGCCTGGGGAGTGAGTTTAACCATTTTCTGTTTTCCACCCCGGGAAGATTCACCTCTTCCAGGTTGTTTTGACCCCTTGCCTCGTTGTTTGACCATTATCTGCAAACACAATCATCTAACATTGTTAGTATCAATAGAAGCAGTAGGAACATTGGTGCAGAAAAATTGCAGAACAAACTTAAAATGTTGCAGACAGGTTGTAGGAATTGTCTAGTGCGGACCGCACAAAATGGAGTGCAGCCGCACAGGGGCCAGTGCGGTCCACACAAAAACTACTACGGTTTGCGCTGGGATGGGGTTCAGACTACCCATCCTCTGAATCTGACCAGTGCAGTCCACACAAAATGGTACCACGGCCGCACTCCCCAAGAGTTGCCTTTCAGAAGTTCATCAGTGCGATCCGCACAAAATGGCACTGCGGACCGCACTAGGGCACCGCAGACCGCACAGAAATGACCACGGTCCACACTACGTGCCCAGACTTGGCACTGAGTTAGGGTTCATTAGATTTTGCTTTTAAGTCCAAATTTGTTCCTAATTTACGTCCACACATGTTTACCCAGTCCAGTACACTAACTAAGTATATAAGAATCAAAAATCTAACTACCCTAACCTAACAAATTAAGCCATTACGGGAGAAGGAAGAAATAAAACTAAGAAAAAATGAAAATTAAATGCAAGTGATAAAACTAAACAAGTAAAGAGGAAGATTAAAGTACCAAATTGTGAGGTGAATTGAATCAAATGAGTTTCAACAAGTAATTACGTGCAAGTGAGAAGATGAACAGTGTTTAATTTCTCAGAGGTTTCAAATTTGCGAAAAGGGTAACAGGGGGTACTCAGGGTCTATTTATAGAAAAGCCTCTGGAGCCCAGCCTCACCTACTAGTGTGGACCACAAAAAATGGGCCGCGGTCTGCACTGCCTTGTTTAGCACAAGTTTGAGAAGGCAACCTTCTGCGGTCCGCACAAAACGGGTTGCGGCAGCAGAGTGTCACCGCAGACCGCACAAAATGTAGTGCGGTCGCGGTGGCAAACTTCCGAGAAGCTTCATCTTAACCACACCAGTACGATCCGCACAGAATATACTGCGGCCGCACTGGAAACTTCAGAGACCTATGCATTTTTTCCATTATGCCTTACACTGCATCAACACAATCCTGCAACATCTCACAATCAATTATCCCAAAAATCAATCCTATACTACAAAGAAAATCAAAGGAAACGACAAGAAGAAAAAGACATGGGCTGCCTCCCAAGAAGCGCCTGATTTAACATCGCGGCACGACGTATATTACCACCACATCACTTGAGATGAAGGAGCGCCACCATGTGGCTATCATCAAACTTTCCAAGATATGCTTGACCTGGTGCCCATTAACTCTAAAGACTTCACTATTTTTGTTTTTCAAATCAAGAGCACCAAAAGGGGTCACAAACACAACTTCAAACGGTCCACTCCATTTGGATTTGAGCTTTCCCGAAAACAGATATAATCGGTAGTTGAACAAGAGAACCAAATCACCTACGTTGAACTCCTTTCCATGAACATATTTGTCATGAAGGTACTTCATCTTGTCTTTATACAAGGATGAACTAGAGTAGGCATGGAATCTAAATTCATCGAGTTCACTGAGTTGTTCAACACGAAGGTTAGCTGCAACATCCCATTCAAGATTCAACTTCCTCAAAGCCCTCATGGCCTTGTGCTCTAACTTAACCGGAATATGGCATGCTTTCCCAAACACCAACCAATACGGAGACATCCCAATCGGAGTTTTGTAAGCCGTCCGATAAGCCTATAGAGCATCATCCAACTTCTTCGACCAATCTGTCCTATTTACATTGATCGTCTTTGACAAGATACTCTTGATTTCCCTGTTGGAGACTTCCACTTGACCACTAGCTTGAGGATGATAAGGGGTCGAAACCTTATGATTGACACCGTACTTGGAAAGCAATGTGTCGAAAGCTTTATTGCAAAAGTGAGACCCCCATCACTAATAATCGCACGAGGAGTGCCAAACCTTGTGAAAATGCTCTTTTTAAGAAATGCAACAACACTCCGGGTTTCATTATTAGGCAAAGCCACGGCTTCAACCCATTTTGAGACATAGTTAACCGCCACGAGAATGTAAGTATTCCCACAAGAGCTAACAAATGGACCCATGAAATTGATGCCCCAAACATCAAAGATATCCACTTCAAGAATGGTATTGAGAGGCATCTCATTCCTTTCTGAAATTTAACCCGCTCTTTGGCAATCGTCACACCTCTTCACAAAATCACACACATCTTTGAACAAGGTTGGCCAATAGAATCCACAACTAAGAACTTTCGAGGCGGTTCTCACCCCACCATGATGGCCACCATAGGGTGAAGAATGGCAAGCCTCTAAGATACTCAATTTTTCTTCCTCCGGGACACATCTACGAATCACACAATCCGTGCAAATCTTGAACAAGTATGGCTCATCCCAATAGAAATCCAAACTATCCATCTTGAGCTTCTTCCTTTGGTTAGAAGAGAGCTCACACAGGATTACTCCAGTCACAAGGTAATTGGCAACATCGGCAAACCATGGCATATCATTCATTGACACCGCTAGGAGTTGTTCATCAGGAAATGAATCATTGATCTCAAAGCCATCACAAGGCCTCCCCTCCTCCTCCAAACGGGACAAGTGGTCCGCCACTTGGTTCTCACTACCTTTCCGGTCCATAATTTCTAGATCAAACTCTTGAAGTAGTAACACCCATCGCATCAATCTTGCCTTGGATTCTTTCTTTGTCATCAAGTACCTAAGATCGGCATGATCGGTGTGCACTATAACCTTGGCCCCCATCAGATATGGCCGAAATTTTTCCATTGCAAACACTATAGCCAACAACACTTTCTCGGTGACTGTATAGTTCCTTTGAGCCTCATTCATGGTCTTGCTTGCGTAGTACACCAGATGAAACATCTTATTAACCCTTTGACCCAAAACAGCCCCAACCGCAACGTCACTTGCGTCACACATGAGCTCGAAAGGCAAGCTCCAATTTGGTGCGGTAATGATTGGGGTAGTGGTCAACTTAAGCTTGAGAAGCTAGAATGCTTGCATACATCCCTCATCGAACACAAACTTTGCATCCTTTTCTAGCAACTTATACAAGGGGTTTACCACTTTTCAAAAATCTTTTATAAACCTCTGGTAAAAACCCACGTGCCCAAGAAAACTCCTCACCCCTTTGACAGAAATAGGGGAGGAAGCCTTGAAATCACCTCTATATTGGCTTTGTCAACTTCAATTCCATGCTTTGAATTTTTTTGACCCAACACTATACCCTCTTCGACCATGAAATGACATTTTTCCCAATTGAGTACGAGGTTTGTGTCTTCACATCGGGCCAATACTCTATCCAAACTTCTCAAACATTCTTCAAAGGAATCACCAACCACACTGAAATCATCCATGAAGACCTCCAATATATCTTCCACCATGTTGGTGAAAATAGCCATCATGCATCTTTGGAATGTCGCCGGAGCATTACACAATCTGAATGACATACGAGAGAAAGCGAAGGTTCCATACGGACAAGTAAAGGTGGTCTTCTCTTGGTCCTCCGAGGCAATTAAGATTTGTTTATACCCCGATTACCCATCCAAAAAGCAATAAAAAGCACGTCCCGTGAGACGATCAAGCATTTGGTCAAGGAATGGCAATGGGAAATGGTCCTTTCGGGTCACCTTGTTTAGCTTCCGGTAGTCCATGCAAACCCTCCAACCTGTGACTGTCCGAGTAGGAATAAGTTCATTGTTGTCATTGGTCACCACAGTCATACCACCCTTCTTCGGTACATATTGCACTGGAAAAGTCCATGAGCTATCAGAAATGGGGTACACAACCCCGACATCCAACCATTTGATCACTTCTTTCTTCACCACTTCTTGCATAGCCTCGTTCAATATTCTTTATGCTCCAAGGAAGGCTTTGCATCATCCTCCAAGATAATTTTGTGCATACAAAATGCGGGTCTTATTCCCAGAATGTCAGCTAGAGTCCATCCAATTTCCCTTTTCCGCTTTTAAAGCACCGCCAAAGTGGCCTCAACCTGCATGATAGTAAGGCAAGAAGAAAGAATAACTAGTAAAATAGAGTTTGAGCCCAAGAATTCATACCTGAGATATGGAGGAAATGGTTTCAACTCCAACACCGGTGGCTCCTCAATTGATGGTTTTGTTGGTGGAGTTTTCTGGTTTTCAAGATCCAAAGATAATTTTCTAGGCTCAAAAGAATAAGAGCCCATCCCATGTAAGGCATTCACGCACTCCACTCTACTTGCATCCTCATTGACATCAAGATTTAATAGCACGACCTCAAGAAGATCTTCCACGTTGATCATAGCACTGGTATCATCCATAATCACAGTTGTGACAAGGTCTACAAATGAGCACACCTCGGTGCTATTGGGTTGCTTCATATACTTGCAAACATGGAAAACGACCTTTTCGTCTCCCACTCGGAAAGTGAGATCACCCACTTCAACATCAACCAATGCCTTCCCCGTTGCAAGGAAAGGTCTGCCCAAGATAATAGGAACCACATAGTCCACTTCACAATCCAAAATGACAAAGTCGGCCGACAAAATGAATTTGTCCACCCGGACAAGCACATCTTCAATAATGCCCAAAGGTCGCTTCATCGATCGATCCGCCATTTGAAGTCTCATTGAAGTTGGTCTAAGTTGCCCGATACCCAAAGTTTTGAAAACCGAGTAGGGCATCAAATTGATACTAGCTCCCAAGTCACATAGAGCCTTGGCAAAATCCGCACTCCCAATGGTGCAAGGAATGGTGAAAGCACCAGGATCTTCAAGCTTCGGGGCCATTGAATGCACTATAGTACTAACTTTGTGAGTCATCTTTATAGTTTCACAATCTATAGAACGCTTCTTTGTAACCAAGTCTTTCATGAATTTTGCATAATCCGGCATTTGTTCAAGTGCCTCCACCAAAGGCACATTAATAGATAAGCTCTTCATCATGTCAATAAACTTTTTAAATTGATTATCATTCTTCTGCTTTGCGAGCCTTTAAGGATAAGGTGGAGGTGGCCTTGGCAAAGGAGCCTTGGCTTTTGGCACACCCAGCTCTGGCATGTCAATTATGTGTTCCCTAGACGGGTTCACATCATTTTGGGTTTCCACCTCGACCTCTTGAATATCAATCTGCACTTCATTGTTCACATTTTCATCAACCACCTCTTCAACTACCAAAGGGACTTCGTCATCTTGCAACTCAACATCATCATCCACGACTTGCTTTTGCTTAGATGAATTCACATCACTACCTCTCCCACTTCTTGTTGTGACCGCCATAACATTATTATTCCCACCCTTTGGGTTCACTACCGTATCACTTGGTAGAGCACCCTTCAGGCGAGTATTCAATGACTGAGAGATTTGGCCTAATTGCACCTCCAAGTTTCAGATAGAGGTGTCGTGAGAAGCTAATTGTGCATCAGAATCTACATTCCTCTTCATCATCTGCTCATTTCAATTCTACCCATATCATTACCAAGAAAATTTGGACGTTGAGAAGGTAAAGGGGTGGATTGTTCGGTTGTTGGTACATTGGGGGCCTTTGAAATCCTTGCCCCCGGTTGCCTTGGTTTCCATTGTTGTTCCACCTGCCTTGATTGTTATTGTTGCCCCAATTGTTGTTATTTCCATTCCAATTGCCTTGGTTGTTGTTTTGATTACCACAGTTGTTTTTTTGGTTGTTGTTGTTCCAATTACCACCACTTTCTTGTTGATTGCCCCAATTTCCTTGGGATCGCCATTGTTGGTTTGAAGAGTTGCCTCTATTGCCTTGATAGTTGTTGACATATTGTACCTCTTCACTTTAATCATCATAACCATCATTTTGAAACCCATCACATCTATCATCATATTACTCAGAATTCCCTTGATTTTGTTGCCTCTTTTGCCTTCACTTGTTGACAAGTATACTGACACCCTCCATGTCATTCACTTGGCGAGGATTCTGAACTTGTTGCAACTGCGCCTTAGCCAATTAGTTCATAGTAATAGTAAGCTCAGCTATCGCTTGCCCGTGATCATGTGATTCCTTGTGTAAATGGATAACCATAGGGTCACCTTGAGGCACATTTGCTCTACTCTGCCATGCTGAAGAAGTGTCCGCCATTTTATCAAGTACATCACATGCCTCATCATAAGAAAGCTTCATAAAATTGCCCCTAGCCAATTGGTTAACAATGCATTGATTTGTAGTATTTATGCCCCAGTAGAAGGTTTGTTGGATCATGGCCTCGATCATATCATTATTTGGGCACTCCTTCACCATCGTTCTATACCGCTCCTAAATCTCATGCAAAGGTTCCGTTGGCTCTTGCTTGAAGGCTAATATTTCATCTCGAAGTGCCGCCATATGACTAGGAGAGAAGAATTTAGCAATAAACTTATCCGCCAACTCATCCCAAGTTGTGATGGAATGGTTGGGGAGTCTCTCGAGCCAGTCTAATGCCTTCCCCCGAAGTGAGAACGGGAAAAGTCTCAATGTCAGCGCATCCTTGGATACATTCTTCTGCTTGCTCCCCCAACATGTATCTACGAACCCCTTGAGATGTTTGTAGGCATTTTGATTCGCAGCGCCCGTGAAGTACCCACGTTGCTCAAGTAAGGTCAATATTACATTGGTTATCTGAAAGTTGCTTGCTCGGATTCTGGGTGGGACAATAGCACTTGCGTAACCCTGGTTCGGAAGTACTATGGGAGCCACTCTTGGAGGTAGTGGAGGAGGGTCTGGAATATTGTCATTTGGATTCGTATTGGCATTGTGGCCTCTACGTTGTCCTTGAGGTGCAAGAGGCACCTCATCTTGCTCAAGATCATCTACCTCCTCCCCCGCTATCACGTTTCCAAAAGGGTCATTAGCGTTGTTTAAAGCCATGTTGGTACCTGAGTAGTGACACAAACAAGTAAGTAATAGAGAAGGAAAGAAGAACAATACACAACTAACTAAATAGATAGCCAAAACCGTTAACTCCCCGGCAACGGCGCTAAAAAGTGGTCGCAGCCTACTCCACACTACTAAAAAGTAGGAAGAGAGGGTCGCAATAGCTTTTACCCGGTTTGTGGGTCGGGATCGATTTCCACAGAGAGCTAGGAATGGAGTCGAGTATCTATTTTGGTTGGAATTACGTATTTGTTCCAAATATCACTTCTAATCCTTTTTGGGTTTTCTTTATATTCTACTATTATCAAACTACAAATTACAATTGCTACTATATTAATTACGAATAAATTGCTACAAGTTGTATCTAATAGTTTAAAAAGGCACTAGGGTAGTGGCATCCTCCTAGGTGGCCAATTGACGAGTAATTGAACCTAAGGCACGATTGACATGATTGGGGAATATGTTATAACTGTTGCACAATTTTACCCACTCTCACACCTCTCGGTAGAAAGAGTGATTTTGCCCAATTGACTTTCTCAAGACCAATAGGGTAGGCAAATTTTCTCAAGCAACTAGGGTTCAAGTCGGGTATTACTCTCTCGAGGTTTAACCCTTTAATTGGGGCTATCAATTCTCTTGAGTCCATCACAATTCCTTGTTTGGTCCATTTCGGAGACTTAGGCTCTCTTTCTCAAGAAGAACCTAAGTCAACTTAGCACAAATTAGTGTTTGCAACCACTAATTCATAGATTAAACCATGAAATTGACCCAAATAACAAACACCCATAGTCAATCTAACCTTAAATCACAACACCCATCAATTACCCACACTAGGGTTGAGACACAACCCTAGATAATGGGTCTAGCTACTCATGCTTGAAGAGAAAAATAGAGAAATAGATGAAGATAAAGACATATTAATTAATTGCTAAGGTAAATACAAAGATTCAATGATAAAAACTAAGTAAAAATGCACAAAATGTCTAAGAAAAGTCTTATCACAAGCGAAGCTAACGTCTGATAATATCTGATACCCTAAAAATGGAAAAAGGTTCTATTTATACTAAGCTAGAAAAATTGGACAAAAATTCCCCTGCGTCGGTCAGTGCGTACCGCACAAAATGGTGTGCGACCGCACTAGGCTCTTGACTCTGCAAATTCAACTCTCTGAACCCAGGCTCCACGGAGCGCACAGAATGGACTGCGGCCGTGGAGGCATCTAGTGCGGTTCGCACAAACATGACCGCGGACCGCACAGGCTTGATCTTTAGAACTTGGTATCTCCCTGAACTTTGGTTCTGCAGACCGCAAAGACTGGTAGTGCGGTCACGATGCCTTCAGTGCGGGTCGCACAATATCTATTGTGGCTGCACTGCTTTAATGCTTGAAAAACCAACTCTTTGAATCTCCCTAGTGCGGACCGCACAAAGTGTAGTGCATCCGCACTAGGCCTGTTTCTCTTGAGTTTTGTCTTGTCTTTTGTACTTGTGCCGGTTTCACTCCTTTTGAGCCGATCTTTGACATCTTGTCACGTTGTTGATTAAACCTACAATCAAGCACAACTTATGAGCCTTTGGGACTATTTTGTATGAATTTATAATCAAAGCATAAGCAAGAAGGAGCATGAAATGCGTCAAAATCCCTATTTATCAAACATCCACTAGGAACCCCCAAACCTGGTGTCACAAGTGCATGAGCATCTACTAGAAGGTACAATAACAATACAATATATGTTTGGAATACAAGATAGACATGATAAAGTAAATAATTATGATGGAGACTCTGTGTACTCTGAATTGTAGCATGCAAAGAAGCTCACCATAAAGTCCCCTTGGAAACTGCGCTTACACGCCCAAATGACCACCAAATAAACCTGTCAGATCCTGCACATTTAGTGCAGAAGTGCAACATGAGTACGTAAATCAATTTGTACCTAGTAAATATCTAGCCTAACCCCTAAGAGGTAGTAATGAGGGGTTGATATTGACACTTACTAGTGGTCCAGTAAATCAAACATAATAAAGTAGACAAGTATGAAACAAGGTAAGAAAACCATTAGTACAGATATAAGCAAATAATATGGTCTACATCTAAACAATGAACCCAAGGTCCTCAATCATTGTATACTTCCACAAATGGATTATGTAATGGTTAATACAAAAACAATGTTAACATCTCAAGTCAGGGAATTCATGATTACTCAGAATCCTTATCAAGTATTTTGCACGATACTACCGAGGTGAGCGACCCGATCCCATAAGAGTATTTTATAGAAATGCTAAGACGAACGACCCGGTCCCATAAGAATATGAAAAATGATATTTCCGAGGCGAACGGATCGATCCCATAAAAGTGTGTTATAATATCCTACTGAGGCGAATGACCCAATTCCCTAAGAGTGTTATAGTATCCTTCCAAGGGGAACGACCCGATCCCATAATAGTGTGTTACAATATCCTGCCGAGGCTAATGGTCCGATCCCATAAGAGTGTGTTACAAATCCTACCGAGGCGAGCGGGCAGATCCCATTAGAATAAGAAGCTTTAAAGGGTTTGTGATGGCACTCACAAATATACATGTGAGTTATGAAGTTTAAGGAAACTTTGCGATGAATACGCACAACGCGGGAGAAATTTGTAAGGGAAGCATAATTTTTCGCGGCTAATCAAGTAGCTTATCAAATATCTAAAATAGCGATTCCATTACTCTACGCGAGTCTAGTATCAGGTCATAGTGCGAAATAAAGTAATTAAACAAGCAAGGATAACTCAAATAGTACATTTAAAGCAGGGTGTGAATCTAAGTCTACGCGGACATAACCAAGAATTCTAGCATACGCACGGACACTCGTCACCTCATACGTGCCCATCCCACAACATGTATCATATAACAAGAATAACACCTACGGGGTAAATTCCGCCTCAGAAGTTTGGACAGGAGACTTACCTTGCTCCAAAGTTCCATAACAGGCTTCAGCGCCTCTCTAACACCTCAAGCCGATGTTCATCGATCCGAACTAGTCAAAAAATCAAGAAAACCAATAAAAATATACTCCAAAATCATATTTAATTAATTTATAACAATTTTCAACTCCGCTCAAAAAGTCAACAAAGTCAACCCTCACGCACACATGCCTGGATTCCAAAATATTTCGAAGATGAACATTATCCATAACACCACGAACTCAAATATATAATTTATTCCTAATTCCATGTCCAATTTCATGGTCAAAATCCAAAAATGCCAATTCTAGGTTTTTCTTCAAAATTCCAAAACTTCCACCTATTTTCATGTTACAATCTCATATATGTTCATAAAATATAATAAAAAGTGGCTTAGAAACACTTACCCCCCAAGAGGTGATGAATAACCCTCCAAAAATCGCCCCAAATTCGTCTCCAAGAGAGAAAAATGAGATGAAATGAGCAAATCCCATTTTGGCTAGCATATATTCTGCCCAGATGACTTTTCGCACCTACGCAACTCCTTACGCTTCTGTGGAAGCCATCTCGCAAATGTGGCTTCCGCTAAGGTAGCAGCTTTTCGCTTCTGTGGACCTTCAATGCAGACGTGCAGGCGCTTCTGCAGAAACCATCTGCATCTGCAATCTCCCCAGCTCAAGCAGCACTCCATACCTACGCGCCCGTGGCCGCACCGACGGCTTCGTAAGTGTGCTAAAACACCCGCACCTGCGATCTTCCATCCCTAGACCAATTCCGCTTCTGTGCTTCTCTGCCCACATCTTCGAGCCCATAGATGTGGTAAATTCCTCATATCTGTGAATCCAACCAACCCCAATCCCAGCTACTTCTGTGACCCCTGGACCGCTTCTGCGGTCTCGCAGTTGCAATCACACCAGTAGCCTTAAGCTTTAGCAATTCCTTAAGTCCTAAACTCGATCTGATGCCAATATGATTCTCCGTCGGGACCCCATTCAGCCATACTAACAAGTCCTAAAACAATATATGGACATAGTCGAAGCATTATATCACATCAAACAACATCAAAACTACGAATCGATGGTCAAAATTTTTCTTTAGACTTTCAAACTTCGACGAATGCGTCTGATTCATACTTAAGCATTCTGGAATGACGCCAAACTTTACGCACAAGTCATAAATCAAAATACGAACCTATTCCAAGGCTCGCAATCCCAAATGGACATTGATAACACCAAAGTCCACTTCAAGTCAAACTTAGGAATTTTTAAAACTTTCAAAATGCCAACTTTCCAAAGTAAGTGCTGAAATGGTCTCAGACTACCCGATACTCAACCCGAACATACGCCGAAGTCCAAAATCATTGTTCAAACCTATTAGAACCTTCAGATCTCAATTCTGATGTCGTTTACTCAAAATTTAAACCCTAGTCAACTCTTCCAACTTAAAACTTTTGAATTAGGAATTTCCTTCTAAATCGACTCCAAACTTCTTGGAATTCAATTCCGACCACATGTACAAGTCAAAATCCATGAAGTGAAGCTGCTCTAGGTCTCAAACCGTTTTACGATGCGTTAGAGCTCAAAATAACCGATTGAGTCATTACATTCTCTCCCACTTAAACATACATTCGTCCTCGAACGTGCCAAGAACCGTTCCGGAGTTGATCAAGATCACTATTTAACACTGGTGCACCTACCAATGCTGCCACAAACCCATGTGAGCACATTAGCTCAAGCCAGGCTGAAGATCCTCCATTTACCTTAGCTAACAAGCCTTAGGACCAAATTCCAACATCTAAAATTCTCCACGAGACCTGATTCCAACATACGAATATCGTAACAATCTCAACCCACTCTACCAAATATGATCATGCACCCATATTGAGATCATACCATGTATCGCACAATTCGTAAGTCCATAATAACATCCTCCGACTACAATAGCTACAAATTTACGAACCAGATGCCTGTAGTATACCTCATAACACATATAAGTCCAGTCTCAACTCTCACAATACTATAACGATGAAATAGACGTGTAGGAACTCATGACCACCCATCAAATCAAATCATGGAGTTTCTTCGCTTGACAAGAACTGTTACATCATTCTAAACTTAATAGTGATATTTTCTCTTTATTATACCTTACATAAATTCGATCGCACTAATTTCAGGTCCAATAACCTCGTCTCATCCAGTACAAGCTGCTCAGGCAATAATCCACCTCAAACACTGACTAAAGTATCATATGACGCCATCAATGCGCCAACAAGCTAATATTCGAATATGACACATAAGGAAAAGCGAACTCCGGCAAAGAACTACCCAGCCCGCGTAAGAATAAAACGACCAATAGATGCTATGAACTTTTCTCAGAGATGAGAAATGCAACACACAAAAATAATTATAGGGAACCGTATGTCACGACCCAAACCGATGGGCCGCGACGAGTACCCGATGCCATACTCGGCCCGAACGTACCACTTTATAACTGTGAACTCTGGAGGGGAAACCCTAAACTTAGGTCGATGAGACCATACTCTGAATCATCTTAAAATACCATTTCTCTCATCTAAGGGGTACGAAATAAAAATGCATCCCCTAGCAAAAGGGACGTCAGTACGAAATAATATACCGAGAATGTAATGCAACAGAATAACTGAAAGTTGAAACTGAATTGGTAATATAATAACTGAAAGTAACTGAGAGTCAAAGATAATCTAAAGATATGCTTACCTGCTGATACTGACTCAACTCTCTCAATATATAAGTAAAATAGTTGTCCGGCCCTCGGTATATATATAACTGCTCTGCCGTAGTAGGCTTGCTCATAGGCACTCGACCATACTAGGCTTTGTATCTCGGCCATACTGGGCTCACTCATAGGTGATCGGCCACAGTAGGCTCAGCATATACCTTACCATCTAATTAGAGGTTGCCTAATAGGAGCCTGTCCATCGATTATAGCTCGATAGTAATGAAAATACCATAATATTGTATATATAGGCTCTCTACTCTCTTGACTGTAAGAAGACAATTTATGATAAGGGAGAATACTGTAAGAAAAATGTACATAAATTCAAGAATATGAATATCTCTTTATGCCTCGTTATCAAACTTGTGTAATTACGAGATCATGCCAAAATGAAGGAAGGGCTTAGCCTTAACATACTTGTATGATTGTCGCGCCCCCTTTTTATCGAGCAAAATCGGGTTTATGACATTTGGGAGGACAACTCATTCCCTTTTGGGAATTTGGGTTTGAATTGAAGAGTCGCCACCTAATGATTAAGGTGCATTAGGACACCAAGAGGGTTTGATTTTGAGTAAGGGCTTGAAATTATTCCAAGGGAAAGGTGTTAGGCAACCCTCAGAATCCACTAGTGTGGTTCCCGGCCAGACTATTGTTGTGAACTTAAGTGAAAGTAACATGTAGGAAAATAAAACTTCGAATAAGAGGGGATTTTCACATAATGGTTACAAACAAAATTGGAAATAATTAAAAGGAAGCTGATTTTCTTAAAAGAAATAGTTTGAAATCTTTTAGAAGAAATAAAGAAACGAAGGGAAAAGGGGGTCCTAGGTTTATTAATAATATGGATCACCCCACACAATGCCCGGTAATCACTCCTCAATGAGTGACTACATGTGACATTATCGCGTGGTCATCATATCCATATCTACCCTTCCCACTCCATTAAGATATTAAAGCGCGTAATGGTCTTGATTACTTATTGCATGCTATTACTCGTCCCATTCCTATCAGTCCGGAGGCATTTAGGACTACTAATCCTAAGAGGGAGGGACTTAGGCTTATTTGTAGTTTCAAAGGCAAAATTCTAAGGCGACATACAAAAAAAATGTATACAAGTTGGGGAAAACACATAACAAGTAAAAGGATCAGATATACCTCCTTGAGCAAAAAAAGCACATAATTGGCATGACTTTCACATACTGTTTATGGTCTGATAAAGAACTTAAAGGTTGAGGTAGACTGATTGATTACATAATTCAGATAAGAAGCCCGAGTCAGGCCTGCCTACTGGTTGTAGTTAATAGCACAAATTCAGTTTACAGCTATTACCCTAAGGCTTGCCTAAGTGTTAGGACAAAGGTCCTATAGGCATGATTAAAAAGACAGTAAAACTTGAAATGAATTATTTGAAACCCTATATGCATACTCGTTAAAATGGCTAAGTGAGAGACTCAGATTATTAAAAGAAAGGTAGAACTTAAACAAATTGATTATAAGCTCTGCAACTGACAGTATCTATTGTTACTGATTTTATATCTAACATTAAGGGAGGTGAATCAGATTCAATTAGAAACTCCTATAGGCATGCTTTCTAGGCATTACTGATTTTAAAACGTAGTAAAAAAATGCAGAAGACTCGTCTTAAACCTATGAGCATGATATCTATATACTGAATTCTGTTTAGGACATGATACCTAAGTGCAATTGAATGTTTAAGTCCTATGAGCATGGTATTTAGGTGCAGAAATTTGTTTAAGACCTATGAACATGATTTCTATATGAGAAAATGGATATACAAGATTCAGAAAGACCTATAGGCATATTTTCCATATGCATATGCAGAATTCATATTGACTTTTAGGCATGATTTCTAGACGATAGTAGCAGACCAATGATCATGATTTCTATATGAAAATGGACATTCAGAATTCCCTATAGACATGGTATCTATATGCATTTGAATGTGCAAAATTCAAAAACCTATAGACGTGGTATCTATGCAGAATTCAGAATTCCTATTGACATGGTATCTATGTGAGAATGCAGAATTCAGAATTCTTATAGACATGGTATCTACCCTTTTTGCATACATAATTACCCCCCTTTTCACTAATCAGCCCCAAATGTTTATTACAAAATTATTACAGCCCAGAATAAAGTAAAAGAATACATTAGAAATTAAAAGTACAACCAAGGAGAGACTGATTCAGACTTCATGTCTGAAATATGAGGTAAACTAACTCTAAGAGATTCATGATCCAAAGCCTTTCTCCTATTTGAGTGTAAGAGTTCCCTAAGAGTCTCAAATGAACTCCGGGCAGTGCTCACACACAAACGTATTACCAGATTAAGGCAAGTGCAGTGTGGAAAGGCTAGCCCTCGAGTGTCCAAGTTCAGAAGGAACTCAAGGTCTCAAGGCAAGGCTCACAAGAGGGGGGCAGAACTTACAGACTAAGAGAGAGTGCAAGTGCAGGAACATAATTCTTAGAAGGGGAAAGGGGAAGGGAAACAGTTACAATTAAGTACACATAGGGGTTTAGGGGAACAGGGAGATTGTAAAGAGTCAAGGGCAGGCTGTGGGCATACCCATCAATGGAGAATGCTAGCATACCCATAAGCCTATTAGAACACACTATTTAGAGGCTAGGATCCCAAGGGATCAAATTTAATTCATGGACAATAATTTGTATATTGTCATGCCTTAAACCATAGCTCAAGCACATAGGGGGTAGGGGTTTGGGATTCATAATAGAAACAGGCAGAAAGAAATCAGCATACTAATTTAAGTGTTGAACTATACAAAAACAGTAAGTAGACATGGATACAAAAGCAGTAAATAAACACATTGTCGTGGTGTTAAAGCTTAAATCAAGACATACCAGTTTAAAAGAAACAAATAGAGAAAAGCATTAGGTTTTGTAAACAGGCCACAGTGCAGACAAGAAGAGAGAATACTATTGCGTATATGTGTGAGTTCAAAAAGACTATGAATGAGTGATTCCCCCTTTCTTTGTGTCAATGAAAGAGTCGTGTATTTATAGTGTGAAAAACAGGCAGAAATAAGGTAAGAAAATAGTTAAGAAACTGAATATCAATTAAGAATCAATCACACAAGACTTCCTTTAATTAAGGAACTCAGATTCAAACGGGAAAACTATTTAAGGGAAGAAATCAAATAAACATCTTGTGCAAGGCATGCAATTAGGGGTAAATACATAAAAAGTTGCTTACGGACAGAATTTTGAAATACACGGTTACATAAATAAGGTAAGAAAAATTAATTAGTAGCTAGTAAATCAAGGATCAAAGGTTTTGTAATCAATGGTCCATGAATGAACCGAGTCAGAAAAGTAAAGGAAAGTCAAGTAACTTAAATCGAGTCATAGGGAAATCAGCAAGTAAGGAAATAAATCAATCAAACCTATACAGAAGGAAGTCTAAAACTAATCAAAATTTGAAAGCCATTTTAAAGGGGAAGTCCAGTACATATAAAGAGCATACAAACATGTTAAGCTAAAAGAACATGTCGTGTCATTGCAAAATCAGAAGAGAATAGACTACAGGAGCATGACTGTCACATAGGTTTGCGATATAGAAGAGAAGTAACATCTAGTAGCATACAAAAATACAGTGTGAAAGACCTTAGAAGAGTTTAGCAAAAGTCAGAATCATATGAAAAACAAGGACTTCAAAACTCAGTTCAGAGACTCAAAATAGGTCTGAAAGAGTTCGGGTTTCTTTTGAGATAAAACTAGTTCAAGCAAATCACATAGCCAATGGTTTCCAAACTTTGAAACCCCCCCCCCCAAATTCTTGGGTTTCTACCATCAATCGAGTGCGGAGATGAGAGGGCAAGTAATTAAGTCAAAACAGGTTCAGAGGTCTCGGAAAAGAAATGAAACCTTTAACATGTTCCTTCAGCAACAGAAACTCATGAGAAACATGGTAGAAGAGTAACATGCAAAATACAGTAGAAACGCTCAAAGGAAACATAGTAGAAGAAACTAATACACAACATAGTAGAAGAAAACTAATCAGAACACAATAGAGGAAACCTAGTAGAAGAAACATAGTAGAAAAAACTAATGCGAAACATAGTATAAGAAAACTTATCAGAACACAGTAGAGGAAATATAATAAGAAACACACAAGAACACAGTAAAAATACAATAGAAGAAACACACGAAAGAAAGAGAAAATCGGAGAAACATCTAAATAACTCAGAGAACCCTAGATCGAAAAAAAGGAAATGGTTTTGAAAGCATAGCTTCTTTTTTTTTTGAAAGGAAATCATTTAAAAACTTTAGGGAAATAGATAGCCTGCTCCTTCCTCCCCGTTTCATCATGTTGCCCCAGAACACAACCGAACGCTCCATCCAATACTGCAAGGTAGAGTAATAGAGGTCTACCTGGCTCGGGCGGGACCAAAACTGGTGGTGTTTACAAGTACTCCTTGATTCTGTCGAAGGCCTTTTGGCAGTCATCAGTCCATTTGGTAGAGGCATCCTTCTTCAACATCTTAAAGATTGGTTCATAGATAATTGTCGATTGTGCTATGAACCGACTGATATAATTAAGTCTCCCCAAGAAACTCATCACGTCCTTCTTGTTCTTTGGTGGTGGCAACTCTTGAATAGCTTTGACCTTTGATGGATCCAGTTCTATTCCTCGGCGACTTACAATGAACCCAAGTAGTTTTCCGGCAGGAACCCCAAATGCGCACTTCGCAGGATTCAGTTTTAGGTTGTACCTTCTTAGTCTATTAAAGAACTTCCTCAAATCTTCCATGTGATCAGTGACTTTCTTGGACTTGATGATAACATCGTCTACATATACTTCGATCTCCTTGTGTATCATATCGTGGAAAATGGTGGTCATGTCCCTCATGTAGGTCGCCCCAACATTCTTTAATACAAACGGTATCATCTTGTAACAGTACATCCCCCACGGCATAATGAAAGCCATTTTCTCAGCATCTTCTTCATCCATCCAGATCTGATGATACCCCGCAAAACAATCTACAAATGACTGTAACTCATGCTTGGCGCAATTGTCGATCAGGATGTGTATATTCAGCAAAGGAAAGTCGTCTTTTGGACTGGCCCGGTTGAGATCCTGGTAGTCGACACAGACTTTGACCTTCCCGTCCTTCTTTGGTACCGGCACAATGTTGGCTAACCACGTCGGATATTCTACTACCTTGAGAACCTTGGCTTTGACCTGCTTAGTGACTTCTTCTTTGATTTTCAAACTCATATCAGGCTTGAACTTTCTGAGTTTTTGCTTTACCGGCGAACATGTCAGATCAATTGGTAGTTTGTGTGCCATGATAAATGTACTCAGGCCAGTCATGTCATCATATGACTAGGCGAATATGTCCTCATATTTCTTTAGAAATTCTGCATACTCTTCCTTTTCTGATGGTGACAAATGAACTTTGATTCATGTTTTTTTGACGTTCTCTACATCTCCCAGGTTAACAATCTCAGTCTCATCCAGGTTGGACTTAGGTTTGTTCTCAAAATTCTCGACTTCTTTAACAATCTCTTTCGGTATTTCATCTTCATCTGAATCTGTGTCCGTTTGTTGCGTTGTCTCGTTGCATGTCACAGTCATTGGTTCATCAAGATAAGTAACAGTAATGCTGTATAAGTAAAGTAATGATAAGAGTAAGATTTATAGGGAAAATCGAAATGCTTTTAAAAATTCCATAACTGTTTTGAACATTGAAGATCTTATTGCAAAATTTAAAAATGCGAAAGGAAAGTCAACTAGTAAAAATGAAAGATAGTGCATGATGCTTGTTTAACCTTACTACCCCGAGGCTTTCCGGGCTCTGGTGGTTCTGATGGTCCAGTTATTGAGGCATGCTCCTCTGCTTACTACCCGTATGGAAGGTCCTTCCTCCCCCTCCTCCTCGAAAACAACACAACAATCCATATCATTGTCTTCCAGGAACAAATTCCTTACTACTGCCAGTGCTTCCTCTTCTTTTGACCCATAGATAACATCGGTTGGCTGGAAAGTCTGCTTCAAATGTGGTATTGGCTACTCCAGCGGATAGTTAGGGTCGTGCCATGGTGGCGACCAGTTGTTGAATTCCTCCCAAGTGTACTCATATCCCAGACCGAAGGTGGTGCCATGTTTCTTTAGTTTGATAGGCTTAGCGATTCCTTAGAGGTTCTTGCCAAGTCCCTTGCTAGGTTCGTATCCGCTCCAGTTCAATACGCTTTCAATTTTATTGTCCCACCATTTGTCCTTGTCAACGGCGTTGACTCGCTCGATGTGGTGATAGGTCTCCCCGCCTATCTTTCTTCTGCCTCCGATTACTGGGATGGTCTAGCGACTGCATATGGGATTACTACCGTCGCCGTGAATGATCACCTCTTGGTGGTTCCATTCAAATTTCACTGCCTTATGTAGTGTTAAAGCTACAGCCCCAGCAGCATGAATCCACGGTCGTCCCAACAACAAATTGTAAGATGCCAGCACATCTATCACTTGAAAATCAACATCGAACCAATTAGGTCCCATTTGCAAACACAGGCTGATTTCCCCAACGGTGGACCTTTGGGAACTGTCGAAAGCTTTAACGTTGATGGACCCATCCTTGATCTCATACAGCCCCTTTCCCAATGTCCTAAGTGTTACCAACGGACAAATATTGAGGCTGGACCCTCCATCAATCAAGATTCTGGTGATAAAATAATCTTCCTATTGCACGGTGATGTGCAGTGCCTTGTTGTGACTCAACCCTTCTGGTGGCAGCTCATCTTCATGAAAAGTGATCTTGTGACTTTCCAATACCTGCCCTACCATGTTTTCTATCTCTCCTCCGGTGATGTTGCTTGGTACATATGCCTCACTCAGCACTTTTAACAGAGCATTCTTGTGTGCCTCAGAATTTTGTAGCAAAGCAAATATGGAGATCTGCGCCGGTGTATTGTTCAGCTGGTCGATGACCGAGTATTCCTTGGCCTGTATCTTTCTCCAAAGATCGTCTGGACCCATATCAATAATGGGCGCCCGATTAGAGGCCTGATTGCTTGACTCAGCTAGGTGTTCCGAGGTATAGACCCTACCAGTTCTTGTCATACCCTGTGTGACAATAGTTTCCTCGAACCTAACCTTTTCTTTCCTCCTTGCCTCAGCTGTATAGTCCCATGGTATAGCCTTTGTGTGAAATGGCATCACGGCTGACATCGCTACTAGGATCAGCGTGGTTATCTTCACCTCGAACGGAGCATGTCCCTTAGGTGGTAAAACTGCAACTTTAAATGGTGTAGGTGCATTTGCTAGTGACATAAATTAGACCTCAAATCGGCATTGGCGTCTTTGCAGAGGATGGTGCATCAAACTCAAGTGGCATGGACATATTTACCTCGGCATCCCCAGATGGCTGAATCTGGACTATAATTGGATTAAGGGTAACTATTGGCTTTTTTGGGTCATCACCTTATGCGATCAACCCGATCATCCTCAATTTCAATCATGTGAATGCCTCCACCCTTATGGTCTGGCAGAGGGTTGTTGCAGACATTCGGAGCGGGTTCCTTTTCCACAATAATTTTGTCGTCAATCAGATCCTGGATCTTGTCCTTCAGGGAGCGACATTCATCGATGGTGTGTCCTTTCATGCCAGAATGGTATACACATGATTTGTTTGGATTAAACCACTTAGAAGGGTTCTCAGGAGTTATAGCGGGGATAGGGGTGACATAACCAGCAGTTTTAAGTCTCTCGTACAACTGGTCAATGGGTTCAGCAATGGCTGTATACTATTTAGGAGGTCTGCGGTCAAAATTTGGTCAAGGTCTAGGGAAGTTTTGGCATGTAAGAGGTGATGGATGGTGGGATGGTTGAGCATTGTAGGCTTGGTAAACATGTGCGGGTTGGGAATATCTGGGTGAAGTAGGTTGATATGTGGGAGGTGGAGGTGATTGATAAGTGGGCGACGAAGTTTGGTAAGAGGGTGAGGGTGCTTGGTAGTTTGGAGTAGGCTGATATGTGAGTGGAGTCATTGGATAGGTTTGGTATTTGATGGGAGATTTGGTTCTTTGTGCCACCATTACGGCTCATAAGTCCCTTTTCTTGGACGTACCACCAAACTGTAAGGCCTTATTTGTAGCTTGTAAGGCCTCAAGGTTCATAACCATACCACTTTTGATGCCTTCTTCAATCCTTTCACCCAGCTTGATAATGTCGGAAAATTTGTGGCTCTCACTCATCATCAGCCTCTCATAATACTGCGGGTCCTGCGCCCGAACAAAGAATTTGTTCATCTGTTCCTCTTCTAAGGCAGGTCTGACCTTAGCAGCTTCGGACCTTCAGCGAGTAGCTTACTCGCGAAATGTTTCTGTAGGCTTCTTCTTTAGATTCTGAATGTAGAACACATCTGGCGCATTCTCCGTGTTGAACCTGAACCTATCCATAAAATTGGACGCCATGCCTACCCAAGTTGACCACTTCTTTAGATCTTGGCTAATGTACCAAGACAGAGCATTTCCTTTCAGACTCCTCATGAAAAGTTTCATGTGGATCCTTTCGTCCTTTCCTACTCCGACCAGCTTGTCACAGTATGTTCTCAAATGAACTCTTGGATCCCCTGTACCATCAAACATCTCGAACTTAGGAGGTTTGTACTCCTCCGACAGCTCAACATCTGGTTGTATGCATAGGTCTTCATAGTTTAAATCCTCAATTCCCTTTCTTCTTTCGACGCCTTGAATTTGGCTAGTCAGTTTCTTAAGTTCTTCAGTCAGGTTCCTGATGAGCGAGTCTTTATCATCAAACTCAGGTGCACTTGAGATGGGTTGAGTGGAGTGTGGCATGGTCTCCACGTAGATGGGGGTGTTATGATGGGTGCAAAAGTGGTCATTTGTGGAGTTTTGGGGTTCCGGGATGAGCAGTGGAGTATTGTTGGAAGTATGGCAGGTGTTGCATTGGTGGTGAGGAGCAGGATGGTTTTGTGGCTTTGGGATATTTTGTGGAGGTGTGAGGTTCTGAGCATTTGGGAAATTAATGTCTGGAGTGGTGAGGGAAAATGACAAATTTGCCAGATTCCGAACTTGATCAAGATCCTCCTGGAACTTTAACAGTTTCTGCTCGAGTTGGGATGCACTTTCTTTGGAAACCTGAGTACCATGAGTGACCTCTACCCGTTTAGTTGAGTTCTCCTTTCTGGCGTTGTTCGAATCTTCCATCTTCCATTTTTTCTTGCTTCTGATAGGACTAAGAGGAGGAGTGGGTGGAGGTCCCTTGGATCTCGTTGAATAAGATGATGTTGCCAGAGTGCACGAACTAACCTTTGGGGAGGGGAATAAATAAACAAAAAGTAAAAACAAAAAGGTAATAAGTCAGTGAGGATTAGAAGAAAATGTTGTGATATTTAAACACGTAGTGCAAGAATGTAAATCGTGCCCTATTTGGGAACCTCTTTGTGCCCGAGGTAGGCCTAGCGACAAGTTGATTTAGAGAACATAGAATGCTAAATGCCTCATTTTATTGATAAAAAGTAGACGAATCCCAAATTGACCATAAATAACAGGAAATAAAGTCACTAATGGCCATTGGCCTTATTAAATTTCTTAAAGCAAAAGAAAAACTCCTATCTATTTGGTCCCGGAAGGACCTTCCCCAGACTCGGCATCTTTGGCTCCATCGAACAGCTTTACCAACTCGCGAAGTCCCAGCAATAGATAGGCTCTGGCTAGGTGTCTTCCCTCGTTTCCTTTAGCATTCTGGCAATCCTTGATTCTTTTGAGAAATTTCCTTTTCAGCTCTACTAAACCCCGCTCCAAGTATCCCAGTCGCTTGTTGGCACTGACAGCCCTGTCTTTCCACTCTTCAATCAGCTTTTGGTGGGTTTCTTGTATCTCACGGTGCTCGCTTTCACATTCCCGAATCCTCTTGCACAGTTGATTGTATTTGACCTATGCCTCGGCCTTTTCATCTATGATTCTGTGACCTCGAACAAACCCGGGTTGACCCAGACCATTATGATTATCCTCCATCCAGCCTGATAGTATGGAGTACAACCAGCATGGTATCTGTCTGGCTCGATAGTATCTCTTCCCATGATGATCTTGCAATGCCACATATGCTGAGCTTGGCACTTATAAGGACTATCATTAGCTTGGAAGTCAGCCAAGAAGTTACTCTTCTTGTCCACCCTTGGTATAACCTGCTTCCTACCAGCCTGTCTCATAACTCAGAGAGGGAAATAAGGGTAGGTTCCTCTCAGACCGATTAATATCAGAAACGGCGCATCCCTGGATTGGGCGATGAACTCCTCAGTAAAGAACCATTCGAACATCCATTGTACTTGGTCCTCGGTAAGGTTATCAAATAACTCTACCCATCCTCTGGCATCTTCTAGCTGGGCGAACATATTGGGCATATAGTTCATTCGCTTCGGATGATGGAAAGCGATATGATCGTCCCAGTCTCTTCGCTGAATTTCCTGTCGGTATTCACCCCTTTAGAGATGCTCCATGAGCTAGAGCTGAAGTAGCAAATTGCAGCCCTCGAAGCGTTCAGCTCCACGTTGACACTTCTCCAAGGCTCGATATATTTTCGCAATAATCATGGGCACAATGCTGAATGGTTGCCCACCAATTCCCTCCATTAGAGTTTTGGTTACCATAGCTAGCCTGGTGTGGATCCTTGCTTTCTTCATTAGAAATACTATCATCCCCAGGAAGCAAAACATGAAAACAAAGACCCTTCGGTGAATATGCCCCAATGATGTGAGGGCAAACTCGTCAGGATAAGTACGGTAAGATTTGTTGTGACCGTACCTCTCGTACAAATAATCAAAGGGAATATATGACTCTTTCAAGCATGTCAAGTCTGGATTCTTCTTTAGACCCATCATTTTGAGGAAACCTATTCCCTTGCGGTTTTCCGGCATTAACAAACCCGGAGTTTCCCATGGTATACCAGCTAATCCTCCTATTTCTTCTAGCAAGGGTGTCATTTCAATGTCCCCAAAGCAGAATACAGCCCTCTCATAGTCCCAAAACAAAGTAGCAGCTTCTATGATCTTGTTGTTGGGTTGAATCTCCAGAAGAGAAGGTAGATTGCCCATATATTTCCGAACAAGAGTCTGATCACTGGAATGAAGATCCTCCCACCAGCTTAGCAATTTTGGGTGGATGTTGGTGACCATGCCGAATCTGGGGACTTCGTGCCTCATATTTCTGCAATACGAAAGGGTTAGGCCATTACCCTCACCAGACTCGACTATTAAATATCAATAATTGGCATAAAAATATTTAGTTCTCCAAATAAATGCAAAGAACGTGATGGTGTCCGTTTGGGTTTTAGGGAAACCCAGTGGACTTTGGACAAGGCTATATTAAAGAGTCATTATGTGGACAAAATAACTGACTCGGCTAGGTTTGACCATAATGCATGCACAGTTAAATAGAGTAAGGTTTCTATGGGGTTTTAGGCTGGTACCCTTGAGCGGACAACTCAAGGGGGAAAGGCACGGAACCGCCGACTACACCATTGATCGACTGGTTTTACCCTAAATATGCCTTTTCCGGATTTAAAGGGGTGATAATATCGGAAGAGCGCAACCACTCATTATAAGCGTTGCTATGGTATTTTGTTTGGCACGAGTGGAATATGATGTTGAGCATGATTATGCAACGATTAAAGCAGGTTGTCACGTATTTACACGTTAGGAAAGCATTAAATACAATAGTTTTTAATAATTTAAAGCGGTAGTAAAGGAAAGTAATAAGGGAAAGAAACAAAGAGACAAGTCAGTTTTGCAATCGAAAACAAAAATTGAATGCTTGAAAGAAATAAACAGATAATTGCACATAAAGAAGCATAAATTCACAATAATAGTCTGAAATGGTAAAAGCCTAAGAATCCCCAGCAGAGTCGCCATGCTGTCGTGCCCCCTTTTTATCGAGCGAAATCGGATTTATGACATTTGGGAGGACAACTTATTCCCTTTTGGAAATTTGGGTTTGAATTGAAGAGTCGCCACCTAATGATTAAGGTGCATAAGGACACCAAGAGGGTTTGATTTTGAGTAACTAGAGATTGGGTAAGGGCTTGAAATTATTCCAAGGAGAAGGTGTTAGGCACCCCTCAGAATCCACTAGTGTGGTTCCCGGCCAGACTATTGTTGTGAACTTAGGTGCAAGTAACATGTAGGCAAATAAAACTCGAATAGAGGGGATTTTCACATAATGGTTACAAACAAAATTGGAAAGAATTAAAAGGAAGCTGATTTTCTTAAAAGAAATAGTTTGAAATCTTTTAGAAGAAACAAAGAAAGGAAAGGAAAGGGGGGTCCTACATTTATTAATAATATGGATCACCTCATACAATGCCCGGTAATCACTCCTCAATGAGGGGCTACACGTGACATTATTGAGTGGTCATCATATCCATATCTACCCTTCCCACCCCGTTAAGGTATTAAAGCGCGAAATGGTCTCAATTACTTATTGCATATTATTACCCGTCCCAATCTTATCAGTCCGGAGGCATTTAGGACTACTAATCCTAAGAGGGAGGTATTTAGGCTTAGTTGTAGTTTCAAAGGCATAATTCTAAGGCGATATACAAAAAAAATTTATAGCAAGTTGGGGAAAACACATAACAAGTAAAAGGCTCAGATATACCTCCTTGAGCAAAGAAAGCACATAATTTGCATGACTTTCACATACTGTTTATGGTCTGATAAAGAACTTAAAGGTTAAGGCAGACTAATTGATCACATAATTCAGATAAGAAGCCCGAGTCAGGCCTGCCTGCTGGTTGTAGTTAATAGCACAGATTCTGTTTACAGCTATTACCCTAAGGCTTGCCTATATGCATACTCGTTAAACTGGCTAAGTGAGAGACTCAGATTATTAAAAAAAGGCAGAACTTAAAAAAATTGATTATAAGCTCTGCAACTGACAGTATCTATTGTTATTGATTTTATATCTAACATTAAGGGAGGCGAATTAGATTCAATTAGAAACTCTTATAGGCATGCTTTCTAGGTGTTACTGATTTTAAAACGTAGTATAAAAATGCAGAAGACTCGTCTTAAACCTATGAACATGATATCTAGATGCTGAATTCTTTTTAAGACATGATACCTAAGTGCAATTGAATGTTTAAGTCCTATGAGCATGGTATCTAGGTGCAGAAATTTGTTTAAGACCTATGAACATGATTTCTATATGAGAAAATTGATATACAAGATTCAGAAAGACCTATAAGCATATTTTCTATATGCATATGCAGAATTCAGATTGACATATAGGCATGATTTCTAGATGAGAGTAGCAGACCTATGATCATGATTTCTATATGAAAATCGACATTCAGAATTCCCAATAGACATGGTATCTATATGCAATTGAATGTGCAAAATTCGAAAACATATAGACGTGGTATCTATGCAGAATTTAGAATTCCTATAGACATGGTATCTACCCTTTTGCATACATAATTACTCGCCCTTTTCACTAATCAGCCCCAAATGTTTATTACAAAATTATTACAGCCCAGAATAAAGTAAAAGAATACATTAGAAATTAAAAGTACAACCAAGGAGAGCCTGATTCAGACTTCATATCTGAAATATGAGGTAAACCAACTCCAAGAGATTCATGATCCAAAGCCTTTCTCCCATTTGAGTGTGTCAGAGTTCCCTAAGAGTCTCAAATGAACTCCGGGCAGTGCTCACACCCAAACGCATTACCAAATTAAGACAAGTGCAGTGTGAAAAGGCTAGCCCTAGAGTGTCCAAGTTCAGAGGGAACTCAAGGTCCCAAGGCTAGGCTCACAAGAGGGGGCAGAACTTAAAGACTAAGAGAGAGTGCAAGTGTAGGAACAGAATTCTGAGAGGGGGAAAGGGGAAGGGAAACTGTTGCAAATAAGTACACATAGGGGTTCAGGGGAACGAGGAGATTGTAAAGAGGCAAGGGCAGGCTGTGGGCATACCCAGCAATGGAGAATGCTAGCATACCCATAAGCCAATTAGAATGCACTATTTAGAGGCTAGGATCCCAAGGGATCAATTTTAATTCATGGACAATAATTTGCATATTGACATGCCTTAAACCGTAGTTCAAACACATAGGGGGTAGGGGTTTGGGATTCATAATAGAAACAGGCAGAAAGAAATTAGCATACTAATTTAAGTGTTGAACTATACAGAAACAGTAAGTAGACATGGATACAAAAGCAATAAATAAACACATTATCATGGTGCTAAAGCTTAAATCAGGACATACCAGTTTTAAAGAAACAAATAGAGAAAAGCAGTAGGTCTTGTAAACAGGCCATAGTGCAAACAAGAAGAGAGAATACTATTGCGTATAAGTGTTAGTTCAGAAAGACTATGAATGAGTGATCCCTCCTTTCTTTGTGTCAATGAAAGAGTCATGTATTTATAGTGTGAAAAACAGGCAAAAATAAGGTGAGAAAATAGTTAAGGAACTGAATATCAATTAAGAATCAATCACACAAGACTTCCTTTAATTAAGGAACTCAGATTCAAATGGGAAAACTATTTAAGGGAAGAAATCAAATAAACATCTTGTGCAAGGCCTGCAATTAGGGGTAAATACATAAAAAGTTACTTAAGGGCAGAATTGAAATACACGGTTACATAAATAAGGTAAGAAAAATCAATTAGTATCTAGTAAATCAAGGATCAAAGGTTTTGTAATCAATGGTCCATGAATGAACCGAGTCAGAAAAGTTAAGGAAAGTCAAGTAACTTAAGTTGAGTCATAGGAAAATCAGCAAATAAGGAAAGAAATCAATCAAACCTATACAGAAGGAAGTCTGAAACTAATCAAGATTTGAAAGCCATTTTAAAGGGGAAGTCCAGCACATATAAAGAGCATACAAACATGTTAAGCTGAAAGAAGATGTCGTGTCATTGCAAAATCAGTAGATAATAGACTACAGGAGCATGGCTGTCACATAGGTTAGCGATGTAGAAGAGAAGTAACATCTAGTAGCATACAAAAATCCAGTGTAAAAGACCTTAGAAGAGTTTAGCAAAAGTCAGAATCATATGAAAAACAAGGACTTCAAAACTCAGTTCAGAGACTCGAAATAGGTCTGAAAGAGTTTGGGTTTCTTTTGAGATAAAACCAGTTCAAGAAAATCACATAGCCAATGGTTTCCAAACTTGGAAAAACCTCCAAATTCTAGGGTTTCTACCATCAATCGAGTGCGGAGATGAGAGGACAAGTAATTAAGTCGAAACAGGTTCAGAGGTCTCGGAAAAGAACTGAAACCTTTAACATGTTCCTTCAGCAACAGAAACTCATGAGAAACATGGTAGAGGAGTAACATGCAAAACACAGTAGAAACGCTCAAAGAAAATATAGTAGAAGAAACTAATACACAGCATAGTAGAAGAAAACTAATCAGAACACAGTAGAGGAAACCTAGTAGAAGAAACATATTAGAAGAAACTAATGCGAAACATAGTATAAGAAAACTGATCAGAACACAGTAGAGGAAATTTAATAAGAAACACACAAGAACACAGTAAAAATATAGTAGAAGAAACACACGAAAGAAAGAGAAAATCGAAGAAACATCTAAATAACTCAAAGAAACCAAGATCGAAAAAAAAAGAAATGGCTTCGAAAGCATAGCTTCTTTTTTGTTGAAAGGAAATCGTTTAAAAACTTTAGGGAAAGCATAGATCTGGAATAGATCTAAAGAGATCAGAAAAACCTCAAAAGCTAGGGTTTTCAGAGGAATGCAAATAATGAGAAAGGCTTGGATCTAAGCAAGAGGAGTCGAGGCCAGGCTCGAAACAGGCATGGCTCACCGGAGCAGGCCGGAGATGGCCGTGGAACATGAATCAATAAAAGTCTAGACCCAACTCTTCGTGGTCAAGTCATGAAGCTCCATAAACCAAATGCGTGGAGCCATAGGTGGCTTGGTGGGTGGTGAAACCACCATGGATTCAAGTCAGAAGGTGGCCGGAGAAGATGAAGGGAACTCATCGGAGATGAGGTGAAAGTGGGAGGTTCTAGAGAGAACCAGAGGTAAAGAAATAGAGACGAGTGAGAAAAATGAGGGGTATTGGGGGGTCGTTTGGAATTAAAATGGTAAGAACGAGTGAGGGCCGTTGATCTTTTAGATCAATGGCCAGGATTTAATAAGGTTTTGGGTCGGGTGTCGCACCCCTTTTTTCTCGCGAAATCAGGTTTATGACATTTGAGAGGACAACTCGTTCCCTTTCGGGAATTGGTTTTGAATTGAAGAGTCGCCACCTAATGATTAAAGTGCATTAGGACACTAGGAGGGGTTTGTTTTGAGTAACCAAAGATTGGGTAAGGGCTTGAAATTATCCCAAGGGAAGGTGTTAAGCACCCCTCAGGATTCACTAGTGTGGTTCCCGGCCAAACTATTGTTGTGAGTTAAATGTACATAGGCAAATAAAGGCTTCAGATAAGAGGATATTTTCACGTAATGGTTACAAATAAACAAAAGTAAGAAAAAGGAACTAAAAAGAGTTAATGTTCTTCAAAGAAACGGTTTAAAAAGATTTAAAAGAAACAAAGAAAACAAAGGAAGGGGGGGTCCTAGGTTTATTAATAATATGGATCACCCAACACAACATCCGGTAATCACTCCTCAGTGAGGGGCTACACGTGATGTTATTGCATGGTCATCATATCTATATCTACTCTTTCCCACCCTGTTAAGGTATTAAAGCGCGGAATGGTCTCGTTTACTTATTGCATGCTATTACCCACCCCAATTCTATCAACCTCGGAGGTACTTGGGACTACTAATCCCAAAGGGTGGAGGTATTGGGCTTATTTGTGGTTTAAAAAGGTAAAATACTAAGGCGACAAACGAAACACATATAGCAAGTTTGAGAAAGCATATAAACAAATAAAAAGGGCTCAAATAGACCTCCTTTAAACCAAAGAAAGCACATAATGTAGTATGACTTGCATGTACTATTTAAGGTCTGATTAAAACTTAAAGGGTCGAGGCAGACTGATTTATTACATAGTTCAGATAAGAATCCCAAATCAGGCCTGCCTGCTGGTTGTAGCATGTAAAATCTGATTCAATTTATAAACTTTCACCCTATGGCTTGCCTAAGTGCTGGACGAAGAATATAGGCGTGATATCTACTGATTGCAGAAACAATGAAGTAAACATGAATACATACTGATTTAAGAAAAATCGTCTATTATTAAAGAAAGGCGAGTTTTAGCAAAAGAGCATGCGTCACTATTACTGGTTTTAGACTTATAAGCGAGTGAAACAATTTAGACTTGATTAATCGCTCCTATAGGCATGCTTTCTACGCGTTGTTGATTTTAAACACCTTTTAACAGACATGGTAAAATGCGGAAACCCTATAAACATGATATCTAGGTGCTGAATTTCATTTAAGGCCTATGAACATGATATCTAATTGTGGTTGATTGATTAAGACCTATAAACATGATTGCCTAATGAACAATGTATATGCAAGATTTAGAAAGACCTATAGGCATTATTTTCTATATACATATGCTGGATTCAGATTTCCAGGTAATTATAGACATGGTATCTATATGAGAGAATGCAGAATTCCTACAGACATGGTATCTATATGAGAAATGCAGAATTCAAGAAGTAACCTATAGGTAGGATATCTATATGAGAGTGCAGAAATTCAGAAATAACCTATAGGCAGGATATTTATATGAGAATGCAGAAATTCAGAAATACACCTATAGACAGGATATCTACCCTTCACATAGTTATCCCTCCCTTTTCACTAGCCATCCCAAGAGTTTATTACAAAATTAATATAGCCTAGAAAAAAGAAAAATACATCAGAAATTAAAAGGCACCACCACAGAGAGCCTGATTCAGACTTCCTATCTGAAATATGAAGTAAACCAACTCCAAAAGATCATATTTTAAAGTCTTTCTTCCATTTGGATGTGTTAGAGTTCCCTAAGAATTTCATAAGAACTCCGGGCAATGCTTACACCTAAATGTATCACTAGATTAAGACATAGTGCAGTGTGGAAGGGCCAGCCCTCAGGTGTCCAAGTTCAGAGGGAACTTAAGGTCCCAAGGCAAGGCTCACAAGAGGGGGAAGAACTTAGGAACTAAGAGGGAGTGCAAGTGCAAAAGTAGAATTCTGAAAGGGGAAAGGGAAAAGGGGAATAACTTAAAATCAGTACACATAAGGGTGTAGGGGAATGAGGGAATTTGTAATAGAAAAAGAAAAGCAGGCTGATGGGCACACCCAACAATGGGAGATGTTGTCACACCCTCTAGCATGTTTGCTTAGAGGTTAAGACTCCATTGGATCAAACTTAATTCATAGGCAACAACTCACATTGCCATGCCTTAAGTCACAACTCTAAAACACATAGGGCTAATGGGAATAGGGAGTAAGGATTCACAACAGAAACATGCAGAAAGATATGAGCATACTAACTTAAATATTGAACTTTACAAAAACAGTAAAGTAGGCATGGATATAGAAGCTGTAAATGAACACATTGTGATGATGCAAAAACTTAAATTAGGACATACCAGTTTCAAAAAAACAAATAGAGAAAATGCAGTAGTCTTGTAGAAGCCACAGTGCAGACAAGAAGAGAGAATACTATTATGTGTAAATAAGAGTTCAAAAAGATTGTGAAAGTGTGTTCTGTCTGTGAAGAGGGTCGTGCCTCTTATAGGGTAAAATCAGGCAGAAATAAGGTAAGAAAATAGTTGAGGAACTAATTGTCAATCAATTACACAAGACTCCATTTAATTAAGGGATTCAGATTCAAAACGGGTAAAAACCATTTAAGGAAAGAAATTTAATAAACACTTTGTGCAAAACATGCAATTAGGGGCAAATACATAAAAGGTTATTTTAAGGATAGGGGTTTGAAGTACATAGTTGTACAAATAAGGTAAGAAAATCAATTAGTAGCCAGTAAATCAAATGGTCAGGGATCTTGTAATTACTGATCCATGAATGAACCAGGTCATAAAAGCTGAGAAGGGTTTTGAAATTAAGTCGAGTTATGAGGAAAATCAGTAAACAAGGAAGGAAAATCAATTAGTCCTATTCAAAAGGAAATTTGAACTAATTGCAAATTTGAAAGTCACTTGAGAGGGAAGTGCATCATATATAAGGAGTATGTGAGCATGTTAAGCATGAAAGAAAGAAAAAAAAAAGAGATTGTCATGTCATTGTGAAATCAGTAGGAAAATCCAGTGTAGAAGAGTTTAGTCAAAAGCCATAATTGTATGAAAACAAAGATGTCCCAACTCAGTTCAGAGACTCGAAGTTAGTCTGAAAGAATTAGGGGTTTTTTGAAATAAGACCCTAGTCAAGCAAACCACAAAGTAGAGATGAGAGGGCAAACAATTGAAACGAAACATGTTTAGAGGTTTCAGAAAAGAACTGAAACTTCCAACATGCTTCTTTCAGCAACAAAACTCATGAGTAACATGCAAACACAGTAGAAGTGTTCAAAGCAAATAGAGTGAAGAAACTAATTCGAAGCATAATGAGAAAAGACTGATAAGAACCGTAGAAAAAGCATGCTTAAGAAGATCTTTTAGAAGAAACTTAAACAGAGCTCAGTAGAAGGAAAATAGTAAGAACACTTAGAACATAGTAGAAAAAATATAGTAGGAGAACATACCAGAACATGGTAGAAGAAAATACGAGAACATAGTAAAAAAGCATACGAAAATATAGTATAGGAAAACACAGTAAAAGATGCATACAAGAACATGGTAGAAGAAAATACAAGAACACAGTAGAGGCAAATACAGATGAAAGACAAAGAAAGTCAGAAAAACACTTAAACACTTTCAGAAAAACCCTAGATCGGAAAAGAAAGATTTTAAAAGTAGTTTCTTTCTTGAAAGAAGAGTCAGGAAAATCGTTTGAAAAATCAAGGAAAGCATAGATACACAATGGATCTAAAGGAATCGGAGAAACCTCGAAGGGTTAGGGTTTCAGAAGAACCCTAGAAATGAGAAAGGCTTTGAAACATCACCGATCTGAGTCGGAGAGGTCAGAATCAGGCTCACACAATCATGGTACGCCGGAGCAAGGCCGGAGATGACCGTGGAGCTCG
Organism: Nicotiana sylvestris; assembly: GCF_000393655.2. Lineage (NCBI taxonomy): Eukaryota > Viridiplantae > Streptophyta > Magnoliopsida > Solanales > Solanaceae > Nicotiana > Nicotiana sylvestris. The sequence goes on from NC_091064.1 coordinate 47,898,806, forward strand.
AATTGACAGAGGTCTGGACATAACCCTTCATGGTCGAGTCATGGAGCTTCAGTTAACCAGGCATGAGGATCCATAGGTGGCTTAGTGGGTGGTGAAACCACCATGGATCTAGGTTAGAGGGTGGCCGGAGAAGGTGAAAAGGATTCATCGGAGAGGAGGGGATGGGGGAAGGTTCTAGAGAGAACCAGGGATTAGAGAGATAGAGACGAGTGAGGGGAAATGAGGGGTATTTGGGAGGTTGTTTGATTAAAAAAGGTAAGGGCGGATCTAGACCGTTGATCAAAATTGATCAACAGCCAAGATCTGATCCGGGTTGGGCCGGGTAGTATTAGGAATTGGGATGGGTGATTTGGAAATTGAAATTGGGTTGGATTAGGGGTGCAAATTAGGCTGAAATTGAAAATGAAATCTGGCTAGGTTTTAAATAGCCACTTTTCGCCATTTATTTTATAAAAAATAGCAAATTAATTTCTGGAAACAAATTAAAGGTACTAAATTAATTAATAATGTATAAATATTAAATTAAAAATACTAGAATCAATTTTGTAATTATAAATGCAATTAAATCTAAAATAGGCTAATATTGCAATTATATGTAATTTAGCTTTAAAATACTAAATAAATTTTTAAAATAAATGTGTGAAAATTGCCTTAGCTATATTTTAGTGTAAATATGAGAATTCAATAAATGAATTACCAAAATGCCAATTTTAGGAACACTTATTGGGGTTTTCTTGATAAAATAAGGCAATAAAATTGATTTTCAAAGCCTTTAAGATTAAGGAAAAATAATAAAAATATTTGTAAATATATATATATGCATATATGTGCTATTTTGAAAGTATTTTGCATGTAAAATATATACAGGGAAAAATTGGGTATCAACAGCTGCCCCTCTTTACCTGGGAAGGATGAAAGAGTTGTCGGGTAAAGATATGATGGCCAATTTTGACCGAACGAAATGGTTTGAAGAGGTTGACCATGCTCTAGTTCCTGAGTTGCCTACATATCCCTGGTCTTACAGGAATCAGGCCATATGTAGCCCAGGACTTGTCGGTGAGGTATGCCGATGGAGGTTTTTCAAGAACGGACGCAATGGGATGAGTGGTTAAGGTCTAATAGGGCTTGCAAGAATTGGAGCGGGACTACTCCTGCTGAGACGGCCGTTGCTCGCCGATTTACCTACAAATAAGCAATACAAGTGTATATTGTGTGGAAATTTAAACATGATGCAAACTCCCGTCGGACCATGAATGTTGTCTTTGGACGGTTAGGATGACGTCCTCAGACCATGACGTCCTGGGCCATAAAGCGCATGATAAGGGATTCGCAGGCCATGAAATGATGCTCTCGGACTATGAGAATGATGCCTCTGAACTATGACGCCTTTGAATAATGATATGCAAAAGATAAAAGGGGTCCTCAGGCCATGGCATGGCATTCTCGGGCTATGAAAATGGTGCTTCCGAACAATGACGCCTTTGGATAGATTGGCAATCTTTCAGCCCATGAGATGCAGAGGGTGGCGATCTTTCAGCCGATGCAAGATGTAAATGAAGTGGCGATCTTTCAGCCAATGCAAGATGTAAATGAAGTGGTGATCTTCCAGCCGATGCAAGATGTAAATAAAGTGGCGATATTTTAGCCATGCGAGATGTAAATAAAGTGGCGATATTTCAGCCCATGAGATGCAGAAGGTGGCGGTCTTTCAGCCATGTAAGATGTAAATAAGGTGGCGATCTTTCAGCCATGCAAATGTAAATAAGGTGACGATCTTTCAGCCAATGAGATGCAGAAGGTGGCGATTTTTTAGCCGATGCAAGATGTAAATAAAGTGGCGATATTTTAGCCATGCAAGATGTAAATGAAGTGGCGATCTTTCAGCTATGCAGAATGTATATAAAGTGGCGATCTTTCAACCGATGCAAGATGTAAATGAAGTGGCGATCTTTCAGCATGCAGAATGTAAATAAAGTGGCGATCTTTCAGCCATGTAGATGGAGGTAGAGCTTAACTTCGGAAGGTAGAATGGTATCCTTATGCAATGCAGAGAATGCAGATGGAGACAGAGCTTAGTCTCGGAAGGAAGGATAGTAGCCTTATGCAATGCAAGAAAATGCAGATGGAGACAGAGCTTAGTCTCGGAAGGCAGGATAGTAGCCTTATGCAATGCAAGAAAATGCAGATGGAGACAGAGTTTAGTCTCAGAAGGCAGTATAGTAGCCTTATGCAATGTAAGAAAATGCAGATGGAGACAAAGCTTAGTCTCGAAAGGCAGAACGGTAGCCTTATGCAATACAGAGAATGCAGATGGAGACAGAGCTTAGTCTCAGAAGGCAGAATGATAGCCTTATGCAGGAAGTAAAAATGGCAAATGGCAATAGAGTTTTCTTAGCTGATAGCGGATTGTAGTATCGTGATTGCTGGGGACACTGTTTTGTGCGGATAGCAGTTGTGAGAAAGTGCAATGGTTCGAAGAGTTGTATTCCTAAACTTTGTGAGTGAGCGTATAGTATATTTGATGATTTTGCAACTCAAGTGCCTATATCCAAAAAAATCGTGAGTTTGTAAAAGGGAGGTTAGTTCGTGTCCCCGCTGACTTTGCTTGACCTGCCCAGTGATATTGCGCGTATCACTGGGGTAGCGTTGCTAAACAGAGCGATTTCATAAATAAACATGCATGATTTTAGTAAAGAAAAATGTAACATAAATACATAATTGAGAATAGTTTTCTTTAGATAAACCAACGACTGCGACGTGGTTCAAGACATTGCAACTTATCTTGCTCCGAAATTTTGAGGGTCCTCCTCAAAATTCTGCCCCAGTTTACTAGGCTGCTACTTCTAATGGCTGCTTGCGGCGAATGGCTGAAATCACTTCGGAATTTTGAGGGTCCTCCTCAAAATTCTGCCCCAATTTCCAATTGCGGGGGGGAATGAACTTTTTATTGAATTGTGACCGAACCCATAGGGCTGCCTACGTATCCCCTCTTAAACGGGAATCAGGTCAGGCGTAGTTCAAATTACATCATGAAAGAAAGCATAAAGGTTACACATAGTATCGCTTGACTGCGTCTGAATTGATCGGCTTTGGCCAAACTTCTTCGTCCATTTATGCAAGTATGAGGGCTCCTCCTATTAGAACCCAGTGAACCATGTACGGAACCTGCCAGTTGGGAGAGAATTTCCCTTTGGCTTCATCTTGATGCGGGAAAATCTTCTTTAATACCAGCTGCCCTGGTGTGAATTGTCTTGGCTTGACTCTTTTGTTGAAGGTTGTGGACATTCTATTCTGATAAAGCTGACCATGGCAAACTGCATTCATTCTCTTGCCATTTATAAGAGCAAGCTGCTCGTAATGACTTTTCACCCACTCTGCATCGTCAAGTTCTGCTTTTTGTATGATCCTCAAGGAAGGGATTTCTACTTCGGCGGGAATGACTATTTCCGTACCATAAACCAACATGTAGGGGGTTGCCCCAGTTGATGTGCGACTGTGGTGCGGTACCCCAATAAAGCAAATGATAGCTTCTCGTGCCACTGCTTATGCTTCTCTATCATTTTCCTTAGTATCTTCTTGATATTTTTGTTGGCGGCCTCTACGGCTCCGTTCATTTGAGACTGTAGGCTGTAGAATTCTTATGTTTGATCTTGAAGGTTTCACACATAGCTTTCATCAAGTCACTGTTGAGATTGGAGCTATTATCAGTGATGATTGACTCCGAAATTCTGAATCGGCAAACAATGCGGTCACAGACAAAATCTGCCACGACTTATTTAGTCACTGCTCTATAAGATGCTACTTCAACCCATTTGCTGAAATAATCAATTGCTACTAGGATGAACCTGTGCCCGTTTGATGCGGCGGGTTCAATTGGTCCAATAACATCCATTCCCCATGCGGCGAACGGCCACGGCGAGCTTGTCGCATTAAGCTCGTTTGGAGGCACCTTTATCATGTCTGCGTGTATCTGGCAGCGGTGACACTTTCGGACATACTAGATGCAGTATGTTTCCATAGTCATCCAAAAGTAACCAGCACGGAGTATCTTCTTTGCTAAGACAAAACCGTTCATATGTGGACCGCAGGTCCCAGCATGAATTTCCTCGAGTAGCCTGGATGCTTTTTTTGCGTCGACACACCATAGCAATCCCAAATCAGGAGTCCTCCTGTATAGGATTCCTCCGCTATGAAAGAAATTGTTGGATAAACTCTGAAGCGTGCGCTTCTGAGTAGCGTTTGTGAGTTTTGGGTATTCTCCTTTTGCCAAGTATTCCTTAATATCATGAAACCAAGGCTTTCTGTCTGCTTCTTCTTTAACATGAGCACAGTAAGCTGGCTGATCATGGATCTTTACCGGAATGGGATCCATGAAATTCTTGTCTGGATGTTGTATCATGGATGATAGGGTAGCCAATGCATCGGTGAATTCATTCTGGACTTTGGGAACATGCTGGAACTCTGTCTTTGTGAACCTCTTTCTCAATTCCTATACGTGATGCAGATAAGGGAGTATTTTGAAGTTCTTGGTTGCCCATTCTTCTCGGACCTGATGTATAAGCAAATCTGAATCCCCAATCACTAGAAACTCTTGAATGTTCATGTCAATATCCATCTTGAGCCCTAATATGTAGGCTTCGTATTCGGCCATGTTGTTGGTACACGGGAATCTGAGTTTGGCAGAGACCGGATAATGCTGATCGGTTTTTGATACCAGGACCGCTCCTATGCCAACTCCTTTGAAATTTGTTGCTCCATCGAAAAACATTCTCCAACTGTCATAGGATTCTGCAATATCTTCTCCTATGAACGATACCTCTTCATCGGGAAAATACATTTTCAGGGGTTCGTATTCTCCGTCCACGGGATTTTCAGCGAGGTGATCTGCTAGTGCCTGTCCCTTGATCGCCTTCTAAGTCACGTAGACAATGTCAAATTCACTCAACAGGATTTGCCACCTGGATTGCTTGCCAGTGGGCATGGGCTTCTGAAAGATGTACTTCAAATGATCCATACTTGATATGATATATGTAGTATAGGCACAGAAATAGTGCCTCAGCTTCTGCGCCACCCAAGTCAAAGCACAACAGGTGCGCTCTAACAGAGAATACCAAGCCTCGTACGTGGTGAACTTCTTACTAAGGTAATAGATGGCATGTTCCTCCCCGTTTCATCATGCTAACCCAGAACACAACTGAACGCTCCGTCCAATACTGCAAAGTAGAGTAATAGAGGTCTACCTGGCTCGAGCGGGACCAAAACTGGTGGTGTTGATAGGTACTCCTTGATTCTGTCGAAGGCCTTTTGGCAGTCATCGGTCCATTTGGTAGCGACATCCTTCTTCAACATCTTAAAGATTGGCTCACAGATAATTGTAGATTGTGCTATGAACCGGCGGATATAGTTAAGTCTCCCCAAGAGACTCATTACGTCCTTCTTATTCTTTGGTGGTGGCAATTCTTGAATAGCTTTAACCTTTGATGGATCTAGTTCTATTCTTCGGCGACTTACAATGAACCCAAGTAGTTTTTTGGTAGGAACCCCAAATGCACATTTTGCGGTATTCAGTTTTAGGTTGTAACTTCTCAGTCTATTGAAGAACTTCCTCAAATCTTCCATGTGATCAGTGGCTTTCTTGGACTTGATGATAACATCATCTACATATACCTCGATCTCCTTGTGTATCATATCATGAAAAATGGTGGTCATGGCCCTCATGTAGGCGGCCCTTGCATTTTTTAACACAAACGGCATCATTTTGTAGCAGTACATCCCCCACGATGTTATGAAAGCCGTTTTCACAACATCTTCTTCATCCATCCAGATCTGATGGTAACCAGCGAAACAATCTACAAATGATTGCAACTCGTGTTTGGCACAATTGTCAATCAGGATGTGTATGTTCGGCAAGGGGAAGTCGTCCTTTGGACTGGCCTGATTGAGATCCCAGTAGTCGACACAGACTTTGAATTTCCCATCCTTCTTCAGCATCGGCACAATATTGGCTAACCATGTCGGATATTCTACTACCCTGAGAACCTTAGTTTTGACCTGCTTAGTGACTTCTTCTTTGATCTTCAGACTCATATCAGGCTTGAACTTTCTGAGCTTCTGCTTTACCGGTGGACATGTCGGATCAGTTGGCAGTTTGTTAGGCACAATAGATGTGCTCAGACCAGTCATGTCATCATATGACCAGGCGAATATGTCCTCGTATTCTTTTAGAAATTCTGTGTAACCTTCTTTTTTCTAACGGTGATAAGTGAACGCTGATTCGTGTTTCCTTGACATTTTCTGCATCTCCCAGGTTAACAATCTCAGTATCGTCCAAGTTGGACTTCGGCCTTTTCTCAAAGTTCTTGTCTTCTTTAACAATCTCTTCCGGTATGTCATCTTCCTTTGAATCTATGTCCGTTTGTTGTGTTGTCTCGTTGCATGTCACAATCATTGGTTCATCAAGATAGGTAGTAGTAATGTTGTATAAATAAAGTAATGAGAGAAAATAATAAGAGTAAGATTTGTAAGGAAACCAAAATGCTTTGATAAATTTCATAACTATTTTGAACATAGGAAGATCTTATTGCGAAAATTCAAAATGCAAAAGGAAAATCAACTAGTAAAAATAAAAGATAGTGCATGATGCTTTGTTCAGCCTTGCTACCCCGAGGCATTCCGGGCTTTGGTAGTTCTGATGGTCCAATTGTTGAGGCATTCTCCTCGGCTTACGGCATGTATGGAAGGGCCTTCCTCCCCCTCCTCCTTGAAGATGACACAACAATCCATGTCATCATCTTCTAGGAACAAATTCCTCACTACTACCAGTGCTTCCTCTTCTTCCGACCCTTAGATAACATCGGCCAGCTGGAAAGTCTTCTCCAAATGTTGTATTGGCTGCTCCAGCGGGTAGTATAGCCCGCGCCATGGTGGCGACCAGTTGTTGAATTCCTCCTAAGTATACTCGTATCCCAGATCGAAAGTGGTGCCATGTTTCTTCAGTTTGATAGGCTTGGCGATTCCTTGGAGCTTCTTGCCAAGTCCCTTGCCAAGTTCATATCCGCTCCAGTTCAATATGCTTTCAATTTTGTTGTCCCACCATATGTCTGTGTCAATGGCGTTGACTCGCTCGACGTGGTGATAGGTTTCCCCGCCTATCTTTCTTCTTCCTCCGATCGCTAGGATGGTTTGGCGACTGTATATGGGATTGCTACCATCACCGTGAATGATCACCTCTTGGTAATTCCACTCAAACTTCACTGCCTGATGTAGTGTTGACGCTACAGCCCCAATAGCATGAATCCACGGTCGTCCCAACAACAAGTTGTAAGATTTTGGCACATCTATTACTTGGAAATCGACATCGAACCAAGTAGGCCCCATTTGAAAGCACAAACTAATTTCCCCAATAGTGAACCTTTGGGAACCGTCGAAAGCTTTGACGCTGATGGCCCCATCCTTGATCTTAGGCAGTCCCTTTCCCAATGTTCTGAGTGTTACCAACGGACAAATATTGAGGCTGGACCCTCCATCAATCAGGATACTAGCGATAAAATAATCTTCGCATTGCACAATGATGTGCAACGCTTTGTTGTGACTCAACCCTTCTGGTGGCAGCTCATCTTCATGAAAAGTAATCTTGTGACTTTCCAATACCTGCCCTACCATGTTTGTCACTTCTCCTCCAGTGATGTTGCTTGGTACATATGCTCACTCAGCACCTTCAACAAGGCATTCTTATGTGCATCGGAACTTTGCAGCAAAGCTAGGATAGAAATATGTGCCAGTGTTTTGTTTAACTGACCAATGACTGAGTATTCCTTAGCTTGTATCTTTCTCTAGAGATCATTGGGCCCGGTTTCAGTGATGGTCGTCCAACCAGAGGCCTTCTTACTCGCCTCCGCTAAATGCTCTGGAGTATAACCCTGCCGGTTCTTGTCATACCCTGTGCCGCAACTGTTTCCCTAAACTTGGCTTTCCCTTTCCTTCTCATCTCGGCTGTGTAATCCCAAGGTATGGCATTTGTATGGAATGGTGTTACGACTGACATTGCTACTGGAATGGGCACCTTTACTCCGAACGAATCATGTGTTTCGTGAGGTAAAAATGCAACTTCAAACGGTGCGGGTGCATTTGCTAGAGACCCAAACTCAACCTCAATTAGTGTTGGCATCTTTGCAGGGGGTGGTGCTTCAAACTCAAGTGGTACAGACATGTTTACCTCGGCATCCCCAAAAGGCTGAGTCTGGACTACAATCGGATTAAGGGTGACTATTGGCTTTTTTGGTTCGTCACCTTCTGTGATTAAATCGATAGATCATTTGGGATCCCAATCATCCTCTATTTGAATCATGTGAACACCTCCACCCTTATGGTCCGACAGAGGGTTGTTGCGGACATTCAGAGTAGCTACTTTGCCACAATAATCTTGTTATCAATCAGAGTCTGGATCTTATCTTTCAGATAGCGACATTCATCAATGGTATGCCCTTTCATGCCGGAATGGTATACACAGGATTTATTTGGATTGACCCATTAAGAAGGGTTTTCAGGGGTTATAGCAGGGATAGAGGTGACATAACCAGCAGCTTTAAGCCTTTTGTACAGCTGGTCAATTGGTTTAGCAATGGTGGTATACTGTTTGGGAGGTCTGCGGCCAAAATTTGGTCGAGGTCTGGGAAAGTTTTGACATGTGGGAGGTGATTGATAGTGGGATTGTTGAGAATTATAGGCTTGGTAGACATATGTGGGTTGGAAATATCTGGGTGAAGTAGGTTGATATGTAGGAGGTAGGGGTGATTGGTAAGTAGGTGGTGGAGTTTGGTAAGAGGGTGAGGGTGCTTGGTAATTCGGGGTAGGCTGATATGTGGGTAGAGGTATCGGATAGGCTTGGTATTTGATAGGGGATTTGGCTCTTTGTGCAACCATTACGTCACCTACGTCCCTTTTCTTGGACGTACCCCCAGATTGTAAAGCCTTATTGGTAGCTTGCAAAGCTTCGAAGTTTGTGACCATACCATTTTTGATGCCTTCATCGATCCTTTCCCCTAGCTTGATGATGTTGGAAAATTTCTGGCTCTCGATCAAAATCAGCCTTTCATAATACTGCGGGTCTTGAGCCCGACGAAAAACTTGTTCATTTGTTCTTCTTCTAAAACCGGTCTGACCTTAGCGGCTTCTGATCTCCAACGAGTAGCGTACTCGCGGAATGTTTCTGAGGGCTTCTTCTTTAAATTCTGGATGTAGAATACATCTGGTGCATTTTCTGTGTTGAACCTGAACCTTTCCATAAAGTCAGACGCCATACTCACCCAATTCGACCATTTCTTCGGGTCTTGGCTAATGTACCAAGATAGAGCATCTCCTCTCAGACTTCTCATAAAAAGCTTCATGCGAATCCTTTCGTCCTTCCCTTCTCCGACTAGCTTGTCGCAGTATGTTCTCAAGTGGACTCTCGGATCCCCTGTACTATCAAACATCTCGAACTTAGGAGGTTTGTACCCCTCGGACAGTTCGACATCCGGTTGTATGCAAAGATCTTTGTAGTTCAACCCTTCAATCCCCTTACTTCCTTCGACGCCCTGAATTCGGCTAGTCAATTTCTTGAGTTCTTCAGCCAGGATCCTGATGAGTGAGTCTTTATCATCAGACTCGAGTATGCTTGAGATGGGTTGGGTGGAGTGCGACATGGTCTCCATATATATGGGGTGTTATGGTGGGCGTGAAAATGGTCCTTTGTGGAATTCAAAGGTTCAGGGATGAGCAGTGGAGTATTGTTGGATGTGTGGCAAGTATTGTAGTGGTGGTGAGGAGTGGGATGGTTTTGTGGTTTTGGGGTATTTTGTGGAGGTGTGGGGTTCTGGGCATTTGGAAAATTGATATCTGGAGTGGTGAGGGAAAATGACAAGTTTTCTAAATTCTGAACCTGATCAAGTTCCTTTTGAAATTTCAACAACTTTTGCTCGAATTGGGACGCACTTTCTTTGGAGACCTGAGTACCATAAGTGACCTCTACCCGTTCAGTTGAGTTTTCCTTTCTGGTATTGTTCAAATCTTCCGTCTTTCCTTTGTTTCTGCTTCTGATAGGACTAGGAGGAGGAGTGGGTGGAGGGCCCTTTGATCTTGTGGAATATGATGACGATGCCAGAGTACACGAACTAACCTTTGGGGAGGGGAATAAAAATGAAAAATAAAACAAAAGGTAACAAGTTAGTGAGGATTATAAGGAAAATATGTTGCGATATGTAAACACATAGCGCAAGAATGTAAATCGTGTCCTAATTTAGGAGCCTCGTTGTGCCCGAGGTAGGCCTAGCGACAAAGTGATTTGGAGAACTTAGAATGCTAAATGCCTCATTTTATTGATAAAAGTAGACGAATCCCAAAATGATGCTAAATAACAGGAAATAAAAAGTCACTAGTGGCCATAGGCCTTATTACATTTCTTAAAGCAAAAGAACAAGCTCCTATCTACTTGGTCCCAGAAGGACCTTCCCCAGACTCGGTATCGTCGAACAACTTTCCCAGCTCGTGAAGTCCCAGCAATAGGTAGGCTCTAGCTAGATGTTCGTCCTCATTTCCCTCAGCATTTTGGCAATCCTCGATCCTTTTGAGGAACTTCCTTTCTAACTCCAATGCCTCGTTCCAAGTGTCCCAGTCGCTTGTTGGCACTGACAGCCATGTCTTTCCACTCCTCGATGGGTTTTTGATTGGCTTCTTGTATCTCACGGTGCTCGCTTTCACATTCCCGGATCCTTTTGCGTAGTTAATTGTATTTGACCTGTGCCTCGGCCCTTTCATCTATGATCTTGTGGCCCCTAGTAAGTCCTGGCTGACCCAGACCATCATGATTAGATGCCAACCAGCCTGAATAGTATGGAGTACAACCAGCATGGTATCTGTCTGGTTCGATGGTGTCTCTTCCCATGATGATCATGCAATGCCACATATGCTGAGCTTGGCACTTATAAGGATTGCCATCAGCTTGGAAGTCAGCCCAGAAGTGACTCATCATGTCCACCCTTGGTATAACCTGCTTCCTACCAGCCTGTCTCATAACTCGGAGAGGAACATAAGGGTAGGTTCCTCTCAGACCGATTAGTATCAAAAACGGCGCATACCTAGATTGGAAGATGAACTCCTCAGTAGGGAACCAAACGAACATCCATTGTACTTGATCCTCAGTAAGATTTTCAAATAGCTCTAACTATCCCTTGGCGTCTTCTGGCAGGGCAAACATGTTGGGCATGTAGTTCATTCGTTTCGGATGGTGGAAGGCGATATGATCGTCCCAGTCTCTTTGCTGAATTTCCTGTCGGTATTCACCCCTTTAGAGATGCTCCATGAGCCAAAGCTGAAGTAGCAAATTGCAGCCTTCGAAGCGTTCGGCTCCTCGTTGACACTTTTCCAAGGCTCGGTATATCTCCGCAATAATCATGGGCACAATGCTGAATGGTTGCCCCCCAATTCTCTCATTAGAGTTTTGGTTACCATAGCTAGCCTGGTGTGGATCCTTGCTTTTTTCATTGGAAACACTATCATCCCCAAGAAACAGAACATGAAGACAAAGACCCTTCGGTGAATATGCCCCAATGATGTAAGGGCGAACTCATCCGGATAAGTATGGTAGGATTTGCTGTGACCGTACCTCTCGCACAAATAATCAAAGGGAATATACGACTCTTTCAAGCATGTCAAGTCTGGATTCTTCTTTAGACCCATCATTTTGAGGAAACCTCTTCCCTTGCGGTTTTCCGGCATTAACAAACCCGGACTTTCCCATGGTATACCAGCTAATCCTCCAATTTCTTCTAGCAAGGGTGTTATTTCAATGTCCCCAAAGCGGAATACAACCCTACCACAATCCCAGAACAAAGTAGCAGCTTCTATAATCTTATTGTTGGGTTGAATCTCTAGAAGAGAAGATAGATTGCCCATATATTTCCAGACAAGAGTCTGATCACTGGAATGAAGATCCTCCCACCAACTTAGCAATTTTGGGTGGTGTTGGTGACCATGCCGATTCTGGGGACTTCGTGTCTCATATTTCTGTAATATGAAAGGGTTAGGCTCTTACCCCTACCAGACTCGACTATTAAATATCAATAATTGGCATAAAAACATTTAGTTCTCCAAATAAATGCACAGAATGTGATGGTGTCCTTTTGGGTTTTAGGGAAACCCAGTGGACTTTGGACAAGGCTATCGTAAAGAGTCATTATGTGGACAACCTAACTGACTCGGCTAGGTTTTACCATGATGCATGCACAGTTAAATAGAGTAAGGTTTCTATGGGGTTTTAGACTGGTACCCTTGAGCGGACAACTCAAGGGAGAAAGGCACGGAACCGTCGACTACACCGTTGATCGACTGGTTTTACCGCAAATACGCCTTTTCCAGATTTAAAGGGGTGATAATATCGGAAGAGTGCAACCAGTCATTATAAGCGTTACTATGGTATTTTGTTTGGCACGAGTGGAATATGATGTTTAAAACATGCAGTTGCAATAATTAAAACAAGTTGTCACGTATTTGCACGTTCATAAAGTAATAATTACAATAATTTAAAACAGTAATAAAGGTGTGCAGTAAAGGAAAGCAGCAAAGAAATAAGAGAAAGAAACAAGAAACAAGTCAGTTTTTGCAGTAGAAGAGGGAATTAAATGCTTAAATGTATTAAACAAATAAAGGCACATAAGAAATGTAAAGTCACAGTAATAGCTTGAAATGGTAAAAGCCTAAAAGAATTTCCCTAGTAGAGTCACCACGCTGTCGCGCCCCCCTTTTCTCGCGAAATCGGGTTTATGACATTTGGGAGGACAACTCGTTCCCTTTCGGGAATTGGGTTTGAATTGAAGAGTCTCCACCTAATGATTAAAGTGCATTAGGACACTAGGAGGGGTTTGTTTTGAGTACCCAGAGATTGGGTAAGGGCTTGAAATTATACCAAGGGGAAGGTGTTAGGCACCCCTTAAGATCCACTAGTGTGGTTCCCGGCTAAACTATTATTGTGACTTAAATGCACATAGGCAAATAAAGGCTTCAGATAAGAGGGTATTTTCACGTAATGGTTACAAATAGACAAAAGTAAGAAAAAGGAATTAAAAAGAGTTGATGTTCTTGAAAGAAACGGTTTAAAAAGATTTAAAAGAAACAAAGAAAACAAAGGAAAGGGGGGTCCTAGGTTTATTAATAATATGGATCACCCCACACAACATCCGGTAATCACTCCTCAGTGAGAGGCTACACGTGATGTTATTGTGTGGTCATCATATCCATATCTACCCTTTCCCACCCCGTTAAGGTATTAAAGCATGAAATGGTCTCGTTTACTTATTTCATGCTATTACCCGCCCCAATCCTATCATCCACGGAGGTACTTGGGACTACTAATCCTAAAGGGAGGAGGTATTGGGCTTATTTGTGGTTTAAAAAGGTAAAATACTAAGGCAACAAACGAAACACATATAGCAAGTTTGGGAAAGCATATAAACAAATAAAAAGGGCTCAAACAGACCTCCTTTAAACCAAAGAAAGCACATAATGTAGCATGACTTGCATGTACTGTTTAATGTCTGATTAAAACTTAATGGGTTGAGGCAGACTGATTTATTACATAGTTCAGATAAGAAGCCTGAATCAGGCCTGCCTACTGGTTGTAGCATATAAAATCTAATTCAGTTTATAAACTTTCACCCTATGACTTGCCTAAGTGCTGGACGAAGACCTATAGGCGTGATATCTACTGATTCCAGAAATAATGAAGTAAACATGATACATACTGATTTAAGAAAAATCATCTGTTCTTAAAGAAAGGCGAGTTTTAGCAAAAGAGCATGCCTCACTGTTGCTGGTTTTAGACTTATAGGCATAGCTCCTATAGGCATGCTTTCTACACGTTGTTGATTTTAAACCCCTTTTAACAGACATGGTAAAGTTCGAAAACCCTATAAATATGATATCTAGGTGCTGAAATTTATTTAAGGCCTATGAACATGATATCTAATTGCGGTTTATTGATTAAAACCTATAAACATGATTGCCTAATGAAGAATGTATATGCAAGATTCAGAAAGACCTATAGGCATTATTTTCTATATGCATATGCAGGATTCAAATTTCCAGGTAATTATAGACATGGTATCTATATGAGAGAATGCGGAATTCCTACAGACATGGTATCTATATGAGAAATGCAGAATTCAAGAAGTAACCTATAGGCAGGATATCTATATGAGAGTGCAGAAATTCAGAAATAACCTATAGGCAGGATATCTATATGAGAGTGCAAAAATTCAGAAATACACCTATAGACAGGATATCTACCCTTCACATAGTTATCCCTCCCTTTTCACTAGCCATCCCAAGAGTTTATTACAAAATTATTGCAGCCAAGAAAAAAAGAAAAATACATCAGAAATTAAAAGGTACAACCAAGGAGAGCCTGATTCAGACTTCCTGTCTAAAATATGAAGTAAACCAACTCCAAGAGATCATATTTTAAAGCCTTTGTCCCATTTGGATGTGTCAGAGTTCCCTAAGAATTTCATAAGAAATTCGGGCAGTGCTTACACCCAAATGTATCACCAGATTAAAACATAGTGCAGTGTGGAAGGGCCAGCCCTCAGGTGTCCAAGTTCAGAGGGAACTCAAGGTCCCAAGGCAAGGCTCACAAGAGGGGGCAGAACTTAGGAACTAAGAGGGAGTGAAAGTGCAAAAGTAGAATTCTGAAATGGGAAAGGGAAAATGGGAATAACTTAAAATCAGTACACATAAGGGTGAAGGGGAATGAGGGAATTTGCAAAAGCAAAAGAAAAGCAGGCCGATGGGCACACCCAACAATGGGAGATGCTGGCACACCCTCCAGCCTGTTTGCTTAGAGGTTAAGACCCCATTGGTTCAAATTTAATTCATGGGCAACAAGTCACATTTCCATGCCTTAAGTAATAACTCTAAAACACATAGGGGTAAGGGGATAGGGAGCAAGGATTCACAGCAGAAACAAGCAGAAAGATATGAGAATACTAACTTAAATATTGAACTTTACAGAAACAGTAAAGTTGGCATGGATATAGAAGCTGTAAATGAACACATTGTGATGATACTGAAACTTGAATTAGGACATACCAGTTTCAAAGAAACAAATAGAGAAAATAAAGTAGTTTTGTAGAAGCCACAGTGCAGACAAGAAGAGAGAATACTATTATGTGTAAATAAGAGTTCAAAAAGATTGTGAAAGTGTGTTCTGTCTGTGAAGAGGGTTGTGCCTCTTATAGTGTAAAATCAGGCATAAATAAGGTAAGAAAATAGTTGAGGAAATGATTGCCAATCAATTACACAAGACTCCCTTTAATTAAGGGATTCAGATTCAAAACGGGTAAAAACCATTTAAGGAAAGAAATTGAATAAACACTTTGTGCAAAGCATGCAATTAGGGGCAAATATATAAAAGGTTATTTTAAGGACGTGGTTTTGAAGTACACGGTTGTACAAATAAGGTAAGAAAATCAATTAGTAGCCAGTAAATCAAATGGTCAGGGATCTTGTAATTACTGATCCATGAATGAACCAGGTCATAAAAGCTGAGAAGGTTTTTGAAATTAAGTCGAGTCATGAGGAAAATCAGCAAACAAGGAAGGACAATCGATTAGTCCTATTCAAAAGGAAGTTTGAACTAATTGCAAATTTGAAAGTCACTTGAGAGGGAAGTGCATCATATATAAGGATCATGTGAGCATGTTAAGCATGAAAGAAAGAAGAAAAGAGATTGTCGTGTCATTGTGAAATCAGTAGGAAAATCCAGTGTAGAAGAGTTTAGTAAAAAGCCAGAATTATATGAAAACAAAGATGTCCCAACTCAGTTCAGAGACTCGAAGTTAGTCTGAAAGAATTAGGGATTTTTTGAAATAAGAACCTAGTCAAGCAAACCACAAAGCAGAGATGAGAGGGCAAGCAATTGAATCGAAACATGTTTAGAGGTTTCAGAAAAGAACTGAAACTTCCAACATGCTTCTTTCAGCAACAGAACTCATGAGTAACATGCAAACACAGTAGAAGGGTTCAAAGCAAATAGAGTGAAGAAACTAATTCGAAGCATAATGAGAAAAGACTGATAAGAACAGTAGAAAAGGCATGCTTAAGAAGATCTTTTAGAAGAAACTTAAACAGAGCTCAGTAGAAGGAAAATAGTAAGAACACTTAAGAACACAATAGAAAAAATATAGTAGGAGAACATACCAGAACATGGTAGAAGAAAATACGAGAACACAGTAGAAAAGCATACGAAAACATAGTATAGGAAAACACAGTAAGAGATGCATACAAGAACATGGTAGAAGAAAATACAAGAACACAGTAGAGGCAAATACAGATGAAAGACAAAGAAAGTCAGAAAAACACTTAAACACTTTCAGAAAAACCCTAGATCGGAAAAGAAAGATTTTAAAAGTAGTTTTTTTCTTGAAAGAAGAGTCAGGAAAATTGTTTGAAAACTGAAGGAAAGCATAGATACATAATGGATCTAAAGGAATCGGAGAAACCTCGAAGGTTTAGGGTTTCAGAAGAACCCTAGAAATGAGAAAGGCTTTGAAAAGTCACCGATCTGAGTCAGAGAGGTCAGAATCAGGCTCACATAATCATGGTACGTCGGAGCAAGGCCGGAGATGACCGTGGAACTCGAATCGATAGAGGTCTGGACACAACCCTTCATGGTCGAGTCATGGAGCTTCAGTTAACCAGGCGTAAAGAGCCATAGGTGGCTTGGTAGGTGGTGAAACCACCATGGATCTAGGTTAGAAGGTGGCCGGAGAAGGTGAAAAGGATTCATCGAAGGGGAGGGGATGGGGGAAGGTTCTAGAGAGAACCAGGGGTTAGAGAGATAGAGACGAGTGAGGGGAAATGAGAGGTATGGGGGGGGTCATTTGATTAAAAAAAGGTAAGGGCGGATCTAGACCGTTGATCAAAATTGATCAACGACCAAGATCTGATCCGGGTTGGGCCGGGTATTTATAGGAATTGGGCTGGGTGATTTGGAAATTGAAATTGGGTTGGACTAGGAGTGCAAATTAGGCTGAAATTGAAAATAAAATCTGGCTAGGTTTTAAATAGCCACTTTTCCCCATTTATTTTATAAAAATAGCAAATTAATTTCTAGAAACAAATTAAAGGTACTAAATTAATTAATAATATATAAATATTAAATTAAAAATACTGGAATCAATTTTGTAATTATAAACGCAATTAAATCTAAAATAGGCTAATATTGCAATTATATACATATTAGCTTTAAAATACTAAATAAATTTGTAAAAAAAATGTGCGAAAATTACCTTAGCTATATTGTAGTGTAAATATGAGAATTAAATAAATAAATTACCAAAATGCCAATTGAACACTTATTGGGTTTTTCTTGATAAAATAAGGCAATAAAATTGATTTTAAAAGCCTTTAAGATTAAGGAAAAATAATAAAAATATTTGTAAATACTTATATATGCATATATGTGCTATTTTGAAAGTATTTTGTATATAAAATATATACAGGGAAGAATTAGGTATCAACATCGGGTAGGGTTAATTGGGGTCAGGGTCGGGTTTTAATTGAAATTGGCGTTTGGATCCGCGAAGGCAATCGCTCGGATGTTCCCCTAACCCAACCCGGGAACGGACCGGAGGGAACCGCAGCATGGGGAATGTCCGCGTCTCGTCGCAAGGCTCATTTTGAGTTGTGGGTCATAAGGCGGGCAGCTTTATCTGATCAAGGGCCGGGGCACAAGGGTCCTGGTACTATCCAGGTGCGAAGAACCCCGGAGGTGACTGCTGGAAATTGGGGTCAAATTTGGGGTCAGATTTTAGGCTAAAATTGAAACGAATTGGGCTATTATTTAAATAGCCAATTTTTCCCTTTTAAAATTAAAACAAATAGTAAATTAATTTCTGGGAGTAAATTAAAGGTACTAAAATAATTAATAATATATAATAATGAAAATAAAAAATACTGGAGTCAATTTTATAATTATAAACACAATTAAATCTTGAAATATGTTAATATTTCAATTACATGCAATTTAGCTTAAAAAATATTAAATAAATTTTTAAAAATATGCAAAAATTATGTTAGCTTTATTTTAGTAAAAATATGAGAATCTAATAAGTGAATCACCAAAATGATGAATTTGGGGACAATTATTGGGTTTTTTTGATAGAATAGGGCAATAAATTGATTTAAAATCTTTGAAAATTAAGGGAAAATAATGGGACCTTGGGACATGCTTATATATGCACATACATGCTATTTTCAAAGGTATTTTGCATATAAAAAATATAAAAAAAATTGGGTATCAACAATGATCTCTTCCTTATTATTCAACCAAGCTCAACACAACTTCTTGCATCTACAACAAGTGAAATGATATTGCCGTTAACATATAATGTCGTATCATCGTATTTGGCTAGTCGCATGACTTAAGGAAAATCGGGCAGCAACTCCCCTATTTTAATACATCCCAAAGACTATTAAGGGTCATCAATAGCCCAACAACAACAAATATAACCAACACTAGCAACAACAACAATATAATCAAATATGAGTTTCTCTGATTATCTTAACAATCATATTGAGCGGCAAGCTCATTTTTTACTCATAATAAGATATAAATTGAATCCAACTCTTATTCCGTAAATTAGTTTACGACCTTCAGAACATCATTCTTATATGTACCATATTATTTCTAGTTTAAAACCTCCACAAAATGCCTTCCAAAACAGCCTCATACGTCTAGCACCTTAATTTTTATCGTCAATCACTTTTTTTCATATTTTCTTCTTCAATCAACTTAATTAATACCTAGGTAAACTTAACAACAACAGCCAAAACATTATCAAATTATTTCTTACAATTTTTAGCCATCACAAACCATATTTTTAACCACAAAACAGTTCAACCAAAAAGACAACTATATCCCATGTTCCTTCAAGTGCATCTTATGATTTTTCAGTCAAACAACACAACCAACACAGGATTAACCTTAGGCACAATCAAGAAAATGTTATACATATCTTGGACATCAACTACAACTCGAAACCTCATCCCAATTTAGCTCACAATATCCCTCAATCACACCACAACATCATAGAAGTATTCTCTTATAGTCTTTAACACCTTTGATGAGGATTTGTGTTGATTTCTCTTGAGTTTAGTTCTTAGAACCTTGGACAAGTTTTTGGAGAGTTTGAGAATGTTTTTCAGTAATTTATCTCTGGATATTGACTAAATATAATGGATAAAGACAACTTATAAGCCCACCGCCTCACTTCTCCAAGTAGGTGGGTAAGCTGCCTGCTTGGCAGCTTGAGCAGTACCAATTTGGACACTTGTATCTCTCTACTCCTATATCGAATTGACAAACGGTTTGCAGCGTTGGAAACTAGACACATAGGGATTTAATTCCATATAAATATATCCATGTAACTCTTAATATATTGGGAGAAAAACTGCATCGCAACTTGGCCTATAAACCTGCCAGTTTCTCCGAAGTGCGGCAATGTGACTTGGTGACCCTTAATTTAAAAATCCATATTTCTCTACCCCGATGCCGTATGAATAAATGGTTTAGATCATTGGAAACTAGGTTCCAAGACCTTTATTTTGGTATGATATATGTCTCAAAATGACATCATAAAGCTTACAAATTTAATTTCTCAAAACGGCTCGTTACAAGGCAAATCTTAACTCGATATTTCCGGAAGTTAAATCCAATTTTTCCAAAACATTATATTTTATATCCAAACATCATATATAGTCATATTATGACTTTAAACTCATTCAATCATGATTAACAAGTCTCATATTCATTATACGTCCCCTTAGAACGCACAGGATGTAACACCAAACTTGTCGACTTTCGACAAAACTTATCTTCTTTAATTCGTTTAGCTTCTAAGCCTTCCAACCATCTTGGTACTTGTTATGCATGATCTTAAATACTATTAACTTCCATGGTAACATGATTAACTTACTTTATAAATTTTTCAAAGATGATTTCATTTCTGAGCTTACATCAATTGACTTACGACGTACTCTTAAGTATGAAAACATGGGGTGTAACATCGTACTCAACATCTCACTGTTGCAGCGTGCAACCTGATCCACACATGATACCATTGCAGCATGCAACCCGATCCAAACATCATACCCATGGCGGCGTGCCACCCAATCCTCACATAACAATTAATAAGGAAATATCCATCGAGCCATAGTGCTCATCCCTAAGAAATGCCCAAATATCGACTACAAGAACGGCAAGTGCGTAAATACGACCCTTGGGGAGACGGATAGTGCCACGCGCTACAAAAACTCAAGCACGATTAAGGTGCAATAAACGACATGTATCTAGAGAGCCATCGTGCTCATATAACACCAAGAAATATCTAGAGAGCCATCTTAGTTAGTCAGGAATATCTTCAATATACATAATCTTGTCAGGATTTACTTCAATTCCTCTTTGAGAAACCAGGAAACCAAGAAATTTTCTGGACCCAACTCCAAAAATGCGCTTCTTAGGATTAAGCTTCATGTTGTACCTCCTCAATTTGTCGAATGTTTCCTAAAGATGGGTCAAATGATGGCCTGCACTAAGAACTTAACTAACATATTGTCAATATAAACCTTTATGATTTTTCCAATTTGACGCTCAAACATCTTATAACAAGCCTCTAATAAGTGGCTCCGGCACTTTTAAGCCCAAAAAACATCAGAGTGCAGGCAATATGTCCCAAAAATTATGATAAATGAGGTTTTTTCTTGATCCACCAGGTGCATCCTAATTTGATTATACCCAGAGTATGCATCAAGAAAACTAATCGGCTCATGATGGTCGATGTTTGGCAATGTAAAAGAATCCTTAGGGCAAGCCTTATTTATATCTTTATAGTCTATACACATTCTAAACTTATTATTCTTTTTGGGTATAACTACACGTTACCTAACTAATCAGGATAACTTATTTCATGAATTGAACCTATATTGAGCAACCTGGTTACCTCTTCTTTCATAAAACTATTCCTGACCTTGGCAATCGACCGTTTTTTGGTTTATCAGAGGGAAATTGAGGTCCAAACTTAACTTGTGGATAACTACTTCTAGTGGAATACCTGCCAAATCTAAATAGGACCATGCAAAATAATCATTGTTAGTTTTAAGAAATTCAATAATTTTAACCTTGAGTTCGGGGCTCAACCCCATTCCCAAGTAAACCTTCCTTTTTGGGAATTCTGTAAACAAAATGATTTTTTCAAGATCTTCTACGGTTGTCTTTGTTGCATCTATTTTTTTCGGTACCTGGAAAGATCTGGGTACCTAGTATACATCAGATATTTCTTCCTCTCCATCATCTTCTACCAGTACCATAGGGGAAGTTGATATCGGTTCATGTACTTGCTATTTGTTGATTTCCTTCCCCTTGATGTTAGATATGGTGACAACATTCATTTACCTTACAGCAGGTTGATCACCTCTAATCTACTTAATCCCATCCGGCATTGAGAACTTTAGCAATTGATGGTATGTTGATGGCACAACTTTTATTACGTGGATCCATGGCCTACGATGAATCACAATGTAGCACATATCTCCATTCACAACTTCAAACAACATGGACTTCGTCACTCCTTCGACATATGTAGGCAACACGATCTCTCTTCGGGTTGTTACACTTGTTAAGGTGAACCTAGACAGAAGCTTTGCCACTGGAACTATGTTTCTGGTTAGCTTTGCTTGTTCCAAGAACTTCATTGTATGAAATTGGCTGAACTACCTGGATCAATCAACATACGTTTAATTTTAAAAATCTAAAACATTTAAAGATATTACTAGAGAATCATTGTGCAGGAAAATAAGGTCGTCCGCATCTTTCTTCGTGAAGGTGATTTCATCATCTTTCGATGCTTCCTGTATTCTCTTGCCATGAGTGATTTATATTTTCGTCTATTTAGCTACCGAAAACGTCACCCCTATTTACTTCAACCCTAACAAAAATCCCGCAAAGGTCTATCGTTGACAAATTGCAATGCACGAGTGAAATATCATTCGTTCTCCTAAAACAATTGTTGTGGGCACCGCACAAAGTGTACTCGATCGGTAAATATATTTCACCATAAAGAGTAAATTAATTGACGTTGAGCAACAAGCACAAGGAACATACAGTGAGACAAAGGTAAAATTGGGTTTAAAAAGTGATTGGGAGAAAACCCCACATGATTCACCATACATACCAGAATTTTAAATTGACAATAAGGTTGAAAATATTACAAGTAAAGTATGCTTTTGGGTCCTAGACTACCCGAACTTAGGCCTAATAGTAGCTACGCACAGGCTCTCGTCACCTTGTGCGTATGTAGCCCCTACAAATAGGAGCACATATTGATTTATTTTACCTATGGGGTAAATTCTTTCTTACAAGGTTAGAGAGGAGACTTACCTCGCTTTGAAGTTCCATAACCGGCTTTCGAGCCCTTCAACCAATTCGAATCAATACTCAACACTCCAAAACTTGGCATAGATGATGAAAATGGAGCTCCAAAATAGCTCCAAGACCAGCTCCCATGGAAAAATATGAAGTGAAAATGGCCAAGATCTCGTTTAAAATAACTCACTGCCTAGGAGACCCTCCTTCACGAACGCGTCAATACTCTCGCATTCCCGAAGGCCAACTTGCACTGCCTCCATAATCCTCTCTAGCGAACGCGGCACGACCCTCGCGTTCGCGAAGCGATACCACGTCCAGCTCCAAAAATCACCTTTCGCAAACGCGAGTCCCAGCTCACGAACGCGTAGCTTCACCAGGCGACCCCTTTGCGAACGCGGTGCACCCTTCGCGAATGTGAAGGCTAAAAATCCATAGGCTGAGTTTCCCTTTCGCGAATGCGATGAACCAACTGCGAACGCGAAGTACAAAAATCTGGTGCCAACAAATTTTTCTTCGCGTTCGCGAAGAACAACAGTAGAACCAAATAACTGATGTTCCGAATTGATCCGAAACCACCCCAAAATACACCCGAGGCACCCGGGGACCCCGTCCAATCACACAAACCTGTTCCAAAACATCATGCGGATATGCTCGAGGCCTCAAATCACATCAAACAATGCATAAACCATGAATCACCCTCCAATTCAAGCTTTATGTACTTTCGAACTTCAAACTTCTACATTCGATGCCGAAACCTATCAAATCACGTCCGATTGACCTCAAATTTTGCACATAAGTCATATTCGACATTATGGACCTACTCCAACTTCCGGAATTAGAATCCGACCCCGATATCAAAAAGTCCACCTCCGGTCAAACTTCTCAAAACCTTCAAACTCCTAACTTTAGCCAAATGACTCCAAACTACGGACCTCCGAATCCACTTCCGGGCGCGCTCCCAATACCAAAATCACTATACGGAGCTATTCCCAGACTCGAAATCCAAACGGACATCGATGACACTAAAATGTACTGCAACCCAAATTTATGAAATTCTTCCCAAAATTCTAACTTCCACAATAGGCGCCGGAATGCTCCCAGGTCATCCAAAACCCAATCCGGATATACGCCCAATTTCGAAATCATCATATGAACCTGTTGGAACCTTCAAGTCCCGATTCTGAGGTTGTTTACTCAAAATAAACCCTTAGTCAGATTCTTCCCACTTTAAGCTTCCGAAAGGAGAATTCTCTTTCCAAATCAACTCTGAACTCCCCGAATTTCAATTCCGACTACGCGTACAAGCCATAATACCTGAAGTGAAGCTGCTCATGGCCTCAAACCGTTGAACGATGCGCTAGAGCTCAAAACGACCGATCGGGTCGTTACACTTATACGATGAATTTGAAAAAAAAAAGAATTGGTTTATTAAAATTCTTAATGTTACCTTATGCTAAATTTTTAATATTTAATTCTAATTAGATTTTTTCTATAAGAATTCTCTTTTTCAAAATAGTTAAAAAATCGAATGGGTGGAAAACATTCATGGAAGACATGTTCCAAACAATTAAAAAAAAGGAAAACTTTTGTAAATCTCAAAGAATTAACAATAATTATATACCAAAAAATCTTAAATTCAAATAATTTCTTAGGAACTACAATTATTTTTTAAATCAAGAAACTCACTTATATTTAGCTTAATTTATCATTATTTTAAAAAATTTAAAAAAAAATCATAAATTATCTTATTGGAATCACTGATAATTTCTGAGTTATAATTGATTTTTTCTCAACATTTGAATAAATATAATAAATAATTTAAAATTTGAAAGCTAAAGATATAATATAAAATATTATTATTAATGAAATATTCTGATCAATTTTATTGTAACAGAGTAATTTCATATACGAAAACGTAAAACATTTTAAAAAGTGGATCACCTCTCCAAGAACCCCATACTTTCTCTTTCTTTAATATTTTAAATTCTTTCCTTTATAAATTTTGTTTATTATTTTTATATAATTATGTGTAAGATTTATATAAGGCAAAAAATCCAAATATGTATTTAGTGCTCCAGCTAGTTCGCCTCTGGTTTTAACTCTTTTTTCTTTTTAGGTTCTGCAGCCAATTCAAAACTTTGATGAGCTACATCTCCTTAAACTGAGCAAAATAAAACAAATATATCCATCTAAAATTCATACTAGATCTTTAGCTCTTGTCTGAATATTTGACTCGTCTAAATTAAAACTAGTGAACTGGATGGAATTTTTTATTTAAAGGTCCCTTCAGTTTGAGGTGGTTTATTTTCGTCCATATTGTATTATCTTGAACATATATTGCCTTTTAAGTTTGCAAAAACTAAGGGGTCGTTTGGTACAATGGTTAGATAAATTAGGATATCTCATGGATAGAATATCCATGGAATTAGTTATCCCACCTTCTATATAAAATAGCTAATCCCACTATTTTAGTATAAGACCTATTCCGAGAGTTGCTAATACCTTAACTAAATATATGATAAATACAATCACAAATTCTATCCTGGGATTATTATATATCCTTATCATTGTACCAAAAAGGCTCCTAAATACTTTTGGACAAAGCGCAACGCACATTGCTTTGATGAATGAATCTGCAAGTATTTCAAAATAATCAATTGAATGTTCAGGTAATAGTGAATACCAAGTTAGAACTCCCTTAATAGGGTTTCGTCAAATTTCTTTAGCAAAACAGATTCGATCGCATGCAGTGCCAAATCATTTCCCTTTACAACCGTAATGTAAATTGTGATGTGCTCATGTGGATCCAAAGTTCCATCGTATTTTGAAATATCCGGCATCTTGAACCACTTTGGAATCAACTTCGGCGGCGCACTTGGTTTGAAAGGTAACAAAGTATACTTCTTTGAATCAGGCCCTTCAATAGTGGAGGTACCCCCAGGATCTAATCCATCTGAGTGTTGAATTCTTTAGCGTTTTGATCCATTCGATCATTCATTTTCCTTATGAACACGGTTTTAAAAGGATCATATGTGTCGTTATTATTTCCGGATACACTGCCTGCACCACTTGCTTGATTATCATCAGATCTGAACTCTTCCCTTGAAGAGATGTTACTAGTTATCTGCGATATCTGATTGCATGTACACTATGAGGGGCTCGAGCTCCTTCGATGGAATTATTTGAGGCACCCAATAGTGCTTGCTAGAGCTCAGTCATTATACAATCATGTCTTGAGATATGATTCATGATTTCCCTTTGCTGAGCTCTCAAAACTTTTACCGCCTCGATAACGGATTCATCATCCATATCATCAGGGTTAGGCTCCTCGTCTGCCGAGTATTTTGCTATTCGCGGACCGGAGTTGTCTAATTTCCATTGATGCGAGTTTTTGGTCGAATCATCCTGTTGATCTCCACCATGGAAATTATCCTGGTGCTCATTGTTTGTTCCAACATTGAGTGAGTTGTTGACATTGTTAGGTGCCATATCTGTTTTTCGCTTTACTAAAGAACAACTTCAAAGTACGTTAGTAAAGGTGAACGGATCAAAGTAATACGACAATTGTATATACCCCACGGTGGGCGCCAAACTATTATCCTTAAAATGGTATAGTTGATAATTCTAACGTGATTTATAGAAACGTGAATTAAATTGATCCGCGAATATAAAGTAATGAAGAGCAAAAGTAAATAAATTAAGAATATTTGAAGAAAAATACAAGCCTGAATTTGAATTGAATTTCTCTGGAAGCAAAAATAATATCAAGAACAAAATGCTTATCAAAATGATGTTAACAGAATAATAAAGTGATATTAGCATTTTTTTTTATACAAATATTTTGTGTCCGTCGGTGTGTACAAATTTTTGTATTTATAACTAAATGAGGGGAGAGATCCCTAAATCAAGCTTCTCTTTAAGGTGAATAAAGACCCATCTTGATAGCTGCATAATGGTTGGGTGTAAATGCTAGGATTTTTCGGAACGATTGTTCCTTTAGTGCTGCCTTCTTCAATTGGTATCTTGCTTTCAAATTCTTCTCTCCGGTCTTGATGTTTTCGGAACTCATTTAACACCGATCACATGGTTGAATCCGGTGTCAACTATTTGCCGATTTAGTTCCTATGTGTTGTTACTTCCACGTGTTCACTTGACAAACATCCACCAGCCATCTGATAATTTTACCCTATACAACGTGATTGCTCTCTGAAACGCTTAATGTAACACATGTTACATATCCCAGTTCACAAGGTAATCCTTCTATAACCTAATCTGTAACTGACTAATGGCTGTTGTCATTTTTCTTCTGACATTTGTTATATTAATCGATTGATGATTTGATGAGAAAATACAATTAAATCAAGTAAACCAAGTACGTTAATTTTAAAGATCCTTAATTAAGACATGGCCAGCTGCATATTTCTGTTTGCATCACATGTATGGTCGATACTCCAACATTGGAAATAAAACATCATCTTACCTAACAAATTAATCAGCAATCGAGAAAGAACTAAAAAAAGAGATCATGTCTCTGACATCAGTCTGTTATAACATACAACCGACAAATTAATTTCAGTATCTAACCTAACTATATGTTTGGCGCCTCCCCTTCAACAAAAGGTACTGTAACTAAAATATGCATTTTAACGTTTTCTAACCAATTTAAAGTAACATACCAAAATTAATCCTTTATATGCTTTGCAAGTATAACAGTACGTACAGAAAATCCAAATTTTCTATAAGCGTTGGCAAGCTAGGGTCTAGTCTAGAGGTACAGCCCGGATTTGAAGAACTATGAGTTGTGAATTTACCATCGAACTCATTTATATTTCTTCTTAATTACTGTATTCACATTTAAATATTTTTATATATATTTACTAATCTTTTTTTAAAAAAAAATATAAAGTCGAAGCAAAAACTACTTAATTCATCCAAATATGTAGTTACTGCTCTCGCTAGTTTGCCTCTAGTTTTAACTCTTTTTTCTTTTTACGTTCTGCAGCCGATTCAAAACTTTGATGAGCTACATCTCTTTAAACTGAGCAAAATAAAACAAACATATCCATCTAAAATTTATACTAGATCTTTAACTCTTGTCTGAATATCTGAATCGTCTAAATTAAAACTATTGAACTGGATGGAATTTTTTATTAAAAGGTCCCTTCAGTTTGAGGTGGTTTATTTTTGTCCATATTGTATTATCTTGAACATATATTGTCCTTTAGGTTTGCCGGGCCGTTTGGTACAATGGTTGGATCAATAAGAGTATCCCATCCAAGATATTTATGAAATTAGTTATTCCAACTTCTATATAGTACTATAGCTAATTCCACTATTTTAGTGTAAGACCTATTCCGAGAGTAGCTAATACCTATAACTAAATATGTGATAAATACAATTACAAATTCTATCCCGAAACTATTATATATCCTTATCCTTGTACCAAAAATGCTCCTAAATACTTTTGGACCAACTGACGGTAAAAGAAATGTAACATGCTTTTCATTTTCCAAGTACTAGAGTGAAAAAAGATTACAATAGAAATCTTCTTTCCCAATTTTAGTTTTTCCTGCAGTATCAGCACTATTAGGTACGCCAAAACATATAACTCCGAACACGGGAATCCTCGCAAAATTGAAAAAATAAACTACGAATGGGAGAAAATGACAACATTTCGGTTAGCTTTAAATGATTTATTAAGGAATTCCGTCAACTGAACCAAAAGTGCTCTCAACTTTTGTTAAAAAAAGACTATATATGTGGTCAAAGTAATACAATTGGGGCGAAATAGACTTATCCGCAAACTTGAGGGACCATTTGGGTTAAAAACTCAAATAGAATGCATAGCATTAGACTTATTTATATACATGTACAAAACGTCGAAGCATCTAAATCTAAATCTAAATCATACATCATATATGTGTATGTGTATACGCCACCAGCTTGTTTTATTTCTTGTTGTGGATGAGAATGGAAATAATTTCTGGTCTAGACGAATGCTGAGTCAAATACACATGTAACATAATATATGTTACAAACAATGCATATTGTCTATTAGTGAATGTCTCACTAGCTAGCTTATTGAACCTTTCAAGGGGCACAATTATTAGGATTAGTATAAATGATGCAAATAATCGGAAAAAATAAAAAGTGACATAACCAATTAGTTAAATAATATTAGCGACATAACCTATTAGGATTAGTTAAATATTAGCGACATAACCTATAGGATTAGTAAACTATCAAATTTGTTGCTTTTCATGTTTTTAAATTTACAAATTTAGTGGTTAGGTGAGTGATTGAGGCATAAATCACTTTTAAAGTGCTATTTAAGAAGTAGCACTTTTTGACCAATTGAAGCAAAAGTGCAAAAGGTGAAAAGGAAAGAAGGGACCATCTAGTTCTTATTATTGCCACTGTTCTGCAGCCTGCTTCACGCTGATGTTTACGTCTCGTTTTACTTTGTAAAAACTTTATATCACAATTTTTAATATTACATTATAGTGTTGAAATTATATGTTTTTATGTACACAGTCATCCAGTGTATATTATATACATTTTGACTTTAGAATTGTATGAATGAATATGTTGTGTACGTGTATGTCTCTGGCACTTTCAATAACTAGTCGTAGGGTACGCGCTTTGCACGTATACCTTGTATCAATGAGTATAATCTTAGAAAATTTCATCTAATAATTTCCCATATTTTGTTTTTTTCTTAATTATTTTCCTTTATTTATTTATTACACTTAGCTATGTTATTATTCTAATTTTTATCTAAAAAAAACTATACTTCATAATCTTAAAAAGAATAAGTCATCCACAAACTTGACTTATAATGAGTGATGTCATTAAAGTTGAACTTTATTATTGGATCAGGTTATATGCAAACTTAACAATGTTAAAATAATAGATTACTTTTTTAATATTTAAATAATTTTTTTTATTTTTCAACCTTTATTTTTTGTGATTCCATTTAGCTGCTCATATTTTTTTAACTTATATTTTATTTTCTTCATTTAGCATATATAATTGTGCTATAATTCTAGTTTTGAATTATCTTCCTAATATTGAAAATAATGAATCATTAATAAACTTAGCATATACAGTGAGTGATGTCATTAAAGTAGAATCATTGTTGAATGAGGTTATAGACTTATGTTTTCCTTTTATTTTAAATTATATTTACTTAAATTATGTTGAAAGTTATTTCATGTTATGTTGTAATTTTACATAAGATTATTATCTTAATTTTTTTGAATTTTGAATTTATATTATTTTTTCGCTTTACATTTGCTTAATATTATTCACTTATTAATTCAGATTGCATGCCATTCAATTTTCAGTTAGAATTGATAAATTCATTTTTCGTAAAATATTTGAGTAATATTACGGCATTATATTTATAAATATTAATCATTTTATAAATCATGAGGTCCATGACATTCTTACAAAATATGTACTTTTAGTTTTTATAATTGATTAAAATAAAATATTACTAATTTAAAAAAATATATCAATTATTTTTAAAATATTAGTTACAAATATATGATTTTTAATTAATATATTTTCAAGAAAAAATATTTATCTTAAATGTCAAATTTAATATAATTTATAAAGGCATACATTTGTTAAATTATAGCTTTTAATTTTTGATAATTACCTTTATATTTAAAATTTAATCTAACTATGTAATTATGCTTGTGCAATCAAACAGTATACTTGTAATTATACTATAGTTATATTGTGACAAATAAACAGGTCTCATAATTACATTATTGTGTAATTAATCACACCAATTTCAATTATCTTATGGCTTTCCAAACATACCCTAAGTAAATATTTCCTAGTTGATTTTAATCCTTAAAGGTAAAGTGTTGGACAAGTTATTCCACCCCTAACATGATTAATGGGATGATTCTATTTTAGTCCTACTTTATAGATTGACAAACTATAATTACTTTGTCCATTGTAAATAATGAAATAATTTTTACAAATAAATTCTTACTCATTTTTAAAATCTATAGAAGTTCTTACATAGTTTAAATAAAAAGATTATTAACAATTTTTTAGATTTCAAAGTCTTAACATTATAAAAATAATTAATCTTTTATTAATTTCAAAGTTCTAAAGTTTCCTTGTTTAAAAAAGCTCTTATTTTATTGTTTCTGTGTAAAGTAAATTATAAATGCATACAAATTTTGAGAAATCCGCGTGCGGATTGTTGCCCAAGTTAAGCAAAAAGATAGCGGACAATATTAGGAAAAGTCATAGTTGATGTTTTAAATATTAAGCCTTCCTACACGGAATGATTTAATAAGGAATTTTTTTATTGTTATTATTTTGCCTTTACAAATATGTTATATTATATAATTTAAATATGGAAGGATTCAATACATAAATTTAGTGGATTTTAAAATCCTAAATATTAAGAAAATAATTAAATAATTATTTCTAAATATAAGAAAAATAATTAAATGACGATTTTGTCTAGTAAGGAAGCTATTTTTAGAAGGATAAAAAGACGAACGATATTTCGTCAAGTGCCTTCGTGTTTTTAATATAATACAAATATTGTTTTGGAAGCAATTTATAAATTTTATTCATATAATTGTCAGAACTAGTAAAATATTAGCGACACAATCTATGCTATCAGGATAACTAAAATATTGCTTTGTTGCTTTTCCTTTTTGTTTAATCTACAAAATTAGTGGTTAGGAGAGTGATTGAGGCATAAATCACTTTCTTTAGTGCTA
Organism: Nicotiana sylvestris; assembly: GCF_000393655.2. Lineage (NCBI taxonomy): Eukaryota > Viridiplantae > Streptophyta > Magnoliopsida > Solanales > Solanaceae > Nicotiana > Nicotiana sylvestris. Next base: position 47,930,018 of record NC_091064.1, read on the forward strand.
ATAAAAAGTAGCACTTTTTTCCCGAATGGATTCAAAAGTGCAATGGTGAAAGTGAGAGAGCGGACCATCTCGTACTTATTATTGCCATTATTGATTACCGGCCACCATAAGAAATGGTCCTATTTTTTGGATAAAGAGTCTATATATCCATGAAATATTCAGTTTTTCTAGACAAATTTGGTGGATATTTTGTTGCTTTTTCCTTTCCTCAAACGTCAAAATAGTATTGGCTTCTTCTAGCTGTGGAATCTTCTGGATAAACAATGGCCAAAATATATGTGGTGTTTGTGCCACCTCAATGGATCAAATATATGCGTTACGAACAACTATTAAGTAATACACTAGTAGTAATCTTATGTATGGACCAGGTTGATTCGAGTTTCATTAAAACCAAATCAAACTAACTATATTGGTTTGGATTGGTTCCGATTTTGTCGGATTTTTCTGGTTTTTCGGATTTTTTGTTACTTAAATATTATTTTATTCTTACTTTGTTAAATTTTTGATAAGTAAATATATGTTTAGTAAAAATATAAAAAATTGACAAATATATTATCTATTAAAATATTCTTATGAGAGAATTTTCTTAGTAACAACATAACAGTTATTTTTTTTAAGTCAACTGACAATAATGTTTCGTTGATGCACACTAAGGTTAACCGAATTTAGTAATTAAACATAAAAATCAATATGATACCTAAATAATAATGATCACTTCACATCCAAAAAGATATAACAATTTAATAGATCTTAACATATTATGAATATGAAAGAACAAAGAGATTGACGCATTTAAGTAATACTTGATGAGAAAGTGATCATACAACCCATTATTTAAGGTTAATAAATATGGAGCACTTCATATACTATTAAATATTATATCCCGCAAGAGAATCCCAAATATTTCTAGATATTTTTTAAAGAAAATTCTATATAAAATCTTAAAATTATATATAAAAATTATATATTTATATGTCCGTTTGGTTCGGGTTTTTTTACTCAATACCAAACCAAACCTAGTCGGATTTTTTAATCGATTTGGTTTGACTTTTCGATTTGGTGTGGTTTTCCGGTTCGATTTGTACACCCCTACTCTTATGTATTATCTAATACTAGCAAGTAGCAAGTTATAAATTACTTTAATTTATTTGTATATTACATATTACTTAAGTAGTTTCGTCTTTATGAGCTTGCTGATATCCGAATAAAGAAAAAAAATTATGATAGGTTGATATAATCAATGTAAAATTACTCACTTCATAAAAAAAATATTAGTAATAGAATTCGTTGGAACAAGCTCATCACCTGGGCATGCACCATAAGAGGCAGGGGCGGATTTAACGATTCAACTGAATCCAGTATTTTCGGCGCGGGCCATAAATTTATGTGTAAAATTTACTAAAATTATAATAAATAGTAGATATGAATCCATCACTTTAAAAATATAATGAGTTCAATATTAAATCTTTTATAGGTTGGACCCATTCCTAGATCCGCCTCTGACAAGAGGTAATGAATTTTGACGAATGTTTATAAAGTGACATGGATAATGGTAATGTATATAGGCGACTTTAACTAGTATAAGATTGAGGTGTAATTGTTATTTTGTTATCAATAACGGAGCCATACTCAGATGCGGATCCAGAATTTAAGGATGATATATTTATAGATATCTAGTGGAGTTCTTAATATACTAACAGAGTCTGAACAAAAGCTATTGGATTCCTGTGAACCCGTATGTCCTACTCTAGATCCGCCCCTGGCCACACTTCTCCAATAACACTCTTTAGCTTTGTTTACCCTTGAAAACGGATAACAATTGAATTTATACTTGGTTTTAAGGATATGTGAGTTAATTCAATAAAAATGATCAATGACGTTAGATTAAGCAAATAAAAGACGTAATAAATGATCAAACCAATGATAAGAATGAGTCCAAGTTCGGTTAAAGGCTTAACGAGGGACCTGCCTTCGGTTCCGAGCTAACACTTATGACGAACTTATGAACAAGAACAAAACCTTTGAATGGCTTTCAGAAACAAAAGTATATTGCCTTGATATGTGTATTACAGTATGTCTAATGAATAATAGATTCCCCTTCATATAGTCAGGGAATTTTACCCTAAGTACAATCCTAAGAAAGGTAAAAATCTTTCTTTTTCGCTAATTACTGATTTTCTGCCGATATGGGCCGAGATTCACTGTGATATCCAGTTGGGTACGGACATCACGACCTTTTGTTAGTCGTGTGCGGTTGTTTGGTAATGCTCTCTGAAGTCTTGGGACTCAAACCGAACCCAAAGGATGTGGTCCTGATGTCCCCGAGGGCAGGTATTTTGCTCGAGCCCTGGTACAAGGGGCGCCTTGCTCTGATTCTGAATCCTTACTGTTACGTCTCTGCTCCATTTACCTCACCGGAAATCCGGGGTGCTAAGTGGGCTCGATTTTAACCGTATACAGATAGTCCCCTCGTTTCTGAGAGAGTAGAATTGCAGAAACGATGGGAAACGACCAATGCTCTCTGGTTCATTCCTTCGTACGTTACGACAAGTGTCACTCATTGGCTAGTTGCCCCCAAATGCGAAGCGTCGGCTGTTTCCCTATAAAAACTTCCTCCATTTGTTCTTTTTCCAGTTTTCAACTAAATCATTACCTTCGAGCTTTCCAGCCATCATCAAAACCTTCTTCAAACTTTCATATCTTCATCATTGTTCTTCAATTTTCATAGTGATTTTCAGATTTTTACCCAGATTTTCTTTAAATCTTCATAGTCTGTTCCTCTTCTTCAAAACTCATGTTTCCAAAACTTTGCATTCTTTCTTCAAATTTTCAAACCTCCCCCAGATAACAATGGCCAAAACATCAAAATTCTTTCCTCAACAAGTTTCCTATTCATCTTCTCAACCGGCCGCTGGTACTGAGGTAGTTGCCCCTGAAGTAGTCACCCTCGTAACGGCTTACCCCGATGTGGTTGCTAACAAATCGGCACCCGAGACTCCCTTGAAAGTGTTCATCCCCGGGGGCTGCTCAATTGCAAATGACTTTAAAGTCGAGAAGTCCTCACGCAAACAGGACCGGGGCGAAGGAGTTTCGAGTTGCATATGCTCCATGACTGAAGACGTTCTTTCCATAGTTCGAAAGGACTGGAATTGGGAGGGAAAGGACATAGTAGTCCCCAGGTCCGAGGACGCCGTTACTACCCATGTGGAGCGGTACTTAAGTTTCTATACTTACCCCTTCATATTGGGTCCAGTGGACCTGGTTGTTCTGGACTTTTGCAAGAGATACGAGGTGTGCCTCGGGAAAATCTATCTATCACTATGGCGGATCGTGATCCTCTTCCGCTACTTTGTTAATAAGACCGAGTCTCGCTGGTTTCACGATCGACCACCTACTTCGATTATACAGTCCCCGAATGTTTCGAGGGGGGCTGATCAAGCTTACACACCGGGCCAGCAAGGCCCCCTTTTCGAGTATCAATGAAGATCGAGACTGGGGTTGGCAGAGACACTTCATTTGAGTGAAGACCAAAGATTTGATCCCCCCCCCCCTAATACATGCCATTCCCTGAGAAGTGGAATGCGTCTCATAAGTGCAATCTCCCTTTAAACGTCAAAATTCTTTTTCTTCAATTTCTTTATTCTCATTCATGCTTGTGGTTGTGCAGCTATTGCCGGGGTTCCGAATGCGGTTCCCCAGCTAAAGGAATGGATCGAGGACATCTATACTCAGATGTCGTACTTTGAGCACACTTGGAGCGGACTCTCGAAGGGCCGATAGGAGGCTTGTTCTCATGGCAAGGCCTCTTTCTGAATAGCCAATACCACGTTTCTATCTTTTATTACACTAACTCTCCCTCCCTTTTGTTATTGCAGGTTTGCCAAAGACCACCGAGCTTAAGCCTTTGGAAAGGGATGAGGATGTATCCTTATCCTTTGATCCCTCCGCTTTGGGATAAGAGGAAGAAGAAGAAGAAGAAGAAGAAGAAAAGGAAGAAGAAGAGGAAGAAGAAGAAGAAGAAGAAGAAGAAGAAGAAGAAGAAGAAGAAGGCTTCGGGCTCCCTGAGCTCATAGAAAAATCCGAAGAAAAGATTGGCTCGTAAGCCAAAGAAAAGCTCTGGCTCCCGAGCTCCTGACCCGGATTTCCTTCTTAGGCTCAAAGATGAGTCCAAAGAAGATGACATTTTTGTAGCCCACGGTTCGAGCCCTCCCGAGGAGCAGGCAGTGGCCGAGGGGGAGATTTATGAGACCGAGCTCCCTCAAGTTTTCAAGATCGATGTAGAGGTAGGGGCTGAGACCCCCCGTGATGAAGAAGAAGAAGAAGAAGAAGAAGAGGAAGGCTTCAGACTCCCTGAGCTTAGAGAAAAAGCCGAAGAAAAGATTGGCTCGTAAGCCAAAGAAAAGTTTTGGCTCCCGAGCTCCTGACCCGGATTCCCTTCTTCGGCTTACAGATGAGTCCAAAGAAGATGACATTTTTGTAGCCCACGGTTTGAGCCCTCCCGAGGAGCAGGCAGCAGCCGGGGGGGGGAGATTCGTGAGACCGATATCCCTCAAGTTTTCAAGATCGATGTAGAGGCGGGTCCTGAGACCCCCGTGATGCCAGCTCCGCTCTGAAGGAAGCGTTGGGTATAATAGAGATTTTAGGGATGCCCTCCTAAATCGAGTCTATGCTCGAGGAAGCCCAAGAGGGAAAGGAGAGGTCTAATGAATGGGCCCATGGCGCGGACGATCCCTTTCATTCCTTGTTTGATGGGGTGGACAGTCAGATTTGGAAGATTTTTCTGAGCTGGGCGACCTGGAAGTTCCAAGGAAGGAATCATCTTTGGAAGTTGACGAGCCGAGTTCGAGCCCGAAATTGATCAATCAGTTTCCCTCCCCAAGCATGGACCCCAATTGCAAGAGATCGATTATCTTTACCAGTCTGGAGGATACTCGGGTTCTGTTTTCCTCCGTAAAGATAGCCAGTTAACTTCGATGCCTGGTGACTGAGGAGGACCAGGCAAAAATAAATAAGGTGAACGTGTCGTGCCTCTTCAATGAGGCGCAGCATGTGCTGAACCGGTTAAGGCATCGTCACGTCTTTATTAAATTTCACTTAAGTTTTGTTATTTCCTCACGTCCTTCATAGTTTTGAAGGCCTCGGTACTTCACCACGAGAGTTTCCTCCATTACCATACCGAGGTTAACCAGCTCGAGCTTGAGGTCAAGGAGTCGGCCCAAAAAGGATGTGTATAAGCTCATCAACAAGCAATAAGAAGGGGTCATTAAGGACCTTCAGGCCGAGCTGGATATGGCTCAAAAAGAATAGTCATAGTGGCTAACGACCAAACCTCTCTGGTCCAGCAAAAGATCGACCAGATCGACCAGCTTCAAAAAGAGATGGATGAGATCCAAGTTATGGCCAATAGGTGGAAGAACAAGATGGATCTGCTGGACTCAGAGAAAGAAACCGCCCAGGAAAAGCTTTCTTCAGTAAAGGTTCAGCTTCGGGTGGCAAAGGAGAAAGCTGATAAACCGGCAACGCTAAATGAAGATCTCCGAGCACAACTGAACTCGGCCACCGCATAACGGGATTCCCTTGGAAGAGAGCTTGAAGATACAAGGTCCCAGCTGGAGACAACCTCTGCCGATGCCGAGGAGATGGTGGCCCAATACAAGGCTGATGGTGAGGCAGCCAAGGCCTTCCTGAAGACCAATGTCGAATATGTAAGGAGGCTGTCTCAAAAGAAGACCCTCGAAGAGATCCATGCTCGAGGTTTTGACCTATCTGGCGAGGTCGAGGAGGAAAAAATACTTGAGGTCGAGGCCAAAAAACTAGTTGAATCAGAAGGGGAAGAGGGCTCTGATGGTTCTGATGACGAATCGGGCTCCAGTGAAGATCAGACGTGCATGCCTTAGGATTTTTTTTAGTTTTTGTTCATATATTTTTTGTTTATTTTGAGGTCGTTTTTGTTGGGCCTATGTGAGGATTTTTCGGAATGTATAAAAATTTCCCCTTTTGGCAATTTTAATGGTTTTAGCATCTTTTCGCAATTTCCATTCTTGCAAATATTTCTAATACCTTAGCATAGAATCTAATGTAGTACCAAGTCATTTATTTTTTGGAGGTCCAAACAGAACCAAACCTCGATGTAAATTTTTATTTGCTTGAAGCTTCGAAAACTCGAAGTGACCGGGAGTTTTCCAAAACTGCTTAAGTATTTTTAGACGATGCTTTTGCCGAGGGTAACCTTTTGGCAGGTTTTGAATTTTTATTGAAGGCCTTATTTTTTGATACGAGCTTCGGACTTCTCCAAGCCATTTTTTATCGTGGCCGTAGCCTTTTAGGTTTAGGCACTACCTAATAGGTTTTGTGCCTCCGGAATTTGATAGCCCGAGATGCTCGAATTTGTTTTGGACGACAATCTCCGAGCGGGGGTAGCCCTTGGGCTCGATAGTCCCCAAATAGGGATAGCCCTTAGGCTCAATCCTTTAAAAGGCAAGAATATGTAATAGCAAGGTGGAAACTTTCTTTCATTTCTGTGTGTAAAGTACGTGATCGAAGGCGAGTAAAAGCTTGTATTACGACTACGGTGGCCTATGCGGGCACAATTCATTTGACCGTTTAGCCCTTATAATAAATCTTAACCACCGAGCCTAAGCTGTTCAAGTACAAAGTTCCCATTTTTCCTTGCTAAGAAGTCTGACCTGAGGGTGATGGCCCCCAGTATTTAAGGTCGATCTTTGAGAGGGCTCGGATACTGTTGATGCGATCATGGACACCAATTTAAAACCGATCTTTGAATCTAAGTGAGAACAACCCATTGTTTCCTCGTTAAAAACCTTGCCAGAAAATCTATTTGGGAAAAAACCATTTCAAGGGAAAAAGAGTGCAACGCGTGCTTTCAAACCTAATAGTCATATCTTCCTTTGGCCATTGCCTGCAACCGTTATTCTAATTTATAATATTATAAAAAGGTAAATGAAAACGTACCTTAGAAATAATATCGCCTTAAGTGCGCCACGTTCCAGTTGTTTGGTAGTTGTGCATCATTTCTCGCTTCGAGTTTGTACGAGCCCTTGCCGATAATTTCGGACTCGATATGGTCCTTCCCAATTCAGATCCGACTTTCCCTCATTCGGGTTTTGGGTATGCATCGTTACTTTCCTGAGCACTAAGTCCCCGATTTTGAAGTGTTTGGGGTTGGCTCTTCGGTTGTAATATCTTTCTATATGCTGCTTCTGGGCGGCCAAACGGAGTAGGATGGCTTCTCGCCTTTCATCCAACAGTTTTAGGCTCATACTCATGGCCTCACTATTTGATCCCTCGGTATTCGACCAGTATTAATTCTTTGGCACACTAGGCCAACGAAAATGGAGTGGCTCTGGTGCTAGATTTCGAAGTTGTACGGTATGCCTACAATACTTCGGGCAGAGTTTCCTTCCACTTTCCTTTGGAGTCAGTCAGTCTTTTTTTCAAATTTTGGAGTATGGTCTTGTTTGTAGACTCTGCTTGTCTGTTCCTGTCACACCTCCTTTTTACACCACCCGAGAGTATATAAGAGAGTTTTTCCAATTAAAGTGACATTATTCGATATGAGATTATTTATTTTTTAGAGTCGCCACTTGGAGTAGTTTATTGGTGTCGCAAGTCACCGGTTTATTTTAAAATCCCAAATGGGGGAAATTTCGACTTTACTTTATAAGTCTGCGAACCAGAAATTCTAGATAAGGAATTCTGTTAACCCGGAAGAAGGTGTTAGGCACTCTCGGGTTCCGTGGTTCTAGCACGGTCGTTTAAATTATTAATAATCGCCTATTATCTGATTTACTACATGTTTTCAACCTATTGTGCATTTTTATCTTTATAACCGCCTTTTTCATTATTTTAATTGCTTTTAGGATGTATGGAATTATTTTTTGAACCCGCAATTCACGACATGTGTATTTTATTAATATTCGAAGTTGTTATGATTGGGTCACATGAAATGCACACCCGAATTGGAGATTATGCATCGTAACTATGTCACGGGAACCATACCCATAGCCACGATGATTTATTTAAACACGCCTAAAGCAAATTGCAAGTGTTCAAAGTATTAGTTTTTGCATTAATATGAGGGTCATGGGTTATGGATTTTTCTTGCGAATGGCGCACCTCAAATTGGTTCAAAAGAATGTATTCAACTAAAGCCAACCACGGATGTTCATAATTAATTATTTATTTCCGTAAGTTTGAGATCTTCGTGAAGGTAAGTGGGTTATGGCATTAGTTTTGAGGAAGTAAGACATTAGTAGATTACTACGTCAATTTTGTGAAAGCAAGTTCGATGCACCAGTAAGGAAATTAGTGCGAAGATTCAGAATTATGGAGTTCAAATTGTTGTAAAAATATTAGCCAACTACCCAAACTAAATTAATTTTTGGATTAATAATCCACAATGAAAATTCACAACAGAAGCATGCCAACACAAGAAGAGAAAGAGAGAAAAAAAACAGGCATATACACAATGCTTCATTGCTGGTGGAGAAACACCCTTCTCTATTTCATTACGAAACACTAATTACTATTGCTAAGAAGTAGAGAGGAAAACTTGATAGCTTGTTCGATCATCACAGGTCACAATCTCTAGTAGCTTCTTTAAAAATTAATGACTATTTTCTTGTTTCCATTTCGAAGCTATTTTTCATAACATGTTTAACTTGACGTTTGTTTCCCCTTCTTTTCTTTTCGATTGAGAAAGACTGCTTAAATAATTCTTGATATGGCTTGAAAAACGGCAAACTATGAAACTTATATTATAGTTGGTGATACTGATGTTAAACCTTGCATAACCAAGTTATCCATTCACAATTTTACAACTGAAATTACCAACCTGTACGAATTGCTCGTGTAATATTCAGTAGTATAACCAATGACCAAGCCAGCCCATAAACCAATTGAAACACAGAAGAATATGTGCCTCGACAACAACGAAATAATCCTAAAATGGCCAAATAAAGGCCGAAATAGGGCTGATGGAGCTCAGTATGGTTTCAACAGCAACAACGACAATACAGCGACTCCACAACTCAAAAACAACTTTCCGACACCCAGGAAGAAAGAAATCGAGTTTCGAAATCAGTCCTCTTCAGATCTCCATCGAAAATTCCAGTTTTTCTTTCTATTTTTTAGCTTATGATTTTTCAGATTTTTGGCTTTTTGGTGTTTTTCAGTTACTAGTAGATAGCTTAGGCTTGTGTGAGAGGTGAGTGAAGAGAAGGGGGAAATGGCGCTGTCTAAGGTCTGGTCCGATTTTCCGTTGTTTTTCTGTATCTTTTTGGGGAAGGGATGCGATTATCTAATCTTCTTCTTTTGTTCAAGAAGAGGAAATGAAGAAGAAGCAGGGAAAATGGGAGCTGGGTTGCGCCGTTTGATAGGGGTCTAAGGGTAAGGTCTAGCCCTAGATTTTAGGGAAGTGGGGTTTTAAAAAGGGGAATTTTTCATAAAGCATCATCTTTTAAGTCTAATTAGTCATTTATAGATACCCTTTGCTATATTACGTGTTATAGATACCTTTTATGTTTTTATACAATGTATTTTATGTATTTAAGCTGTTGTATTCATTAATACAACCAAAAAAATAGGCGTAAAAACTGGAATTTCAGCTAAGTTTGACATGTATTTAGCTGTATTCAAGCGGCATTAACGTTAAATACATAAGGTTAAACTGGTTAAAAACGGAAGGAAATCAAATCACATGATATTCTCCTAATTTAACTCCACGAACTAAGGAAATCAAATCACATGATATTCTCCTAATTTAACTCCACGAACTAAGGAAATCAAATCACATGATATTCTCCTAATTTAACTCAACGAACTAAAACGATCCCTCATTAATCTGTATTTGAAAGATACATAATAAAGATTATAGCTGAATAAAGAGAAATACATATGAATAATACAGTTGAGTAGAACTGTATACAGTTGAATACAACAAAATACAACTTAATTCATCTGAATAAAACACTTGAATACAACAAAATACAACTGAATACAGCTGAATAAAACTCTTGAATGCAACAAAATACAACTAACTTCTGCTGAATAAAATAGTTAAATACAACTGATTAAAACTGAATACAAGAGAATACGCATAACTTTTTAATACATCTACAATATATAAATTAATGCTACTGAATACATGTGAATACAGCTGAAATATACATTCGAATACAACTGAATACAAATAGGCGATTTGGGCGATCTAGAGAGAGAAGCAGCCTGATGCTTCAAATCCCCAACCTGACCAATGATGAATTATTGTTCCACTTCATGGACGGGTTGCAAAATTAGACTAAGTAAGAGTTGCAACGCCGACAAGTCACTGATATAGACCAAGCCATAGTGGAGGCCGAATCATTGATAGATTTTAGGCATGACAAGCACGAAAAAGGCAATGGCAAGGAGTCAAAGGTTAACAATGTCAAAGGTGGGGGAGACCGTGGCAAAGTCAAGGAGATACAACAACAATACTCCAAGACTCAAGACTTCAAAAAGTCGAGTGGTCGTCAGGGCTATGCCGAGAAGAAGGCACAGGTCGAGAAGAAGGGATGCTATATATGCGGAGGGCCACATGGCTTCAAGAATTGTCCTGACCTCAAGAGCCTCAGTGCCATGGTACATGAGCAGAAGGAGAAGCCACAAGGAGAGGGTCCGGGAACCGCACAGTTGGGTATGATCAGATTATGTGGTGCTGTCACGAAGCAAGCTATCCAACCTACCGAGAATAACAATCAGTACATGGATCTCACCATCAACAACAAACCCACTCGTGCAATGGTGGACACTGGAGCAACTCATAATTTCGTGACTGAGGCTGCCGCAAAGAGACTGGAATTGAAGCTTGCTCCAACCAACTCTCGCGTCAAGACCGTGAATGCCGAGATACAGAATGCTCGTGGGGTAGCTAATGGAGTTTGTGTCAAATTGGGAACTTGGAAAGGTATGACAAACTTTACCGTAACAACTATGGATATCTTTGGCACCATACTGGGGTAAGAGTTCTTTAGACATTGTCATACTTTAATCGACCCCTACCTCCAACACCTCTTGGTTATGGAGCGAGAAGGAGCTTGCATGGTACCTATAATGACTATGCCACACAAACAGAGCCAAGCATAACTCTCAGCTATACAGGTTGTCAAGGGGATCAAGAAGGGGGAATCGACGTTCGTGGCAACCATCACAAGTCTGGAGGAAAATAAGAGTTTTCAAGAGACACTGCCACCTTGCATAGAGAAGTTGCTTGAGGAAAACAAAGATGTCATGCCCGAGGAGTTGCCTAAGCACCTGCCGCCTAGGCGAGAGGTGGATCACAAGATTGAGTTGGATCCAGGGGCTAAGCCACCCGCATTTGCCCCATATCATATGGCACCTCCCGAGCTAGAGGAGCTCAGGAAATAGTTGAAGGAGCTGCTAGATGCTGGTCACATTCGCCCATCAAAGGCACCTTTTGGCATACCAGTATTGTTCCAGAAGAAGAAGGATGGATCGTTGCATTTGTGCATAGACTACCAAGCACTTAATAAGGTCACCGTGAAGAATAAGTACCCAATCCCGCTCATTGTTGACTTGTTCGATAGACTTGGGCAAGCCAAGTACTTTACCAAGGTGGATTTCCGAAAGGGCTACTACCAGGTTCGCATTGCGGAAGGGGATGAGCCAAAGACAGCATGTGTGACGAGATATGGAGACTTTGAGTAGTTGGTGATGCCCTTTGGCTTAACCAATGCACTGGCCACATTTTGCACCCTTATGAACAAGATCTTCCATCCCTACCTTGATCAGTTCGTGGTAGTCTACCTAGATGACATAGTCATCTACAGCAACACCTTGGAGGAGCACATGGAGCACTTAAGGAAGGTTTTCCAAGTCTTGCGAGAGAACGAGCTATACATCAAGAGGGAGAAATGTGAGTTTTCACAATCAAAGGTGCACTTCTTGGGCCATGTCATTAGCAATGGAGATCTACGCATGGACGAGGCTAAGGTACGTGCTATCCAGGAGTGGGAGGCACCTATAAAGGTAACTAAGTTGAGATCCTTCCTTGGCCTTGTTAACTACTATCGTCAGTTCAACAATGGATACTCAGCAAAGGCCGCACCATTGACTGAGTTGCTAAAGAAGAACAAGCCATGGGTTTGGACGGAGTATTGTCAAAAGGCATTTGAATGCCTTAAGGCAAATATAACAGAGGAGCCAGTCTTGGCATTACCTGACTTTGCCAAGACTTTTGAGGTGCACACAGATGCCTCAGACTTTGACATTGGGGTGTCTTGATGTAGTATAAGCATCTGATAGCATTTGAGAGCCGCAAGTTAAATGAGACGGAGCGGCGTTACACGGTACAAGAGAAGGAAATGACTGCCATTGTTATTGCCTTCGTACATGGAGACATTATCTGCTCGGGTCAAGGTCCATGGTCAAGACTGATAATGTGGCTACTAGCTACTTTCAGACATAGAAGAAACTCACACCAAAGCAGGCTAGGTGGCAGGATTTCTTAGCCGAGTTTGATTATGCACTGGAGTATAAGCCGGGAAAAGGTAAAGTTGTAGCCGATGCCTTGAGCCTGAAAGCCGAGCTTGCTGTAATCACTTCAGCGAGATGGGACATTTAGGAGGATATAAAAGAAGGCATGCATTATGATCTAGTAGCCAGACAGCTTATCGAGTTAGCTAACAAAGGCAAGACGAGACGGTTTTGGATAGAAGACGGCCTACTACTTACCACAGGTCGGCGGGTCTACGTTCCTAAGTTTGGAGACATTAGACGACGGATCATAAGGGAGAGTCATGACACAATGTGGGCTGGTCATCCAGGTCAACAAGACGGCCTACTACTTACCACAGGTCGGCGGGTCTACGTTTCTAAGTTTTAAGACATTAGACGATGGATCATAAGGGAGAGTCATGACACAATGTGGGCTGGTCATCCAGTTCAACGTTGCACTAGGGCCTTGGTTGAGTTAGTCTACTATTGTCCACACATGCGAGATGACATAGAGTGTTATGTGCAGACTTGTCTTGTCTGTCAACAGGACAAGGTTGAACAACAACAACCCGGAGGACTTTTGGAGCCACTACCAGTTGCAGAGCGTCCATGAGAGAGCGTGACTATGGACTTTATCACTTGCCTACCGAAGTCTGATGGTTATGGTACTATTATGGTGGTCGTGGATAGATTTTACAAATATGCCACCTTCATGCCTGCCTCACCGGGTTGCACAGCTAAGGAAGATGCCAAGATATTCTTTAAGAACGTGGTAAAGTATTGGGGCTTACCAAGGCATATCATCAGTGATCGAGACCCCCGCTTCACTGAGAACTTTTGGAGAGAGTTGTTCGACATACTTGGCACGGAACTACACTTTTCTACTAGTTTCCACCCATAGACGGATGGACAAATGGAACGAGTCAATGCCTTACTAGAATGCTACTTGAGGCATTATGTAAATGCGCATCAGAAAGATTGGGCAAAGCTCCTAGACATCGACCAATTCTCTTATAACTTGCAGTAGAGTGAGTCCACTGGGCGGACACCATTTGAGCTAGCCACAGACCAACAACCACAAACTCCACATTCATTACCAGCCACATTCGAGGGAAAGAGTTTGGGAGCTTATCATATGGCTAAAGGATGGGAGGAGCAGCTCGACACTGCTAAGTCCTACTTGGATAAGGCAGCTAAGAAGATGAAGAAGTTTGCGGACCGTAAGCGGCGTCCCACATACTATGGAGTTAGGGATATGGTCATGGTGAAGTTTAACCCAAGACAGTTCAAGGCACTACGGGGCATGCATCAGAATCTGATTCGCAAGTATGAGGGGCCATTTAAGATCGTCGCCAAGGTAGGCAAGATCTCATACAAGCTTGACATGCCATCGTATCTTAAGATCTACCATGTCTTCCATGCCAGCATGCTTAAGCCATATCATGAAGATAAGGATGATCCGAGTAGGGGCCAATCAAGTCGGGCGCCAATGACTATCACCGCCTCGCATGATCGGGATATTGAGGCTATCATAGATTACCAAGCCAGGCGAAAACAAGGGCAAAATGCCACAACTATATTCCTCGTCCATTGGAAAGGTCAATCACCGGAGGAGGCCACGTGGGAATGATATGAAGACATGTGGCAATTCAAAGATAAGATCCGAGAGTTTATGCAGCAGCATTGCGCCGCAGTCATCACAATATTGGGTGGGGGAGAGTGTAATGACCTGCCATGTCATCATGCCACATAGGCACCATTTGGCATATATTAATTCCATGTTGAAGCTTACATAAGAAGAAGGCTAGCATTTTTGAGAAGATTCTAGAGAGGTATGGACATTTCCTTAGGAAGAACCTAGATCCTCATGGATTTGCTAGGAAAGTCCTTGGAATCTTCTAGGCTTGTAGAAAATTCTACACTAGCCCTTATCTTGTAAATATAAGACTAGTAAATATTTACACACTAGCCCCTAGAAGACTAGTATATAAAGGGAGCCATTCATTTGTAATTCATCAAGCAAATAATTCAAGTTCTCTCTAATACAAAGCTTCCTTGAACAATTCTCTTGTGTTATTTCTTCCATTCTCTTAGCGATCTTAAAGGTAGTAAGACTGACTTGGCATAGCAATAATGTGAGCAAGTTATGCAAGATCGTGAGCGAGTTGTCAAGTGCCGCACGTGTACTTAGTTAACAACTAAGGACGTGACATACTTCTAGGTAATACGTTTTTTTTTTCTGTCATAATTGAGCCATTATTGACAATTAATGGCATTTAATGTAACGTTACATTTGGTAATCATATTTGATTCAATATTGATTCTCTAATGTTTTCCGTATTTAATGTCTAACAATACGTATCTATACCTTTTTTGCTATCAGATTCATTCTCTTCGATCGTAAAGAAGTTCGAGTATTTATCTTTCTTGTTTTCCCTGAATATCTGCCTGTGCCTATTGAAGCTCGTGCCTCTTTGATTATTCTTTGCCAGCTATCATTCTTTGACCGATCCATGTGTCACGACGTGTCATCTTACAATTAAGTCCATATATGAACTTAATTTTTCCCAATACAGATAGTCCCCCCACTTGCCATTTATTCATCAATAGAATATTTGGGAAGTGGATCTCATTTAAAGCGGGATGATTTGCCGCCATTAACTCTTCTCTAGAACTGTCGCTTCATCTGTCACTTTCATTTAATACCCATGACACGTGGCATCTCCTAGTTGATTCTGCAATCTTTCAGCATCTTTTAAGGCTTTTTTATGGCTTCACCAATTACGAAACGACAGTTCTCATTATGACGTTTCCATCATTGTGCCTTTTCCTTTGACGGTTGCTTCTGACTATAAATATAACTTTTTACCTTTGTCTTTTTCACTTTAGAGTATTCAATCCTATTTTTCTTCTTCCTTGTACTACTATGTCTTCTTCAAACCCTAACCCTCGGAGAGTCCCCATCGTTGACAACTTTCCTCTTGCTCCTGTTAGAAGTAGGAGAGGAGGAAGACTTTGTAGTTTAGGGTCTTCATCTTCTTGAGGTCCTTCTGTTCCTTCGACGAGTTCTACTCTACCGTCTAGAACCAGAGGTTCTCTTTCTCAAAGATCTTCATCTAGGACTAAAGAACCCACTAAACCTCTTCATGAACCTTTAGTGGATGAAATTGTTCATGCTAAATTATCTTTTTACAATGATAGAGAGTCCATCAGAAACCAAATGTCTTCATTAGATCGTGCTGACATTTACCCGACTCAGATCACTGAAGGTCTGATTTCTGTAGTTCGTAGAGATTGCCATTGGAGTCATGACTTCCCCATTATAATCCCCAATGCTAACCAAATACTCACTTCTTATTTAACTGGGTTTTGTTTTGTTTATACATACCCTTTAATGTTGAATTTTAAACCTGCTATTGACCCTGTTATCATCGAATTCTGTCGCTTTTTCGATGTTTGCTTAGGACAAATTGGCCCATCGTGTGGAGGGCTGTTGCTTGCTTGAGGCATTTGGCTAACATGGTTGGCATTCCTTTTACGTTCTTTCATTTGATCCATCTCTATTCTCTCAAACATTTTTCGTCAAGGAATCTTTACTTTAGTAGCGAGAAGTAAAAGAGTTCTGGCTTGTCCAGAAGACGATAAGGACCGTGGCTGGTATGCCAGATTTGTTGCTGCCCCCACTTTTGGTTTAGTGGGTGACGAGAATGTTTCCTTTCCTGAGAAGTGGAATTTTGCACGTGAGTTTTCTTTTTATTAACTTTCTCATACCTCTTTCTCAATTTTGATGGTCGTCATTTTAATTTCCTCTTCTTTTTCAGCAAACATGGGAGTTGTTGATGAAATTCTCAATTTCCGTGGTTGGGTAGGAAAGATGTTAAGTGTTGCCCTGATGGAAGGTAGATCCTGGAAAATTCTTTCTCATCGGTTTGGTTGGAAAGTGAAAACTCACGGTAAGTGTTTTCTATATCTTTTGTATTCCGTTCACTTCTTTCTTAGAAATTATTTTGACCCTTCTTTTTGTTGGGGTTTCCCATTAGAGGCATTGTGAGCACGTGTTTTTGCCCTACGAGAACTACTCCCAAAAATTCAAAATAAAATGGTTTTGGTGTTGTTTGTGATTTATTTGTATTTTTGTCTGTGCATGGTTATTTCTACTTTAATTAAGAAAAATACAAAAATAGGTGTTGCATGGGCATTTAGGATTTAATTTTACAATTTAGGATTAATTAAACAGTAATTTGTTTCACGAAAAAGAAAAAATCGAAAAATAACGTACTTCGCATTTTTAGGGTTTAATGTCAAAATTGTGTGATTATCTTTGTATTTAGTTTTGTGTGATAATTATTATTAAGGGTTAATTAGTATTCTTTAAAGTTAATTTGGAGTTTTGGTAATTAGAAATCAAAAAAAAAGAAAGAAGGAACAAGAGAAGAAGAGTTAAAAATCGGACTGGGCTGGTTTTTAAAAGAAAGTTTCAGGCCCAATGTCACACCCCAACCCAGGCCCAAACCGGCTGGTTTCAGAGACAAATCAAATGACGTCATTTAGTAACGCTCAATCTGGGCCGTTGATCTCAGCTAATCGAACGGTCCCGAAGCCTTGACCTAACCCGACCCCGTCCCGTCACTCCAATACCCAGCCTAACCCGATCCCCTCACAAAAACCAAACGACACCATCTTTTTTAAGTGAGTTGATCCAAGCCATTGATCTTAATTGATCTAACGTCTAGGATCAAATCGTTTGCCCCCATATATAAGTCCAAACCATACCCCCGCCCCCCAAACCAAACCCCCCTCGCCCCATCATCTCTCTCAGACCCTTCAGAGATGCCCCACAAACCCTAGCCGCCCTCGTTCCCTTCGCCTAAAAACTCGGCGGTGCTGGCTCCGATGGCCGTGAAATTCACACCACTGAACCTCCTAACCACCCTCAACACAGATCCCTACCCCTTTAACCTCGAATCATCCCGGTTTGTCTCGAATCTTCAATCGAAGATTCGAGCAAAACCCTAAACCTACCCAACCAGTTCGAGGTTCACACCCCAGCTCCACCTGACCCCCTTCGTCCCAAATCCCATGTTAGTCTTGCTCAAATCAAGCCGGAACTGGACAAATCCTAAATCGACTGAACGAGCCCTAGAAGAACATAACCTAGGAATTGATCCAAAAGATTTGAGGTCTTAACCGACTCTAGTCAAGTGTTCTCAGTCGAGAACACTCGATTAAGGTCCGTTTTGGCTTCAAAGTCTCAAGACGAATTTCAAACTGAAACGGATGGGGTTTGGCCTGGAAGTTTCGAGGTATTTCCTTTTGTTTTCCTTTTCCTTCTATTGTTTGTTTTATTTTTGACTGAGTAGTTTGTCATTTTCGTCAAGTAGTTCTTCCTACTCTTTCGGACCCTTTTCTTGGTCCAGTTTCCTTCTGTTGATTAACATGTGTTATAAACAGTTTCGTCGATTAATCCGTTCATGTCTGTAGTTTAGTAGTTCTCGTCAAGTTGTTTGGTGTCGTTTGTTTTGTTTTCAGCCGTAGGGTTCCATTCAGTATATCCTCAGGGTCCCTACATTTTGTGTTTAAGGCTAGTTTAGAACTATGAATATTGGTTCGAATTGCTTCATTTCATGCGATGTTTGGTTCCCTTTTCTTTGTTGTTCGTCATTTTGCACATGAGTTCAGTTTGTTTGTCGATTCAGTACGTTTATAGTGATTATTCCTTCTGCCTAAGTTTGATTTAGAATTGTGAATGCAGTCAGTTAATCCCATGTACATGTGCATCTTAGCAGTTTTGCATCAGTCTGCTATTTGATCTAATCTGAGTTCTGAGTTCGAACTGCTATGTGAATTGAATTAAATTGGTTATGGCTGATGTAGTTTGCTGATTAATTAGGAATCGCTTTAGTTATCTGATTAAGGAGATTGGTTATAGCTGATGGATTTGGTACAGATTGAAAGGGGTTGAGGTAGGATAGTAGTTCAGGGCATTCAGGAGGGTAGTTTGGGATTTGAAAAGTTTGAAATGGTTAATGAGAGTGGTCTGACAGTAAAGGTACCAATATAACCATTAAACTAGTGTATTGTCCCATAATAGTGGGATGAGAATCAATAATAGTATGAGAGGTTTATTGGGAGTAATTAAAGTAAAAAGTACCCATAACATGTGAATTAATTATTGAAAAGGGACATATAGTAGTGGGGAACAAGGGAATTAAATAAAGAAAAGACAAGGGTAGTGGGGAATAAGTGAATTAAAAATAGAACAAAACATGTAGTAGTGGTTGAGGAATATCATGGGCAGAAATACTTTCTTAATTAGCTTAATGCTCCTAAGAGCTGGAAAGTTAATAAAAGTTGGGCTATAAATGAGAGGAGCTGGACACAGTTTAAATGGGGAATCTTTTTTAGTTTGGTCTGGGTTTTTCTTTTGGGAAGACCTTAGAAGAGAAAAGCAATCTGAAAAGAGAGAGAAAAGAGTTCAAAGTTTGAATACAAACAGGTTTCGAGATAGCTTAAGATGAGTTTGGGTGTAGTGTTGCAGTAGTGTGTTTTTTCTGATTTCATTTCTGAGGTTGCTTGAGCTGTTTAAGTTTGAGTGTTCTGGTTTTTACTGGTTTCAAATCCACCTGGGTTTGCTGCATATGTTACTGGGCTGTTGGTGGATTGCTGTTTGTATTGCTGCTCGTATTACTGTTGTGCTGCTGCTGACTGCACTTCCTTCTTTTGTTCTGTTTTTTTCAATCCAGGTACATATCCTGTAACCTCGAGTTTGTGGACATGAAGTAAAATGCTGAATGAATCTCTGTTGATATGTCTTTCGTGATCCATGTAGTATAAAATTCCAGTAGAATTTTCGTTTGTAACTATGGTTGATTTCTCGGGCACGTTATATTTCATATAGGCTTTAGACTTTCACTAGATTTTTATTTGTAACTAAAACTGGACTGTTTGGATTATTGGACTATGGTTATTCATTAGCCTTAGTATAGTTTAGTTTGCTTTTGTGTAGTTTAATTTTTTTTTTTAAAATTAAAAATAGCTAGAACAGGAAACTGCTCTTAGGAGATATGATTTTCATTCGTATTCACAATTGGAAATTCAAACTATTGTGAGTAATTAGCAGAAAATATTGGTTGTAGTGTTAAGTAGATTCAGACCTGATAAGTAAGTTACTGATTGGAACTTGATTTTAAAATGGATTACGGGCTCCTACTAGTGTAAGATCAGGCATTCTTTGTTTTTTTTAAATGCATTAGATAGTTCATTTGCGGATATAAGTCACATACAAAGAAATCCTTAGGATGTAGCGATCTAAAATTGATATGGGTTTTAGGAGTACGAGTTCAGTATGTTTGGTCAACCCTACACAACTCAGGTGACTATGCGTAGGATAATTGAACTCGAAAGTTGGCATGTTAATCTGAATTTAGAATTGATCATTTGTTTGCCAATAATTAGGCCGTTGTGAATAAAATCAGTAGGCCAAGATTCAAATAAAATTAGTGGGAGATCAGGGATCAATTGAGGGCCTAAACGTGATTGCTTTTGCTCAAATCGGACTTGGGCCTGACTTTACTTAAGGCCCAACGTCAGTCAGCCCTCCCCTTTCTTAAAGTTGACAATTTTTCCTTCCTTCGGGCTGCCTTTGAGGCCCAACCTGCTGAAAATCTTAGTGTGCTCACTAACGTTTTTTATTCGATATTGTGATGTAATACTTTCAATGATGGTTTATTAATAATGATAATTAATTAGGACCTTTCTTTTATCTGTAGAGACAATAAAGGTAGAAAATCATAGTCTCTTTAGGATTGGCCTTTAAATAATAGATGAGACGAGCCTCACCAAATAAAAGCATAAATTACGGAGCCCTCAATAAATGGTAAAAATGAAACATTTAGAATTCGGGATGGGCCGTTTAGTGAATTTTACGGCCCTCTCCAAAGATAATAACGCGCTAGTCATTTTGGATGCGCTTTTTAATAATTTACTTTCTTAAAACTCGGGTGCACATTTATGTGACCCAAATCCAAATCTCAACGGAGTTGAAATGTGTCAATAACCACGGGTGCATTGATGCGACGTGGTTCGAGATATATTTTCACGACGTTACAATTCTCGTTAAAAATAATAATAATAATAATAAAAGCGGTAAAAAAGTTAAAATTTGCACATAGGTTCAACATGTATTAAAACCAGATAAATAAGCTGAATATGACAGTTGAGCAACCGTGCTAGAACCACGGAACTCGGGAATGCTAACACCTTCTCCCTAGTTAACAGAATTCCTTACTCGGATTTCTGGTTCGCGGACTGTAATATAGAGTCAATCTTTTCCTCGATTCGGGATTCAACCGGTGACTTGGGACACCATAAATATCCCAAGTGACGACTCTGAATTAAATTATAAATCCCGTTTCGATTGTCCTTTAATTAGAAAAACTCCCCCTACGCCCCTTTACGGGGGCGCGGTGAAAAAGGAGGTGTGACAGCTCTGGCGACTATGCTGGGGACTTGACAAACCCAGAACTTCTGGTTCAGGGTTCGAGAATTCGAGCTTGGAATAATTGTTATAATTGGCTTTGTCTATTATCTGATTTTACATGTTTGGGCCTAATGTGCTAAATGCTGCTTTTACCGCTTTGATATTATCTGAACTGTATATAAACTGCTACGAAACCCTTCTCTTCTCACCTTTGGGGATTTGCTCGTTGGTCGAGACTCCCTATTCTGTTAGTGTCATACCTTGAAATAAGAAAGAGGTTCGGACAAGTTACTAAGCCGGATGACCTTTTGGTTCCCGGTACGTAGCCCCCTCCTCGACTCGAGTTGTCCGCTCGGGTACACAGTCTAAAACAAATACCCAGGTTATAAACCTAGAATAACTCAGCTCCATGCCAGATCCCTAGTAGGAATGTTTGTTTGCATCACGTGCATTTGACTTTGGAGGCTCAACACAGGGGTTGGGTTTGTCTAGGACAGGTGTACCGAAAATGGCAAAAGACCATCCTGATGCATCTTACTTGCTACTTGTGCATTTGTTTGCTTCGGACTTGCATGCTGACCGGTTTTTGAATATTTTAAGGAAAGAGAGATAGAGGTACGAGGGTTAAAGAGAGTTAATCGCCTGTTTTGAAAAAAAAAACCAATATCCAAATAGTGTCGAAACTCTGCCGAATTTTTGAGAAAATAGTTTTATTTGCCCATGAAAAGAGTCTTGTTTTCAAAAGAGGTTTGTTTTATCGGCCCGAACTACGCCAGTTTGATTCTCACAGGGTGTGAGATACGTAGGCAACCCCCATCGGGTCCAACTTCACTTTTCCGAAATTAGCCAAGAGAACAAAATTTATTTTGAAAATAATTAGGGTGATGCCATTTTTGCTAGAAGTAGCCGAATGTCCCTAAAAGGGTGCCGGAAGGCTATTTTTGCAAGAACAGCCACCTGTGGTCATTTTTTTAGGCTTTCACCGGCTACCCGACACAGCCTTAAAATCTTCGACCCCGAGGTGCTGAAAGGCCGTATTGGCAAAACCGGGTTTTATTTTAAATGAAAAAAAAAGAAAAAAAAAGAAAGAGAAAAGTGTCCATGTTATCTTTGAGTCAATTGAAACGTGATTTTTGCTTAACCACCCTAATAAATGTGCAGAATGAGCACAAGTCAGAATTTACACGTAACAATTGTGAACAAGATCCCTTTGGAGTTGCACATGTGGTGGGATGACTTGGGTGAATCAGGGCGCGACACAGTCAATCTATACCTGGGAGGCCTCACTGGGTTGCTGAAGATCAATCCTAGGGGGGATGTCATAAAGGCCTTGGTCGCATTCTGGGACCCAACTCACAACGTATTTCACTTCTCGAATTTTGAACTTACCCCAACATTGGAAGAAATAGCCGGATACATCGGGAGTCCCAAAGTTCCTCTGAGACACCAGTACCTGATTGCTCCGAGGGTCGTAGCCGTACACAAGTTCCTAGACTCTTTGAAAATAAGCAGAGGGGTCCACAATCCAGACTTGGCAGCTGGTTTTTGTACTTTGCGGTTTATATACAACAGATATGGCCACATAGGGGGGTTCAACAAACTGGAAAACAAAATCTGTAGTAAGGGAAACCGCCTTAAGTGGGAAGAACATAGGTGTTTTGCATTCATGGTAGCCTTTTTGGGACTCCTGGTGTTTCCTAGAAAAGACGGGAACGTTGACATACGAGTATCTAGGGTTGTCAGCACTTTACTTACTCAGACCAACAGCACCCTCGCACCCATGATAGTAGTTGAAATCTTCCGCGCTCTCACAACCTGCAAAGCCGGGGGAAACTTTTTTGAAGGGTGCAACGCGTTGCTGCAGATGTGGATGATCGAGAACCTATGTCGTCGTCCTCAATTTATGAGTTATGGGTCGACGAAGAAAACGTGCATAGAAGAATTTCCTATGATTGTCGACAGAATCAGCTTACCAGAAGGGGCCACAGAGTGGACAACGCGCTTCCATTCTGTCACTGCAAGCCAAATAGAATGGACATTTGGATGGTTGCCTGTGGATGAAATAATATATATGCTAGCCACTGGACCCCATTTCCTTTTGATGGGACTCAGGAGTATTCAGCCCTATGCCCTGCATCGAGTATTGAGACAGTTGGGGGGATGCCAAATAGTTCCGAAAGATGAAGAGTGTCAATACTTAACAGCAAATACATGTGTGCGTGATCGGTCCAAGGGTGAAGTTTCGCCGGGATACCTTGCTTGGTTTAGGAAAGAAATCAAGTTTGGGAGACCGGCCAAAAGACCCCATCTCCAGGAGTTCGTCAAGGCGTCGCAAGAACAGTGGGATTGGTTGGCTAAAGAAGAGAGTTACAGGGCAGAAATAGGCAAGCTGAAGCAACAGATTAAAAACCTGGGATTTGAAAATAGTCTGCAAGTTGACGCCGATCAAGGAGAAAAGAACAAATTGGACTAAGAAAATGAGGCGCTGAAAGCCCAAATACGACAAATGAGGATAGAAGTTGACAACCAACAAAGGAGTCGATCGGATGAGCGGTTAATAAAAGGGTTGAAAAAAAGAAATCAGTGAGTGCCGGAATGATTTGAAGCAATCTGAGGGTACCATAGCATCACTCCAGGCACAATGGGCAAAAAGAACAAAGGAGCGCACACAGTACTTACAGCAGGCAAGGAAAGATTATGAAAAAACCATTGTCAGTCTAAAAAGGAAAGTGACGACCCTAGAGAGCAAGGCGGCTAAACAAGCCAAGGCTTTTGAAACCGAAAGTAAACACTGCTATAATCTAACGGCCTCGATGGAAGATGAAATACAGCAGTTACGGAAACAACATTTGCATGATTCTCGAGTTTTGAAGGCTAGAGGGGATTAGATAGAACGCCTACTCCTAGAGAAAGACCAAACCAGGAACAAGATTCTGACCATTGCTCATGCTATTACCGGGAAATGTCGGGTGTGTGAAAACATGACCGCACTACTTTCTTCTCAGCGGTAATGATATTTGTGAAGCAAATCATGTATGAATTGGAACAGCTGGAAAAGGACCTTACCCCTAAACCCGCAGCGAGGCCGAATGACGCCCCGCGGGCACCCAAATTTAAAACTTTAATGTGTTCGTAGTTCGAATTTGCATTTTCTTTTTCTTGGAGTCTGTTGTCTGTTAGAGTCTGTCTTTCTTTCGCATCAGAGTCTGTCAGTAGTTATTGAGTTCGTACTTGGTTTGGTTTCGAGTCTGTTATTTTCCTTTCCAAAAGCGTCTGGTTTGTAATAGAATGTTTATTAATGAAAAATCGAAAATTTCCAAAAAATTATCTCTTTGCTTTTTGCACTTATAGGCCAGAACTACGCACGGTCTGATTCATGCGGGGACATGATACGTAGGCAATCTCTATAGGATTTGACCACCACTAAAAAAGAAAAAAAAAGGAAAATGAAAAATAAATAAAGAAGGATAGAATAAAGGAAGCTTAAAAAGGGGGCACAATTATGAGAGGCGGGAATGATGCACGCAACCGAAGCAAATGCATGATAGAAATGGTTATTTGCCTAGGTGCATTGCATCCCAACGTATAATTGCATATGTGTTAAACTCTAAAAACTAACAAGTTTGTTGATTTCCAGAGAATTCAAGCAGTTAGTTTATTTAGAGGATACTGGCACATTACCATTACCAAACCAGATCAAAGGGACCAATACCGGAAATCATGTCTAGCCTAGATGTCGACACTAGTGTTGAGGTAGAGGAGTTGGACGTCTATAAAATGAAAGAGGAGATGCTCAAACTTAAGCAACAGATGGTCAAAATGTACCAGGCCTGGTCCAAAGGGCAATCACCGCCAGCTTACCCAGCCAACCCGGCTTTTACCCCACCATTAGCTCAGTCTCAGGATCATCCCGCCATCGATCCAGGTTTTCCCATTTATCAACACTACCATGGCACTACTTCTCATACGCCACAAGCTCCACCACCAAAATCAATTCCATACCCTCCTCCGCCAATCACCCCTTTCTTTGTGGCATCCCCACCAACTGCACTCCATAAATCCCCGAGTGAACCTGTGTTCCAAGCTCAAGACAACCAGTATTATCCCCCGGAACTCACCTTCAAAGCGCCCAAAACCTATCCACATGATCCACATTCTGACCGACCAGGGAAAGCAGAAAAACCGGCCAGAAGTCTTGAACAGGAGGAGATGTTCAGAAAAATGAAAAGCATAGAACAATCCTTCGGGGATATGAGAGGGTTAGGAGGTCAGGTGAGTGTAGCTTACAGAGATCTGTGTTTATTCTCAAATGTACAACTACCGGCAGGGTTCAAAATGCCCAAATTCGACTTGTACAACGGACACGGTGATCCGGTGGCTCATTTGAGAGGTTTTTGCAGTAAGATGAGGGGAGACGGAGGAAAGGATGAATTCATAATGGCTTACTTCAGTCAGAGTTTGAGCGGAGCAGCATTGGAGTGGTACACCCGCCAAGATCACGGAAGATGGTATACATGGGATGATTTAGCCCAAGCATTCGCTTGTCACTTTCAATATAATCTTGAGATCATTCCGGACCGACTGTCCTTGACCAAACTGGAAAAGAAGCACAGTGAAAGCTTTAGAGAATATGGTTTCCGGTGGAGGGAGCAAGGAGCAAGGGTAGATCCCCCAATGAAAGAGAGCGAGATGGTTGATTACTTTTTGCAGGCGTTGTAGCCGACTTACTTTGGTCATTTTGTGTCCGCAATTGGCAAATATTTTAATGAGGTTGTAAACATGGGAGGCATGGTCGAGGAGGGGCTTAAGTCCAACAAAATCATGAGCTATTCAGCGATCAAGGCAACCACTCAGGCCATCCAAAGCGGCACTAGGGGTGTACTTGGGAAGAAGAAGAAAGAAGATATCACGACTGTTGAGTCCGGAGCCTGGTTCGGATCCAGAGGCCCGTCATCCTACTATATCCAACCACGACCCTACCACCAAAATTACCCTCATACTCCATATAGCCCTCCACAACATTACTACCCAACGCCAGATCCCCATTTTTCCGTCCATCATGCACAAACCTATACCCAAACTCCGACACATGCGCCATGGCGTGCGCCGGCTCCACAAAACACATATCCACACCCAAGGGCCTACAGAAATCCCCCCGGGACGGGTTTCCGACCAAAACCCAGCCCTTAAGAATGAGAGGTCACAGAAGCAAAAGACTTTCACTCCACTGGGGGAATCATATACCAGTCTTTTCCACAGATTGAGGCAGTTGGGCATGTTGAATCCAATTGAGCCTAAAATGCCAAATCCTCCCCCTAGAAATCTTGACCACTCGGTGAGTTGTGAGTACTGTTCAGGGGCCCCAGGGCATGATACAGAGAAATGTTGGAAGCTAAAAACAGCTGTGCAAGAGCTTATCGATACTCATCGGATCGAGGTTCAAGCCCCAGAAGCACCAAATATTAATCAGAATCCACTGCCAGCTCACCATGAGACACACATGATTGAGTTGATACACAAAGAGGGGAGCCCAGGAAGCCCTCACAGACGGTAATGATGATCCGTTCCAGCAAAATCAGCTCAAAGGAAAAAGTAACCAGTGGGAAATCAATGGTCCAGTTGAGAGGGGTAGATGATAAGCCAGCTGTGGTGGCCGAGGGAGGGTCGTCGAGCCTTGTTGCAGTGAAACCCGAGCAAGCTAAAGTGGTAGTGCCAGGGGTTGCAAGTAAACTTGTTGTGGTCGTGAAGGGTGCTCGCACAGAGCCTGTTATTATAAGACCGGTAACTCAGCTTCCAGTGATCAACAACAAGGCTGTTCCTTGGAATTATGAACGGGTGACGGTGGTGTACAAAGGGAAAGAAGTCAAAGGAGAAGTGTGTGAAGCCCAAGGTCTAACTCGTTCGGGGAGGTGTTTTACTCCCGCAGAGTTAAGAAGGTCCAATCCAGTAGCGACAAAGAATCTAGTCACCGAGGAAGAGGCAGAAGAATTTTTAAAGAAAATGAAGGCGCAAGATTACTCCATTATGGAGCAGTTGAGGAAGACCCCGGCACAGATCTCATTGTGATCCTTGTTGATCCATTCAGATGAGCACCGCCGGGTATTGATGAAAATTCTGAACGAATCCCATGTTCCGGATAAGATCTCTGTGAACCATCTGGAGAAAATAGCAAACAAGTTTTCGAGGTCAACAGGGTCACTTTTTCAGACGATGAGTTGCCTGTGGAGGGTACAGAACATAATAGAGCCCTCTATTTGACCGTGAAGTGTGAAGACTCGGTAGTCACTCGAGTATTGATTGATAATGGGTCCAGTGCCAATATCTGTCCTTTGACCACGTTGAACAAACTGAAGGTCAATGGTGACAGAATTCACAAGAACAACATCTATGTTCGAGGGTTTGATGGAGGCGTACAGACACAGTGGGTGACATCGTACTTGAATTAACAATTGGTCCGGTCGAGTTCACCATGGAGTTTCAAGTGTTGGACGTGGCAGTGTCATATAATCTTCTGTTGGGGCGACTCTGGATCCACGTCGCCAAAGCAGTGCCTTCTACATTACATCAGATGGTCAAATTCGAGTGGGATAGGCAAGAGATCGTAGTACATGGGGAAGACAATGCAAGCGCCGTAAGTGATGCCATCGTACCCTTCATAGAGGCTGACAATGACAAGGGGCCCTGGGTTTACCAGGTCTTCGATACGGTTTCAGTGGACAAAGTTCCCGAAGGTGAAAGCATCCCACTTCCCAAACTAGCAGCTGCAACTGTCATGGTAGCCTCGGAGATGTTGAAAAATGGGTTTGTGCCAGGCAAAGGTTTAGGGGCTGATCTTCAGGGTATTGTTCAACCGGTTTATTTGCCCAAAAATCTGGATACCTTTGGGCTGGGGTTCAAGCCTACAATGGCGGATGTGAGACGGGCCCGCAAGTTGAAGAAAAGAGTCTGGGTCCTTTCCAAGCCAATCCCGCGCCTGTCCGGATCTTTTGTCAGGCCGAGCATCAAAAAGCAATTGCTGTCCAAGGTTACAGGGCCATTGATTGGTGAAGATGGAGACTTAAATAAGAGCTTTGAAAGATTATTCACCGAAATCAACATGGTAGAAGTCGGGGAGGGGTCCAACAAGGCGGATGTGCAGTTTGTGGGGCCAAAGGCATAAATCAACAATTGGATGGCTACTCCTTTTCCCATTCGGAGGGAGTCTTGGTAGTTGGCTCTGATTTTCCTTCCTGTTTTCTGGATTATTCCAGGGTTGTAGTCCGGATTTCTTTTATTTTTGTTGTGTTCATCAAGTGTGAAACCTTGTTATCTCGTAATTCAATAAAATAAAAAAGTTTCTTCTTCACTCCTTATTTTATTTTAATTTTGTTTTCTTCTTTTCTTTTTCTATACAGTTCTCTTTATATTGGTCTTAATGACATGGCGTGCATAAGGAATCCTCAGCCCAATCTTAAAAATCAATCTTATTCTGAAATGATAGTTCAAGAAGTAGATTGTGATTACGAATCAGAATATGATGATGAGGATGAAGCCTTCGAAGAAATTAGTAAGGAGTTAATTCACTTCGAAGAAAAACCCAAACCCAATTTGAATGACACATAAGCCGTCAATTTAGGAGACACAGGCAATGTCTAAGAGACTAAGATAAGTGTCCACCTCGAGCCAGAAATCCGGGAGTAGTTAATCAAAGCACTCATTGAGTACAAAGATGTTTTTGAATGGTCATATGACGACATGCCAGGTTTAAGCACTGATTTAGTGGTCCACAAATTGCCCACTGATCCAGCGTTCCCACCCGTCAAGCAAAAGTTGAGGAAATTCAAAACTGATATGGGTGTGAAGATTAAAGAAGAAGTTACCAAGCAGTTGGATCCAAAGGTTATTCGGGTCACTCGATATCCTGTCTGGTTGGCTAATGTCGTGCCTGTACCAAAGAAGGACGGCAAGATTAGAGTATGCGTCGATTACCGCAATCTCAACAAAGCAAGTCCGAAGGATAACTTCCCACTACCCAATATCCACATTTTGATCGATAATTGTGCCAAGCATAAGATCGGATCTTTTGTGGATTGCTATGCCGGGTATCATCAGATTCTAATGGATGAAGAAGATGCAGAAAAGACGGCCTTCATCATGCCATGGGGAACTTATTGCTACCGGGTAATGCCATTTGGTTTGAAGAATGCTGGGGCAACTTATGTGAGGGCAATGACTACTGTGTTTCATGATATAATACACAAGGAGTTTGAGGTATACGTAGATGATGTGATCATAAAATCAAAGCATCAGGCCGACCACGTTGAAGATCTGAGGAAATTCTTCCAGAGGCTTCACAGGTATAACCTCAAGCTTAACCTCGCCAAGTGTGCATTTGGCGTTCCATCCGGAAAATTGTTGGGATTCATAGTTAGCCGGTGAGGCATCAAGTTGGACCCATCAAAGATCAAAGTCATACAAGAATTGCCCCCTCCGAGGAATAATACTGAAGTGATGAGTCTGTTAGGAAGGCTGAACTACATCAGCAGGTTTATTGCTCAGCTCACAACAACTTGTGAGCCTATTTTCAAGTTGTTGAGAAAGGACGTTGCGGTCAAGTGGACTGATGAGTGTCAAGAAGCGTTTGACAAGATAAAAGGTTACTTGACAAACCCACTTGTGATAGTTCCGCCAGAACCAAGGAGACCCTTGATTCTTTACTTGACTGTCTTGGAAAATTCATTTGGTTGTGTACTGGGGCAGCATGA
Source organism: Nicotiana sylvestris (assembly GCF_000393655.2). NCBI lineage: Eukaryota > Viridiplantae > Streptophyta > Magnoliopsida > Solanales > Solanaceae > Nicotiana > Nicotiana sylvestris. The sequence continues at coordinate 47,959,757 of NC_091064.1, forward strand.
CATCACCGGCAGGAAGGAACAAGCCATCTATTATCTTAGCAAGAAGTTCACGGCTTATGAGGTTAAGTACACTCACCTGGAAAGGACATGTTGTGCCCTAACTTGGGTGGCGCAAAAGTTGAAACATTATTTGTCATCCTACACTACTTACCTCATTTCACGCTTAGATCCATTGAAGTATATCTTTCAAAAGCCTATGCTGATAGGAAGACTTGTAAAATGGCAGATTTTGCTCATAGAATTTGACATAATCTATGTGACTCGGACTGCGATGAAAGCCCAAGCATTGGCTGATCATTTGGACGAGAACCCGATCGATGAAGAGTATGAGCCATTGAGGACTTATTTTCCTGATGAAGAGGTGATGCATATTGATGAACTAGAACAGGCCGAAAAACTAAGCTGGAAACTTTTCTTTGATGGGGCTGTTAACATGAAAGGAGTCGGAATAGGAGCCGTGCTTATTTCTGAAACAGGGCATCACTATCCTGTTACGGCTCGGCTTCGTTTTTATTGTACCAACAATATGGCTGAGTACGAAGCATGCATTTTGGGTTTAAGGTTAGCTGCAGACATGGATGTCCAGGAAGTCTTGGTCTTGGGAGACTCGGACCTTCTAGTACATCAAATTCAAGGAGAATGGGAAATGCGAGATCTGAAGCTCATACCATACCGACAATGCTTGCATGATCTTTGTCAATGGTTTAGATCAGTGGAGTTCAGGCATATTTCAAGGGTCCATAATGACGTCGCCGATGCTTTGGCTACCCTAGCATCAATGCTGCACCATCCGGACAAAGCTTATGTCGATCCTTTGCATATTCAAGTCCGAGATCAGCATGCTTATTGTAACATGATTGAAGAAGAACTGGATGGCGAACCATGGTTCCACGATATCAAGGAATACATCAGAATGGGGATATACCCAGTGCAAGCCACGGGGGATCAAAAGAGAACAATTCGATGGTTGGCAAGTGGATTTTTCTTGAGCGGAGGAGTTCTGTATAAAAGAACACCAGACCTGGGATTGTTAAGATGCATAGATGCTAGACAAGCTACATCTGTCATGTCTGAAGTACATTCAGGAGTCTGCGGACCACATATGAGCGGATATGTGTTGGCAAAGAAAATTCTCCGCACGGGATATTATTGGCTCACCATGGAGCGAGATTGTATTAGTTTTGTGCGCAAATGTCATTAGTGCCAGATACACGGAGATTTGATTCATTCTCCACCATCGAAATTACACACAATGTCAGCGCCATGGCCCTTCGTCACTTGGGGCATGGATATCATTGGACCAATTGAGCCAGCAGCATCCAACGGGCATAGGTTCATTCTGGTAGCCATTGATTATTTCACCAAATGGGTTGAGGCCAAAACTTTCAAGTCTGTGACCAAGAAAGCAGTGGTCGATTTTGTTCACTCAAATATCATCTGTCGATTTGGAATCCCGAAGGTGATCATCACATATAACGGTGCTAATCTTAACAGTAAATTAATGGAAAAGGTATGCCAACAGTTTAAGATTACACACCGCAATTCTACCCCATATCGTCCCAAGGCGAATGGAGCAGTTGAGGCAGCCAATAAAAACATAAAGAAGATACTTCAGAAAATGGTAGAAGGTTCGAGGCAATGTTACGAAAAATTACCATTTGCAATGCTGGGTTATCGCACTACTGTCTGTACTTCAGTATGGGCAACTCCTTATTTGTTGGTATATGGAACTGAAGCCGTAATACCTGCGGAAGTTGAAATCCCGTCCCTTCGGATTGTCGCTGAAGCCGAGATTGATGATGATGAGTGGGTCAAAACTCGTCTGGAGCAGTTGAACTTGATTGATGAAAAAAGATTGGCAGCTGTGTGTCATGGTCAGTTATATCAAAAGAGAATGGCAAGAGCATACAACAAAAGGGTGCGTCCCTGGAAGTTTGAAGTGGGTCAGCAAGTGCTGAAACGCATCCTTCCACATCAGGCTGAGGCAAAAGGCAAGTTCGCCCCGAATTGGCAAGGGCCATTCATTGTAACCAGAGTGTTGTCCAATGGTGCTTTATGTTTAACAGATATCGAAGGAAAATGCATCGACATGGCCATCAATTCTGACGCAGTTAAGAGATATTATGTATGATTTCTTTTAATTGTAATTGTTGTTTGTTTGCATTTGGCATAATATCGGAGAATGAAATGACGGAGGCAATTTGTTCTTCCATCCAAACACTTTAACCTTTGCTTCCCCTTTTGAGCCTTATTTATTCTTTCATACCCCTCTTTTGGAATCTGTAATGAAAATGAAAAAAGGGAGAAAAGAAAAATAATAATAATAAAGACAAAAGAAAAGTCACAAGAAAAATAAAGGAATGGGGAACTACATTTGACCTGATTCCTCAAAAAGGATACGTAGGCACCTCACGGCTCGGTTACAGTGTAATAAGAATCAAAAGTCCCCAAGCAAGAAAACTGGGGCAGAAGTTGTGTTTATAATTCTGGGGAAAGAAAGTTGATTCCAAGAGTTGTAATGTTTTACCCATCAAAATTATTTTAAATATTTTCTTTAGACATACACCAGAAACCCATATTGATGTCCAAAAGACCTCCCGATCAGTATCTGAGAAGTGCCAAGTCGGGAAAATGGAAGTCTGGAGTAACACTCTGGTCCCCAGCAGAAAGGAAATGAAATGAGAGAATCCCCATCAAAAAAGAAATGAAATGAGAGAATTTTATCAGTAACACCCCAATCCCCAGCTGAAAAGAAATAAAATGAGAGTGTCTTATTGGTGAAAACCTTCACAGGCACCATAAGGCGACGGAAGTTGACAGAAATAAAATGAGAGAGTCTTATCGGTGAAAACCTATACAGGCACCATAAGGCGACGGAAGTTGAGAAATAAAATGAGAGAGTCTTATCGGTGAAAACCTTCACAGGCACCATAAGGCGACGGGAGTTGAGAGAAATGAGAGAGTCTTATTAGTGAAAACCCCTCGAAGGGCACTATAAGGCGACAAGGAATTAAAAGGGGGCAAACGAGATAAGCTTGATAGAAAGGATCCGTCGAGACATCAAGCAGAATAAAGATGTTGTTTCGGCAAAAGAAGATGGGTTGCGGGACCTTTGAAATACTAAGTAGGGATATCAGAAAGATTGATAGATGTAAACAGACTGGGTTGATTAATCCAAAAATGCACGACATGACCATTGGGAGCGGTTATACCATTCAGATAAGTTATTTTCTCTTCAAACAATTGTTCAGAAAGAATTTTCTTTTTATCTTTGGAAGTCATCATCTTTCATTTCTTCTGGTTAAAGATTTTTCAATAGTAGTTTGTTTTTAAGAAGGATTTTTCAAAGCCAACTACCAGTCGCCAACATGGGGCAAGGTAAATGGGGATAAGACAGGCCGAAGATAATGTGACGGGACAAGAAAGACGTCATTATAAGACCAAATGATAGATTGTTTTAAGATGTCGTGGAAAGTATGGAGTAAAAGTGGAAAACAACGGTTGAGAAGTGGGTGAATACAGAAGCATCAAGAAAGTCGAAAGTTATCAGCCAAGTTTCAAGATGGTCGAACAACGCAGAGCATGGGAAAAAGAAAAAAGGAAAATCATCCCCAGCAGGAACGTCCCCACGTTTTAAACTAACAAATTTTCTTTGATTTAAAGCAGGGAAAGGAAATGTTATTGATAACGGAAAGACATGCCACAAGAAAGATTGTCAAACTGGGGCAGAAAATTTTCTTTCATTTCGAAAATTTTCTAGAAGTCTAACACAAGTTTTGAGGGAAGCGGTATCCCCAGTAGTTTCGGAAGAAGGCAATACAAGTTTGAAAACAAGCAATTTCGGGAGGAAGATAACACAAATCTTAAGGGAAGTAGTTTCAGAGGAAGGTAAACACCAACTTTAAGGGAAGTAGTCTTTGAAGGAAGAGAATAACATAGTTTTGAATGAAACACCGGTGTTATCCCCAGCAGTTTTCAGAGGAATGAAACACCAGTTTTGAGGGAAGCAGTTCTGAAAGAAGATTATTCAAGTTAGAAGGAAAATGGTTCAGGAGGCAGGAAGGAACAACGGCAATATAACGTATTTTTAAGTAGTAGTAGAAGTCAGGAGCCCGCCTGGAGAAGGGAGGTGTTATATTAGTTGAAGTCAGGAGTCCGCCTGGAGAAGGGAGGTGTTATATTAGTTGAAGTCAGGAGCCCGCCTGGAGAATGGAGGTGTTATACTAGTTGAAGTCAGGAGCCCCCTGGAGAATGGAGGTGTTATATTTTATTAAAGTCAGGAGCCCGTCTGGAGAACGGAGGTGTCACATTTTAAGAAGTTATTGGAAGTCAGGAGCCCGCCTGGAGAACGGAGGTGTTACAGTTTAAGAAGTTGTTGGAAGTCACGAGCCCGCCTGGAGAACGGAGGTGTTACATTTTAAGAAGTTGTTAAAGTCAGGAGCCCGCCTGGAGAATAGAGGTGTTATATTTTATTAAAGTCAAGAGCCCGCCTGGAGAAGGGAGGTGTTATATTTTAAGAAGTTGTTGAAATCAGGAGCCCGCCTGGAGAATGGAAGTGTTATATTAGTTGAAGTCAAGAGCCCGCCTGGAGAATGGATGTGTTATATTTTAAGGTTTATTGAAGTCAGGATCCTGCCTGGAGAATGGAGGTATTATCTTGTTAAGTCATAGCAGAAGTCAGGAGCCCGCCCGGAGAGCGGAAGGTTGCAAGAAAGATCCCCAGCATAAATTAAAGTTCAGAAGACGGAAGGAAGGCAACACTAGTCAGAAGAAGGTTGTTCAAGCTTCGAAGGAAAAATAATTCGAAGCTCACAAGAAGGAAATAAGCAGTTCAAATTCGGCAATCAAGAGAGAATACGAGTCAATTCAAAAAAAAACATCAGAGGAAACACAAGACAGCAAGACAGCAAGGCAACAAGGCAACAACAGTCACATGACCAAGTTTGAGAATAAATCTTTGTAATTCATAGACCATATCTTAGTATAACTTCTTTATTTTTATCAAGGTGTAACAAGGAGGTCAGTAAGTAGCGGCAGCAGCAGCAACAGTAGTAACAGTAAATCCACAGCTCCAGGGTAGTCCCAGCTACCAAAACTTCCCGAACTACATTGACATGATTCCCTTTTAGCCAGGGATATGTAGGAAACCTTCGAAACAGAGGTTCGGTCAAATCTTTCAAAAAATGCGTCACACGGAGTAGACTAACAGGCAAAAATCGCTCGTATCCGTTCACTTTATCTTTGCACGGAAACTCTTCGTGTTTCCGAACAAAGAGGGGTAGCTGTGAGCACGTGATTTTTACCCTACGAGAACTACTCCCAAAAATTCAAAATAAAATGGTTTTGGTGTTGTTTGTGATTTATTTGTATTTTTGTCTGTGCATGGTTATTTCTACTTTAATTAAGAAAAATACAAAAATAGGTGTTGCATGGGCATTTAGGATTTAATTTTACAATTTAGGATTAATTAAACAGTAATTTGTATCACGAAAATGAAAAAATCAAAAAATAACGTACTTCGCATTTTTAGGGTTTAATGTCAAAATTGTGTGATTATCTTTGTATTTAGTTTTGTGTGATAATTATTATTAAGGGTTAATTAGTATTCTTTAAAGTTAATTTTGAGTTTTGGTAATTAGAAATCAAAAAGAAAATAAAAGAAGAAAGAAGGAACAAGAGAAGAAGAGTTAAAAATCGGACTGGGCTGGTTTTTAAAAGAAAGTTTCAGGCCCAATGTCACACCCCAACCCAGGCCCAAACCGGCTGGTTTCAGAGACAAATCAAACGACGTCGTTTAGTAACGCTCAATCTGGGCCATTAATCTCAGCTGATCAAACGGTCCCAAAGCCTTGACCCAACCCGACCCCGACCCGTCACTCCAATACCCGGCCTAACCCGATCCCCTCACAAAAACCAAATGACACCGTCTTTTTTAAGTGAGTTGATCCAAGCCGTTGATCTCAATTGATCTAACGGCTAGGATCAAATCGCTTGCCCCCATATATAAGTCCATACCATACCCCCGCCCCCCCAGACCAACACCCCCTCGCCCCATCATCTCTCTCAGACCCTTCAGAGACGCCCCCCCCCAAACCCTAGCCGCCCTCATTCCCTTTGCCTGAAAACCCGGAGGCGCCTGCTTCGATGGCCGTGAAATTCACACCACTAAACCTCCTAACCACCCTCAATACAGATCCCTACCCCTTTAACCTCGAATCATCCCGGTTTGTCTCGAATCTTCAATCGAAGATTCGAGCAAAACCCTAAACCTACCCAACCAGTCCCAGGTTCACACCCCAGCTCCACCTGACCCCCCTCGTCCCAAATCCCGTGTTAGTCTTGCTCAAATCAAGCCGGAACTGGACGAATCCTAAATCGACTAAACGAGTCCCAGAAGAACAAAACCTAGGAATCGATCCAAAAGATTTGAGGTCTTAACCGACTCTAGTCAAGTGTTCTCAGTCGAGAACACTCGATTAAGGTCTGTTTTGGCTTCAAAGTCTCAAGACGAATTTCAAACTGAAACGGATGGGGTTTGGCCTGGAAATTTCGAGGTATTTCCTTTTGTTTTCCTTTTCCTTCTGTTGTTTGTTTTATTTTTGACTGAGTAGTTCGTCATTTTTGTCAAGTAGTTCTTCCTACTCTTTCATACCCTTTTCTTGGTCCAGTTTCCTTCTGTTGATTAACATGTGTTATAAATAGTTTCGTCGATTAATCCGTTCATGTCTGTAGTTTAGTAGTTCCCATCAAGTTGTTTGGTGTCGTTTGTTTTGTTTTCAGCCATAGGGTTCCATTTAGTATATCCTCAGGGTCCCTACATTTTGTGTTTAAGGCTAGTTTAGAACTATGAATATTGGTTCGAATTGCTTCATTTCATGCGATGTTTGGTTCCCTTTTCTTTGTTGTTCGTCATTTTGCACATGAGTTCAGTTTGTCTGTCGATTCAGTACGTTTACAGTGATCATTCTTTCTGCCTAAGTTTAATTTAGAATTGTTAATCCCATGTACATGTGCATCTTAGCAGCTTTGCATCAGTCTGCTATTTGATCTAATCTGAGTTCTGAGTTCGAACTGCTAGGTGAAATGAATTAAATTGGTTATGGCTGTTGTAGTTTGCTGATTAATTAGGAATCAGTTTAGTTATCTGATTAAGGAAATTGGTTATAGCTGATGGATTTGGTATAGATTGAAAGGGGTTGAGGTAGGATAGTAGTTCAGGGCATTCAGGAGGGTAGTTTGGGATTTGAAAAGTTTGAAATGGTTAATGATAGTGTTCTGACAGTAAAGGTACCAGTAAAACCATTAAACTAGTGTATTGTCCCATAATAGTAGGATGGGAATCAATAATAGTATGAGAGGTTTATTGGGAGTAATTAAAGTAAAAAGTACCCATAACATGTGAATTAATTATTGAAACGGGACATATAGTAGTGGGGAACAAGGGAATTAAATAAAGAAAAGACAAGGGTAGTGGGGAACAAGTGAATTAAAAAGAGAACAAAACATGTAGTAGTGGTTGAGGAATATCATGGGCATAAATACTTTCTTAATTAGCTTAATGCTCCTAAGAGCTGGAAAGTTAATAAAAGTTGGGCTATAAATGAGAGGAGCTGGACACAGTTTAAAGGGGGGATTTTTTTGAGTCTGGTCTGGGTTTTTCTTTTGGGCAGACCTTAGAAGAGAAAAGCAATCTGAAAAGAGAGAGAAAAGAGTTCAAAGTTTGAATACAAATAGGTTTCGAGATAGCTTAAGATGAGTTTGGGTGTAGCGTTGCAGTAGTGTGTTTTTTATGATTTCATTTCTGAGGTCGCTTGAGCTGTTTAAGTTTGAGTGTTCTGGTTTTAACTGGTTTCAAATCCACCTGGGTTTGCTGCATATGTTACTAGGCTGTTGGTGGATTGTTGTTTGTATTGCTGCTCGTATTACTGCTGTGCTGCTGCTGACTGCTCTTCCTTCTTTTGTTCTGTTTTTTTTCAATCCAGGTTCATATCCTGTAACTTCGAGTTTGTGGACATGAAGTAAAATGCTGAATGAATCTCTGTTGATATGTCTTTCGTGATCCATGTAGTATAAAATTCCAGTAGAATTTTCGTTTGTAACTATGATTGATTTCTCGGGCACATTATATTTCATATAGGCCTTAGACTTTCACTAGATTTTTATTTGTAACTAAAACTGGACTGTTTGGATTATTGGACTATGGTTATTCATTAGCCTTAGTATAGTTTAGTTTACTTTTGTGTAGTTTAACTTTTTTTTAAAAAATTAAAAATAGCTTGAACAGGAAACTGCTCTTAGGAGATATGATTTTCATTTGTATTCACAATTGGAAATTCAAACTATTGTGAGTAATTAGCAGAAAATATCGGTTGTAGTGTTAAGTAAATTCAAACCTGATAAGTAAGTTACTGATTGGAACTTGATTTTAAAATGGATTACGGGCTCCTACTAGTGTAAGATCAGGCATTCTTTGTTTTTTTAAATGCATCAGATAGTTTATTTGCGGATATAAGTCACATACAAAGAAATCCTTAGGATGTAGCGATCTAAAATTGATATGGGTTTTAGGAGTACGAGTTCAGTATGTTTGGTCAACCCTACACAACTCAGGTGACTATGCGTAGGATAATTGAACTCGAAAGTTGGCATGTTAATCTGAATTTAGAATTGATCATTTGTTTGCCAATAATTAGGCCGTTGTGAATAAAATCAGTAGGCCAAGATTCAAATAAAATTAGTGGGGGATCAGGGATCAATTGAGGGCCTAAACGTGACTGCTTTTGCTCAAATCAGACATGGGCCTGACTCTACTTAAGGCCCAACGTCAGTCAGCCCTCCCCTTTCTTAAAGTTGACAATTTTTCCTTCCTTCGGGCTGCCTTTGAGGCCCAGCCTGCTGAAAATCTTAGTGTGCTCACTAAAGCTTTTTATTCGATATTGTGATGTAATACTTTCAATGATGGTTTATTAATAATGCTAATTGTAAGCACGTGATTTTTGCTTTGCGAGCAATCGCTCCAAAAGAAAATAAAAATAGTGACAAATGGTTTCGCTGTACAATTGTTCGAGTTTTCGTGACATGTGTTGTTAGTCATTTGTGGATCTGTCCATTTTTGCATTTAATCATTAACAAACAAAATACAAAATATGTATGTTAGGATGATTAAACCATAATTCGGTCAGTAAAAGAAAATTCAAAAAAATATATATGTGTGCATCGTTCGTTCTAGGCTTTTAGCTAACTTACTTAAATATTTTTGTGATAATTGTGTTAAAATGTTGCATTGTTGTTTAGTTTTAATTTCGTTATTTTATTATTTGTTATTTTTATTTTTTGTTTTAAAAGAAAAATGAAATTAGAAAACAAAAAGTGAAGAAAATCGGTTTGGGCCAAAAGAAATGAAACAAAAAAACAGGCCCAACCAGCACTCAGACCCAGTCAAAATCCGGCTGCCCAGGCACCTCCTGAAACGACGCCGTTTCAGGCAAATCAATCTGAGCCGTCCGTCCAGGCCAATCCAACGGCTCAGGACCCCTTTCAGCAACCCGTGTTCAAACCCGACCCAATAACCAATCCGACCCAACCCCTCACTTAAACCAAACGACCCCGTTTAACTACCAAACGACCCCGTCTCACTTCTCACCCTCAGATCCAAGCCGTTGAGATCATCTGATCTAACGGCTCAGATCCGATCAACCTCCCCATATATAAACTCAGCCCTTTACCCCGCACCCCCTATCCGAACCCCACCCCTCACTCGTCTCCTTCCCCAACCTGAAACCCCCAAACCCTAGCAAGCCGCCCTAGTTTCCCTTCCACCAAAACCCGGCGGCATGAACGCCGGTGGCCACCTCCCGAACACCCTAAGACCCCCTCACTCCCCTGAACACGAATCCACTAACCACGAACCTCGAATCACCTCCTGTCGTCTCGAATCTGGATTTGAAGATTCGAGACAAAACTCGATCTATACCAAACCTCACCATCTTTGTATCAGACACTCCCCTGACCTTCCTCGTGACCAAACCAAGCTTGGTTTGGTCCGAATCTACCCACAACTCCTAAAAATCAGATTTGGAAATCCAGACCTTAGAACACATGCACCTGGGGAATCCGGCCGGTCTTGACAAGGGTTTGAGGTCTAATAGACCTTAATCAAGGTGTTCTCATGTGAGAACACCCTGATTAAAGTTTGTTCGGCCTCAAGAGGTCGAAGTTGAGTCTGATTCGGGTCCGGTTTGATTTCAAACTTTTTCGGTAAGTTTCCTTTTCTCTTTGTTTGGTTCTAATTAAGTTGTCAGCATGCTTCGTTGTGTTTGTTTGTTATTTTGTTATTTTCATTCGAATTTCTTCCATCTCTGTCAAAGGCCTCTTATTTGGTCCGTTGGTTTTCTGTTTGTGTTCTAAATGTACTCTGTGACATACATATGCGTCAATTAGATTAGTCGTCAAATGAGTTAATTCATATAGGCCCCCCAGTAATTGAACAAAAGTTGTTTGATGCCCTTTAGGTCCCTGAACGTATTGTTTATATGAGCGACTGATTATTACCTGTTATAATTAGTGTAGTCGACCTGATAAATGTCGTCGATTAGTTTCCTACGACTGAATGTTCAAATATTCTGAATGGGCCTGTATTGTGATTTGAATGTTGGGCATTACCTATGAATGTTAGTTTGTAACTACATTGTAAACAATTAAAAAGCTAGGCTGGGGCAGTTCTGAAATCAAATAATCAAAGCCCAAAGTGCCCTGATGCTGCAATAGGCAGGGCAGTAATAATCAAGGTTAAACAGGGGTAATCTGGGGTTTGAAAAGGGCAGAAAAGGTTAGTTTAAATGAAGCTGACAAGTAGGGTACTAATTAAGATTAAACTAATACTAATGGGGAACAAGACACAAGGGTATGGGGCTTAAAATGAATAATAAAATGAGCCCATCACTCTTGATTAAACAAAACCAGGCGTGGGGAACCAATGGCTGGCATCAAGAGATGCTCAAGCATGGGTTTAACAGAGTATGGGCAGGCTGCAAGTTGCAGCACGAGGGCAGCTCAGCTGCACTGGGTCATTTGGCCTATAAATAGGTCCTTTGAGAACCTAAGAGGGGCTGGACATTTTTTAGTCTTCAGAGAAGAAAAACAAGAAACATAAAGTCTCAGAATATTGTAACCAAACACTGTCTGAAAATTACATAAGAGTTTATGTTGGTTTAGCTGTCTTGGCCAATTGCTGTTGGTCGCCTGTTTGAGCTGCTTGTGATTGTTGAACTGCTGGGGTGTTTACATTGAATACTCTGCTGTTTCTGCTGGTTCATTACTCTGTTTCTGGGACTGTTGTTTGTTGCTCGACTACTCGGGAGCTTCATCATTGTTGTTGATTTTTGTTGCTGTGTTGTTGCTGTGTATCTGCTGTTGCTGTGTTTACTGCATACTGCCCAGCTGATCATCCCTTTCTTCTTGGTCCTCTATACCAGGTACACAACCAATGCACTGTCAAGAAATGTAATTGAAAAATGAGCATGAATACAAATGAAAGATCTTGAAGGATGACTCTTACACATAGATTGTTACATTAAATATTCATGTAATGTGTAATAGTTTTTACATTTTTGTTCTGGGTACTAGAGACAGTCTTCATGCCTATAAATGTCAATGCATGGTAGTTGAATACTAGAATGTGCATATAGGTTGATGATGAGAGTATGCCCAAAGTAGTAGGTAGTATCTCCTACTTAGTTCAATGGTGTAGTATGAGCCTGTGATATAGTCCAAGCATGAAATCCGTACACTGTAAATAAGTTCTTTCCTTTCTAATAAATTGCCATGTATAACTCTTAAAATCATGTTTTAAGATAAAGAGCACAAATTCAGGGCCTCAACCTCATGAAGGTCGATCCCAAATCGAAGCAAACCAAGTAGGCCCGCATCGAACAAGCAGAGGCCCAGGTCTGGCCTATCACGCATGGGCTGGATTTGGGCCCATGATTATTTGTTCGGCTGACTGTACATGCAGCCTCATTTCTGATTTTTTAAGCTTTTCTGAATGTCGTTACAAACAACTTGCAAGCATTTAATTAATTAGGACTATCTACTGCTTTCAATTGATAAAGACAAACACGTCAAGAAATGTAGTTGCTATAGGATATCCTTTTAAAAATAAGAACGAGATGAGCCTCGATGAAAAATAAACAAAACGCGCAGATGCGGGGCCCTTGTTTAAATGTATATTATCGAAACATTTAGGTTCCAGGATGGGTTGTTTAGCAAATCTCACAACCCTCCTAAAATAACAATACGTTAGACTCTTTAGGACGCGCCTTAATAAATCTTACCTTCTTAAACTCGGGTGCACATTTATGTGACCCAAATCCAATTCTCAACGGAGTCGAAATGTGTTTCTAATCACGGGTACATTGATTGTGACGTGGTTCGAGATGCGTGTCCATGACGTTGCAAATTCATTAAAAAAAATAAGAACGAGATGAGCCTCGCCAAATAAAAATACAAATTGCGAGGCCCTCAGTAAGTATTTGCTTTAAAAATTATTTGGACTTCGGGATGGACCGTTTAGTAAAATTCCACGGTCTTACCCAAAATAAATGCGCTAGTCGCTTTAGGCGCGTCTTTAATAATTTAATTTCCTTAAACTCGGGTGCACATTGATGTGACCCAAATCCAAATCTCAACGGAGTCAAAGTGTGTCGACGACCACGGGTACATTGATTGTAACGCGGTTCGAGATACATTTTCACAACGTTGCAATTCTTGATAAAAACAGTAAATGATAAAAGCGGTTAAAAGTTAAATTTTGCACATAAGTTCACACTTGTATAAAATCAGATAATCAAGCCGAATATAACAGTTGAGCGACCGTGCTAGAACCACGGAACTCGGGAATGCCTAACACCTTCTCCCGGGTTAACAGAATTCCTTATCCGGATTTCTGGTACGCAGACTGTAATATAGAGTCATTCTTTTCCTCGATTCGGGATTAAAATTGGTGACTTGGGACACCCTAAATCTCCCAAGTGGCGACTCTGAAATAATTAAACCAATCTCGTTTCGATTGTCCTTTAAATTGGAAAACTCCCTTGTACCCTCACGGGTACGTAAAAAGGAGGTGTGACAGCTCTGGCGACTCTGCTGGGGATTTCTGACCCAGAACCACTGGTTCAGGGTTAAGAATTCGAGCTTAGAATAATTGTTATTATTTGGCTTTATTTATTATCTGATTATTACATGTTTTGATCCTAATGTGCTAACTGCTGCTGTTACCGCTTTGATATTATTTGAACTGTACATATAAACTGTGCCGAAACCCTTCTCTTCTCTCTTGAGAAGCGCACGCTGGTCGTGGCTTCTTTCTGTTAGTGTCATATGCCAAAATAGAACGAGGATTCGGAGGAGTTGCAAAATCGGATGGCCTTTTGGTTACCGGTACACAGCTCCCATCCTTGGCTCGAGTTGTCCGCTCGGGTAAGCCAGGTCTAGAACAAACACCTAGGTTTTACAGCTTAGCATAACATAACTTCATGCCGGATCCCTAGTAGGAACGCTTATTTGCATCATGTGCATTTGACTTAGGGGACTCAGCACAGGGGCTGGGTCCGTCTAGGACAGGCAACCTGAGAATAAAGACCATCCTGCTACATCCTGTTTGCTTTATGCATTTACTTGTTTCAAGGCTTGCATGCTGACCGGTTTCTGAATATCGGGAATGTTTGGAAAAGGAAGAGGAATAACGGTTAAGGGGTTAATTATTTATTCTTGAAAAGTTACAAAAATGGTTAAAGCTTTGCCAGAATTTTGAAAAAGAAAAAAAATGTGTGTCTTATTAATTTGTTTTAAAAAGAAAAAAAAAAGGAGTCTTTGATTCATTTTTAAGAGAAAAATAGTGTGTCCCCAAGATTCGATTTATGCCCGAACTACGTCAGTTTGATTCTCGCATGGTGCGGGATACGTAGGCAACCCCCATCGGGCTCAACTTGTTTTTCAAAATATAGGTACAATCCAAAGAACGAAAGTTCTTAAGGTAACATCATACTTTTTCGAAAACAACCAAATTTCATTTTTCTTTTAGAAGTGTGTCAATTTGGTATTTGAGTCCATTGAATCTGGATCTTTGCTTAATCACCCCAATAAACATGCAGAATGAGCATAAGTCCAAGTTTGCCGGTAACAGTTAGAAGCAAAATCCCTCTGGAGGTGCGATCATGGTGGGAGGATTTGGAAAAATCAGAGAAAGACAAGATCAAACTGCACCTGGGAGGTTTGGTTGATTTGTTGAACGTCAGGCCTCGATGCGACATCATAAAGGCTTTGGTTACATTTTGGGATCCGGCCCACAACGTGTTCCGTTTCTCGAATTTTGAACTCACCCCAACCTTAGAAGAAATGGCGGGTTACATGGACGTCACTGAAGGTTTGAGACACAAATACCTGATCGCTCCAAGAGCCGTGAATTCACACAAATTCATGGATCTGTTGAAGATAAGCAAGGGAGTCCCGTACGCCGAACTAGATAGAGGTTTTTCTACCCTACAATTCATATACCAGAGGTACGGGAACATAGGAGGATTTAATGATCCAGAAAGTGGTGTTTGCAGCAGGGGTAGTCTGGTAAAATGGAATGAGCATAGGCGGTTCGCTTTTATGGTGGCATTTTTGGGCCTTGTGGTGTTTCCCCGAAAAGATAGAAATATCGACCTGAAAGTGGCCGGAATCGCCAAAGTCCTGATTACCAACGATAAAAGCATCCTTGCTCCTATGATAGTGTCAGAAATGTACCGAGCCCTCACGGCTTGCAAGGCCGGAGCAGACTTCTTCGAGGGGTGCAACTTGTTATTACAGATGTGGATGATCGAACACTTGTGTCACCATCCTCAGTATATGCGCTACATATCTACAAATGGGGGTTGCATCGAGGGTTATAACCTAAGGGTTTCAGGTTTCCGATCACCGGGAGGGTTTGAAGAATGGATATCCTATCTCCGGGTCATCACCGCAGATCAAATCAACTGGACTTTGGGTTGGCTTTCTGTGGAAGAAATCATATACATGCCCGCCACTGGTCCTCATTTCCTTTTGATGGGACTCAAGGGTATTCAACCTTATGCCCCTTACAGGGTGATGAGACAGTTAGGAAGATGTCAAGTATTACACCCGGACGAAGATCTCAGCACTTATGCAGTCGAGGTCAGCAGTGACAGCCAATTTCCTGAAAAGACAGTTCGTTGCATATGGAGTGAATGCCAGTACCTGACGGCAAATACTCGGGTAGGTGATGTGTCTAGGGGTGAAGTCTCGCCAGCCTATCTCACTTGGAATAACAAGAAGAACATTGTGAAACGGCCAACCAAACGGCCTCACCTCCAAGATTTTGTTGAGTCATCGCAAGAACAATGGGACTGGCTCGCAAAAGAGGAAGGTTACCTGGTTGAAATCAGGAAGCTAAAGCGACAAGTTGAAAGGATCGTATTCGAAAACAACGTGCAAGTCGCCCAAGAGCAGGCTGAAAAAGACAAGCTAGCCCAAGAAAACCAAGCTTTGAAGGCCCGCCTTCGCCAAGCCAGTAAGAATAACATCGACCGACAGAAGCGTTGCTCCGACGAAAGATTGATAGCCAGTTTGAGAAATCAGGTCATCCAGAGCCAAGTAGAATTAGACCAATCAGAGGCTTGCATAGCAAGGATGAGGGTCAAATGGGCAGAAGGTACAATGGCCCGGAGAAAGCGCCTACAGCAAGTCATGAGGAATTGTGAACTGAGCGTCAAAGCAGCAAAGGAAACAAATTCCGCTTTGCAAGAGCGGATCTTCAAGCAAACACAAGATGCCCAGGCCGACCGGAGACGCTATTACAATGCAATGACAAGGATGGAAAGGCAAATGGATATATTCCAGGATCAGCTCGCCGCCAATGCACAAACGCTAGGATTAAAGAGCCGACAGATAAGGCAATTATTCGCAGAAAGGGACAACATTCGAGCAAGAATTGACGAAGTCGGGCATTACATCTACCTAAAATGTTTGGCATGCGAGCAGACACCTCGGGAAACCCTCATTGCTTCCATCATGGGCTGCGTCCATCGGATTATGAACGAGTTGAAGAGCTTGCAAAGAGACCTTACACCTAGGGCCGCGAAAGGGCCGAAAGATGCCTCGTGGGTCCCTAAGTTGGAAAATTAGTTGTTGATCGAGTCCTGGTTGTTTTGTTTGTTGTTTCCCCAATGTTGTTTTCTTTTCCTCAAACCAAGTTTAAAACCCTGGAGTCTGTACTGTTGCTATTTTGTTTGAAGTAATGTGTAATAGCAAATTTTGATAATGAAATTAAGTGACTCCGGAAGAATTTCTATGTGTCTTTACTTTAAGGCAGAACTACGCCTGGTCTGATTCACGCGGGGACGTGATACGTAGGCAATCCCCATAAGATTCGACCGCTTTTAATAAATAAAGAAAAGAAAATGTAAATAAAATAAAACGCAGGGTTTCGCAAAATACTTTAAAGAGACGAATGAGCAAACCGGGATGACGCATGTTGTTTGAAGCAAAGCATGTAGAAACGGTTAACTGCCTAGGTGCATTGCATCCTCTATGTGTTATGATCAAATCTGTTAAGCTCTAACGCTAACAAAGTTTGTTGTTGTCTGATATCAGACAGTTAGTGGTTAAAGAATTCTGGCAACACATTCATACCAAACCAGATCCAAAGGACCGGTAGCAACAAGCATGACTACTTCGGAGAATAGCAATGAGGAAGAAAGGCCGATGAGCCAGTTGTTAAAAGAAGCGATGGAAAAGATTGAAAGGATGGGACTAGAAATGAATGCAATGCAACTAGCCCTAGCCAAAACACAAAAGAGTCCTGAAACACTGGGACACATGCCGGAGTACCCTCACTCTGGCCCTTCCACAAGCCGCCCAAATCCCCTCTATCATCAAGAAAGAAGCCCTCATGATTCCCAAGCTCCACCACCCCATCAACCTCTCCCAACACCCAATATTCCCATTTTTGTGGGACCTACATCAGCCCCTTTGCAGAGAACGACCAGTGAGCCATTGTTTCAGGCTCACGATACACAATACTATCCCCCTGAGCCTACATTCCATGCACCCGAACCACAGGTTTACAATCCCCATTTGGAAGTACCGGCAGAGGTTGAGAAGCCGGTTAAGGCCCCTGAACAGGATGAAGTGTTAAGAAAGTTCAAAAGCCTGGAGCAATCCTTCAGAAACTTGCACGGGCTGGGCAATCAAGTCAGCGTGGCATACAAAGATCTGTGCCCTTTCCCAGATGTCCAACTCCCGGCTGGGTTCAAGATGCCCAAGTTTGATTTATATGAAGGGCACGGTGATCCCATGGCACATTTGCGGGGATTCTGTAGCAAAATGAGAGGGGCAGGAGGCAAGGATGAGCT
The DNA here is from genome assembly GCF_000393655.2 of Nicotiana sylvestris. NCBI lineage: Eukaryota > Viridiplantae > Streptophyta > Magnoliopsida > Solanales > Solanaceae > Nicotiana > Nicotiana sylvestris. The sequence continues at coordinate 47,977,171 of NC_091064.1, forward strand.
TTTGATAGCTTATTTCGGCCAAAGTCTGAGCGGATCTGCACTGGAATGGTATACCAGGCAGGATTTCAGCAGGTGGTACACGTGGGATGACCTGGCGCAGGCTTTTGCAGGTCATTTCCAGTACAATCTGGAGATAGTCCCTGACCGTCTCACGTTATTGAGAACTGGGAAGAAACCCGGGGAAAGTTTTCGCGAGTTCGGGTTCCGCTGGAGAGAACAAGCAGCTAGAGTCGATCCTCCCATGAGAGAGGGAGAGATGGTGGACTATTTTTTGCAGACATTGGATCCAACCTACTTTGGTCACTTGGTGACAACGGTTGGAAAATCTTTCAACGAGGTGGTCAAAATAGGGGTCATGATAGAAGAAGGTTTGAGGTCGGACAAGATCTTAAACTATTCGGCACTTAAGGCCACAACCCAGGCTATTCAAAGCGGCACGGGAGGTGCGCTAAGAAGAAAGAAAGAAGAGGTTGCCACGATCGAGGCAGGCAGTTGGTCCAGGGCTGGCAGGCCGCACTACAACCAACCCAGGCCTCACAGGTCAAACTACCCATACAACCCACCACAAAATTTCTATCCACCTCGAGAACCACATTGTTCCGTACACCAAGCCCAGGTATACACTCAGCCTCCGGTTCGCCCACAATGGCGCGCACCGGCTCCCCAGAACATATATGCACCACCACAAAACACTTACCCTCCACCAAGGGCATATAGAAATCCTTCAGGGGCAGGTTTCCGGGAAATCCAGATGCTAGGAATGACAGGTTGCGGAAGCAAAGAACCTTCACAGAGCTGGGAGAAACCTACACCGCTTTGTTCCACAAGCTGCGGCAATTGGGTTTGGTTAGTCCTGTCCACACTCGGGAACCAAATCCCCCACCTCAGAATTTGGATCGTTCAATCAGTTGTGAATACTGTTCAGGGATGCTCGGGCACGATACCGAGAAGTGCTGGAAGTTAAGGCATGCCATACAGGATCTTATTGACACCAATAAGATCGAGGTCCAGACACCGGAGGCTCCTAACATCAACCAAAACCCACTGCCAGCGCACCACGAAACTCACATGATTGAGTTGGTGTGTGAGGGAGGAGAATTAAGAAAACCCTCACAAACAGTGATGATGATCCAAGCCGCCCCGAAAGAAGTCTTAACCAGTGGAGGAACAAGTGTACAGTCGCAGGGAGAAGGCGTCAAGCCGGTAGTGATATTGGGGAAGAGCCCGTCCATCATAGCAAGCAAACCCGAGCCAAGCAAGTTGGTAATACCAGGGATCCTGCCCACACCGGCAGTCGTGTTGAAAGGGGTATGTAGAGAACGGGTGACCATAAAGCCTGTGGTCCAACTGCCGATGATTGACAGCAGGGCGGTGCCTTGGAAATATGAAAAGGCAGTGGTGACGTACCAAGGAAAACAGGTGGAAGAAGTCAGTTGTGAAGCGCAAGGGCTGACTTGATCAGGTCGATGTTTTGCTCCGGTGGAGCTAAGAAAAACCAACCCAGTGGAAACCAAGAAGCCAGTGTCCGAAGAAGAGGCTGAAGAGTTCCTGAGGAAGATGAAAGTACATGACTATTCTGTGGTCGAACAGCTGAGAAAAACACCGGCCCAGATCTCACTGTTGTCGTTGCTGATCCATTCTGAGGAGCATCGTCGGGCCCTGTTGAAGATATTGAACGAGGCTCATGTACCCAGTGAGATTTCTGTAAACCACCTGGAAACCATTGCCAGCAAGATCTTCGAGGTGAACAGGGTAACATTCTCAGATGATGACCTGCCGGTGGAAGGTACAGAGCATAACAAAGCTCTATACCTAGCTGTCAAATGTGAAGACTCGGTGGTAACTCGAGTATTGGTGGATAACGGCTCAAGCGCCAATATTTGTCCATTATCCACCCTGGACCAGTTAAAGATCGACCGTGGAAGAATCCGGGAGAATAGCATCTGTGTCCGGGGGTTTGACGGAAACGGAACAGCCACTGTGGGGGATGTTGTACTTGAACTGACCATTGGGCCGGTCCTGTTTACCATGGAATTCCAGGTGTTAGATGCCACAGTTTCTTACAATCTGCTGTTAGGACGACCCTGGATTCATGCAGCCAAAGCGGTGCCTTCCACCCTACATCAGACGGTGAAGTTCGAGTGGGAAAGACAAGAACACGGCGAGGATACGACATGCACCATGGGCGGAACCATTGTACCTTTCATAGAGACCGCTGATGACAAAGGTCCTTGGGTCTACCAGATTCTCGATACAGGGTCGGCCAACAAAATTTCTGAAGGAGAAATCATCCCGCACCCTAGGGTAGCTGCCGCAACAGTCATGATGGTCTCGGAAATGCTGGGTAACGGATTTGTACCGGGAAAAGGCCTGGGAGTCGAGCTTCAAGGGATAGTCCAACCTGTCTCCCTTCCTAAAAATCTGGAAACTTTCGGATTGGGGTTCAAACCAACCGCAGCAGACAGGAAGCAAGCGCGAAAAATGAAGAAGAGGGTCTGGTTTCTGCCTAAACCAGTGCCACGCCTCTCAAGGTCTTTTGTCAAAGCAAGTGCCAAGGGGTCACCGGTCCCAAAGATTCGAGGACCTTTGATCGGTATAAATGAAGACCTGAATCAGAGTTTTGAGAGGCTATTCGCGGATGTCAGTATGGTGGAAGCTGGAGAAGGTTCCAGCAGAGCAGAGATACAATTTGTGGGGCCTGAGGCCAAGACCAACAATTGGACGGTTACTCCTCTTCCTGTCCGAGGGGAGTCTTGGTAGTAGGCTTTGATTAATGTTTTGTTTGTTTGTTTGATCGGATTATTCAAGGGTGTAATCCAAATTTTACTTTCGTTTTTGTAAAAGTGTGAACCCTTTTATCCCGCAAATTTAATAAAGTTCTTTTCTTTTGTCCCATTTTAATTTTTGTTTTGTTCTTTTTCTTTCTGAACAGTTCTCTTTTTACTGGTTCTAATGACATGGCATGCACAGCGGATCTTCGACCTAGTCTAATAAATCAATCTGAAACCGACTCAATGATGCAAAAGGTCGTTTGTGACGATGAATCTGAATGTGACGAAGGTGAAGCCTTCGAAGAAATAAACAGAGAACTGTGCCAATTTGAAGAGAAACCCAAGCCTAACCTAAATGACACCGAGGCTGTGAATTTAGGAGACGCTGACAACGTCCAAGAGACCAAAATTAGCATCCACATTGAGCCGAATGTCAGAGAAGAATTGATCAAAACCCTCATGGAATTCAAAGATGTTTTTGCATGGTCCTACGATGATATGCCTGGATTAAGCACCAATTTAGTGGTTCACAAATTACCCACTGACCCGGCATACCCTCCGGTCAAGCAAAAACTAAGGAAATTTAAAACAGAAATGAGTGTAAAGATCAAAGAAGAAGTGATCAAGCAATTACAATCGAAGGTCATTCGGGTCACTCGGTATCCCGAATGGTTGGCCAATGTGGTACCAGTCCCAAAGAAGGATGGAAAAATCAGGGTGTGCGTCGACTACCGCAACCTCAACAAAGCAAGTCCCAAGGACAATTTCCCGTTACCCAACATTCATATCCTGATCGATAATTGCGCTGGGCGCGAGATCGGATCCTTTGTGGATTGCTATGCGGGTTATCATCAGATCCTAATGGACGAAGAGGATGCTGAGAAGACAGCGTTTATTACGCCATGGGGAACCTACTGCTATCGGGTAATGCCGTTCGGGTTAAAGAACGCCGGGGCAACGTACATGCGAGCAATGACTGCTGTGTTTCATGACATGATACACAAGGAAATCGAGGTGTACGTCGATGATGTGATCATCAAATCTTGGCGTCAGGAGGACCATGTAGCAGACCTAAGGAGATTTTTCCAAAGACTCCGGAGGTATGATATCAAGCTTAACCCGGCCAAATGCGCATTCGGGGTTCCATCAGGAAAGTTGTTAGGATTCATCGTCAGTCGACGGGGGATTGAGTTAGACCCATCCAAAATTGAATCCATCCGAGATTTACCACCGCCAAGGAACAAAACAGAGGTAATGAGTTTGCTGGGTAGACTCAATTACATCAGCAGGTTCATCGCTCAACTCACAGCGACTTGTGAACCCATATTTCGGCTGCTAAGAAAGGATGCTGCAGTAGGTTGGACGGCAGAATGTCAGGAGGCTTTCGACCAAATCAAAGGGTATCTGTCTAATCCACCCGTATTGGTCCCGCCTAAGCCCGGGAAGCCATTAATTATTTACCTGACGGTCTTGGAAAATTCATTTGGTTGTGTACTGGGGCAACATGATGACACAGGAAGGAAAGAGCAGGCCATCTACTATCTTAGCAAGAAATTCACAGTGCATGAGGTCAAGTACACTCAACTCGAGAAAACATGCTGCGCCTTAACTTGGGTAGCTCAGAAGTTGAAGCACTACCTGTCTTCATATACTACTTATCTCATATCCCGCTTGGACCCATTGAAGTATATCTTTCAGAAACCTATGCCCATGGGAAGGTTGGCAAAGTGGCAAATTCTGCTCACAGAGTTTGATATCATCTACGTAACGAGGACGGCCATGAAAGCCCAGGCACTGGCAGACCATTTGGCAGAGAATCCCGTTGATGAAAAATACGAGCCCTTAAGAACGTATTTTCCTGACGAAGAGGTGATGCATACGAATGAGTTGGAATTACCTGAGGAACCGGGTTGGAAGCTTTTCTTCGATGGAGCTGCAAACGCAAAAGGGGTTGGAATAGGAGCAGTACTCATTTCTGAAACAGGACGGCATTATCCTGTTACGGCTCAACTACGCTTCTATTGCACCAACAATATGGCCGAGTATGAGGCTTGCATTCTGGGTCTGCGCCTGGCTGCTGACATGGATGTCCAAGACGTCTTGGTCTTGGGAGACTCGGACCTCTTGGATACATCAAATTCAGGGAGAATGGGAAACACGAGATCTAAAACTCGTACCATACCGACAATGCTTGCATGATCTGAGCAAGCAATTTCGATCGGTAAAGTTCAAACACATCCCGAGAGTTCACAATGAGGTTGCGGATGCCTTAGCCACCTTAGCATCAATGCTGCACCACCCTGACAAAATGTATGTTGATCCTCTACACATCCAGGTCCGTGATCAGCACGCCTACTGCAATGCCGTAGAAGAAGAAGCAGATGGCAAACCCTGGTTTCATGATATCAAGGAATACCTCAGAACAGGGATATGTCCAGAACATGCCTCTGGAGACCAAAAAAGAGCCCTTCGGCGTTTGTCGAATGGTTTCTTCCTTAGTGGGGGAATATTGTACAAAAGAACCCCGGATTTGGGATTGTTGAGATGCATAGGGGCCGGGCAGGCAACGTCGGTTATGGCAGAAGTACATGCTGGAGTTTGTGGGCCGCACATGAGCGGATATGTATTGGCAAGAAAGATCCATCGAACAGGGTGTTATTGGCTAACCATGGAACACGACTGTATCACTTTCGTGAGGAAATGCCATCAGTGCCAGATACATGGAGATTTGATTCATTCTCCGCCAACAGAGTTACATACGATGTCAGCACCCTGGCCGTTTGTGGCATGGGGCATGGATGTCATTGGGCCCATCGAGCCGGCAGCATCCAACGGTCATAGGTTCATTCTAGTGACCATTGATTACTTCACCAAATGGGTTGAGGCTAAAACCTTCAAATCAGTAACCAAGAAGGCAGTGGTGGACTTTGTTCACTCCCATATCATCTGTAGATTTGGGATCCCAAAAGTGATCATCACGGATAACGGTGCGAATCTTAATAGCAGCTTGATGAGAGAGGTATGCCAACAATTCAAGATTACACACCGCAATTCCACCCCATATCGTCCCAAGGCGAATGGAGCAGTCGAAGCAGCCAATAAGAATATCAAGAAGATACTGCGAAAAATGGTGGAAGGGTCCAGACAATGGCACGAGAAATTACCCTTTGCCTTGTTGGGGTACCGCACTACCGTCCGGACTTCCATAGGCACAACTCCTTATTTGTTGGTGTATGGAACTGAGGCCGTGATACCAGCGGAGGTCGAAATTCCGTCCCTCCGAATTGTCGCTGAAGCCGGGATTGATGATGATGAATGGGTCAAAGCTCGATTGGAACAGTTGAGCCTGATAGATGAGAAAAGATTGGCAGCAGTGTGCCATGGTCAGCTGTACCAGAAGAGAATGGCAAGAGCGTATAATAAGAAGGTGCGCCCCAGGAAGTTTGAAGTAGGGCAGCTGGTATTGAAGAAGATCCTCCCACATCAGGTCGAGGCAAAAGGCAAATTCGCCCCAAATTGGCAAGGGCCTTATATCGTGACCAGAGTATTGTCCAATGGTGCTTTGTGTTTGACAGATGTCGAAGGTAGATGTGTCGACATGGCTATCAATTCAGATGCAGTCAAGAGATATTATGCGTAACTTCTTTAATTATGGCAATTTTTGGTTTATTTGTTTGTATTTGGCATTTGTTGAATAATGAGATGACGGAGGCAATTCTTTCTTCTATCCAAACACTTTTAACCCTCGCTTCCCCCTTTGAGCCTTAAGCAATTCTTTCAATACCCCTCTTTTGGAATCACTAATGGGAAAGATATGAAAAAAAGAGAAAAGAAAAGAAAAAGAAAAAGAAAAGAAAAAGACATGAAAAAAAATGAAAAAAATGAAAAGAAGGAAAAGAAAAAAAAAAGATAAAATCACAAGAAATACAAAACCGTGGGAACTACGTTTGACCTGATTCCTCAAAGAGGATACGTAGGCGCCTCACGGCTCGGTCATAGTATGCATCATAGTGAATATAGGATGCATAATGTACATAGTGTGCATAATAGGCACAATGTGCGTAACGCACATAGCTCAACATAAGCGTAAAAAATAAATAAATTCCCCAAGCAAAAAAACTGGGGCAGAGGTTATGTTTTAAGTTCCAACAAAGGTGATTCCAAAAGTTGTAGCACATCACCCTTTAAATTGTTTTTATTTTTATAGCCTTTCTTTAACCCCACACCAAAACCAACATCAACATCCAAAAGACCTCCCGATCAATGTTCGAGAGATGCCAAGTCCGGCGAATAAGGCCGAGAATAATACACTGATCCCCAGCAAAGAAGAGGATCGTAAGACTGGAAATGAATTGATGGTCAAGGGAATCTCCAGAAAGGAGGGAACGTATCTACAACACCCCGATTTCCCGAAAGAAATAAAATGAGAGAGTCTTATCGGTGAAGACCTTCACAGGCACCGAGAGGCGATGTAAGATGAGGGATATGAAATGAGAGAGTCTTATTGGTGAAAACCTTCACAGGCACCATAAGGCGCCGGGAGATGAGAGAAAAGAGAGAGTCTCATTAGTGAAAACCCCTCGAAGGGCACTATGAGGCGACAAGACAGATCAGCAAAAGCTACAACATCCGAAACGGACACTCATTTATCATCCCAGCAAGTCAGACCATCGGGCAAAGCGATTGATACAAATAGACTGGGTTGGGAATCTATGGTGCACGTCATGATCACGGGGACCAGTCGTATCCTCCAGATAAGTTATTTTGAGTTTCTTCTCCCACCAAAATATTCGTTCAGAAAGATTTTCTCCTTTTTCTAGCTTTTATTTCTTTTCCTAAAATGTGTCTTGAAAGGATTTTTCAAAGCTTACTACCAGAAACCGGAGGGGAATTCATCCAATGCAGGATAATACAAACAGTCCTAAAGGCCGGTCCCAGGCAATGCAGTGATCATACCCGACACTATCGGAGGAAGTAAGCTCATAAAGGGAATGGTTTCAGGAGTTAAAAGCAGACTCCCACAGCATGTGCTTAAAGAGAAAGCAGAAAGGGGAATTAATTGAAAGCCAATCCCCAGCAGGCTAGAGACCCCCCCAGCAGGCAATTCTGCATGTTAATCAATTATGGGGACATAGAGCAAGAAAAGGGGAAGAGAGAAAAGTTGCTCGCCGGAAAGGCACCCTCTACCACCACAATGAAAACTAATTAAATCCTTTTGTCTGCTGCAGGAAAACAAAGGATTGATGATGGCAGCAAGATGCAACGCCATGGAAGTCACCAAAAACCGGGGCAGAAAATTTTCTGCCGATTGTCGAAAATTTTCTCGAAAATGCGGGGAAGCAATTTCAACACATTTAAGTTCTAGGTCGCCCACCAGTATAATGCGGGAATACATTTAAGTTCTAGGTCGCCCACCAGTATAATGCGGGAATACATTTAAGTTCTAGGTCGCCCACCAGTATAATGCGGGAATACTTTTATGTTCTAGGTCGCCCACCAGTATAATGCGGGAATACATTTAAGTTCTAGGTCGCCCACCAGTATAATGCGGGAATACTTTTAAGTTCTAGGTCGCCCACCAGTATAATGCGGGAATACATTTAAGTTCTAGGTCGCCCACCAGTATAATGCGGGAATACTTTTAAGTTCTAGGTCGCCCACCAGTATAATACGGGAATACATTTAAGTTCTAGGTCGCCCACCAGTATAATGCGGGAATACATTTAAGTTCTAGGTCGCCCACCAGTATAATGCGGGAATACATTTAAGTTCTAGGTCGCCCACCAGTATAATGCGGGAATACTTTTAAGTTCTAGGTCGCCCACCAGTATAATGCGGGAATACTTTTAAGTTCTAGGTCGCCCACCAGTATAATGTGGGAATACATTTAAGTTCTAGGTCGCCCACCAGTATAATGCGGGAATACTTTTAAGTTCTAGGTCGCCCACCAGTATAATGCGGGAATACATTTAAGTTCTAGGTCGCCCACCAGTATAATGCGGGAATACATTTAAGTTCTAGGTCGCCCACCAGTATAATGCCGGAATACATTTAAGTTCTAGGTCGCCCACCAGTATAATGCGGGAATACATTTAAGTTTTAGGTCGCCCACCAGTATAATGCGGGAATACATTTAAGTTCTAGGTCGCCCACCAGTATAATGCGGGAATACATTTAAGTTCTAGGTCGCCCACCAGTATAATGCGGGAATACATTTAAGTTCTAGGTCGCCCACCAGTATAATGCGGGAATACTTTTAAGTTCTAGGTCGCCCACCAGTATAATGCGGGAATACTTTTAAGTTCTAGGTCGCCCACCAGTATAATGCGGGAATACATTTAAGTTCTAGGTCGCCCACCAGTATAATGCGGGAATACATTTAAGTTATAGGTCGCCCACCAGTATAATGCGGGAATACATTTCAGTTCTAGGTCGCCCACCAGTATAATGCGGGAATACATTTAAGTTCTAGGTCGCCCACCAGTATAATGCGGGAATACACTTAAGTTCTAGGTCGCCCACCAGTATAATGCGGGAATACATTTAAGTTCTAGGTCGCCCACCAGTATAATGCGGGAATACATTCAAGTTCTAGGTCGCCCACCAGTATAATGCGGGAATACTTTTAAGTTCTAGGTCGCCCACCAGTATAATGTGGGAGTACTTTTAGCTCTAGAGTTTGGAATCAGTAGCCCCACCTGAAGACGGAAGGTTGCAACAGAGATCCCCAAGCAGGAAACAATAAAATCCCCAGCGCCAAGAAGCAGAAGTCTGCCAAAGCAAGCGCACATTCAAAAGGAAGAAGGAACGCATCTTAGAAGAAGCAGTTCGGAAACATTGTAGCATGCCCAGTATAACAATGCTGATGAAGAGACATGCCACTGAAGAAACCAGTGAAAGATTTAAAAAAGAAAGCCATGTTCCCAGCGAATCAAACAAAGTGATAAAAAAATAAAATAAAATAAAAAAAAAAAAAAACTGGCATTCAGAAAAGGCGAAGGATCAGCATAATCTGCCAGGTTCACAAAATAAAGGCGTCAGAGGAAAGCGTTAGCCGACAAGGAAGCAAGGCAACAAGAATAAGTTGAAGATAGATGAGATCTCACACTCTAGTTTAGCTTCTTGTTTTTCCTTTCAAGAATAATGTAACAAGGAGATCAGTGAGCGGTAGCATCCTACAGCAGCGTGCAACAGCGCACAACAGCAGCAAGCAATACAGTCACACGGTAGTCCCAGCTACCAAAATTTCCCGAACTACATTGACCTGATTCCTGTTCAGCCCAGGATATGTAGGAAACCTCTGAAGCAAAGGTTCGGTCAAATCTTTTTCAAAAAATGCTTCACACGGAGTATTCGGACGGGCAAAAATCGCTCGCTTTATCTTTGCGCGAAAACCCTTCGTGTCTTCGTGCAAAGAGGGGCAGCTGTAAGCACGTGATTTTTGCTTTGCGAGCAATCGCTCCAAAAGAAAATAAAAATAGTGACAAATGGTTTCGCTGTACAATTGTTCGAGTTTTCGTGACATGTGTTGTTAGTCATTTGTGGATCTGTCCATTTTTGCATTTAATCATTAACAAACAAAATACAAAATATGTATGTTAGGATGATTAAACCATAATTCGGTCAGTAAAAGAAAATTCAAAAAAATATATATGTGTGCATCGTTCTTCCTAGGCTTTTAGCTAACTTACTTAAATATTTTTGTGATAATTGTGTTAAAATGTTGCATTGTTGTTTAGTTTTAATTTCGTTATTTTATTATTTGTTATTTTTATTTTTTGTTTTAAAAGAAAAATGAAATTAGAAAACAAAAAGTGAAGAAAATCGGTTTGGGCCAAAAGAAATGAAACAAAAAAACAGGCCCAACCAGCACTCAGACCCAGTCAAAATCCGGCTGCCCAGGCACCTCCTGAAACGACGCCGTTTCAGGCAAATCAATCTGAGCCGTCCGTCCAGGCCAATCCAACGGCTCAGGACCCCTTTCAGCAACCCGTGTTCAAACCCGACCCAATAACCAATCCGACCCAACCCCTCACTTAAACCAAACGACCCCGTTTAACTACCAAACGACCTCGTCTCACTTCTCACCCTCAGATCCAAGCCGTTGAGATCATCTGATCTAACGGCTCAGATCCGATCAACCTCCCCATATATAAACTCAGCCCTTTACCCCGCACCCCCTATCCGAACCCCACCCCTCACTCGTCTCCTTCCCCAACCTGAAACCCCCAAACCCTAGCAAGCCGCCCTAGTTTCCCTTCCACCAAAACCCGGCGGCATGAACGCCGGTGGCCACCTCCCGAACACCCTAAGACCCCCTCACTCCCCTGAACACGAATCCACTAACCATGAACCTCGAATCACCTCCTGTCGTCTCGAATCTGGATTTGAAGATTCGAGACAAAACTCGATCTATACCAAACCTCACCATCTTTGTATCAGACACTCCCCTGACCTTCCTCGTGACCAAACCAAGCTTGGTTTGGTCCGAATCTACCCACAACTCCCTAAAAATCAGATCTGGAAATCCAGACCTTAGAACACATGCACCTGGGGAATCCGGCCGGTCTTGACAAGGGTTTGAGGTCTAATAGACCTTAATCAAGGTGTTCTCATGTGAGAACACCCTGATTAAAGTTTGTTCGGCCTCAAGAGGTCGAAGTTGAGTCTGATTCGGGTCCGTTTTGATTTCAAACTTTTTCGGTAAGTTTTCTTTTCTCTTTGTTTGGTTCTAATTAAGTTGTCAGCATGCTTCGTTGTGTTTGTTTGTTATTTTGTTATTTTCATTCGAATTTCTTCCATCTCTGTCAAAGGCCTCTTATTTGGTCCGTTGGTTTTCTGTTGTGTTCTAAATGTACTCTGTGACATACATATGCGTCAATTAGATTAGTCGTCAAATGAGTTAATTCATATAGGCCCCCCCAGTAATTGAACAAAAGTTGTTTGATGCCCTTTAGGTCCCTGAACGTATTGTTTATATGAGCGACTGATTATTACCTGTTATAATTAGTGTAGTCGACCTGATAAATGTCGTCGATTAGTTTCCTACGACTGAATGTTCAAATATTCTGAATGGGCCTGTATTGTGATTTGAATGTTGGGCATTACCTATGAATGTTAGTTTGTAACTACATTGTAAACAATTAAAAAGCTAGGCTGGGGCAGTTCTGAAATCAAATAATCAAAGCCCAAAGTGCCCTGATGCTGCAATAGGCAGGGCAGTAATAATCAAGGTTAAACAGGGGTAATCTGGGGTTTGAAAAGGGCAGAAAAGGTTAGTTTAAATGAAGCTGACAAGTAGGGTACTAATTAAGATTAAACTAATACTAATGGGGAACAAGACACAAGGGTATGGGGCTTAAAATGAATAATAAAATGAGCCCATCACTCTTGATTAAACAAAACCAGGCGTGGGGAACCAATGGCTGGCATCAAGAGATGCTCAAGCATGGGTTTAACAGAGTATGGGCAGGCTGCAAGTTGCAGCACGAGGGCAGCTCAGCTGCACTGGGTCATTTGGCCTATAAATAGGTCTTTTGAGAACCTAAGAGGGGCTGGACATTTTTTAGTCTTCAGAGAAGAAAAACAAGAAACATAAAGTCTCAGAATATTGTAACCAAACACTGTCTGAAAATTACATAAGAGTTTATGTTGGTTTAGCTGTCTTGGCCAATTGCTGTTGGTTGCCTGTTTGAGCTGCTTGTGATTGTTGAACTGCTGGGGTGTTTACATTGAATACTCTGCTGTTTCTGCTGGTTCATTACTCTGTTTCTGGGATTGTTGTTTGTTGCTCGACTACTCGGGAGCTTCATCATTGTTGGTTGATTTTTGTTGCTGTGTTGTTGCTGTGTATCTGCTGTTGCTGTGTTTACTGCATACTGCCCAGCTGATCATCCCTTTCTTCTTGGTCCTCTATACCAGGTACACAACCAATGCACTGTCAAGAAATGTAATTGAAAAATGAGCATGAATACAAATGAAAGATCTTGAAGGATGACTCTTACACATAGATTGTTACATTAAATATTCATGTAATGTGTAATAGTTTTTACATTTTTGTTCTGGGTACTAGAGACAGTCTTCATGCCTATAAATGTCAATGCATGGTAGTTGAATACTAGAATGTGCATATAGGTTGATGATGAGAGTATGCCCAAAGTAGTAGGTAGTATCTCCTACTTAGTTCAATGGTGTAGTATGAGCCTGTGATATAGTCCAAGCATGAAATCCGTACACTGTAAATAAGTTCTTTCCTTTCTAATAAATTGCCATGTATAACTCTTAAAATCATGTTTTAAGATAAAGAGCACAAATTCAGGGCCTCAACCTCATGAAGGTCGATCCCAAATCGAAGCAAACCAAGTAGGCCCGCATCGAACAAGCAGAGGCCCAGGTCTGGCCTATCACGCATGGGCTGGATTTGGGCCCATGATTATTTGTTCGGCTGGACGGGTTGTTTAGCAAATCTCACAACCCTCCTAAAATAACAATACGTTAGACTCTTTAGGACGCGCCTTAATAAATCTTACCTTCTTAAACTCGGGTGCACATTTATGTGACCCAAATCCAATTCTCAACGGAGTCGAAATGTGTTTCTAATCACGGGTACATTGATTGTGACGTGGTTCGAGATGCGTGTCCATGACGTTGCAAATTCATTAAAAAAAATAAGAACGAGATGAGCCTCGCCAAATAAAAATACAAATTGCGGGGCCCTCAGTAAGTATTTGCTTTAAAAATTATTTGGACTTCGGGATGGACCGTTTAGTAAAATTCCACGGTCTTACCCAAAATAAATGCGCTAGTCGCTTTAGGCGCGTCTTTAATAATTTAATTTCCTTAAACTCGGGTGCACATTGATGTGACCCAAAATCCAAATCTCAACGGAGTCAAAGTGTGTCGACGACCACGGGTACATTGATTGTAACGCGGTTCGAGATACATTTTCACACCGTTGCAATTCTTAATAAAAACAGTAAAAATGATAAAAGCGGTTAAAAGTTAAATTTTGCACATAAGTTCACACTTGTATAAAATCAGATAATCAAGCCGAATATAACAGTTGAGCGACCGTGCTAGAACCACGGAACTCGGGAATGCCTAACACCTTCTCCTGGGTTAACAGAATTCCTTATCCGGATTTCTGGTACGCAGACTGTAATATGGAGTCATTCTTTTCCTCGATTCGGGATTAAAATTGGTGACTTGGGACACCCTAAATCTCCCAAGTGGCGACTCTGAAATGAATAAACCAATCCCGTTTCGATTGTCCTTTAAATTGGAAAACTCCCTTGTACCCTCACGGGTACGTAAAAAGGAGGTGTGACACTAATTAATTAGGACCTTTCTTTTATCTATAGAGACAATAAAGGTAGAAAATCATAGTCTCTTTAGGATTGGCCTTTAAATAATAGATGAGACGAGCCTCGCCAAATAAATGCATAAATTGCGGGGCCCTCAATAAATGGTAAAAATGAAACATTTAGAATTCGGGATTGGCCGTTTAGTGAATTTCACGACCCTCCCCAAAGATAATAATGTGCTAGTCATTTTAGACGTGCTTTTTAATAATTTACTTTCTTAAAACTCGGGTGCACATTTATATGACCCAAATCCAAATCTCAATGGAGTTGAAATGTGTCAATAACCACGGGTGCATTGATGCGACGTGGTTCGAGATGTATTTTCACGACGTTACAATTCTCTTTAAAAATAATAATAATAAAAGCGGTAAAAAAGTTAAAATTTGCACATAGGTTCAACATGTATTAAAACCAGATAAATAAGCCGAATATGACAGTTGAGCGACCGTGCTAGAACCACGGAACTCGGGAATGCCTAACACCTTCTCCCTGGTTAACAGAATTCCTTACTTGGATTTCCGGTTCGCGGACTGTAATACAGAGTCAATCTTTTCCTCGATTCGGGATTCAACCGGTGACTTGGGACACCATAAATATCCCAAGTGGCAACTCTGAATTAAATAATAAATCCCGTTTTGATTGTCCTTTAATTGGAAAAACTCCCCCTACGCCCCTTTAGGGGGGCGCGGTGAAAAAAGAGGTGTGACAGGGAGGACGTCGTAGCTTCTAGAATTTATTTGGAAAGGGCCTAAGAAATAATTTTGGGTTCTTCATTGAAAAGGAAAGATTCTTCTGGTCAAGACTCTGAAGAAGAGGAAGAACAAGATGGGAGTTCTTTGGTAAAAAGACCACGGGCTAGAAGACGCATTATTTTAGATGATGAAGCATCTCCCCCTCATTCTGATCCTCTAACCGAGCCTGTTGAGGCTACCTTGGTGATTTTCAATGACGATCCCCTCGCTTCGTGATTCTATTGATCAACTTTTTGCTCGTGGGTTTGATAATGAATGTTTGTGTCCAGTTTCTGATGAAGTGCCCCTTGCCTCATTTTCCATGTCTGTCCCTGTGACATCTTCTCTACCAGCCGTGACTGTTGCCGTTGCTGCTCCACCCCAGGCTATTTTGACTCCTTCCACAGTTCCTCCTACAACTTTTCAACACACTGAGGTTGGTTCCTCAAGTGGAAGTGGAGCTATGAAACAAGTTATCATCGAGGTTTCTGCCGATGGTAATCTTTTGAGAAAATCAGGTGGGGTTGATGTATGGTTGAAACCCCTAATTGGTCCAATCGAGAGAGCCAAGCTTGAGAGCCACAACTCTTTGACTTGGATGAACGACATAATACAGTCATCATTAAAGGTATTGCTTTTAATGATTTACTATTCCTTTCTTCCATTATGGTTCTTACCCTTTCTCTATATATTTATTTTAGATCAACCTCGTTGGTACAGAAATGTTGAAGAGGGTTTTCCACATGGAGCAATTAATGCATGAGTATCAAATTGAAGCGTACAACTGGAGAGAACAATATGAAAGCCTTCAAATTGACATGGAAGTATTAGAAGAAAGCAAGTGCACCTTAGAGCAGCAGTTGAGGGTTTTAACTTCAGAGTTGGTGGTCGAAAAAGCTTCCTCAAACCAAGCTGGTAAAGACAAGAATCTTCTCGAAACATCTTTTTCCAAGCAACTCTCCAAGGCTAGTGAAGAGATTAGAGAGTTTAAGGCTCTCTTAAGTGAGAAAGAAGTGTATGCCGGTGAACTTGTGCAAACTCTGACTCAGACTCAAGAAGACCTCTGGGAGTCTTCTAATAAGGTTCGTTCCTTAGAAAGTTCACGTGCTTCTCTTCAAACTTCTTATGATTCTGCCTTGGCTGAGAATGAGAAGCTTAAAAGTGAAATTGCTGAAAGGAAGAAAGATTACGAGATTCTTGAGGATAAGATCGCAATTGAAGTGAGTTGTCCATTTATAAATACTCGCCATGATACCCTTGTAGAAGTTAGCCAAGAGAACTTTAACTTGGAAGCTGAGTTAGCTAAAATAAGAGAAACTATTGAAAAGACTCAGCAAAGCCAAGACTTTCCCTCTCCCGTGGCTGAAACTTCTAAACATATTGAAGATGATATGGGTACGGCGAGTATTCCAACTCCTTCAAGTCAACTTGAGTCTACTGCTGCTGGTGAACCTGCTTTGGTTCCTTCTTCAACTCCTCAGTGACAAGTTTATGATATGTGACTCCTTTTTTCCTTTTTTTTATGGTGGAATGTGGTTATAACCCTTGGTCCCATTTGAGGGTTTGTTGAAAACATCAAGTCCCCAGACCTTTTTCTGGTCGTTTTGTATAAGTGACTCATAGTTTATGACTAAGTTCATACTTAGTCTAAACTTTTCAATATTAAGAAGTTTTCTATTTTAACTTAGTTATTTTGAACTTCTGTTTTGCTCATTCTTGCCTTTATATTTAAGGACTTATTGAATAATTTGCACTTTTATTTCATAAAATGCTTTCTTAACTTCATGAATGTTTAAATTAATCATGAATTTTATAAAAGAGGGCCCTTTTATATTCGACACTTAATGAAGAGGATGTCTCAACTTCATAATGGTCTAAATGTACGATAAAAGAAATAGGAATACACATGTTTCTTGAAATAATATCTTTACATGTATTTAAATAACTTCTATAACTTTCTCGTAACTGTTTTCTTTACAACAGATTTGAAAAAAGAAAACAAAACACATTGTTTTTATTCATAACTTGTTTCTGTACATTGCCTTTAACCTAACTATGATAAGGTTTTCTTTGGCTTTATGTTATTGGCTCGTAACTTTGCTCTGCACTTGACTCATTCAATGAGTAAACTTCTCGGGCTTTGACTTGAACTTTGATTATTTCTCAATCTTCTTTTCCTTCTGTATACATATGTCTATGTATATTATATAGTCCCCCAAGTGTTTGAGCTTTGAAGTATGAAGTCTAGAGCACTTGATTACTCCTCTTATTTGGTCCTTTTCCTAAAAAGGAATAAAACATACGGGACTCAGAGGTACGATTATAGATGAAGACTGTTTAACCCGTCTTAATTTCTATCAGAATAGTTGTAACCCTAGACCGGGAATTTATTCTCTTCCACGTGCCTTACAGGTTGTGATTAATCATTTAGTACGGGTTAGCTTTTTGTCTATCATCTAAAATCGTTAGTAAAATTCAAAAATAAAATTTTAAAATGAGGATACCTGACCGTGGGTGCTCCTTAGAAATAGTATCTCTTCAGGTGAACGGAATTCCAATGTGAAGGTAATATCTTGACATCCATTGTTTCCAGCTCGTATGCTCTTTTTCCTGCGATAGCGTGAATCTTGTAAGGTCCTTCCCAAGTTGGACTTAATTTTCCCGCATTAGCCGCTCTTGTGGACTGAAAAACCTTCTTAAGTACGAAGTCCCCAGTCTTGAAATATCTTAGGCGAGCTTTCCGATTATAATATCGTTCCATGACATGTTTTTGTGCTTCCATCCTTATTAATGTAGCTTCCCTTTTTTCCTTCAAGTAGATCAAGGTTTAGTCGCATTTCTTCTTCATTGAATTCCTCAGTCGCTTGTGTATATCTCGTACTAGGTTCCCCTATCTCCACTAGGATCAATGCTTCAGCTCCATACACCAGTGAAAACGGTGCTTCACCCGTGCTTGTTTTTGCTGTTGTGCGGTATGCCCATAAAACACTAGGTAGCAATTCTGGCTAATTACACTTGGATTCTTCCAATCGTTTCTTCAAATTGTTTATAATGACTTTATTCGTCGATTCAGCTTGTCCATTACCCACCGGATGGTAAGGCATTAAAGTAATCCTTTTGATCTGCCAACTTTAAAAACATTCTGTGATTTGAGCGCCTATACATTGCGGGCCATTATCACATACAATTTCCTTTGGTACACCAAATCGACATATGATATTTCGCCAAATGAAATCTCTGACCTCCTTTTCCCGTACCTGTTTAAAAGCACCTGCTTCTACCCATTTAGTAAAGTAATCAGTAAGTACTAGTAGAAATTTTACCTTGCCTTTTGCTTGTGGTAGTGGACCTACAATGTCCATCCCCTATTTCATAAAATGCCACAGTGCAACAACCGGATGTAGCAACTCTGCAGGTCTATGCATGTTGTTACTGTATCTTTGGCACTTATCACATTTAGCCACGAAATTTTCTGCTTCTTCTTCCATTTTGGGCCAATAATAGCCTGCTCTAATCATGGTTTTTACTAATGATCTTCCTCCTGCATGATTTCCACAATGCCCCTTGTGTATTTCTCTCATTACATATTTTGTTTGAGAAGGCCCGAGGCATTTTTCTAAGGGACCACCGAACATCTTACGATAAAGATTGCCTTGCTTTAAACAGTACCGAGCAGCCTTTTTACGAAGCGTGTGAGCCTTTTTCTTATCTTCAGGGACGGTTCCATACTGCAAAAAAGCGACAATCTCGTTCCTCCAATCCCAGGTTAAGTTATTGAAATTTACCTTATTTTTGTCATGATTGAATACTGAATGAAACAAACGAGTTACAGAAGCATTTTCATTATTCGTCACGTCTGCCGCAGATGCGAGATTAGCTAAAGCGCCTGCCTCGACATTTTCCTCTCTTGGTATCTGCACAACTTTCCAAGTTTGGAATTGCCTAACCAAATCTCGTACCTTCTCTAAGTACTGCTACATTCATGCTTCTCTAGCTATATAAGTCCCCAGCATTTGATTAACTACGAGCTGCAAATCGCTTTTGATTACAATTTGATCAATGCCAAGTTCACGTGCCAGTTCTAAACCTGGAATCACAGCTTCATACTCTGCCTCATTGTTAGTTAAAGGATGACATTTTATGGATTGTCGAATGGTTTCACCCGTAGGTGGAACCAAAACAATTCCTAAACCTGCCCCCTTCACATTAGATGAGCCATCAGTTAATAAGGTCCAAATTCTCGAATTAGACCCATTGAACACTCGTAGTTCCTTTTCAGCTTCTAGTTGTATCCCATGGCTAAAATCTGCTAACACATGAGATTTTATCGCGGTTCTAGGTTGATATGTGATGTCATATTCACTCAATTCTATGGCTCACTTGGCTAACCTACCTGATAACTCATGTTTGTGCAATATATTACGCAATGGATAAGCAGTTACTACGGAAATATGGTGGCATTGAAAATAAGGCCTTAGTTTTCTAGATGCCATGATTAGTGCAAGTGCAAGCTTTTCTAACTGAGGATATTGCATCTTCGCATCTAATAATGATTTGCTAACATAATAAATTGGAGACTATTTACCTTAGTCTTCACAAACTAAAACAGCACTCACCGCTACTTCTGAAACAACTAGATAGATAAGTAACATTTCCCCATCCTTCAGTTTTGCGAGCAACGGTGGATTTGACAGGTATGCCTTCAGGTTTTTGAGCGCTTGTTGACACTCCTCGGACCATTCGAACTAGTCTTGCTTTTTAAAAGCCGAAAAGAATTTAAAACATTTTTCTGATGACTTGGAAATAAATCTTCCAAGGGCTGCAATTCTTCTCGTTAGTCTTTGCACCTCTTTCTTATTTGTAAGCATGTCAGGAATTTCTTCAATGGTTTTAATATGCACGGGATTTACTTCAATACCACGGTTATAAGCAAGAAAACCCAAAAACTTACCTGATGAAAAGCTGAATGCACATTGTCACACCTCCTTTTTGCCTACACCCCCAGAAAAGAGTATATAAGGGAGTTTTTTCCAACTTAAAGTGACAATCGAAACAAGATTATTTATTTATTAAATTTAGAGTCGCCACTTGCGATAATTTATGGTATCCCAAGTCACCGGTTCAAATCCCGAATCGAGGAAAAGATTGACTCTGTATTACAGTCCGCGAACCAGAAATCTGAGTAAGGAATTCTGTTAACCCGGGAGAAGGTGTTAGGCATTCCCGAGTTCTGTGGTTCAAGCACGGTCGCTCAACTGTTATATTCGGCTTAATTATCTGGTTTTAAAACACTTTTAAACTTATGGTACACTTTTAACTTTATAACCGCTTTTATTTATTTTTAAAGAAAATTGCAACGTTATTAAAATGCGTCTCGAACCGCGTCACATAAATGCACCCGTGGTTCTTGACATATCTTAACATCGTTGAGATTTGGATTTGGGTCACATAAATGTGCACCCGAGTTTAGGAAAATAAATTATTAAAATAAGCGCATAAAAAATTTGCGAGGGCCATGGAAATTCAACTAAATGGCACGCCTCGAATTCTAAGAATTTAACAGAAATAATTAAGTGAAGGCCGCGCATTTATGATTTGATTTGGCGTGGCGCCCCTCAGTTCTAATTTTTAATGGGAATTCAACCTAAATCTGAAGGGCCATAAACTATGTGCCACCCAATATGGCTCACCTCCAATTCATTTCAGGGAGTCTAATTAATTAAAGGGACAGATCTATCGAAGCTTTGGACCTAAACAAAACTGAACTAATCGTTAAATTAGCGGAATCAGTTGTAAAAAAGAACAGATGCATAACGATTAAAAATAGAACCAAAAGAACCTCGGGCTCGAACCATTGACCCTATACACAAAGAGACACTATTGATTTCCAACGTAGGCCCAATCGTGAGCCCAGATCCTAGGAGAAATTGGGCATCAGTGGAAACCAGACTCCAGATCGAGTCTTCAAGCTTGCGAACATTGCCAATTTTCTGAATTCAGTCCCTTTAAAGAAGAAGAATCACTGGCAGTCTCAAAATGGCCCTGATTCCATTAATTGGGCCATTGCCAAGCCCAAGTTCAGAGCTCGCCCTTGGTGCGCAATTAACATTGGTAATTCTACCAAAACACTTCATGAAACATGGCACATAATTAACCCTTCTACCTCTGAATCACAATTATTCGAGCAGAAGATAACCAACCAACCTTTATGAAATTGCAACAACATTCCCAGCAAAATGCTCAATGTATAGTTATCTGCTCGTAATTCAATTAAGCAACTATGGGGAACATGGAATGAAACTAACCTTTATTGCTAAATTCTAACTAGTAACTAATCATTATGAGTTTACAAACAATAATTTTAACTTGAACATGCTCATGACTAACACCAAAATGAACTAATACTTATTCTCATTATTTGGACATTCTAGACCATTTCTTTCCCCCTTAAACATAATTCAGCATCCATACAATTCAAGAACACATTCATCTCAAACAATCACATGAATGTATAATCATCCCAGACAACTAATCATGTTATCAAAGCTCAAATGAACTACCTAGTTAACAAAGCCCAATACCATTCACAACACAAGTTCACTCATATTCAAACACATAATCTAGAACCTAATTCAATTAACAAACTTCCCTCAAGTGTTGTAACAGTCCCAAAGCTGATACAAAATGAAAACTCCCTTATTCAGTCTAAAATCAGATGATGAACCTATTGAACTCAAAGAAATAAATTGAAACAGCGTCGCTGATTTAATAAACTACACGAGAGCCATGCTTTAAATCTTGCTTTTCCAACTTTACTTCACTAAAACAATAGAGTTTAGAATCATCTACCTGAATGGACAAAACAGAATTGTTGACTTAGTTTCAAGGTTATAAGCGAACAGCAACAGCAGACCAACAATGAGATGATACCAGCAGAAATTAATTCCACCCAGCAATAGAATCGTAAGCCAAAACCAAACAAAAATCAAAACTCTTTCAACAAAACCAAATTCAGTCCATTCTTGAAGTCCAAAACTAGAAAAATGACATATCCTTTTCAAATCCTAGAAAATCAGTCCCAACTTCTAATTCAAACCATTTTTATAAAAAAAAACTCAAATGAATCACAAGTTGCTTCAGAAGTAGAAAGCATCAGGAATCGTAGAAGGAATTGAATGGAACAGTATTTTTCTCTCAATGTTCTAGCCGTTTTTATTTCTTCAGATTATTTTTCTCCTGGAAATCTCTCCCTTTCAATGCAAGAAAGCATGCATTTATAGGCCAGGAAGTAGGGCAGCTTTCAAATTTTAATATTCACCCCCTCAGTCCCTTTCCAATTCTCATTTTTACTGCTTAATCCCTAAATTTCTGACTTGCTGGCCAAGTAAGGCCTTTTTCAGCTTCTAGGAAGCTTCCTAGACAGATATTAAAAGATTCCCCACCCCAAACTTCCCAAATTTACCCCCTAAATGTCCCTTAATTACTCTAAAGAACAACCCGAGTCAACTGGCCAAGCCACTGGATCATAGACCCAAATTGAATTCCTATTTGGGCCTTTGATATGTAGACCAATTACAACGCTTATGGGCCCAAATTAGAGCTAAGCCAAATTTTCCCAAACAAAGAAACTTGGAACTAACAACCTAAACAAAAAGGCAAAATTAAAGAACTAACCAATCTAATTTCATAACCGCAAATTAATTATGGACCTAACTTCATTAGCTAGGCAATTAAACTGATAACGAAATATTAAAGCTTATTAACACAAAAATTAAAAACAACAGAACATAGTGGATCAACAAACTTAGCTAGTTTAACTAACAGAGGAACAGAAAAGGACCCAGTTCGAAACCAGAATACCCACATGAACTTTGACCAACCCAAAAGAAAGGGGATGAGGAGGAAGATGAATCGGTTGAAAGAAAATCACAAAAGATGAAAAAGAACTTACCCAGTCATGGTCGAAACCAAACGGAGACAGAAAACTCAACCAAACTTATGTCTAATCCGTTGTTCTTTGTCAAGAACAACTGAATCGACATCAATTTCGTCGAGTTAGGCTCTCAAACTTCGAAAGAAAATATTGCATGCTGTCAGGCTTGAAAGGAAATGATTTTGAACTTTTGAGTTGAACTCGGATTTAAGATTCGACGAGTTCAACATTGATTCGAAGGGTATGGGTTAGGGATTTGGAAAGAATAGGTCATGGTGAGTATGTGGTGTGATTTTGGCATTGAAAAGAGGTGGTGCCGCCACCCCATGGTGGTGGGAAAAGGGGGCGGCGGGCAAGGGTTTACGCTCATCTCTGAAGGGAGGGAGAGGATGAAAAAGATGAGTGGCAGGGGGGGCTGGCATTTGGACATATAAATATCAGAAGGACCCCTACTTTCAGACCATTCGATTAAATAAAATCAACGACCCAGATCGAGGGGCCTTCAAACGGGGTCGTTTTGGTTTTAAGGGGAGACGGACCGTTTGGCGTGGGTTTTGGGCTGGGTCTTGGCCGGGTTTGAGGGAATTGGGGGGGGGGGGAATTTGGGCTTGGGGTTTGGAAATTAAATGCATCCCAATTCAGCCTTTTATTTTCTTTTATTTGTTTTCTTTTCTTTTTTTTCAATTTTCTTTTAGTTTCTTTTAAATTAAAATTAAAAATAAACCTAAATTAATCACTAATCAAATTATCCTATTACATTAATTAACTCTAAATAACATTTACCATAAATAATTAAAAACCAAATTCAAGTAAAAACTACCAAAATTCGAAATTAAAATTAAAAAGTGCAAAATAAACTATTTTTGTGATTTTTCCATTTTTATGAAACAACTAATTTGTCAATTAATCCTAAAATATAAAATTAAATCCTAAATGCAAATGCAACATATTTTTGTATTTTTTATTAATTAAATAAAATAAACATGCACAGACAAATGCAAACAATAACAAACAAAAATCTACGAAATTGCAAACAAATGAAAAAATTATTTTGTTTTGAATTTATGGGAGTAATTCATATAGGGTAAAAATCACGTGCTCACAGTTGCCCCTCTTTGCTCGGAAACACAAAGAGTTTTCGTGAAAAGATAAAGTGAGCGGATACGAGCGATTTTTGCCCGTTTGAATACTCTGTGGGAAGCATTTTTGAAAGATTTGATCGCACCCTGCTTCCGAGGTTGCCTACATATCCTCGGGTATAAAGGAATCAGGTTAGTGTAGTTCGGGAAGTTTCGGTAGCTGGGACTACCATGAAACTGTGGTTTCACTGTTGTTGTTGCTGCTTCTGCTTATTGAACCCCTTATTTCACCATGATAAAATAAAAAGAAGCTTGACTAGACTATGATCTATGCATTACAAAATCCTATCTACATCTTCCAACTTGCTCTTGTGGTTCTTGTTGCCTTGTTGACTGGTATTCTCCTGGTGGAGTCCCCTTGTTGCCGCCTTGAATTGTAATCTAAGATGTTTCCCTTTCTCCAGGCAGGCACCTGATTACTGAACTTGAAATGTATTCCCTTGTTCTCCAGGTGGGCGCCTGATTGCTGAACATGAAAAATGTATTCTCTTGTTCTCCAAGTGGGCGCCTGATTTCCACAAAATAAACACAACAAAGAAAACGTTTGCCCCGGTTTGGCATGTTACCAAACATCAGTAAGAAACTTGAACTATACTCCCTTGTTCTCCAGGTGGGTGCCTGATTGCTGAACTTGAAAATGTGTTCCCTTGTTTTCCAGGTGGGCGCCTGATTGCCGAAACTTGAAATGTATATTCCTTTGTTCTCCAGGTGGGCGCATGATTGCTGAACTTGAAATGTATTCCCTTGTTCTCCAGGTGGGTGCCTGATTACCAAAACTTGAAATGTATTCCCTTGTTCTTCAGGTGGGCGCCTGATTGCTGAACTTGAAAAATGTATTCCCTTGTTCTCCAGGTGGGTGCCTGATTGCCAAAACTTGAAATGTATTCCCTTGTTCTCCAGGCGGGCGCCTGATTTCAATGAAAATAGACAAAAACAAAGAAAATTTTCTGCCCTAGTTTGGTGTCTGGGCACATCTGTGAGTGTTAATTAACATGTTACCAAATATCTCTATGAATCTGAAAGTTAAATCCCATTATCCAAGAGGGTGCTGAAACTCCTAGTTAAATGATGGCTTTAAAAATCTAAATTATATCTTCTAAAGGTATGACTCCTGCTACATCTTTTTATCTAAGAAAGTCTTAAACTACATCCCATTATCCAGGAGGGTCCTGACAACAAAAAATTAAATCCCATTATCCAGGAGGGTCCTGAACACTTACAACTAAATCTCATTATCCAGGAGGGTCCTGAAATTTCAAATTGAATCTTATCCCTAGCATGAAAACGTCAAACCCAAACTTATATTTCCTCAAGGTAGAGCCTAGCTAGATCTTGTTACTCATGAACGCTTTGAATTTTAACTAAGTCCCATTGTTCAGGTGGGTCCTGAGAATTTAAAAACTAAATCCCATTATCCAGGAGGGCCTTGAAAACTCAAAACTGAATCCCATTATCCAGGAGGGTCCAGAAAATATAAAAACTAAATCCCATTATCTAGGAGGGTCCTAAAAACTTTAAACTGAATCCCATTATCCATGAGGGTCTTAAGAACTTAAGATTAAATCCCATTATCCAGGAGGGCCCTGACAACAAAAAATAATTCTCATTATCCAGGAGGGTCCTGAAAATCAAAAATCAAGTATTATCTTAAAAGTGACAATTTTATGACTGAATTATATTACCCTACACCAGAACTTACACTAAATGTTGTTATCTAATCGAAATCTTAAAGCTAAGTCCCATTATTCAGGAGGGTCCTGACAACTCTTAATTGAATCCTATCTTAAACATGCAAACTTTGAAACAAACTTATATTCCTTAGGGTACATTTATGCTAGATTTTGCTACTCGTGATTGTTTTGAATTTTAAACTAGGTCCCATTTTCCAGGAGGGTCCTGAGAATTTCAACTTAAATCCCATTATCCATGCGGGTCCTAAAAATCAAACATCAAACCTGTCTGGTGCTTGCCTTTCCCCTGCGGCGGATTTCCCCGGAACAACCGAAATTTCTGCCCCTGTTTCAATCAGATAAAAATCTTGTCAGTTTAAAATGTGATGGTTAGTTGACGGCATTCTTTGCTGAAGACCTCTCTGTTGCCATGCTTTGTTTTGATTGGCTTCCTCTACACTGGCTAAGAACCGCTTGACTTTCTGACTAACTTTCAAACCCCCATGACTTTGGATGACTCGAGTGTTCTATACCCGAACCGTTGTTTCACACCTCTGACCCCTTTAACTGAACCTCAGCATCTCCCATGAACTTACTAAATCATTCTGCCGATGGAACTTTTGCTGGCACTTTATCCCACTTTACATCATGCTATCTTCGGTATACTCTGGCCGCACTGTGCTTTGCAATTTTTGAAGTTGGTAGTGAACTTTGAAATTCCTTCTTATTTGTTTAAACAGAACTGACATTGGGAACATCTTAGAGAAATAAACCCAAAAGAAATGAAATGCAATGACTTTCAGAGTTAAGGATAAGAAAATCCAAAATTGGAAGACTATCTGAAGAGAAAAAAGAAAAGAGACTTATCTGAGTGGAGCAGCTGGCACCAATGATCATGACATGCATTTCGGATTAATCGGCCCAATCTGTCTGACCAATCAACTTTCAATTTCCATACTTTTCTTCCCCCGAGTTTCCATAACCTGATTTCTTTACCAAAACATTGACCTTGTTCAGCGTGCGGTGCCCTGCGGCCTAGCATCTATGCATCTCAGTAGCCCAAGATCTGGAGTACTTTTGTACAGAACCCCTCCGCTGAAGAAAAAACCGTTTGCCAACCGCCTAATTGTTCTCTTTTGATCACATGTGGCTTGTACTGGATACACCCTCATCCTGATGTATTCTTTGATATCGTGAAACCAAGGCTCCCCATCGAGCTCTTCTTCCACCACATTACAATAAGCATGCTGATCGTGGATCTGAATATGCAAAGGATCCATATAAGCCTTATCTAGATGATGTAACATTGACGCCAGAGTAGCCAAAGCATCAGCGACCTCATTGTGAATTCTCGGAATATGCCTGAACTCTATTGATTGGAACCACTGACAAAGATCATGTAAACATTGTCGATACGATATAAGTTTTAGATCCCTAGTTTCCCATTCTCCTTGAATCTGGTGCACCAAAAGGTCCGAGTCACCCAAGACCAAGACTTCCTGGACATCCATATCCACAGCCATCCTCAAACCCAAAGCGCATGCCTCGTACTCGGCCATGTTGTTAGTAAAGTAGAACCGAAGCTGAGCCGTAACAAGGTATTGATGCCCTATTTTAGAAACAAGTACCGCTCATATCCCAACACCTTTCATGTTAGCAGCCCCATCAAAGAAAAGTTTCCATCCTGGCTTTGCAATCTGTTCCCATTCATCAATGGGCATTGCCTCTTCATCAGGGAAATAGGTCTTCAAAGGTTTGTATTCTTCATCCACAGGATTCTCAGCCAAATGGTAGGCCAATGCTTGTGCTTTCATCGCAGTCCGGGTCACGTAGACAATGTCAAATTCTGTGAGCAAAATCTGCCACTTTGCGAGCCTCCCTGTAGGCATAGACTTATGAAAGATATACTTTAACGGATCCAAATGAGAGATGAGGTAAGTAGTGTAAGATGACAAATAGTGCTTCAACTTCTGTGCCACCCAAGTGAGGGCACAACACGTCCTCTCAAGATAAGTGTACTTAACCTCGTAAGATGAGAACTTCTTGATGAGATAATAGATGGCCTACTCCTTCCTACCGGTAATGTCATGCTGACCCAACACACAACCAAATGAATTGTCCAAGAACATCAAATATAGAATCAAAGGTCTCCCTGGTTCTGGAGGGACCAACACAGGTGGGTTTGACAAGTACCCCTTTATCTTATCAAATGCTTCCTGACATATATCTGTCCACTTGACCGCATCATCTTTCTTTAACAATATGAAGATAGGCTCACAAGTTGTCGTGAGCTGAGCAATAAACCTGCTGATGTAATTCAATCTCCCTAACAGACTCATCACCTCAGTCTTGTTCTTTGGGGGTGGCAATTCCTGGATAGCTTTGATCTTTGACGGGTATAATTCAATACCTCGAAGGTTGACTATGAATCCCAACAACTTTCCAGACGGAACACCGAACACGCATTTTGCAGGATTGAGCTTGAGATTGTACCTGCGAAGCCTTTGGAAGAACTTTCTCAGATCTCTGATATGGTCAGACTGCTTTCTAGACTTTACAATCACATCATCCACATAAACCTCAATCTCCCTGTGTATCATGTCGTGGAATGGTCGTCATTGCCCTCATGTAGGTTGCCCCAGCGTTTTTCAAACCAAATGGCATGACTTAATAGTAGTACGTTCCCCATGGCGTGATGAATGCCGTCTTTTCTGCGTCCTCCTCATCTATTAAGATTTGGTGGTAGCCCGCATAACAATCCACAAAAGAACCAATCTCATGTTTGGCACAATTATCGATCAATATATGGATGTTCGGCAATGAGAAGTTATCCTTGGGACTCGCCTTGTTGAGATCTCGATAATCAACACACACCCTGGTCTTACTATCCTTCTTCGGCATAGGCACGACATTGGCTAACCAGGTGGGATACCGGGTGACCTGAATGACCTTGGCCTCAAACTTTTTGGTGACCGCTTCCTTAATCTTCACCCTCATATCAGTTTTTAATTTCCTCAGCTTCTGCTTGACAGGGGGGAATGCCGGGTCG
This sequence comes from Nicotiana sylvestris, assembly GCF_000393655.2. Classification (NCBI taxonomy): domain Eukaryota; kingdom Viridiplantae; phylum Streptophyta; class Magnoliopsida; order Solanales; family Solanaceae; genus Nicotiana; species Nicotiana sylvestris. The sequence goes on from NC_091064.1 coordinate 48,005,827, forward strand.
GTGGGCAATTTGTGAACCACCAAGTCAGTGCTTAGACCCGGCATATCATCATAGGACCATGCAAAAACATCTTTATACTCGAACAGTGCTTTAATTATCTCCTCTCTGAGTTGTGGTTCAATATGGACACTTATTTTAGTTTCCCGGACATTATCTTGGTCCCCTAAATTGATTGCTTCTGTATCACTCAGGTTAGGCTTGGGTTTTTCTTCAAAATGGCTTAATTCTTTACTAATCCCTTCAAAGGCTTCATCCTCGTCATATTCTAATTCACCATCACACTCTATTTCTTAAATTACTATTTCAGAATTAGATTGGCTTTTAAGACTGGGCCGGAGATTCCTCATGCATGTCATATCATTGAAGCCAGCATAAAAAGAACTGTACAAGGAAGAAAAGAAAAACAAAAATAAAACTATCAGGAAGGAAGAAAAAGGGAAATTGCATTTCATTGAAATTAAAGATAACAAGGTTTATACATCCAAACGGACAGAACATAGCATCTGAATTACAACCCTGGAGTAATCTAGATAAATTGAAAGATAATCAAAGTAAACTACCAAAAATCCTTCCTGGTGGGGAGAGGAGTAGCTTCCCAATTGTTAATCTTTGCATTGGGCCCAACAAATTGCACATCCACCTTACTCGAACCCTCTCCAGCCTCTAACACGTTCACATCGGTGAATAACCTCTCGAACTTTTCAATCAAATCTCCATCCATATCAACCACTGAACTAGGAACCATTGTTACTGGGCGCTTTCTGGTACCAGGCCTGACAAATGATCTGGAAAGACGCAGGACCGGCTTTGGAAGGGCCCATGCCTTCTGTTTCATTTTTCTGGCTCTTCTTACGTCTGCGAGTGTGGGCTTGAATCCCAGACCAAATGTATCCAAGTGTTTAGAAAAAGAAACCGGATGTACGATACCTTGCAGAGATGCACCCAAACCCTTGCCCGGTACAAAACCATTTTTCAACATTTCGGTAGCTACCATGACTGATGCGACAGCTACCCTCGAGGTTGGAACGCACTTCCCTTCTGGAATTTTCTCTACCGATATTGTGTCAAAAACCTGATAAATCCATGGTCCCTTGTCGTCCTCAAACTCTATGAACGAAACAACGGCATCGCTATGAACACACCAATTATCTTCGATGTGTACAACGATTTCCTCTCTATCCCATTCAAACTTGACCATTTGATGCAGAGTAGACGGGACTGCTTTGGCAGCATGAATCCAGGGTCGACCTAATAGCAGATTGTAAGAAACAGCCACATCGAGCACCTGGAACTCCATGGTAAATTCAACTGGCCCTATTGTAAGCTCAAGCACTATGTCCCCGACTGAATCTTTCCCTCCACCGTTGAATCCCCGAACGCAGATATTGTTCTTGTGAATTCTTTCATCATCCACTTTCAACTTGTTTAGAGTGGAAAGAGGGCAAATATTTGTGCTGGAACCATCGTCAACCAGCACCCAAGTAACCACGGAGTCTTCGCATTTCACTGTCAGATAGAGGGATCTATTGTGCTCGGTACCCTCCATGGGTAACTCATCATCAGAAAAAGTGACTCTGGTCACCTCAAATATCTTGTTAGCTATCCTTTCCAAGTGGTTTACTAAGATTTTGTCAGGAATGTGGGCCTCATTCAGGATCTTCATCAAAGCCCAACGGTGCTCGTCTGAATGGATCAATAATGACAATAATAAAATCTGAGCCGGTGTCTTCCTCAACTGCTCCACAATGGAATAATCCTGCACTTTCATTTTTCTCAAGAACTCCTCTGCTTCTTCCTCAATCAAAGCTTTCTTCGCCAATACCGGGTTGTCTTTGGAACTTTAGCTTTTCTCAACTCTTCGGGAGCAAAGCATCTTCCCGATCGAGTCAAACCATGGGTCTCACATACTTCTTCTTTAACTTCTTTCCCCTTGTAAGTCATTGTCACTCGTTCATAATTCCACGGGACTGCCCTGCTGTTGACTATTGGTAATTGAGTTACCGGGTTAATGATGACAGGGTCTATGCGGGCACCTTCCACAATTACAACAGGCTTGTTCGCCGCTCCCGGCATAACCATTTTCGCTCTTTCACGTTTCCCTGTGACGTCACTTGAGGACCCCTTCTTGACCACCACAGATGGTTCACTATTTGCCTCATTCAACTTGATCGTAGACTTCTCACTTGTTGACTTTTTGAATGGCCTGGCATCACTGGACCGAATCATCATGACAGTTTGTGAAGGCTTCTTAGGCTCCCCTTCCTTATGCACTATCTCAATCATATTCATCTCTTGATGAGCTGGCAATGGGTTCTGGTTGATATTAGGTGCCTCCGGAGCTTGGACTTCAATCCGATTAGTATCAATGAGCTCTTGAATAGCGATTTTCAATTGCCAGCACTTCTCTGTGTCATGCCCCGGGGCACCAGAACAATATTCGTAACTCACAGAGTGATCAAGATTCCTCCGAGGAGGATTTGGCAATTATGGTTCAATCGGACTCAGCATACCCAATTGTCTCAACCTACGGAACAAACTGGTATAGGATTCTCCCAATGGAGTGCAAGTCTTCTTTTTCTGCAACCTCTCATTCTTGGTGGCCTAATTGGGCCGGAAACCTGTTCCAGGGGGATTTCGGTAGGCTCTTGCGGGTGGATAGGCATTTTGTGGAGCTGGGTAGATACTTTGTGGAGCTGGCACATGCCATTGCGCGTGAGCGGGGGGTTGAGTGTATGTTTGTGCATGATGGACAAAAAAATGGGGATCTGGCGGTGGGTAGTAGTATTATGGTGGGCTATATGGAGTGTGGTGGTAAGTTTGGTGATAGGGTCGAAGCTGGTTGTAGTAATGTGAAGGGCCCCTGGATCCAACCCAAGCTCCAGACTCAATTGTCGCAATATCCTCTTTCTTCTTCTTCTTCCCGAGTACACCCCCAGTACCGTTTTGAATGGCCTGGGTGGTTGCTTTAATTGCTGAGTAGCTCATGATTTTATTAGACTTGAGTCCCTCTTCTACCATGCCTCCCATTTTTACAACCTCATTAAAGGACTTGCCCACTGCTGACACCAAGTGACCAAAATAAGTGGGCTCCAAGGCCTGCAAGAAATAATCAACCACCTCGCTTTCTTTCATCGGAGGGTCAACCCTCGCTGCTTGTTCCCTCCAACAGAATCCATATTCCCTGAAACTCTCACCAGGTTTTTTCTCAATCTTCGTCAATGACAGACGGTCTGGGATAATTTCAAGATTGTACTGAAAATGACAAGCGAAGGCTTGGGCCAAATCGTCCCATGTGTACCACCTATTGTGATCTTGTCTAGTATACCATTCTAATGCCGATCCGCTTAGACTTTGGCTGAAATATGCCATCAATAATTCATCTATTCCACCTGCTCCTCTCATCTTGCTACAAAATCCTATTAAGTGTGCTACTGGGTCACCATGCCCGTCGTACAGATCAAACTTAGGTATCTTGAATTCTGCTGGCAACTGAACATCTAGGAACAAACATAAATCCTTATAGGCCACACTTACTTGACCTCCTAACCCCCTCATATCTCTAAACGATTGTTCCAAGCTTTTGACCTTTCTGATCATCTCCTCATGTTCGGGATTTTTGGGTGGTTTTTCGGTCTCTGCCGGGAGATCAAGATGAGGGGTGTAAGAATATGGTTTCGGAACTTTGAAGGTGGGTTTAGGGGGATAATACTGGTTGTCGTGAGTCTGGAATAGAGGTTCACTGGAAGATTGGTGTAATGCAGCAGATGGAGGTTCCACAAAGACGGGAGTGACTGGTGGAGGAGGATATGGGACTTGTTTGGATGGTGGATGAGAAGTATGGGAAGTGGTGCTGTGGCATTGTTGGTAGAGGGGAAAGGCTGGAGATGAGTTCACAATGGGAGGCTCCTGAGGTTGGACTAATGGTGGGATATAAGCAGGGTTGGCGGGATAAACCGGTGGTGGATGACCCTTTTCCCAGGCCTGGTACATTTCATCCATTTGCTGCTTTAACTTATACATCACTTCCTTCATCGTATTAACATCCAATTCTTCCACTTCTTTTGACAGATCAACAATACTTGTCTCCGGTTCTTGGTTGGCCATGTTCATCTTATCTTTTGATCGGGTGTTGTAGGTGTGAGCTGCCAGAATGCCAATCAACTAACCACCTGTCTGGACTCAGTATATCAACAACAATCTTGTTAGTGATTAGGGCTTTAACAAATCAGTAACCGCACATTTTGGGGAATGAATGCACCTAAGCAGTTAACCGTTTCTATTATGCATTTGATCGGCTGCTTGCGTCATCCCGACCTTTCTTTATTTACATTTGCAACTTCTCTCTCCTCTCTTTTTTCTTCATCCTGGCCTTTGCTTTTTCTTTGTTTTTATCCTCTCATTTCCCTCTTGTTTTGCCATTGTTTCTTTCTTTTCTTAGTTTTCTCTCTTTTCTTTTGTTTTTCCTCTCTTTTTTTTCTTTTTCGTCTCTCTTTTTTTCTTTTGGTTATGGTCGAATCCTATGGAGATTGCCTACGTATCATGACCCCGCATGAATCAAACTGAGTGCAGTTCTGGGAGATAAGTGTGAAAGTAAATAATAAAATATTTTGGGATTTTCAATTTTCATAAAAAGCAAATGGTTTGATTACAAAGACTCAAAACTAGCAGACTTCAAAAGAAACTAACAGACTCTGATGAAAAGACAAAATACAGACTCCAAAATAAACTATCATATTCCAACAAAAGAAAATACAGACTCGAAAACAATGAACAGACTCCAGTAGAAAGAAAATACAGACTCGAAACAACTGACAGACTCTAACGGAAAGGGAAATATAGACTCAAATGAAAAATCACGAATACATTAATGCTCCTGGTGCCCGCGGGACATCATTCGGTCTCGCCGCGGGCCTATATGCAAGATCCCTTTGAAGTCGATCCAAGTCACTCATTATCTGTTTAACAAATGTCATCACTGCCGCGAAGAAAGTGGTGCGAGTCATATCCTCACAGGCTTGGCACTTCACAACAATGTAATCGGCGATGTTTCTAATTCTCTCTCTTATGACACCTTTTTCTTGTAACAAACGCCCGATCTGCTGGGCCCTGGCTTCCAAAGTTTGCTCGGCCACATGATTCTGCTCTAAAGTTGTTGCAAATCTATTTCTAATTGTGCCAATGTTGTATAACAATGTTCCCTTTCAACCTTGAAGTCTTTCACCTGTTTGATCAGTTTGTTCTCTGCGGTAATGACTTTCTTTTTTAACCCCGCAAACTCATTGTCGTACTTTTCTTTCAATTGCTTAATCAGGCGTGCTCATTCGCTCGCGTTCTTAGCCAATTGCTTTCGATCCCTGGCTAGTTCATTTTCTACTTTGTTCAGATTAAAACTATATTCGCCCACTTTCTACCTCAGGTTATTTATAAATTTTTCATCTTTGGCACTTCGGGCGGGGTTTTCTGCCGCTATTTTCATCTTCTGAATCTGAGCTCGAAGGGCCTCATTTTCTTTGGCTAGCTTCTTCTTTTCTCCTTCGTCTGCCATGGCTTGCAAGCTATTCTCGAATTGAAGTTCTTTGACTTGTTTTTCCAACTTTCCTATTGTGGCCCTGTACTCATTCTCCTTGTCCAACCAAGCCCATTGTTCTTGCGACGCCTCAACGAATTCCTGGAGGTGGGGTCTTTTGGCCGACCTCCCAAACTCAATTTCTCTTCTATACCAAGCAAGGTACCCTGGTGAAACCTCACCTTTGGATCGATCACGTACACAAGTATTTCCTGTTAAGTATTGACATTCGCTCCAAATTTGGCGGACTGCTGCTTCATGAAACTGATAGTTAGGTCCGATCTCGACTACTTGGGCACTAAGATGTTCATCTCTCGGAACTATTTGGCATCTCCCCAGCTGCTTCAAAACCCGATATGGGGCATAAGGCTGGATACTCCTGAGTCCTATCAAGAGGAAATGAGGCCCGCTGGCTGGCATGTATATGATCTCATCCACAGGCAGCCATCCAAATGTCCACTCTATTTGGTTTGCAGTGATGGAACGGAGGCGCACCACCCACTCTATGACCTCTTCTGGCAAGCTAATCCCATCAACCCTCGTATAAAATTCTTCTATGCATGTTTTCTTTGTCAACCCATAACTCATAAATTGAGGACGATGGCATAGGTGTTCGATCATCCACATCTGCAGCAATACATTGCACCCCTCGAAAAAGTCTCCTCCGGCTTTGCAGGCTGTGAGAGCGCGGAAGATTTCAGCTACTATCATGGGTGCGAGGGTATTGTTGGCCTGAGTAAGCAAAGTGCTGACAACCCCGGCTACTCATATGTCAATATTCCCATCATTTCTAGGAAACACCAAGAGTCCCAAAAAGACCACCATAAAAGCAAAACACATGTGTTTTTCCCATTTAAGGCGATTTCCTTTGCTGCAAATCTTGTTTTCTGGCTTGTTGAACCCTCCTATATGACCATATCTGTTGTATATAAACTACAAAGTACAAAAACCAGCTGCCAAGTCTGGGTTGTGGACCCCTCTGCTTATTTTCAAAGAGTCTAGGAACCTGTGTATGGCTACGGCCCTTGGAGCAATCAGGTACTGGTGTCTTAGAGGAACTTTGGGACCCCCAATATATCCGGTTATTTTTTCCAATGTTGGGGTAAGCTCAAAATCTAAGAAACGAAATACGTTGTGGGCCGGGTCCCAAAATGTAACCAACGCCTTTATGATGTCTCCCCTAGGATTAATCTTCAGCAACCTAGTGAGGCCTCCCAGGTATAGATTGACCGTGTCTTGTCCCGATTTACCCAGATCATCCCAACACATATTCAATTCCAATGGGATCTTATTCAATACTGTTATTGGCAAATTCTGACTCGTGCTCATTCTGCACATTTATTAGGGTGGTTAAGCACAAACCACGATTCAATTGACTCAAAAACAAAGCTGACACTTTTCAGATTTTTATTTCAAAAGTAAAAACCCAGCTTTGCGAATACGGCCTTTCAGCACTTCCGGGGAAAGATTTTAAGGTTGTGCTCGCTAACCGGCTAAAAATTGAAAAAGAGACCAAAGGCGGTTGTTCTTGCAAAACAGCCTTCCAGCATCCTTTTGGGGACATTCGGCTATTTTGATAAGAATGGCATCACCTTACTTATTTAAAATAAAATAAGATTTTTGTTCTTTTTGGGCTATTTTGCAAAAGGAAAGTTAGACCCGATGGGGGTTACCTACGTATCCCACATCCGGTGAGAATCAAACTAACGTAGTTCGGGCAATTTTTTTAAAAAAAAAAACAAACCAACTTCTTTTTTTTTTCTTTTCCAAAAACACGAAGATTTTCCTTTTTTTTCTTTTCTTTAAAAACCACAAAATTTCCTTTTTTTCTTTTTTTCTTCAAAATTTCGGCAGAGTTTTGGTATGTTTTGGGACATTGGTTTTTCAAAACAGGCACTTATCCCTCTCAACCATCTCATTAACCTTTATAAATTTTCCTTATAAGCCGGTCAACATGCAAATCCGAAGCAAATGAATGCACAAGTAGCAAGTAAGATGCATCATAATGGTCTTTACGTTTCGGGTACACCTGTCTTAGACAGACCCAACCCCTGTGTTGAGTCTCCAAAGTCAGATGCATATGATGCAAACAAACATGCCTACTAGGGATCCGTTATGAGGCTGAGTTATTCTAGGTTCAAAAACCTGAGTATGTGTGCTAGATTGTGTACCCGAGCGAACAACTCGAGCCGAGGAGGGGGCTATGTATCGGGAACCAAAAGGCCATCCGGCTTAGTAACTTGTCCGAGCCTCTTTCTTATTTCAAGGTGTGACACTAACAGAATAGGGAGTCTCGACCAGCGAGCACATCCCCGAAGATGAGAAGAGAAGGGTTTCGTAACAGTTTATATATAGTTCAGATAATATCAAAGCGGTAAAAGCAACCTTTAGCACATTAGACCAAAACATGTAATAAAATCAGATAACGGACAAAACCAAATATAACAATTCATCTAAGCTCGAATTCTGAACCCTGAACCAGAGATTCTGGGTTCGATCCCCAGCAGAGTCGCCCGAGCTGTCACACCTCCTTTTTGCCTACACCCTGGAAAGGAGTATATAAGGGAGTTTTTTCAAACTTAAAGTGACAATCAAAACGGGATTATTTATTTATTAAATTCAGAGTCGCCACTTGGGATAATTTATGGTGTCCCAAGTCTCAGGTTCAAATCCCGAATCGAGGAAAAGATTGACTCTGTATTACAGTCCGCGAACCAGAAATCTGAGTAAGGAATTCTGTTAACCCGGGAGAAGGTGTTAGGCATTCCCGAGTTCCGTGGTTCTAGCATGGTCACTCAACTGTTATATTCGGCTTAATTATCTGGTTTTAAAACACTTTTAAACTTATGGTACACTTTTTACTTTATAACCGCTTTTATTTATTTTTAAAGAAAATTGCAACGTTATTAAAATGCGTCTCGAATTGCGTCACATAAATGGACCCGTGGTTCTTGACATATCTTAACATTGTTGAGATTTGGATTTGGGTCACATAAATGTGCACCCGAGTTTAGGAAAATAAATTATTAAAATACGCGCCTAAATTAACTACGCGTTTTCAAGTTTGCGAGGGCCATGGAAATTCAACTAAATGGCACTCCTCGAATTCTAAGAATTTAACAGAAATAATTAAGTGAAGGCTGCGCATTTATGATTTGATTTGGCGCGGCGCCCCTCAATTCTAATTTTTAAAGGGAATTCAACCTAAATCTGAAGGGCCATAAACTATGTGCCACCCAATATGGCTCACCTCCAATTCATTTCAGGGAGTCTAATTAATTAAAGGGACAAATTTATCGAAGCTTTGGACCTAAACAAAATTGAACTAATCGTTAAATTAGCGGAATCAGTCGTTAAAAAGAACGGATGCATAACGATTAAAAATAGAACCAAAAGAACCTCGGGCTCGAACCATTGGCCCTATACACAAAGAGACGCCACTGATTTCCAACTCAGGCCCAATCGTGAGCCCAGATCCTAGGAGATATTGGGCATCAGCGGAAACCAGACTCCAGATCGAGTCTTCAAGCTTGCGAACATCGGGAGGGTGAATTCAGTCCCTTTAAAGAAGAGGAATCACTGACAGTCTCAAAATGGCCCTGATTCCATTAATTGGGCCATTGCCATGCCCAAGTTCAGAGCTCGCCCTTGGTGCGCAATTAACATTGGTAATTCTATCAAAACACCTCATGAAACATGGCACAAAATTAACCCTTCTACCTCTGAATCACAATTATTCGAGCAAAAGATAACCAACCAACCATTATGAAATTGCAACAACATTCCCAGCAAAATACTCAATGTATAGTTATCTGCTCATAATTCAGTTAAGCAAATATGGGGAACATGGAACGAAACTAACCTTTATTGCTAAATTCTAACTAGTAACTAATCATTATGAGTTTACAAACAACAATTTAACTTGAACATGCCCATGACTAACACCAAAATGAACTGATACTTATTCTCATTATTTGGACATTCTAGACCATTTCTTTCCCCCTTAAACATAATTCAGCATCTACACAACTCAAGAACACATTCAGCTCAAACCATCACATGAATTTGTAATCAAACCAGACAACTAATCATGCTATCAAAGCTCAAATGAACTACCTAGTTAACAAAGCCCAATATCATTCATAGTACAAGTTCACTCATATTCAAACATATAATCCGGAACCTAATTCAATTAACAAATTTCCCTCAAGCGTTGTAACAGTCGCAAAGCTGATACAAAATGAAAACTCCCTTATTCAGTCTAAAATCAGATGATGTACCTAATGAACTCAAAGAAATAAATTGAAATAGCGCCACTGATTTAATAAACTAAACGAGAGTCATGCTTTAAACCTTGCTTTTCCAACTTTACTTCACCAAAACAATAGAGTTCAGAATCATGTACCTGAATGGACAAAATAGAATTGTTGACTTAGTTTCAAGGTTATAAGCGAACAGCAACAGCAGACCAACAATGAGATGATACCAACAGAAATTAATTCCACCTAGTAATAGAATCGCAAGCCAAAACCAAACAAAAATCAAAACTCTTTCAACAAAACCAAATTCAGTCCATTCTTGAAGTCCAAAACCAGCAAAATGACAGATCCTTTTCAAATCCCAGAAAATTAGTCCCAACTTCTAATTCAAACCATTTTTAAAAAAAAAAACTCAAATGAATCACAAGTTGCTTCAGAAGTTGAAAGCTTCAGGAATCGTAGAAGGGAATTCAATGGAACAGTATTTTTCTCTCAATGTTCTAGCCGTTTTTATTTCTTCAGATTATTTTTCTCCTGGAAATCTCTCCCTTTCAATGCAAGAAATCATGCCTTTATAGGACAGGAAGTAGGGCAACTTTCAAATTTTAATATTCACCCCCTCAGTCCCTTTCCAATTCTCATTTTTGCTGCTTAATCCCTAAATTTCTGACTTGCTGGCCAAGTAAGGCCTTTTTTCAGCTTCTAATAAGCTTCCTAGACAGATATTAAAAGATTTCTCACCCCAAACTTCCCAAATTACCCCCCCCCCCAAAAAAAATGTCCCTTAATTACTCTAAAGAACAACTCGGGTCAACTGGCCAAGCCACTGGATTATAGACCCAAATTGAATTCCTATTTGGGCCTTTGATATGTAGACCAATTACAATGCTTATGGTCCCAAATTAGAGCTAAGCCAAATTTTCCCAAACAAAGAAACTTGGAACTAATAACCGAAACAAAAAGGCAAAATTAAAGAACTAACCAATCTAATTTCATAACCGCAAATTAATTGTGGACCTAAATTCATTAGCTAGGCAATTAAACTGATAACGAAATATTAAAGCTTATTAACACAAAAATTAAAAACAACAGAACAGAGTGGATCAGGAAACTTAGCTAGTTCAACTAACAGAGGAACAGAAAAGGACCCAGTTCGAAACCAGAATACCCACATGAACTTTGACCAACCCAAAAGAAAGGGGATGAGGAGGAAGATGAACCGGTTGAAAGAAAATCACAAGAGATGAAAAAGAACTTACCCAATCATGGTCGAAACCAAACGGAGCAGAAAACTCAACCAAACTTATGTCGAATCTGTTGTTCTTTGTCAAGAACAATTGAATCGATATCAATTTCGTCGAGTCAGGCTCTCAAACTTTGAAAGAAAACATTGCATACTGCCAGGCTTGAAAGGAAATGATTTTGAACTTTTGAGTTGAACTCGGATTTAAGATTCGACGAGTTCAACGCTGATTCGAAGGGTATGGGTTAGGGAGTTGGAGAGAGGATGTCATGGTGAGTATGTGGTGTGATTTGGCGTTCAAAGAAGGTGGAGCCTCCACCCCATGGTGGTGGAAAAAGGGGGCGGCGGGCTAGGGTCACCGCTCGTCTATGAAGGGAGGGAGACGATGAGAAAGATGAGTGGCAGGGGGGGCTGGCGTTTGGACATATAAATATCATAAGGACCCCTACTTTCGGACCATTCAATTAAATAAAATCAACGACCCAGATCGAGGGGCCTTCAAACGAGGTCGTTTTGGTTTTAAAGGGAGACGGACCGTTTGGCGTGGGTTTTGGGCTGGGTCTTGGCCGGGTTTGAGGGAATTGGGGAGAAATGTTTGAGCTTGGGGTTTGGAAATTAAATGCAGCCCAATTCAGCCTTTCATTTCCTTTTATTTGTTTTCTTTTCTTTCTTTTTTTCAATTTTCTTTTATTTTCTTTTAAATTAAAATTAAAAATAAACCTAAATTAATCACTAATCAAATTATCCTATTACATTAATTAACTCTAAATAACATTTACCACAAATAATTAAAAACCAAATTCAAGAAAAAACTACCAAAATTCGAAATTAAAATTAAAAAGTGCAAAATAAACTATTTTTGTGTTTTTTCCATTTTTATGAAACAACTAATTTGTCAGTTAATCCTAAAATGTAAAATTAAATCCTAAATGCAAATGCAACATATTTTTGTATTTTTCATTAATTAAATAAAATAAACATGCACAGACAAATGCAAACAATAACAAACAAAAATCTACGAAATTGCAAACAAATGAAAAATTATTTTATTTTGAATTTATGGGAGTAATTCATATAGGGCAAAAATCACGTGCTCACACACATTTCTCGGGATTTAGCTTCATATTAAATTTTAGTAAGATCTGAAATGTATCAGACAAGTGCCATATATGATCCCATAATTGTTTAGATTTAACAAGCATATCATCTATGTAGACTTCCATAGTTTTTCCTAAATGTTCTTGGAACATTTTGGTCACCAATATTTGATACGTGGCACCAACGTTTTTGAGACCAAAGGGCATTACTTTATAACAGTAAGTCCCCCTGTCTGTTATAAATGAAGTTTTTTCTTCATCTAGGGGATCCATTTTGATCTGATTATACCCTGAATACGTATCTAAAAATCTTAACAATTCATGTCCCACAGTAGCATCAATCAGTTGATCTATATGTGGTAATGGAAAAGAATCTTTAGGACAAGCTTTGTTAAGGTCGGTGTAATCTACACAAACTCGCCATTTGCCATTATTTTTCGGTACTACTACAGTATTGGCTAACCAATTAGGATACTTTACCTCGCGGATAGACCCAATTTTTAATAGTTTTTTAACCTCATCTTGAATCATCTGATTTTTGAAAGTCCCCTGCTTTCTCTTTTTTGGTTTGATAGGTGGATACGATGGGTCTTCATTTAACTTGTGAGTCATTACTTTCGGGGGTATTCCTGTCATATCAAAATGGGACCAGGCAAACACAATCCACGTTAGTTTTTAAAAATTCAATTAACTTACCTTTCATGTCGTGGCTTAAGTTGGCCCCAATGTAGACTTTCCTTTCGGGCCATTGTGCAAATAACTCTATAGCCTCTAGTTCTTCAATCGTTGTTTTGATATTTTTATTTTCTTCTGGTTCTTGAATGGAATCGGGCCTTTAGTCCACATCTGTTCGCCCTTGTTCAGTTGAGGCTTTGTGTCGTGGTATCCTCAACTGGATTCTGTAATTGCTACTTTTCTTCATTTTTCGTACTTGAATCTGCTACAGAGTTGATGCTCCTAGATGTCTGTTGATCCCCATGGATTTGACATATTCCCCATGGTGATGAAAATTTAATAACTTGATGTAAGGTAGACGGAACAACATCTATCTTGTGGATCCACGGCCTCCCGAGAATCATATTGTAAGCCATTTCCATCTCTACCACCTAAAATTTCGTATCTTTGACAACCCCTTCTGCGAATGTTGTAAGTGTTACCTCCCCTTTTGTCACAACGCTTGAATTGTCGAATCCAGACAAAGTGTGTGCCTTAGGTACTAGCTTATTTTCAGCTTGCATCTCGTTTAGTACTCTTAGTAAAATAATATTCACGGAACTACCTAGATCAATCAAAACTTGTTTCACATTAGTATCATGTACAAGTAGAGGTATTACCAGCGCATTGTTGTGTGGAGTTAGCACGCCATCCGCATCTGCATCATCAAATGTAATACTTTCTTCCTCCAAATCATGTCGGACCCGCTTCCCGTGGGTAATTGTAACTTTGGAAACTTTATTGGCCGCTGTATATGTCACGCCATTGATTTCTTTGCCCCCGCTTATAATATTAACAGTTCTTTTGGGAGAAGGAGGTTTAGGGGGCTCCTGCCTGTTTTTCATGTAAGCTTGCTTACCTTTTTCACTAAATAATTTGGTGAGATACCCTTGCTTTAATAGGTGGTCAACTTCTCCTTGTAGCAATCTACAATCTGTTATTTTATGACCATGATCGTTGTGGAATTCGCACCAGTGATCAGGATTACGTCTGTTTGGATTTGATCTCATTTCTTTTGGCCACCGTACCTTATCACCCATGTTTCTTAATATGGCTACTAACTCTGAAGTGCTGACATTAAAATTGTAACCGCCAAATCTTGCCTTCAAGTTCCTATCATCATCTCGCGTCTCTCGTGTGTTTCAATCGTTTTCAAACCTCGATGATGAACCCGACTCTCTATTCCTTGATCTATGATCATACCTTGAATTGTCCTTCTTTGATCGTGAGTCTTTTTCTACTGGGCTAATGTATGGTTCGTATCTATTTTTACCGGACCTTTTTTCGGTTTCTGCATGTCTCGAACTCACCTTCTCCTCTTTCTGAGATCGGGAGATAGTGTCTTCTTCTATCATTAGCTTCGTGTTGTATCTATTGTAAACATCATTCCAAGTTGTTGCTGGAAATTCACGCAGACTTTCCTTGAGTCATCTCGTGGCTTCTGAGCTTTTTTCATTCAAATTACTAGCAAAAGCCATAGCTACCCAGTTATCAGGTACGCGTGGTAACATCATTCTTTCACGCTGGAACCTATCCACAAACTCTCTAAGCAGCTCTGAATCTCCTTGCTTGATTTTGAAAATATCTTCCATTCTTTTTTCAACTTTTTGAGCTCCCGAATGCGCTTTGATAAACGAATCTGCAAGCTCAACAAAAGAATTTATAGAATTTTCGGGTAAGAGAGAATACCATGTTAATGCTCATTTGGTGAGTGTTTCACTAAATTTCTTAACCAATATTGATTCAATTTCTTGTTTGGTTAAATCGTTGCCTTTCACACCGGTTCTGAATGCAGTCACGTGGTCTCGTGGATCAGTACTTATGCCATCATACTTTGAGATATTAGGCATCTTGAACTTCTTCGGGATTGGCACAGGAACAACACTAGGCTTCTATGGTTGTTGTGAGTATTTATCCATGTCTATTCCTTTGATCACAGGTGGTACTCCAGGTATTTGCTCTATGCGATCGCTTTGCTCTTTGAGCTGCTTCTGCAAGGTTAGAACTAAATTTTGTAAATCAGAATTAACTATGTTACCTGGTTCGCCATCACGAGACTCACTAGGAGTTCCACCAGTGCCTGAATTAACGAGCCCAGAACGTGGGTTTTCCAAAGTATTATGATTCGGAGTTGGTGTTGATGGCGCAACTGGTAACTGGCTGGTAAAATCCCGGATAGCATTACTGACTTGCTGAGCAATTAGATTCTTCAGAGCATCATCGAGTGCTTGTTTGTTCGCAACTCCAGCATTTTGATTCGCCTCAAATCCGTTTTGGTTTGCAACCCCGTTATTTGTTTCAGAGCCATTTGGAGTTCCCTCTCGTGATTGTCGTTGTTAATCACGCGGTGAGGGGAGTATGGTCCTGTCATTTGCATCATTCTCCTGATGTTGAGGATCTTGGGGTAGTAAATTGTGTTGGTTATTGTCATTGACATTCGACATGATCAGTTTTTTGATGAAGGATTTGACTAAGAAAGTAAATGATTATCAAATTTCCGGTAACGGAACCAATTTGTTTAATCAAAAATTAGGATTTCAGTCAAAGCTTATTTTAGAAGAAATCGGGTTACTAATAATCGAATAGAAATAAGAATAATTAACAAATAATAACTGAATATAAAAGCAAAGTAAATCAATGTATTTCAATAGTATTTTGTATCCTTACAAATGAGCAGTCTTCTCCTTTTATAGCTACTTCTAGGTAATACGTTTTGTTTCTGTCATAATTGAGCCATTATTGACAATTAATGGCATTTAATGTAACGTTACAATTGGTAATCATATTTGATTCAATATTGATTCTCTAACGTTTTCCGTATTTAATGCCTAACAATACATATCTATACCTTTTTTTGCTATCAGATTCATTCTCTTCGATCGTAAAGAAGTTCGAGCATTTATCTTTCTTGTTTTCTCTGAATATTTGCCCGTGCCTGTTGAAGCTCGTGCCTCTTTGATTATTCTTTGCCAGCTATCATCATTTGACCGGTCCACGTGTCATGACGTGTCATCTTACAATTAAGTCCATATATGAACTTAATTTTTTCCAATACAAAAAAAATATAAAGAATTTTAAAATATCTACTTATTTAAATCATCTAAAACATAGACCATAGAAGGTGGATAGATGTTTAAATTAAAAAAAAAAAAAAGATAAAAGTTATTTTAAAGGATATATGCTATTTGAGGGATTCACGACTCATAGCAAGGAGCTGATCTTACGAGAGCAAACCACCTGGACTGTCGAAAGTTCAAATTCATCATACATTGAAAAAGCAAATCAATCAGGAGGGGACACGTTGGCAATTTTCTTATATTTATCCTCAAAGAATTTGTCCAAGTGGGTATTTCATTAGTATAATTATTTCAGCCAAGTGGCAACTCTTGAAAGAAATCTAAGCCAACTTGGCTAGTTGTTTCCAAATCCTCACTTCCTTTGTTAAGACCGTGTGCACCACTCCCTATTCATCAACGTATCTCCAACGTCAATTAAAAAAAAATGAAATTTACCCATTTACGTATTTTAACTCGTCCAATTTGTTCAGGCTTAAATGGTTAGATTATGGTCCATTTATCGATCTAATTCAACAAGATAAACTTGAAATGAGTTGTAAAATAGGTCAATATAATGTATCCTTATAGGTCAAAGTCAAACTCAAATCCAATACAAAATTGAATTTCGAGATTACAAATTATTTCAATTTAGAAAAATTTGAAAATCAAGTCAATTTGGAGATAGAGAATTATTCAGAAAACAAAACCAAAAAGAGGAGAGATTAGATTATGTTTGACGGGAATGGTGATAAGTTATGACTCGCTAATTTTAATTTTTTTAACCTAACTCATATTAACTCAAGCAAACATGCATAATTCTTTTCCTTAACGTGAAAAGGGGTAGTTCGGTGACGGTGCATAAAATATTTCGTACCATACAAAGTTTAGAGGGTCGTGTTTTTAGGGGTGTGATGTAGACAATTTATTTCAATACAAGCATTAGTGGTAGCTAGCTTCTCCGGTTCGAATCCATGATTAGTTTATATGACTCCTTCACCGCTCATATTGCATCATGCTAAGTACGTGAGATTGACGCACTTAGAGAGCGTATACGAAGCTCAGGAATAATCCATGACATTTTGGATAAGAACCCTTTTTATTTCTCTTCCACATTAGATCCGAGTCATAATACTATACTGTACAAAATACAAATCCCCACACACAGCAACTCCTTCTGACTTTCTCTCTTCCCTCTTACAAAGAAATATCAAATCCACAGTTTCTTTTTTGCTTTCCGTGTACCACCAGAAACAGACACCTTAACCTCCTCAAAATTCTTAAAATTATAGTAAACCCCATAACCCTTCATCCTCCAGAATCCCCCTACAAAAATTCCTCTATTTTCGTTTCTCCATTTGTCATACCTTTATACTCAAATTAGTAGTACTAGCACACGACTATACTCACCAATTACTTGTTAATTAATTGCCTCTTTCATTACGTTAAAGTTTTATCAATCCAATAAACAGATAGAGTAGAAAAGAAGGTTCGGAACAAGGTTGACTGAGACCACCAACCGACTCCTAGACTCGATTTTTCTATGGATGCTAATGTTTCGTCTAATCCAATAAGCACATAGAGCTGAAGAGAAGGTCCGAAACAAGGTTGACTCGACTGCTCGACACAATTTTTCTTTGTTTTTAGTCATGGGTGCTAATGCTTCTTGTATTGACTCGCGAAAAGATGGATTAAATAACGAGTCATTAAAGCGTAAGCTCGAGGATATACCCGAGGCATGTGTTGCTTTAGTATTGTCATATTTGGACCCGCCGGAGATCTGTAAGTTGGCTCGTATTAATCGGGTCTTTCGTGCCGCTTCTTCTGCTGATTTTATCTGGGAATCCAAGTTGCCGTCAAATTACAGATATTTACTTGAGGAGGTACTGGGCATGAACGTTGCCGGCATGCATAAAAAGGATATCTTTGCTAGGCTTTCCAAGACCAATTCCTTTGATGGTGGCACAAGGGTTTGTTTGTTTGTTTGACTGTTTGTTTAAATAAATGAGTTCTTTATTCATTTTTATGAGTTTGAGTTTTAATTATTTCAAATGAAAAAATTTGGATAACTACAGGAAATGTGGATTGACAAGAATAATGGAGGAGTTTGCTTGGCAATTTCTTCAAAAGGAATGACCATTACTGGTATCGATGATCGGAGATATTGGAATCACATTCCGACTGAAGAATCAAGGTGGGTTTATCTACTTTTATATTTATTATATTTCTACCTGTTGTTTGTGTGTTTAGGGTCGGTTGATTCGCAAACAAGTTAAACTGATATCATAATGTGGGGATTATAATCAGGGCGGATATAGAGTAGCAACGCCGGGTTCATCTGACCCATAATTTTCAATGGGAGCATAAATTTATGTCTATAAATTCATTAGAATTACAATAAAATAGTAGGTCTGAACCCATAGGTTTAAAAATATAATAAATTCAATGCTAAGAGACTTAAAAGTTGAATTCATTAAATTTAGATTTTGAATCCGCTTCTGATTATAACACATGATTAATTAATAACATGGTTATTTTGGTGAACACACTTTTTTATGTAAATTATGGCTCATTGTATTAAAAATAAATTCAAAAAGGAAAGGATTGAAAATGAAATATACGAAGTATAATATAAAATATTGTTACTTGGACAAACTTTTATTTTCAATTTTAACTTTAATATTCTTAATGAACTTTGAAGTGTTGTGTAGAGGGGCATCTATGTCATATGATTATTTTATTCCCGGGAAAGCTAATTTCAGGATTTTTAGACATTAAATATGATTTAAAAGAAATATCGCAAATTACGATATAACTAATTCCCGAATTGCTTACCAAACATAGGCTATAAAAATAAGTAAAGGCTCAAATTTTGAATGAAATTGATACAGATGAACACAATAGCGTGTGTGTGACTGAGTGCGTCCAACCTCTGATTTTCGCGTCTCAACGAAATATACCTTTTTTTCTATAATAACGTGTATGGAAGAAACTGAGCTATTGACTTGTAGAATGCTATACCTTGCTATTTACGGTAGTCTAATGAAAAAGACCTTAGGGGTCTTTATCTTTTGGATTGAAAAGTATCTTGTTTCATTGGGAAGGAATGTGATTCCAATTAAGTATCTCTTGTGCTTTATTATTTCAAAACAGATTGAATAGATTTATTGATCTCTCTATTTCATTATTTTTCACTTAGGTTCCAAACTGTCGCATATCTTCAACAAATGTGGTGGCTCGAAGTCGATGGGGATCTTGAATTCCAATTCCCAGCAGGAACATATAGTCTATTCTTTAGACTTCAGCTTGGCAGGGTGGCGAAGAGACTAGGGCGTCGAATATGTAACACCGATCACGTTCATGGCTGGGATTTGAAACCGGTACAGTTCCAATTAACGATGCCAAATGGCCAACGTGCCATATCGCGATGTTATTTGGACAATGTAGGTACATGGACACATCACCATGTGGGAGATTTTGTAGTCGAGGATCCCACGGTCGTGACGAAAATAAAATTTTCACTGATACAGATAGATTGTACACATACTAAAGGTGGTCTTTGTGTAGATTCCGTTTTCGTTTGCCCTATTAGTTTAGGTAAAGAGTTGAGATCTTTTAATAGTTTGATAGTCACCAAATGATCAATTTGTAGACCAGAATGTTTTTGCCTAGAGTAGAGAAATCGGTATGTATAGTTTTCTCCCACAATGTCCTTAATTTTTATTGTACATATGCGTGGAGATTGATGGTTGATTGGTAGTCTATTTTTAGTCAGAATTACAGTAGGGCTCTCTTTGGTGTCTATAGCTTTTTGCATATATTTCTCTTATGTTTTTCATTCTTATCCCCTTTTTTTTAGGGGAAACTAGGCTCAATGGTAAAAGTAGTTGTCATGACTAGGAGGTTACGGGTTCGATTTGCAAAAGTAACTTATTTCTAATAGAAAATACAAAATAACACTGTACATTAAACACAGTGTAATCCGGCCTTTTGCAGACCTTATGCATAGCGAAAACTCGATGTACCTGTTGATTGTCAAAAGTCCCACATCGGTGGGTGACAATTTGGGTTTGGAAATTTTTCCCTATAAAAGGAGGCCTAATGTTTAGGATTTAAATACATCTCTCATTTGCCTTCTTATCTTCTTAAGATATTTGTATCTTCTCTCTTTAGTATTATTTCACTTGTATTTTTTGGAGTGGAATAAAATATTGGTTATGTCCGAGGAAGTAGGCAAAATTGACCGAACCTCGTAAATTCTGGTGTTCCTTTTATTGTTGCTTTATTGTCTTATTTATTATTTGGTGGCTGCCATAATTTTTGGTATAGTAGTTGTGACTCATTCACACTATATACATTTGGCTTCCGCAACAATTGGTATCAGAGCCAAGGTACTGTCTAAGTATGCTCTGTGGTTGCAGCATAGTCTGATCTTCCACATCAAAAAAGATTTATCTTGGTAACTGAGTCAAGGTTCTGTCTGAGTATGCTCTGTGGTTGCAGCTTAGTCTGATCTTCCACACCAGAAAGGAAATAATCTTGATTTGTGTCGTCAGCTATTAAATAATATTTGTGTCAAAGATGGGAGACAATAAACAAGAAGAATCTACATCAAGTGTCAACAATACGTCATCATTGGCATCTTCGCTTATGACAAGAATTGTGTCAAATGCGAAATTTGCGGTAGAAATATTTGACGGGTCCGGACATTTTGGGATGTGGCAAGGCGAGGTTCTAGATGTCCTTTTTCAACAAGGGCTAGATCTTGCCATTGAAGAAAAAAGACCAGATGTTATTGGAGAAGAAGATTGGAGAATTATCAACCGTGTTGCTTGCGGTACCATTCGATCCTACCTTGCTAGAGAGCAGAAATATCCATACACAAAGGAAACTTCTGCAAGTAAATTATGGAAAGCACTGGAGGATAAATTTTTGAAGAAAAACAGTCAAAATAAATTGTACATGAAGAAGAGACTGTTTCACTTCACCTATGTTCCTGGTACCACGATGAATGAACATATCACCAGTTTCAATAAGTTGGTCACAGATTTGCAAAATATGGATACAACTTATGATGATGGTGACTTGGCCTTAATGTTGTTGGCGTCACTTCCTGATGAGTACGAGCACCTTGAAACTACTCTACTCCATGGAAATGACGAAATTTCTCTCAGAGAAGTTTGTTCGGCTTTGTACAGCTATGAACAAAGAAAGCGAGAAAAACAGAAGGGCGGAGAAGGAGAAGCACTGTTTGTGAGGGGTCGTCCTCAAAATCAAACGAGGACAAAGAAGGGAAGATCCAAGTCAAGATCCAGACCCAGCAAAGATGAATGTGCCTTTTGTCGAGAAAAAGGGCACTGGAAGAAAGACTGTCCGAAGTTGAAGAATAAGGCCAAACATAACAATGGAAAGGCCATTATGGATTCAAATGTAGCTGATTGTGATGATTCAGACTTCTCATTAGTTACAACAGAGTCATCAACATCATCAGACATATGGTTGATGGACTCGGCTTGTAGCTATCATATGTGTCCCAACAGGGACTGGTTCGTGGAATTTCAAGAAGGAGAATATGGAGTCGTCCACACAGCGGATAACAGCCCTCTTACCTCATATGGCATTGGTTCAATACGATTAAGGAACCATGATGGAATGATCAGAACATTAACAGATGTTCGATATGTACCGGATTTGAAGAAGAATCTCATCTCTGTGGGAGCCCTAGAATCAAAAGGGTTCAAAATCATTGCAGAAAATGGAGTGATGAGAGTATGCTCTGGTGCACTAGTGGTAATGAAGGCTAATCGGAAGAACAATAATATGTACCACTATAGTGGCAGTACAGTTATTGGGACAACGACAGTGGCATCCAGTGACGACAAAGAGGCAGAAGCAACCAAGCTATGGCACGTGCGCTTGGGACATGCTGGAGGAAAATCCTTGAAAACTCTATCATATCAAGGATTGTTAAAAGGAGTAAAGACTTGCAACTTGGAGTTTTGTGAGCATTGTGTCAAAGGAAAACAGACAACGGTTAAATTTGGTACAACGATCCATAATACTAAAGGCATATTGGATTATGTACACTCTGATGTTTGGGGTCCTTCCAAAATACCTTCATTGGGTGGGAAGCACTATTTTGTAACATTTGTTGATGATTTTTTCCGAAGAGTGTGGGCGTATACAATGAAGAGCAAAGATGAAGTGTTGGGAATTTTTCTCAAATGGAAGACGATGGTGGAGAATCAAACAGGCAAGAGGATCAAGTGTATTCACACAGACAATGGAGGTGAATACAAAAATGATCATTTCAATAAGGTATGTGAAAATGATGGCATCGTCCGATACTTCACTGTCAGACATACACCACAATAGAATGGAGTGGCAGAACGTATGAACCGGACCTTGCTGTAGAAGGTACGGTGTATGTTGTCCAATGCTGGCTTGGGCAAAGAATTTTGGGCTGAGGCAATTACATATGCATGCCACCTCATTAATCGTCTACCATCTGCTGCTATTGATGGCAAGACACCATTTGAAAAATGGTATGGAAAACCTGCTGTAGATTATAACTCTTTGCACGTGTTTGGCTCAACTGCATATTATCATGTGACGGAGTCAAAATTGGATCCAAGGGCAAAGAAGGCTATTTTTATGGGAATTACTTCTGGAGTCAAAGGATATCGCTTATGGTGTCCTATGACAAAGAAAGTAATATTCAGCAGGGATGTTACCTTTGATGAATCTGCTATGGTAAATAAGGTAACAGAAGATACCAAACAAAATGAAGGTGCTTCTAAGCAGGTGGAGTTTGAGGGAAAATTTATTTTTCCTACACAAGAAGCAGAGGAGGAAACAAATGAAGATTACCCTCTGGAAGGAGAGCCAGTAGAGGAGATTCCAACTCAGGAACCTCAACAACAACTTGAATCAATAGCAACCAGCAGGCCAAAAAGAACAATAACGAAACCTGTTCGTCTCATAGAGACGGTTGCTTGTGCAACCTCAATTGTAGCTGATGATGTTCCTACTACTTATAAAGACGCTGTCCAAAGTTCAGAAGAAGATAAGTGGAGGATTTCCATGAATGATGAAATACAGTCCCTTCATCAGAATCATACATGGAGATTGGCCAATCTCCCGAAGGGAAAGAAAGCAATTGGGTGCAAATGGGTATTTGCAAAGAAAGAAGGATTTCCTAACCAAGAAGATGTTCGCTACAAAGCAAGATTGGTGGCCAAAGGATATGCTCAAAAGGAGGGAATTGATTACAATGAAGTATTTTCTCCAGTTGTAAAACATTCCTCCATTAGAATTATGTTGGCTTTGGTAGCACAGTTGGATTTGGAACTAGTTCAGATGGATGTAAAAACTGCATTTTTACATGGAAACTTGGAGGAGGAAATCTACATGACTCAGCCAGAAGGATTCAAAGTTGCTGGAAAAGAAAATATGGTATGCAAACTTGAAAAATCATTGTACGGATTGAAACAATCTTCTAGACAATGGTACAAGCGATTTGACGAGTTTATGTTGCGGCAAGGGTACAAGAGAAGCAAATACGATCATTGTGTGTATTTGCGCAAGCTTAAAGATGGTTCCTTTGTATATCTTCTCCTATATGTTGATGATATGTTGATAGCTTCCAAGAATTCGGAAGAAATTGATAAGTTGAAGATTCAACTGAAGAAGGAGTTCGAGATGAAGGATTTGGGTGAGGCAAAGAAAATTCTTGGCATGAAGATAATAAGAGATAGACGTTCAAAGAAACTCTGTTTGTCTTAGAAAGAATATTTGAAGGGAGTACTACAACGCTTTGGCATAGAGGAGAAGACTAAGTCAGTTAGTACTCCACTTGCTCCCCATTTTAAGCTAAGTACTACTATGTCGCCAAAAGATGAAGCTGAACGAGAGTATATGTCAAAGGTACCATACGCAAATGTTGTTGGTAGCTTGATATATGCAATGGTCTGTACGAGACCTGGCATTTCACAAGCTGTTGGAGTTATTAGCAGATATATGCATAATCCAGGAAAGGAGCATTGACAAGCTATGAAGTGGATTCTACAGTATATTCATAATACTGTAGATGTTGGGTTAGTTTTTGAGCAGGAAGGCAATCAGTCCGTATTTGGATATTGTGATTCAGATTTTGCGGGTGATCTGGACAAACGAAGATCAACTACTGGTTATGTGTTTACTTTTGCAAAGGCACCAGTTAGTTGGAAGTTTACTTTGCAGTCAACAGTTGCTTTGTCTACAACAGAGGCAGAGTACATGACTATTACAGAGGCTGTGAAGGAGGCAATTTGGCTTCAGGGGTTGCTAAAAGAGCTTGGCATTGGACAAAAAAGTATCACAATTTTTTGTGATAGTCAAAGTGCTATGCAATTAGCGAAGAACCAAGTTTATCATGCAAGGACGAAGCACATTGATGTTCTGTATCATTTCGTACGAGAAATTATAGAAGAAGGTGGAGTCACGGTGAAGAAAATTCATACTACGGAGAATCCTGCTGATATGCTGACAAAGGTGGTGACTGCGGTCAAGTTTCAACATTGTTTGGATTTGGTCAACATTGTTGAACACTGAAGATTGAAGATGAAGACACAACCAAAATTTGTTATTGAGAGAAAGTTGAAGATGTAGAATTTTGCCAAGGTGGAGATTTGTTGATTGTCAAAAGTCCCACGTCGGTGGGTGACAATTTGGGTTTGGGAATTTTTCCCTATAAAAGGAGGCCTAATGTTTAGGATTTAAATACACCTCTCATTTGTCTTCTTATCTTGTTGAGGCATTTGTATCTTCTCTCTTTAGTATTATTTCACTTGTATTTTTGGAGTGGAATAAAATATTGGTTGTGTCCGAGGAAGTAGGCAAAATTGGCCGAACCTTGTAAATTCTGGTGTTCCTTTTATTGTTGCTTTATTGTCTTATTTATTATTTGGTGGCTGCCATAATTTTTGGTATAGTAATTATGACTCATTCACACTATATACATTTGGCTTCCGCAGCCGTACCAACCTGCCTTTTTTTTTTGTGTGTTGCCATTCTTGGGTCGTAGAGTAATTGCATCTGCAGGTTTGCTGGAGAATTCCAGAAAGTGCATTAGAATTTCATATTCTTCCTTTGGTTATTCATGAATCAAGATGAGTGAAGCAATGAAATGGCTAATGATTGGATAAGATCGTTGACTTAATGAACTGATCGGATAGACTAATGCAATTCTTATATCATGCTGAAGACAACATAGAAATAATGTTAGGTAGTCACTTGTAGTACTCCTAATAAAAATATGATATCTAGTTTTTAAAAATTATTTAAAATTTAGCCAGTTTTGACATATTTGATACTGAACCTCCTGATGCTGCTGCTTCTTCAAACTTCAAATCTGAAGTTGATCTCTGCCAAAGCTTAATTTCTGACTACGAAGTTTTAAATTGAAAAAATTAAGACCAACAATTTTAACTTCAGATCCGCATATTTGAAGTTAATTCTGAGGCGACCAAATCTTAAAAACTTTGTAAATTCGGCTATTATTTAAATAGGGGTCCAAAAAACAGCTATTTGTGCACTTGGTCCGAAGAGAGCCCGCATAAGTATTCACGACAACCAGCTGCACCCTCCTTTTGACACGCCCGGCCCGTGGACTGACATGATATACACGTCACATCTTCGTCTTAAAATTGTCAAAACTTTCATTTTAGATAAAAACTATTCACTGCTAAATTTGAGGCATCAAATTTCTCTCTGCTGAAGCCATTGATGATCGAACCCAATTGAAAAGGTAATTTTTACCCCTATTTTAGTCTTAGCCTCACCATTTGATATTTACTGTATCCCGCTGTTACTGTAATTGCATGGTTAATTTTTTCCCCTTTGTTTAAGCGCCTGATATTATCAATTCAGATATCAGGTGATTAGATACTTTTCAGATATGTAAGCTCAATTTACTTTTTTGAGGACAATGGTGCTTGGAACTTGTGCGCACCTGGATTATTCCATCAGGTACTTGCTAGAGAACAAGTACGGGGTAATTCTATCCGCCAAGACTTAGCAAATTAGGCAGAGAGGAAGTAACCACAGTTTTTTGTGTTTTATTTATTTTTGCCTCCGCTGAGATTTAAATATGAGACCTCGTGTTTTCCACCCACTTCATTGGCATGATAGATGGAGATTTAATGAATACAGTTAAAGTAGGATGACTTATATGGACTCTTAGGGGAAAAATGTGATTGGGAAACACCTAAAGAAAGTGAAAGGCAAGTCCTTAGAATCAGTGACGGACCCAGGATTTTGTGCAAGCGGGTTCAATCTAAGAAGTATATAACTTTAGTCGTAAAATAGTAGTTGTCAAGTGGGTTCAAATAAATATTTATACAAAATTTACACAACTTTAATCCTAATTTATACATATACACAATATTATTTTTTTGTGAAGCGGGTTCAGTTGAACCCGCTAGCCACCACTTGGGTCCGCCACTGCTTAGAATGGTTGTGATATGAATTATGTTATGTGAGATTGAATATGGGACCTAAAAGATCTTACTTATCCACAAAATGAATGCAATAGATATGACAATATTAAATTTGATATGGTGATCACTAAAACACCTAACAGATAAAATGATTAAAGAAAAAAAAAAGTTTTATGAGATGGTTTGGCCATGTCATACATAGACATTCCATGTACTTTTTTATCAAATGATGGTGCTGTCCGCCTGTCCGGGCTAGCTTACATCCACCTCGACTATTTATCGGTGCCTACAACCTCCCACCATAACAGATAAGAAGAAATCACTAGCTTTTTTTTGTATCTGATAAGATTTGAACCCTGGTCTCCAAGGTTTCAAAACTCACTTATTAACCATTAGATCATGCCCTTGGATGCCCATCCCATGCACTTGTTAAGTGCAATACTATGACGATGGAACGTGATAAAAGGGATGCTCTATTCACCTAGGGTTTTAGAAGATGAGAGAAGTAGGCATGTGATACTTTACCTTTATTAAAAAAGAAAAGGCAGTGTAGAGGATTTTTCTCTGTTAGCTCTAGCATGAGTGGTAGTATAGAGAGAAATATGAGAGCATTTTGAAGGAAATAAGCAGGATTTTATACATATGAAGAATAGCCTCTTATCCTTAATATCATTTTGGTGCAGCCATGAGGTTCCTATCTGTAATGAAGGATGGGTGTCTCTTGTGGAGAACCGTTTATTTTTCTTACGTTTCTTTGTTATTTTGGTATACCTGTTGTATACAGGAAGTTTTCCCACTATTGATGAATATATTCTCTACTTGATTTAAAAAAAGGAGGTAGACCTAAAATTTCACGGTGGAAAGTCTTCTAGACAAGCATACAATCTCCCATAATCGACGTTGATTTGGTCGAAAATAGAACAAAATGGAAGCGAAAATCCATATATATTACACCAACTATTTGCTATTAAGACTTTAATTCTTATTATTACACTTTAGCTTTAATTCTTATTATTACACTTTAGCTTCGGTATTTGTTAGGAGTCTTTTTAGTTGGTTTAGGGGTTTTTATGTTTACGTAGAGATAAATGTGAGTTTTAAGAACCGTTAGACAACCCTTAGTTTGCCTTACAAGACATACTTGGAAGTGGAATGAACTTCACCTAAATAGAATGAGATGAATATATAGAGGATTCATAAC
Organism: Nicotiana sylvestris; assembly: GCF_000393655.2. Lineage (NCBI taxonomy): Eukaryota > Viridiplantae > Streptophyta > Magnoliopsida > Solanales > Solanaceae > Nicotiana > Nicotiana sylvestris. The sequence goes on from NC_091064.1 coordinate 48,033,438, forward strand.
TGATGCCAACTTACTTTTGGATTGAGGAATAGTTGATTGATTGATTGATTGGAGACCTGGTTTTCTATTTTATTTTGAATTGTCAAAGAGTGGTTGGATAATTGTCATTCTTTTCCTTCTCTCTTTTTTCCATTTTTTTTTACATGTTTATGCTTGTCATGTGAATTTTATGTATGGTGATGATTCAGGTTTTGGAACTTTGAGGGCATTGATGGATTAACATTTATAGCGGCCTGTCAATCATAATGGAGACTGGGATTGATTTTGTACAGTCGCTTCAAAGTGACGTGTCAGTTAATATTCTGGCGTGTTTAAATGATCCAGCTGATGTGGTCCATGCAGGTTCTGTGTCTCGTCTTTGGCACCATTTTGGTGAGTTATCCAAGCATATCTCTGTTACAGCAGTCCAATGATAGTTATTCTAGGCAGTGACACTGAAAATGTATTCTTTTATTCATAGTAATATCTACTCATCATATTCAGTTTCACCTGTTTCCTATGCTATATATATTTGGTCACATTACATCACATAATTAATGAGGCTGGAAATCTCGTCATTCAGTGTTTGCTGGTTATGGATAATTGCTTAAGGGCCATAGCTTGCTAAAATGAGACCAATGTGCATCATCTCGATTTAGGCTTACTGTTGTTTTAGTTGATCTAGATTAATGCTGGAGAGGTAACCATTTTAGGATTGTGAATTCACAACACTTTCTTTGTTTGCATCTGGACCTGCTTTAAGCAATGAGGCTAGAACTTAATCTCAATATGTATTTTAATTGTTCAGAATGAGTATGGACAAAGCCTTTTTGAATGAGGAAGGACAAAATGGATCCTTACAAGGTACAACAAATTAGGTATTTGTTTCCATATGGCACAATGATCTTCTGTCAAGAAGTTTGATCTAGTAATGATGGCCCCTTCCTCTTTTGGCTAATCATCAAATATTACTGATGTGATCTAATCGAGTGTTGCTTACTTTGTTGCATGTGATTTTTAAGATTGAATTTTGTTTTGCTCATTTTCATTGTATGTTTTCACTTGTTAATTTATTGGTAGTAGCTCGTTATTACTCTATAAGACACTTCATAGTGTTTCTTTTATAAGCTGCTGTCCAATTAATTAATTTTTGGAAGTTTGAAAATATCCTGAATATCATTGGAATACCGGTTTTCAAACTTTCTGCCTTTTCGGGTTTATTAATGGCACATATAATTTCTTGAATTTCACAATTTCTGTTCAAGAAAATTAGGGCTAGTTGGCCCTTTTTCCAGAAATAGGCATTCATGTTTTAATACTAGGAAGCCATTTGAGGTTCATTATCATTTGGGAGAAGAATGGCTTGATATTTAGTAGAATACTAACTCTGTGACTTATTTATTTGCAGTGATCACAAATGGACTTTCCAAGCAACTATGCCTGAGAAGGTTTCCTCAGCTTTCTAGAATTGCACGTATAATTGAACCAAATTGGATAACAACAGAAGAAGTCAATGGCGTTGGATCTAACAATACCAGTTGGGATATTTTAAAGAGAGACCACAATGTTTATGCTTCTCTACTTCAAGCTATTACTACATTAAACTCATCTCAGAGTGAATGCATAGGTTATGCAGTTAGTGCTTCGAGTACAGATAGATTTCCTAGCGAAAGCATTGTCAATACTCTAACAACTAGGGACAGATATCTGAATAGACCTTCATACTGGTCAAGTAAAGGGTATGCTGATCCGGATGCCTCTGAGACATTAATTTACAAATTGAAAGCTGATCTCTGTGTTATTACTGAAATCAATGTACAACCTTTTGAAGGTGATTGCTTCAGCTTCATTCTGTCTTTTCGGCATAAGTTTCACAGATTTCCCAAGTCTTACTTGGTCCGCTTGAGTCTTGACCAATATGTAATACTTCATATGCAGCTTATTTCCAGACCGGCAAGCCTATATACTCTGCAAAATCTGTTCGATTTCGATTAGGACACCCCAAAATATCAGACGAAGATGATATCCTGCAAGTACCTCAGGAACAGCCTGCTGATGACAAGTTCATATGGACGTATACCTCAGAAGTATACACTATGGTACAGGTATTCTTTTATAACTTTCTTTCCTAACATAAATAATCTCATTTCTAATTTGTTTTTGTTACAAGTATTTCTCACTGGTACGACAGGTGTCACCTTTTATCTTGCCAAAGTAGTGTCATGAGTAAAAATCTCAACTAGTTTAAGCTTCATCTCAAAGCTTTCAAAAGGAGTGTCATAGAGTAATTTGCATGGGAAAAATTGACATATTATAACATTGATGAGCAGGAAAACCGCTTACAACAGTTCAAGCTACCAGAACCGGTACTTTGCATTGGTGGATATCTGCAGATTGAACTGTTGGGTAGAGTTCAGAAGCAACAAGCGGATGACTTGTTTTACATATGGTTAGTTTTCTGCCCTCGCTTTTCTTACTTGAAAGGTCTACTTTTTCTCTATTGCGCTACCCATCAACAAGATGTAGCAGCCGGAGGCAGATGCAGCCTTTGTGGAATGGTTTCAATTGAGCCACTAAAATTTCAACAGATATAAATATGAACGCATAATTTCAGAATTATAATGAGTTCATTGGTAGGAGTAGAGCGTGGCTAATTTTTCTCTCGGGTGATCTAATGCTGTTTCATTCATATATGCAGCGTTTGCCATGTGAAAGCTGTTGGGCGGCCCCTCTGCCCTGCATTTGACATAGAAATCCTTGAACCATCAGGGAAGTTTATGTTGAGGTACAACCCGGAGGTTTTCCGATGGATGTTGCAAAGCTTTTCAGAAGACTCAAATATGTCTCCGGTTTCATCAGAGGAAGAAGTGGTTGAACATGTAGGTCTTATGGGGTTTCTGGTAGGGGATTACCATCCGGGTATCGAAGCCATGGAATGGGATGACGATGATGAAATGGATGAACCTGTCCAACCTTACTAGTATGATAATCTCTTGCATGTAGTTTTTAAATTTCCTTCAAGTCAACTTACCATGGTTAAGTAACTAATGAGGAGAATATATGTCAATTAACCAAAGTTAAATGAGATAAGTCTATGAGAAAATATTCGTGCCCTTGTGGTCCTTTCGTCGTAGATCTGCATAGACACTGCTGCTATATATTGACTGGTTTGCTTTTATCATAGTTTTCCCGAATATTTCAAGCGGAATGCAAATAAACAGCAAAAAGAGGTGCACAGTTGATGTATGTGGCGTTGTGACTGTTTTTCGTTAGAAAGGAAAATTTAGGTCAAGCTGTTTGTAATCTTGATTGGTTTTTGATTCTGCGGTATTGCATTTCGTGAATTCTCTTATCCGGTTTTCCTTATATATCCACTTCTTTGAGTTCTACTAGAGTTTCGACCAAACCCCATTATCCTTGAGAAACTGCTTATTATGAGTTGATTTTAAAGAATTCTTGAGCACCTATTGTTTATTATTTTAAGGATAAAACAAGTTATGGATTTAAAGTTCTATCGTAAAGTAACGAATCCGTTTTACCCTAGTGTTTAGTCAACTGAACCGACTAAGCTTTGTTTTCAACCTTAAATCATTTTTTAACCATAACTTCAGAACTTGCCTGCTAATTCTTTCACATCAGTCAGTCAAACTTTCACTTAATTTTACTCGAGCTTTATCTTGATCATGGATAAAAAGGGATCCTAAGAATCGAAATCATAGCGAAGAGGTAGCTGGTATTTTTAAATATTCTTGCAGATTTTATTGTTAAGTTCAACATTTACTCAACACCTTGAAATATATGATTGATGATCCATAATGATATTTAATTCAGTGGTGGGAATAGGATACCTGAACAAGGGCAAATAGTAGAGGTTCACAAAAGGAGATACAGACGTCAATAAAAGTTACAGAGTGCAATATTACAGTGTGTCGATTATGATTCATAGTGTGTATTATAATGAGTTTATGTTCTATGCAATAACAGTGTAAAGAATTTTTACATTATCAAGTTAAATAAACCGACAACAACATGTAGCTCTCATATCAAGCCTGATGTGGTAACATGACGAATAGAATAATAGTCTACTATCACAAGATAAATTACACGTACACTACAAAAATTTACAGTTTTAATTTCTATAGTTCAAGTTCTTTCATTATTTAAGATTGATAACAAGATCTAAGAGACTTAAACACATCATATTAATTATTTAACATTCTGTACCAAAATGAAAGATGCAGTAAACAAGGTGCAATGCCACCATAACATGTTTACAAACTGCTAAAAAACTTTATAACCAGTGTGCATATAATAACTAATTATTCTGGTGATCTGGGAAATTCTTGAGCAGCATTAGAGCCTAATCAGGATGCCTTGACCTTCGGCAGTGATGGAAGCAACTGCACAAGTCAAATAAGAGATCTCAGTACCAGAAGATGTGCTTTGTCGAAGCAGGGTTAGTACTTGTGACATACATGTCACGCGCTGCGCCCTTAACACTTCACCAAAGCTCTGGGGTAGACCTCTATATAACTTTTAAACTTCCAATTTTAGTCATCTCTACTTAAACTTTTTCTTAAGAAACATACGTGATAAAAAGAAGATGCATGTAAAACTTGTCGCACGTTAATGCATACCTGATAGCATGAGATCAGTGAGCTAACGAATCCAAAGGCTCCCGTTACACGAGGAGTGACTTTCTTGGGTGCCAATTGAAGCAACCCAACAGCTACCACTATATCCATCCCTGCCTTAATCAGGGCTAGAGATCTCTCGTTTGACTTCTGAATCTTGCTCTGATATTGCTCATTCTGCATGAAAGGTTCACCAACCATCAAAATATGAAGAACAATCTCCACGCGCAAAATTTTCAACCTAAGCGCACAATGCTTGAAATGGCCAAACCTTATGCTTATCAGTATACTTTAGTTCCTTTTCCAACTTTTTCAGTGATCCTGAAAGCCTTCCAAGTTCCCCAATCTGGAATAACAAAGAGTGAAAGAAAACAATATGTTGGCATAACAACGAATTTTAGGAGCAGTAGCAATAAATCCAATTTGCCAAGGAGGGAAGATAACATGCTATACAACTGACCTCGACCAAGGTGGTACAAATTGAGGATCCCATCCAACAAAAGAGAGAGATCCTGCCAATTAACTCTGTGTGTTCTTTGTTCTGTATTAAACAAACAAAAGAATGTAAGGATTTTCCCCCCCTTAAGTATCTTTCATAATAACTTCAGGACTAATGATACAAAGTAATTCGATACCTTGTAAATGCCTGTCCTTCCAAGCCAGACAATTTGATCCAGAAACAAGAAGGTTGATAATAATGCATTTTTTGACTGAAATCGACATGTATTGTTAGAAAGGAAATACAAGAATTAACAAGAAACCAAAAGGACAAAATACGGATATTTACCTTTCCCAACAAAATGAGTGGAAGTGGGGTTCCTGGGGCATTTGGGCTAATAAGAGCGTGCAGATCGTTGATAAACTATAGTAGAATAAGATGTCATATGAACATCCAAATGAGAATACAAAATAGAAATTTTGATACCCGTAAAAAAGACCATATTATCATGAATATTCATAAAATCCTCAATCCTGACCTTGAAAAGACGGAATACTTTCCTTGCTAAACTAGTTGATTTGTCAACATTTTGGGCAGTGCCAGGCTGTCCATCACTCAGGAATTTTGAACCATATTGTATAGCCCTACATATCTTGTCCCTTGCCTCTGCTTTGTTCAAATACAAGACTGCAAGCGCAAGCTCTGCTCGGGCAACATCTAAGGTGCTCATTTTACTCTAAGGATACTGCAAAATGATAAAAACACATGGTTGAAGCATAAGACTGTTAATATCTCTCATCAACCCAGAGTATTTGCTTTACAACAACAACAACAACAACCCAGTATAATCCCACTAGTGGGGTCTGGGGAAGGTAGTGTGTACGCAGACCTTACCTCTACCCTGGGGTAGAGAGGCTGTTTCCAAATAGACCCTCGGCATCTTTTCCTCCAAGAACTTCCCACCTTGCTCTTGGGATGACTCGAACTCACAACCTCTTGGTTGGAAGTGGGGGTTGCTTACCATCAGAGCAACCCCTCTTGTCCCAGAGTATTTGCTTTATTACTTAAAAAAAAGAAAGACTATTAGATGAGCTCCCCACGATATGTTTATGGTTCCTGGGTTTCCAGGCAACTCCATGCATGTGTTCATTTCATCAGTTGCATGTTTTCTTTCAAGAACGAGAACATGAAGTTCACAAGGTTTGCAGGAGAGTGTTACAGGGGAAACCAACTTGACTACTCAAATATAGGAACGTAAACCTGCTTGAACATGTCTAGATGATGATAAAATAACACACTAAAATCGTGACAATAACAGAAAAATATATACTCAAATGACACTATTAACCGAGATCATCTGAGAAGCATGTGACCAGAATTAAGGAAAGAAAGCTGACTGCAGGAGAAAGAGGAAGAAGTGGTATTACAAAGCCATATGTTTACAGAGGAGTATATTCATCTTAAATTAGACCAAAACAAGGGAAGAAAAGCACATTCTATAAACCAGCAGAGGTCACTATATAGTATTATTAAGTGTGAGGGGGTAGCCTATGCAAGAAATCTAAGAGCCTAAGTCAAGATTTCTGATATAGTAATAACGATGAGCCAACTGGGAATAAGCTAGTTTTAGGTGCCCTGGACCTTCAACATTTCCCTTTTGCATCAAGCAGAAAATACCATTTTGCCCACACCAAAAATCTTGGGAGTGCATACAGTATGGATGAAGAGCCGTCCATCTTAAAATGTTTGGGAAGTTTACGCAGAAATGTGGCTGCTGTCTTTATTGTGAGCTAACTCTCTTTTTCCATTTGTTCACAAGAGTCAGTTTTCACAATATAATAACTCGGGCAAATTGAAGGGGAGCCTTGGAGCAATGGTAAAGTTGCCTCCGTGTGACCTATAGGTCACGGGTTCGAACCGTGAAAGTATCCGCTAATGTTTGCATTAGGGTAGACTGTCTACATCACACCCTCGGGGTCCGGCCCTTCCCCCTAACCTTGTGTGAATGCGGATACTTTGTACACCAGATTGCCCTTTTTAACAACTCTTGCAAATTGTGTATCAAGTTTTTCTTTCACATTGGTCAACCCATTAATTTGTTTATTACCAAAACTATGGGTCCTACTATTCTCTCTATCTTTCTTTCCCCCTCTCTCCGCACCTTTTACAGCTGCGTCTGTGCAGGTTCAGAGGCACTCATGTTGCAACGTGAAAATAATAATTATTACAAATAATATCTCACAAATCAATCTGCTTCACTTATCATCTAGTATCACATTACACCCCCACCCCCAAACCCCACACCCCCAAATCCAAGAAATCTAATTTAATCCATAATGTTGTGTTTGTCCCAGGGGGCCAGAGTTCTGTGCATCGGGTTGCCATTGTTACATCTTAAACAAGCAGCCCCGGAACATAAATTAAATTTGGATGAATCTACCACAAGCTTGACTTCCCATAAAACATACTCATTCCTCTTCAATTCACCCAGCTAACACACTTACCTAATACACTTGAGCTCATCCCAACTATAGCATATCATTTCCAGTACAAGTCATCAAAACCAAAACCATGAGATGATAGTGAACGGTCAAATTTCAGAGAAATGACCATCTTTACCTCAGAAATCCATAAACACAGGAAAATAATCTTAATTCCAATTAAATCAAGTGAACCCTAGAAAGTAAATACAACAAAATTCAACTAAAACTATATAAAGATTCATGCTTTTGACAGGCAAAAGATCAAATTCTATACATTTGACCATATTTACCTCAGATACTAAATAAACGCCAACACAAACATTAATTAAATTAAATCAAATGAACCCCACAAAGTAGATACAAGAAAATTCACTAAAAATTACATAAAGATTCAAGCTTTTGATAGGCAAAAGGTCAAATTCCATATGTTCGACCATCTTTACCTCATAAATTACATAATATTAATTCAATTAACCAAAATGAACTAAAGACAAGAAGATTTCAATAAAAACTACATAAGATTCAATAGTTTTTGATAGGCAAAACGTCAAATTCCATATATTTGACCATTAAATAAACACCAACATAAACATTAATTTCAATTAACCAACGTGAATCCCAGAAAGAAAATTCAGCTAAAAACTACATAAAGATTCAAGCTTTTGATAAGTGAAATAAAACCCAAGAATCAAAGATTCAACAGCTCCCCTAAAAAAAACCTGACAATAGAATTTACCCCAGAAAACAAGAATCCTTATAACTGAGATCAAAGATGAAGAAAAGGTCAAGTTTAAAGGGAAAAAAAAGTATTTAGAGCATAAAGTAGCATACCAAATGAGGAGAAATAGTCCAAAGCAGAAAGCTGGGGTTCGTCAATTTTGTACAAGAAAATACACATGTAAGCAGGTAAGTACAAATATTTAGAGAGAGAGGAGGGCTTACTGGGGTTTGTGCCACAGCTCTTTTGCCTCGAAGTTCTCAATTACTTTATCTCTCCTGCGAAATAAACAGTAGTCGTACAAATGTAGAATTGCTGGTCTGAACTGTTCCTCTTATAATCTTGTTCCCATGATGTGATTGATAGAAAGGGTAAGATTGGTAGACAATTTTTGATAAGGGCTTGGTTGGTCCTCTCTTTTTCCTTTTTATATGTATTTTTTTTTTTAAAATTGAATCGGATTGTGCATAAGTATAATAATTTTGCCCATTGAGATTTAGACACATAAAGGAAAAATTACCTAATATTCTTTACTCCCTCCGGTATATTTTAATTAATTTTTTAGTTGTTTTTATTCATATTAAGAAATTAATTTTTTAATATTAATCAACAATAAAATTAACCATAATAACCTTAATTTGGTCATGGGTAATATAACAACTACTCTTATGCTTTTTACTCTAAAGACAACTTCGAAAAAAAGAAATTAATTCCTTCTTGATATTTTTAAAAAAACAAATATAATGGACCACAAAAAGAGGCCAAAAAATCAACTACTCACTCTGTTCCAATTATGTGAACCTGTTTGACTGGACACAGAGTTTAAGAAAAAATGAAGACTTTTGAAATTTGTGGTCCTAAACAAGTCAAAAAGGGGCCCAGAGTATTTGTGTGGTTATAAAAACTTCTCATTAAGGGTAGAATTGTAAGTTTAAGCTTAATTGTTACCAAATTTAGAAATGGGTCATTCTTTATAGAACGGACCAAAAAGAAAATAAGTTCACATAAACTGAGACAGAAGGAGTAAAATAGACCGGAAAAAATATCTGGGTTAATGAACTTAAAATCTCATAATTCTTTCTTCTCTTTTTGGTTTAGCATTGAAAGAGTATTTTTCCTTGGATAAGATATTGTAAAGCATTTTTTGTAAAGAAATATTTTCCTTGGTAAGATGTTTTAATAATTAAAGGTAGCTAAACAGGAAAGTCATTTCCTAAAAATATTAGTCTACCCGTCTTCATTTTATGTTGCTTTTTTACAAAAAAATAATATACCTTTCTATATTTAAACATAAATTCATTTTAAATTTTTTATTTTGCTTTAAACTTCATATCAAGTCAAACACTCTCAATAAATCGAGATGGGGTTTTTTCACACTAAATATAGTGAAAAGGCTTAACAATACGAAATAAAAATTCATCACAAAAATTCAAATAAAAGTTGGGGTTTTTATTTATATAATTTGACTTTCACGGTGGTAACAAACAACAATACTATCTCTAATTAATAAGTATTATTTGACTTTTAATGATATTTTTGCGCACCTCTTAAACTCGATATTTAACACCATTAGTCGTTGAATATGTAACACCTCGTATCTTCGTACGTGAGAGTAAGTCGTAGGTCAATTGATATATGCTCAAAAATGAGATCATCTTTGAAATTACATCAAGTAAGTTAATCATATTATCTTGGGGTTACAAATATTTAAGATCACGAATAACAAGAACCAAGAGGATTGAAAGTCATAGAAGCTAAACGAATCAAAGAAAATAAGTTTAGTCAAAAGTCGACAAATTTGAAATGTTATAACATGTATTTTTGGGGTGAGAGTAGGGTTCTTAACATGATAAGAAGGTTATGATATGAGTTATTTTAGTCGTATGATAATCGTGTGTTATGTTTTGAAGTCAAGCGAGTTGTGCAACAAAAGTGACATAGGTCATCACAAGTTACATTCATAAATATGCTGAAAATTAGCTCAAATGTAGTTGAGCTTTTCTCCCAATATAATTGGAATTATAGGATGATCCACATATCAAATTGAATTTATACGAGTTAGTTTCCAACGCATCAAACCGTTTATCGATACGACATTGGAGTAGAGAGATATTCATGTTTTCGCGAGACTGCGCAAGCAGCACCCTTGGGACCCACAAAGTCGGTGGAAAACTCCAACTCTTATTTATTTCAATCTCGTTTTAACTCATTTTTCTCGACCAAAATAGTTCCTAAACCCTCCTAGTTTCTCTCCTAGCAGTCTCCATGATTCTAGAGTGAAAACCAAAGATAAAAACATGAATTCAACGCTAGAAATCCTGTGGTGCTTGCTAGATCGTAGTACTTCATCTTGTGTCTGTTTTGGAGGGTTCTTCAAAAAGGTAAGTAACCTCTGATTTCGTATTGTTCTTGTTGTAAAAGTTAAGAATCAGTCGCTCATTTGTCTATATTAGAGTTTCAAGGTGAATTACAAGTGTTTACACCAACTTGAACATAAAAGTTGATTCAAGAAGAGAATATAACTCCTATAATGAGGGCTGTTGTGAGCTACACCAGCTGGGGATTTCGAGTTGTATCTACTGCCTAAGATACGTAAATCATGTTATTTGTTGTGCTTAAGGTTAATCATGTGTTGGTTTAGTTGTTTGAGTGAAACTTTACAAGATAGTAATTGACATAGCATAAGCAATTGTAATCTTTTTTTTTGTGGGCTGTGTTGAGGCTATATATATAGTTGGCTGGAAATTGTTATAAATAGCTTGATTATGTTATGACTGCTATTGTTAACCTTATCTATGTGCTAACTAAGTTGATTTAAGAAGATAACATGAAAAACAAGAGGTTGACGATAAATGTTAAGGTGCTAGGCGTGTGGACTATATTTGAAGATTATTCTTATAATGTTTCAGGCTGATAATGATATGGTAAGCATATGTATGATACTATAGATGTTGTAGGCAGATTCATGAAAAATGAATTGGATTCAAACTATATTTTGTTAATCGTAAATCAAGCTTGCCGCTCAAAATAGTTGTTGAAGTAATCAAAGAGCTTATTGTGAATTATATTGTTGGTGTTTGAGCTATTTGGTGATTTTTAGTAGTTTATGTGATGTAGTACAAACAGAGGTGGTGCTGTCCGTTTTCTTGTAGAATATTATTTTCCAAATATGAGAGTTACAACGTTAATATGATGACGACAAAGTCGGTTTACTCATTGTAGATGTAAGAAGATCATATTGAGCTTGGTTGATGATTGGATAGAAGATTTCAAACGTATGTGAAGGCACTTACTTCTTTCTTTTAGTATGATCTAAAGTGAAACGAACATAAACAATACACTATTTCATAACGGATTTACTCATAGCAACTAAGGTTGTCAATATTTTTCTTTCCTTATAAAGTTATTCTAAGCAAGTATGTATGACCATTATTATTGAGGTTCATATTGATGTCAATAATGTTAATCGAGGGTGTGACGACCTTACGTCACTCCGCAAGGTTTAGAATGTGATTCCATGAGTCCCGCATGCATAATATATATATATATATATATATATTTTATTCTACCGAGCCGCTCTATAGTCGGCCGGGTACAACACCTGTTGTGCAACCACTGATCAGTTGGGTTTTACCGAGCTCCACGTGACCGGGTACGATTCTACCGAGCCTTATGATGGTCGGGTACGGTTTTACCGAGTCCTCTTTGAGGCCATGTACGATATGATGATGATGATGCCTATAGAGGTGTATGTTCTTAAAAGTATATGTATATATTTATGTAGCATGCATTTCATGTCAACCCACCTTAGAGGAACTCAGATGTTATAGGTTGTATCTTCTCTATCTATCTTTATAATACTATTCTTATTCATAATTTCCTGCCTTACATACTCAGTACTTTATTCGTACTGACGTTCCTTTCGCCTGGGAACACTGCATTTTATGCATGCAGGTCCCGATAGACAGTTGAAAGTCCTCCTAGTAGGTTATCATCTCAACAGAAGGTGTTGGTGCACTCCACTTGCTTTGCAGTTGTCTATTTGATCAGTATGCTTTAGACATGCATTGATTGGTATGCAGGGCCCTATCCCGACCTTTATGATGTTTATGTACTCTTAGAGGCTTGTAAATAGATGTCATGTATATGGAAACTTGTATGGCCTTGTCGGGCTTGTCGGTCTATGTTTTGAGTGTACAAATGATCATGACGGCCTTATAGGCCCGTATGTCACATGTATAAGTTTGTGTATCATGTTGGGTCTTCCTATGCCGAGTATTCCGTTATTTTTTTTCTTTTTAAATCGAGTATTCCCTTATGATTTTTTCTTTTTATCTCATGATGTCCCTTTTGGGCCATTTACACATGATAGTATGATTAAAAAGATACATTATATTGGTACTTGATTGAGTAAGGCACCCGGTGCCCGTCGCGCCCCTCCGATTTGGGTCGTGCCAAACTTGGTATCAGAGCAATTCTATCCTAGGGAGTCTACAAGCCTTATCTAGTAGAGTCTTGTTTATGGATGTGTTGTGCACCACATTTATAAGCAGAAGGCTACATGGCATTTAAGACTGTCACTCTTTCTTCTTACTCTAGATCATGTGGTATAACTTATTTGTAAGAATCCAAACTCCTAAATTCTATTTTATTTGTTTATATAATGATACCTACATCCATAAAGACAGTTGGTAAGAGATTGAATATGGTTGTGGAAGAGTTGAGTCAGAGGAACTCAGTTTTGCATCATGCTTATGATGAGTAAATGTGAGGTCTTCAACAGATCATGTACTAAGATGTGTAAGTGTAATGACCCGACCGGTCATTTTGAGTATTTCAGCCCCGTTCCCCCATTTACTGATTTTCCAATGCTCAATTATTGTTATGTAACTTGTCGGATAGTTTGGTTTCGGAAATATCTCGGAATGAGTTGAGACACTTAGTTTCAAGGTTGGAAGCTTAAGTTAAAAATTTATTGACTGGATGTTGACTTATATGTAAACGATCCTGGAATAGAGTTTTGATGATTCCAATAGCTCTGTATGGTAATTTTGGACTTAGGAGTGTGTCCAGATATTTATTTGGAAGTCCGTAGTTAAATTTGCTTGAAATGACGAAAGTTAGAAAAGTAGAAGTTTTAGAAATTTAGAAGTTTGATCAAGAGTTAACTTTATGGTTATCGGGCTCGGATTTTGGTTTCAAAATTTTTAACAGGCCCGTTATGTCATTTATGACTTGTGTCCAAAATTTGAGGTCAATCAGACTTGATTTGATAGGTTTCGGCATCGAATGTAGAAGTTGGAATTCGTTAGTTTTTATTAGGCTTGAATTAGGGTGCGATTCGTCGTTTCGATGTTATTAGAGGCAATTTGAGGTTTCGAGCAAGTTCGTATAATGTTTTTGGGACTTGTTAGAATATTTGGTTTGGGTCCCATGGCGCTCGGGTGAGTTCTGAATTGGTTTGGATTGTGCCATGCACTTATTGATGTTTCGACGTCGTTTCTTTTAGCATAAAGGGTACCTAATTGTACAAAAGACCTTTGTTTTGTGATTCAACTAAATTATCAGATCTGTATTGTAATTATGGAACCATAGCAACAAGAATTATCGCATTCCGAGGTCGTATGAGAGAGTTATGCCCATTTCCGTGTCAAGAAAGACTGTTGTTTTTCTGAAGCATAGGCGAATCGCAGGTGTCAAATGCAATTTCTAAGTCTCGAGTGTCAAATGCGATTTATAAGTCTCAAGTGTCAAATGCAATTTATAAGTCTCAGGTGTCAAATGCGACTTGCCTAGAAAGGTTTTAAAACTGGGAGTTTCGCCATTTTTGTTCATTTATAGAGTTTTAGACCTCGGTTTTGGGCGATTTAAGAGGGATTCTTCACGAGTTTGAGTTGGGTAAGTATTATTTATTCGAAATTAGTTATATTTCGTGATTTAATACTTATTTACATCATAAATTCGTGAATTAAATGGAAGAAAATGGGATTTTTTAAAAATCTTTCAAAAATAAAAAATGAGGGTTCGAAGGCCGAATCGAAGTCGGAATAATTTTGATATGGTTGGAATCGTGATAGAATGTGTGTTCGGAATTTGTAAATTTTGCCGAGTTCCGAGATGTGGGCCCCATATTTACTTTTGAGATGACTTTTTGGTTTTTAATGTGGAAACTGTAAGGCCCCGAAAAATTTCGCTAAGTAATTTAGGATTTCGTGGTGCCATGTAGGCTAATTATAATATTTTATGTTTTATTAACATGATGGGCATCAATTGGATTTGGCAAATAAGTGTATAAGTCATATAATAAGTAATTTGTTATCCAAGGAAAGGCCTAAGTCTAAGTCAAATTAGAAAATTTCATAATAGGCAAAAATTCAAAATGAGTTCACACAAGTCCACACTTTAGACGAGCATATCTAAATATATACAAGGTTTTATATGATTAGAAACCTATCAAAAAGAAAGGTCTTTGAGTTTAGTTTCTAATGCTTCAAACCGTTCGTCATTTAGTCATTCCTACCCAAAGTTATGATCAAATTACCAAAGGCTGGCAAAATGCAATCCCATGGCAGATTCTGTGATCGCAAAATCATTATGCGGTCCGCATAATTGATCTGCGACCGCAAAAATGGTCGCAAAATGGACCAGTGTAGCCGAGTTCGGAGGGTTAATTTTTCTATTTTCATGACCTGATCCCATTTTGATATATAGGCTTTAGGGATTCATTTGGGGAAATATTCTGATGATTTTAGAGATAGTTAAGAGAACTTTAGAGAGAGAAGGAGGGAGCCTAACATTCTAACCATTCAATCTTTCATCAATCTTCAAGAATCAAGAAAACCAATCACAAGATCTTCATCTAAGAGGTAAGGTTCTATACACTAGACTTTAATTCCGAGTTTTGGGTATAAGATGGATTATTAAGGTATGATTCTTAGGTGTAATAGTATTATGTATACACGCATTTACAGATTAAGGTTGTGGGAAGATTTTTAAACACAAATAAGTAAAGATTGGGTTGGAGAATGAAGGAAATCTTGTTGAAGAGCTTTGAAATCAAGATGCACAACTAGTGTTAGATAAAATGCTCAAACGAGCTGAATCATAAACATGACTATTCCGAAATGAGACTTATGAATATATATATATATATATATATATATATATATATATATATACACACACACACTAAGTATGAGTTGCATAGTAAAATGTTGCGGCTTTGAATCGTGTTTCAAATAAAGGCTAGTATGCCAAAACGTGTGAGAAAACTCGATGTGTTTGATACGACTAATTGCTCTTATGTGTATCAAATGTATTTGATTGATTGTGCCTAGTTGTTGCTAATCTATAAAGATGTCTTGAAATGAATTAAATGAATTTGTGTTGCAAGTGCAAGATGTGTCTCAATGCTTTCAATATGCTATTTTATCAAATGAGAATGTGTGAAGAATGTGAAACATGTGCTAAAATGCCTAGACTTCAAATCGAGTTTGATTTGAGATTGTTATGCCAAAATGTGTGAAATCCTCTTTATTCTTACGACCTATAATTGCTCTCGTATGTGCCTATTATCTTGAATTGAAAAGTTTAATGTTGAAAGTGAAAATGATGTGAAATGTGGGGGAAAAGAGCTTGAGTTATGAAATGTGGTCTAGTACCAAGTATGATACGATTGTAAGCACGTGATTTTTGCCCTATATGAGAATTACTCCCAAAAAATTCAAAAATAAAATAATTTTTCTTGGTGTGCAATTTTGTGATATTTTGAATAATTATTTGTATGTTTGTCTATGCATGTTTATTTGTTAAAATTATTAAAAATACAAAAATATGTCGCATTTCGCATGTAGGATTTAATTATACAATTGTTAGTAACTAAGTTTGTTTCACAAAAAAAAATTACAAAAATAGGCATCGTTTGCATTTTTAGCATTTAAGGTCCAAATATACAATTTTAGGCTTAATTATTACTTAATTGCGCGTTAATTGTTATTGGGAGTTAATATGCGCTTTTATAACTTAATTTAGTTCTTAAATAATAGTTTAAATATTTTTATAATTTAGTTTTAGAAAAATAAAAGAAGAAAAGAGAGCAAAAAATAAAGAAAGTCGGAATTGGGTCTCTTCTTCGATTTCAAGCCACAGGCCCAAAAAATGACCCAATCTTCCCAAAGACCCAGTCCATTTCGAACTGGGTCGACCCAGTCCAGTACCAACAACCTAACTCCCCCTCTTCATTTTCATTTTTTCATTTTTACAAAACAAAAAACAAAACAAAAACAAAAAACAAAGAAGAAGAAAACCCTAGACTTAAACCATCCGCCACCCCCCTCCCTATCATCTTCTTCTTCCCCAAAGCTCCAAACCTTCCAACCATGGCTGCCCCTCTCTCATTCCCTTCATCCCAACGCCACACACACACAACCACGTCGACAACACACACACACACACAACCACGGCGACGTAGCACACACACAATCCGCGACTTCACCAACATGAACGATCATCCATGTTCGATTCCTCCATTGTCGCTTCAGCTGCATCGTCTGCTTCTTCTACTACTGCTGCACGTCGAGCAGTTGGTTCGAAGCCACTCCATCGCCACTGCTTCGTCGTCAACCAAGCAAACCACGCTGCTGCTTCTCCGTCGCAGCTGCTGCCCGCGTCCGCCATTGACGCAACCATTTCTGCTCCTTCACCTGCTGCTCGACGTGCGCTGCTGCCTTTTCGCCATGACCAGCACTGCTGCTGCTGCTCGTCGCAGCAGTTGCTAATGCTCACGATCCAGATTTGCTGCTTCATATTGCCTTTGCGTCGAACAAATGACGAAGTTGCTACGGCCTCACTAACGTTGTGGCTGCTACTTCATCTTGCCTTCGTCTTCGTCGTCATTCGTTCGAGCTTTGGTCGAGGCTCGGACAGATTTGTTTACTATCGAAGTTCGTCGTTGATTCATCTCCGGTTAGTTGTTTTTGAGTCTTATTTTGTCTATATTTCGTTTTTCTATTTCTCGAAGTAAAAGTCGATAAATGTTCGATCCTTGCTTTGTTCATGTCTATCGTTTGAATTAATTTTTAGTTTGTTCATGTGTTTTGATTGAATTAATTTTCAGATTTCAAATGGAAAGTTAATTAGTGGGTTTTCATGTTTATTTCATGTTTGTTTTATTGTTTAGGTAAGATTTTGTTAGTTTGATGTTTGTTAGATTAAAATTGAAATTTAATTGATTATTTCTTCAATTTGTTTCATGTTGTTTTATATTTTTTTCAGAAATTATTAATGTTGTTTGAGTCATTTAATCCGTCATGTTTGTTGTTTTAAAAAAAATAGATTCATTCATGTTCATACTTTGTTTGATTGTTCTTGAATCCGAAATTTATATAGCTTGATTTTTTTTGTTTACCATTTATGATTATTTCTTGAATTTGTCTCATAAAGTTTAATATAAGAATTGTTGGTTGTAATGTTGTTAGAGTTAATTTTAAGTTCAATATTATTGAATTTAGAAATCTAAATATACTTGTTTGATTGTTGTTGTTGTTGAATCCGAAAATAGGCTTGTTGTTGCTAAAAATATTGTTCAATCAAATTTTAGTTGTTCTTTGTTGTTCAAAAAATCTTCTGCTTTCTTTCATTGTTTGAAATTAGCATTAATTGTTGTTGTGTCATCAAAGCTGGAAGCTTTTGTTTTTTGGGATTACTGCTCTACTGGTTTGCAAACTCTTTTCCTGGGTTGTTACTGTTGCTGGGCTGTACTGTTATTACTGCTGCTGATTCTCATCTTCATTTTCTTTTGCTTCCAATATCAGGTACACAACTGACACGCTGGTTATT
Organism: Nicotiana sylvestris; assembly: GCF_000393655.2. Taxonomy (NCBI): domain Eukaryota; kingdom Viridiplantae; phylum Streptophyta; class Magnoliopsida; order Solanales; family Solanaceae; genus Nicotiana; species Nicotiana sylvestris. Next base: position 48,051,528 of record NC_091064.1, read on the forward strand.
GTAATCCGAATATGAAGCATGAATACGAAAAATGAAGAGTTGAAATTCTAAATTTACTTTAATTATATTCTGAATTTTATTTGTATGTATAATTTATTTAGTTTGCAAAAAATCAGAATCGTGTAGCTATTTAATACATATAGTGGAACATCCGACGATAGATTAACGATTGAATTATCTATATATTGCCTAAAAATAAATAAATGGTGTAGTAACTCCGTCAAGTAAAATGAATAGGCCATTTAGTAGGAACTTGGTAAAAATATTGTTTAGTTAAATAATATTGGTTAATTTCAGCATGTAAATGGGCTAGGATTAAAATTAGATTGCTAAGTTTTTTTTAATTTGACAAACTGAGAGCATGCCTAGTATAATGTAACTAGGTAATAACATGTGAATAAGACGGCCCAAGTCTAATTTTATGTCATACACGTTGGGCCTGAGCCTGCAGTGGCAACGGACTGTCATGTTTGCATTATTTTCAGATTTTATGAATCATATTCAAAATTCATCTATAATAACTCAATCATGTAAATAAATTAAGATATATTCTCTTTTATTTTGTAGAGACAAATTTCAATAGAAAAATGTAGGCATTTTAGGATTGTCCTTTTAAAAATAAAAACGAGACGAGCCTCGCTTAATAAAATGTATAGATTGCGGGGCCCTCATAAAATGTTTAATTAAAATTAATTAGATTTTGGGATGAGCCGTTTAGCAAAATTCCACGGCCTTACCCAGAAATAATAATACGCTAATTGCTTTAGACGCGCATTTTAATAAGCTTACATTCTTAAACACGGGTGCGCATTTATGCGACCCAAATCCAAATCCCAAAACATTGAATAAAAATACGTTCCGGATCGCGGGTGCATTTTATGTGACGCAATCCAAAGACATGTTTTTAAACGATGTTCACATTTTAAAAAAAAATATATATAATGATAAAAGCGGTAAAAAGATAAAATTTGCACATAAGTTCATATTTGTATAAAATTAGATAATCAAGCCGAATATAACAGTTGAGCGACCGTGCTAGAACCACGGAACTCGGGAATGCCTAACACCTTCTCCCGGGTTAACAGAATTCCTTATCCGGATTTCTGGTTCGCAGACTGTAATACAGAGTCATTCTTTTCCTCGATTCGGGATTAAAATTGGTGACTTGGGACACCCTAAATCTCCCAAGTGGCGACTCTGAAATAAATAAATAAATCCCGTTTCGATTGTCCTTTAATTGGAAAAACTCCCTGCACCCTCTCGGGGGCGGAAAAAGGAGGTGTGACAGCTCTGGCGACTCTGCTGGGGACTAGAGACCCAGAACCACTGGTTCAGGGTTCAAGAATTCGAGCTTAAAATAACTGTTATAGTTGGCTTTATTTATTATCTGATTTTTACATGATATATGCTTAATGTGCTAAATGATGCTTTTACCGCTTTAATATTATCTGAATTGTGTATATAAAACTGCTACGAAACCCTTCTTCTTTCTGAGTCTTCTAAATTTATGGTGTACACGTGCGCGTGACCCACCTTTCTGTTAGAAGTCATACCAAATAAAACGAAGTTGGGACAAGTAACTAGGCCGGGTAGACTTTCGTGCTCCCGGTACGTTGCCCCCACTTCGGCTCAAGCTGTCCACTTGGGTAAGCCAGGGCTAGAACAATATGCCTCAGGTTTTTCACTTAGAATAACTCAGCTTCATGCCGGATCCCTAGTAGGAACGTTTGTTTGCATCACGTGCATTTGACTTTGGAGGCTCAACACAGGGGTTGGGTCTGTCTAGGACAGGTGTACCAAAAATGAAAATGACCATCCTGATGCATCTTACTTGCTCCTACTTGCGCATTTATTTGATACGGACTTGTATGTTGACTGACTTTTGAATATCAGGAATAATATTTTGAAATTGAAAAAAAAAGAAGAAATAGCGGTTAGGGAATTGATTGTTTATTTTTGAAAAAAAAGAAGAAAAAAAAACCAATTCCCTAATATTGTCAAAACACTACCAAAATTTCGAAAAAAAAATGTTTTATTAGTTTGTTTTACTAAAAAGCAAAGGAAAAATAGAAGAAAAAAAATCGTTGTTCTGTCTTATTTTTTTAATAAAAAAATAAAAAATATATATATAAAAAGGAAAATACTTTGTCTATCCCTGAAATGACAATGAAAAAGAGTCTTACTTTTAAAATAGTTTTTTATTTGTTTCTGAAAATGCCAAAATGAAAATGAAAAGAGTCGTGCTTTGAAAGTGGTTTTGTTATTTGCTGCAGAAAAAAAAATCCTGTTTTAAAATAGTTCGGTTAATTGGCCCGAACTACGCGGGTTTGATTCTCACCGGATGTGAGATACGTAGGCAACCCTCATCGGGTCCAACCCCCCTTTTTTGCTAAAATAGCCAAAAACCAATAAATAAATAAAAAACGTGTCAAAATTTTAATTTTGTCATAAATAAGTCGGGCGGTGTCCAACCTCCCCTTTTGCTAAAAAATAGCCAAAAAAAATATGTCAAATTTTAACATGTCATAAATAAGTCGGGTGATGTCCAACCACACCTTTTGCTAAAATAGCCAAAAGCAAATAAATAAATAATAATAAAAAAAAACATGTCAAATTTTAATTTTGTCATAAATAAGTCAGGTGATGCTGTTTTGTCAGACATAGCCGAATGTTCCCGAAAGGGACGCCGGAAGGCTGACTTTGCATAAACAGCCACCTTTTGGGTCATGTTTAGGATTTTTGGTCAAGTTGACCCACACAGCCTTAAAAAATCTTCATCCCCGAGGTGCTGAAGGGCCGTGTTTGCAACACTAGGTTTTTATTGTAATTTGAAAAGAAAAAAAAACAAAGAGTCAACGGTCAGGTGAATACCGTTTGGATTTTTGGTCAAAATAAGCCGAGCCAGCTTCGACCGCGTCTTAAACCATTCTTGCCGAAATAGCCTTAGAGTATCTTTCAGTTGTCGAAAGGCTATTTTCGTAAAAGAATGAACAAGTTTGTAAAGTGTCATAAAATAATCCTCCCCGGCCTCAAAATTCATGTGAGATTTGGAAGGGGCCACATTTGCAAAAATAGTCGTTTGGTTGCATTTGTCAAACGGGGAAAGGAAGCTGGCCTTTTTGTTTCAAGGTTATAAATCTTTAATTAGAATATGTGGTTTGTTTGATTTCCCAGTTTATTTTAATATAAAAATTGAAAAAAAAAATGATTAGTATTGTTTATCTTTTATTGGTCCGAACTACGTAAGGTCTGATTCATGCGGGGTCATGATACGTAGGCAATCTCCATAAGATTCGACCACCACTGAAAAAGAAAAAAAAAGGGAAGAAAGAAAAATAAAGGAAAGCGCAAGTGCATCGCATCTCTGATAGAACGGTTTAACTGCTTAGGTGCATTGCATCTCTAATATATGATTATCTGTCAAATGCCCTGACACTAACGTGATGGCTTCCCTTTGCTGTGTTCATATATAGAAAAGTGGTTGGTTGTGGTAACTCCTCCCTGCAAAGCAAATGACACAGAACCTCAGAACAGGGTGGGTCGGTACTGATGACCGACAACAATTGGTCGAACAGAACAACGGGTTGGTAGAAGAAGTGAAAATGCTGAGACAACATGTGGCAGACATGTATCAGGCATGGATAACTGGGAAAGCACCACCCCCACCACCGCCAAGCTTTTCAAACTCTGGCATTACCCATCCCCCATACTCTCCATCCCAACCCACTTATGACAGCTTTCCTAGCTACCCGAGTAGCTCCATCACTCGTCCACGCTACTCCCCTCCCCAATGCTACTTCTCTCCACGAGATTCCCAAAGACGGGCTTCACTTTCCAAATACCCAGCTCCACAGAAGGCCTATCCACCCTCACAAGCCTACCGGAAGCCCCCTGGATCAGGTTTCCGGCCCAATCAAGCATTTAGGAACGAAAGGTTGCTGAAACGAGGAAAGGCTCTCACCCCTATCGGAGTATCTTATGCAAGTCTGTTTGAAAGGCTAAAGCATGCTGGCTTGATTGAGCCGCTCCCCGCATATACTCCAGATCCACATGCAAGAAACTTTGATCCGGCAGCGCAATGCGCGTACCACTCCAATGTCATAGGGCACAACATTGAGAGTTGTCGTAATTTGAAAAGGGAAGTAGAGAAAATGATCCAAGAAGGGCGGATTGTGATCGATAACAGTAACATGGAGCACTCGAACCCTATCGAGAACTTGTTGACGGAGGTTGATGATATGGAAGCTGATAATGGTCTTGGCAATACTAATGCAAAGCTTAGTGGCTAAGATGCCAATTTTGATAAAATGGGAGGACGCTCCGTTCCTTGGTTAGCAAGAGAGAAGCTGTTGGTGGTTTATTTTGTTGTCATTTCTATTGTCCGGATTATTATTAGGGTTGTAATCCGAATATTGTCTTATGTCAAACCTTCTTATCTTTTCGATTTGTCATATCAGTTTGTTTAAGTTTTGTCAAGGTTGTGTTAGGATTTTATTCTGGTTGTTTTGTTTGTTTTATTATTCAAACCATCTCGCCGGTAGTCTAAAGCAAATCCGGTCCTTTATTGTTTCCAGTCATCTTTTTGTTTAGTCCTTTTATCATTTTGTTCAGCGCTGATTCTCGTGACATGACTTGCTCACATATTGGGCCTAATCTTAAAAGTTAATCATAAAACCCTGGGAAGGTGATCAAAGCATTTAAGGGAAATAAGAACAGTTTGAGATTATTTGAAGCCCGAGTCATGTGGAACTGGGGCAAGTTAAACATAAAGAAAACCGTTAAATGCAGGGTTCGCCAAATTGGCATGAGGGTCGTTCATGAGAATGAGAGTGAGAGTGTCGCCCAGCAGTGCTTTAGAAATGACAAATGAAAAAGCAAGTGTTTAACATAATTGTCAAGTCCAGCACCATCGGAAGAGACTATAAATCTATGTTCAATCGTGTTGTTTGCACTTGGCATGTTTTGAAGACTGGAATGACGAAGGCATTTTGTTCTGCTACCTAAACACTTTATCCTTCGTTATCCCTTTTGAGCCTTATTTATTTTCTTTCATACCCCTCGTTCGGAATCAATAGCAACGACTAGGAAATACGAGCCTGGAAGGTAAAGGAAAAAATAAAAATAAAAAAACTAAAAATGAGAGAAAAATGATAACAAAAAAACAAAAGAAAGTCAGAAGAAAACAGAGGAATTGGGAACTACGTTCGACCTGATTCCTCAAAGAGGATACGTAGGCGCCTCACGACTCGGTCATAATGGCCATAATGGTCATAATGTGCATAATGTGCATGGTGTAAAAAGAAATTAAAAATAATAAATAAATAATCCCCAAGCAAGAAACTGGGGCAAGGGTTGCGCTTGTGGTAAGCAAAATTGGTTCCGAAAGTTGTAATTTTAAACCCCAAATTTATTTTGTTTTTGAGCTTTTAATACCCTTTCTTTCTAGCCTGTCCAAAAACCCACATTACGGTCCAAAGAAAGACCTTCTGACCAGTCTGCAAAAGATGCCAAGTCAGACAAATGAGAGTCTTACCGGCGAACATAACATTCTGTTCCACAGCAGAAAGGACTCTAATCTCCAGCAGAGAGAGTCATACCGGCAACACTCCAAATCCCCAGCTGGAAAGTGATACAAATGAGAGAGTCTTATCGGTGAAAATCTTTACGGACACCATAAGGCGATGAAAGCTGAGAGAAAAACCAAAATGAGAGAGGCTTGATAGTGAAAACCCTTCGGGCACTACAAGTCGAATAAGATTGGGAATCAGATGGGAGATAGTCAAGGGAAGATCTTGAAAGATGATTGACGACGGAGGATAGGCCACATATGCATGTCATGACCATTAGAGTCGGTGTCTGCGTTTGATAGGTTTTTTATTTATAGTTTCTTTTGTTAAAGAGTCATCTTTTTCCTTTGTCTTTTATTCTATTCCTTTTTATCTTTCTCCTTTCATAGAAAATTCCCCAGTAGAGTCTGTTTGGTCAGAACCAGTGGGAAATGACTTCAAAATAGGCCATCAGCTTTCCAATCATGCAAGATAAGATCTGATTAGTACATCCAAGTGGTATAGTCAGGAAGGAACAAGCATGAGGCCAGTGTCAAGAAAGATATCCCCAGCAAGAGGGAATTGACAAAAGGATTGACGAGTGTCAAGAGGGATTTCCTTGCCGAAATCAGAGGTTATTAAACCTCAAGGCCAAGGCCCGTGGACAAATCAAGGAGAGCAATGAGCATGATTTGGGAAATTTATATGAGACTAAAAGGTCGGGAAAATGCAAGTTTCAGAGCCATGCCACGAAAGAAGAGGGATATCCCCAGCAGAAAAGGATTATCCCCAGCAAATAATATCATCCCCAACAAGTTGTGGGACGTAGAGCAAGGAAGGAGAAAGGGAAAAGCCATCCCAGTAGGAGTATCACAACCAACCACCGCGTTTTAAACTAACAAATTTTGTTTGATTTGAAACAGGTAAAAGAAATAGCATTTATAACAGAAATGCATGAGAAAGATTGTCAAACTGGGGCAGAAAATTTTCTTTTCAGTTAGAAAATTTTCTGGAAATCAGGTACCCATTTGGGGAAGAATAAAGATAGCACCAAGGAAGTGGTCTTTGAACCAGGGTTGCCCCCAACATAATAAGTTTCCAATGGAGGAAGTTGATCCCCAGCAGACAGAACCAAAGAGATGAAATTGGTGTTTAGAAAAAGCAAAAGCCATTATCATCCCCAACAGCTTCCAGGAGAATGAAGCATCGATTTGAAGGGATAAAATTTCCCAGCAGCATTATCCTCAACAACGTTATCCCAAGAAGATAACACTTTTATCCCCAACAATGTTGAGAGAAAAAAAAAACAAAAAAAAAAAAATTTGAATTTGAAGGAGGGGAAGAAAGGAGACTCCCCCAGTGGTATTATCCCCAGCAAGCAAGAACAAAGCAGCGTAAAGGAAAAAGAAAAGAAAAGAAGAAATTGCAAAGGTAAGTTTCTCAAATCATTGATCTTTACATTTTCCTCTTAGGATAAAAAGTCCTAATCTGATGAATTTCCCTCCCGATACAATCTTGGTCCGATGAAATTTTTCTCCCAAGATAAGATATCAAATCTTAGTCCGATGAAATTTTCTCCTAAGATACCAAATCTTAGTCCGATGAATTTTTCTCCTAAGAAAGAAATCTTAGTCCGATGAATTTTTCTCCTAAGATATCAAATCTTAGTCCGATGAATCTTTCTCCTAATATCACAACAAAATGGGCCTAGTTTGATGATTTATCTCCTAGAGTCACAATCTTGGTCCGATGGAATTTTTCCTCCCAAGATAAGAAATTAAATCTTAGTCCGATGAATTTTTCTCCTAAGATAGAAATCTTAGTCCGATGAATCTTTCTCCTAAGATCACAACAAAATGGGCCTAGTTTGATGATTTATCTCCTAGAGTCAAAATCTTGGTTCGATGAAATTTTTCTCCCAAGATAGTATAATAAAATCTTAGTACGATGAATTTTTCTCCTAAGATAGAAATCTTAGTCTGATGAATTTTTCTCCTAAGATATCAAATCTTAGTCCGATGAATCTTTCTCCTAAGATCACAACAAAATGGGCCTAGTTTGATGATTTATCTCCTAGAGTCAAAATCTTGGTCCGATGAAATTTTTCTCCCAAGATAGTATAATAAAATCTTAGTCGGATGAATCTTCTCCTAGGATCAAAATCTAGTCTGATGAATTTTCTCCTAGGATAATTTGAAAAAAAGAAGAAGAAGTTTGAATTTGAAAAAAAAAAGTTGTTGTTGAAGTCAGGAGCCCCCCTGAAGAATAGAATGGCGATTTATTGGTTAAAGTCAGGAGCCCGCCTGAAGAAAGGAAAGACATTTTTTAAAAAGGGTTGTTGAAATCTCGCCATCCAAAGAAAGGAATGGCATTTTTTGAAAAGTTGTTGAAGTCAGGAGCCCCCTGAAGAATAGAATGGCGATTTGTTGTTGAAGTCAGGAGCCCCCCTGAAGAATAGAATGGCGATTTATTGGTTAAAGTCGGGAGCCCGCCTGAAGAAAGGAAAGGCGTTTTAAAAAAGGTTGTTGAAATCTCGCCATCCAAAGAAAGGAATGGCATTTTTTGAAAAGTTGTTGAAGTCAGGATCCCCCCTGAAGAACAGAATGACGATTTATCAGTTGAAGTCAGGAGCCCCCATGAAGAACAGAATGGCGATTTATTGGTTGAAGTCAGGAGCCCCCCTGAAGAATAGAATGGCGATTTAGGGGTTGAAGTCAGGAGCCCGCCTGAAGAGAGGAATGACGATTATTTTCAAAGTTGTTGTTGAAGTCAGGAGCCCGCCTGAAGATAGGAATGACGAATTATTTTCAAAGTTGTTGTTGAAATCTCGCCAACCTAAAGAAAGGAATGGCGATGTATCGGTTGAAGTCAGGAGCCCCCCTGAAGAACAGAATGACGATTTATTGGTTGAAGTCAGGAGCCCGCCTGAAGAGAGGAAAGGCGTTTATTTTAAAAGTTGTGTATTTAAAGTCAGGAGCCCGCCTGAAGAGAGGAATGACGCTTATTTTTAAAGTTGTTGTTGATGTTGGGAGCCCGCCCAGATAACAGAGGCATACATTTCAGTCTTTACATTTCAGTTGTTGAAGTTGGGAGCCCGCCCATAGAACAGAGGCATACATTCAGTCTTTACATTTCAAGCATTGAAGTTGGGAGCCCGCCCAGATAACAGAGGCATACATTTCAGTCTTTATATTTCAAGCGTCGAAGTTGGGAGCCCGCCCAGATAACAGAGGCATACATTTCAGTCTTTACATTTCAAGCATTGAAGTTGGGAGCCCGCCCAGATAACAGAGGCATACATTTCAAGTCTTTAATTTTCAAATATTGAAGTTGGGAGCCCGCCCATAGAACAGAGGCATACATTTCAAGATCGAGTTCAGAGGACAATAAAACAGAGGGTTACAATAGGAATCCCCAGCAGGAAACAATAAAATTCCCCGGCACCGGGAAGCAGAAGGTTGCAACAAAAGGTCCCAGCACAAACTCAAGTGCATGTGTCAAAAAGAAGAAAAACACCGGAAAAAATGCAAGCAGACAAGAAACCAAGGCAACAAGAAAAAATTGCAGTCTAGCCTAGCTTCTTGTTTTCTTTTAAGCACGGTGTAACAAGGAGATCGGTAAGCAGTAGTAATAGCATGCAACAACAGTAACATTGCAGTCCAACGGTAGTCCCAGCTACCAAAATTTCCCGAACTACATTGACCTGATTCCTGTTTAGCCCAGGATATGTAGGAAACCTTTGAAGCAAAGGTTCGGTCAAATCTTTTTCAAAAAAAAAAAATGCTTCACACGGAGTACTCGGATGGGCAAAAATTGCTCTCTTTATCTTTGCACGAAAATCCTTCGTGTTTTCGGGAAAAGAGGGGCAGCTGTAAGCACGTGATTTTCGCCCTATATGAGAATTACTCCCAAAAAATTCAAAAATAAAATAATTTTTCTTGGTGTGCAATTTTGTGATATTTTGAATAATTATTTGTATGTTTGTCTATGCATGTTTATTTGTTAAAATTATTAAAAATACAAAAATATGTCGCATTTCGCATGTAGGATTTAATTATACAATTGTTAGTAACTAAGTTTGTTTCACAAAAAAAAAAAATTACAAAAATAGGCATCGTTTGCATTTTTAGCATTTAAGGTCCAAATATACAATTTTATGCTTAATTATTACTTAATTGCGCGTTAATTGTTATTGGGAGTTAATATGCGCTTTTATAACTTAATTTAGTTCTTAAATAATAGTTTAAGTATTTTTATAATTTAGTTTTAGAAAAATAAAAGAAGAAAAGAGAGCAAAAAATAAAGAAAGTCAGAATTGGGCCTCTTCTTCGATTTCAAGCCACAGGCCCAAAAAATGACCAAATCTTCCCAAATGACCCAGTCCATTTCGAACTGGGTCAACCCAGTCTAGTACCAACAACCCAACTCCCCCTCTTCATTTTCATTTTTTCATTTTTACAAAACAAAAAACAAAACAAAAACAAAAAACAAAGAAGAAGAAAACCCTAGACTTAAACCATCCGCCACCCCCCTCCCTATCATCTTCTTCTTCCCCAAAGCTCCAAACCTTCCAACCATGGCTGCCCCTCTCTCATTCCCTTCATCCCAACACCACACACACACAACCACGTCGACAACACACACACACACAAAACCACGGCGACGTAGCACACACACAATATGCGGCTTCACCAACATGAACGACCATCCATGTTCGATTCCTCCATTGTCGCTTCAGCTGCATCGTCTGCTTCTTCTACTGCTGCTGCACGTCGAGCAGTTGGTTCGAAGCCACTCCGTCGCCACTGCTTCGTCGTCAACCAAGCAAACCACGCTGCTGCTTCTCCGTCGCAGCTGCTGCCCGCGTCCGCCATTGACGCAGCCATTTCTGCTCCTTCACCTGCTGCTCGACGTGCGCTGCTGCCTTTTCGCCATGACCAGCACTGCTGCTGCTGCTCGTCGCAGCAGTTGCTAATGCTCACGATCCAGATTTGCTGCTTCATATTGCCTTTGCGTCGAACAAATGACGAAGTTGCTACGGCCTCACTAACGTTGTGGCTGCTACTTCATCTTGCCTTCGTCTTCGTCGTCATTCGTTCGAGCTTTGGTCGAGGCTCGGACAGATTTGTTTACAATCAAAGTTCTTCGTTGATTCATCTCCGGTTAGTTGTTTTTGAGTCTTATTTTGTCCATATTTCATTTTTATATTTCTCGAAGTAAAAGTCGATAAATGTTCGATCCTTGCTTTGTTCATGTCTATCGTTTGAATTAATTTTTAGTTTGTTCATGTGTTTTGATTGAATTAATTTTCAGATTTCAAATGGAAAGTTAATTAGTGGGTTTTCATGTTTATTTCATGTTTGTTTTATTGTTTAGGTAAGATTTTGTTAGTTTGATGTTTGTTAGATTAAAATTGAAATTTAATTGATTATTTCTTCAATTTGTTTCATGTTGTTATATATTTTTCAGAAATTATTAATGTTGTTTGAGTCATTTAATCCGTCATGTTTGTTGTTTTAAAAAAAATAGATTCATTCATGTTCATACTTTGTTTGATTGTTCTTGAATCCGAAATTTATATAGCTTGATTTTTTTGTTTACCATTTATGATTATTTCTTGAATTTGTCTCATAAAGTTTAATATAGGAATTGTTGGTTGTAATGTTGTTAGAGTTAATTTTAAGTTCAATATTATTGAATTTAGAAATCTAAATATACTTGTTTGATTGTTGTTGTTGTTGAATCCGAAAATAGGCTTGTTGTTGCTAAAAATATTGTTCAATCAAATTTTAGTTGTTCTTTGTTGTTCAATTTGTGTTCATGTGATATTGTTGTTATGATGTTCATCCGTGTTCATATTGTTGTTCGAACATTGTTAGAAATTGATCATATTGTCTATATTTTGGTTAAGTTTGATTAATTGATTGTTATAGCTGATGGGGTAGTTTGGTAATTTGTAGTACGTTCAGGGTTAAAATGGTAATTGCAATAAGGTCAGAGGGGTAGTTTAGGAATTGTATATTTTGTAATTTTTTATGTGAAGCATGAGGGACAAAATGAAATGGGGTGGGTTGTGATATAGTTATTTAATATAAAGGGGGGACAAGACAAATTTTAGTGTGGGGGAATCTTGTATTTGTTTATGTTAGGCATGAGGGACAAAATATAATGGGGTGGTGTGATATGTTTATTTAATGTAATGAGGATGAGTGGGAAGATAATAGGTTTGGTAGAGAAAAAGTATTGATTTTAATTGATTGAAAGATTTATGAGATGAGTTATATATAGGAAGTCTTGAAACAAGATTACAGACAGAACACACACAGATACGAGAGAATAACAAAGAGGAACTAATCTGAATATAGAGAAGAACAGAGAATAATAAGAGAGAGAATTAAAAACACAAACAGAAAAAAAAGAGCTGAATATTTAAGAGAGAGAAAAATTCCGAAAAATATTCAAACTTTCAAAAAATCTTCTGCTTTCTTTCATTGTTTGAAATTAGCATTAATTGTTGTTGTGTCATCAAAGCTGGAAGCTTTTGTTTTTTGGGATTACTGCTCTACTGGTTTGCAAACTCTTTTCCTGGGTTGTTACTGTTGCTGGGCTGTACTGTTATTACTGCTGCTGATTCTTATCTTCATTTTCTTTTGCTTCCAATATCAGGTACACAACTAACACGCTGGTTATTGTAATCCGAATATGAAGCATGAATACGAAAAATGAAGAGTTGAAATTCTAAATTTACTTTAATTATATTCTGAATTTTATTTGTATGTATAATTTATTTAGTTTGCAAAAAATCAGAATCGTGTAGCTATTTAATACATATAGTGGAACATCCGACGATAGCTTAACGATTGAATTATCTATATATTGCCTAAAAATAAATAAATGGTGTAGTAACTCCGTCAAGTAAAACGAATAGGCCATTTAGTAGGAACTTGGTAAAAATATTGTTTAGTTAAATAATATTGGTTAATTTCAGCATGTAAATGGGCTAGGATTAAAATTAGATTGCTAAGTTTTTTTTAATTTGACAAACTGAGAGCATGCCTAGTATAATGTAACTAGGTAATAACATGTGAATAAGACGGCCCAGGTCTAATTTTATGTCATACACATTGGGCCTGGGCCTGCAGTGGCAACAAACTGTCATGTTTGCATTATTTTCAGATTTTATGAATCATATTCAAAATTCATCTATAATAACTCAAGCATGTAAATAAATTAAGATATTTTCTCTTTTATTTTGTAGAGACAAATTTCAATAGAAAAATGTAGGCATTTTAGGATTGTCCTTTTAAAAATAAAAATGAGACGAGCCTCGCTTAATAAAATGTATAGATTGCGGGGCCCTCATAAAATGTTTAATTAAAATTAATTAGATTTTGGGATGAGCCGTTTAGCAAAATTCCACGGCCTTACCCAGAAATAATAATACGCTAATTGCTTTAGACGCGCATTTTAATAAGCTTACATTCTTAAACACGGGTGCGCATTTATGCGACCCAAATTCAAATCCCAAAACATTGAATAAAAATACGTTCCGGATCGCGGGTGCATTTTATGTGACGCAATCCAAAGACATGTTTTTAAACGATGTTCACATTTTTTTAAAAAAAAATATATATATATAATGATAAAAGCGGTAAAAAGATAAAATTTGCACATAAGTTCATATTTGTATAAAATCAGATAATCAAGCCGAATATAACAATTGAGCGACCGTGCTAGAACCACGGAACTCGGGAATGCCTAACACCTTCTCCCGGGTTAACAGAATTCCTTATCCGGATTTCTGGTTCGCAGACTGTAATACAGAGTCATTCTTTTCCTCGATTCGGGATTAAAATTGGTGACTTGGGACACCCTAAATCTCCCAAGTGGTGACTCTGAAATGAATAAATAAATCCCGTTTCGATTGTCCTTTAATTGGAAAAACTCCCTGCACCCTCTCGGGGGCGGAAAAAGGAGGTGTGACAACGATAATTGTGGCCCAAGTGCTGATGAACTGATATGTGTGAAATAAATTTGAAACGAGATGATTGATGGAAAATTTAAATGTCTTGAGTGAGACGGCCTAGCGTATCGGGCCATGATCGGACACCATGCCGCAAACATGGTGGTATTGTGTTGGAAATTGGACTGGAATTGAAACGAGAATTGAGATTGTGGAAAAATGTCTCCAAGGAGATGACCTAGCCGATCAGGTCGTGATCGGACTCTGTGCTAAGATTCATGGTGGAATATGTATATGTATACACTGCACAGAAATTGTGATTGAAATTGGCAGTTGGTTATGATGTGCATATTGTGAACAATGGTATTGTGAACAGTGGTAATGTGAATTGTGGTGAATCGGTAATATCTTCTATCCAATAATAGTATTGTCTTCATATCCCAAGTTTCATTTTTTTTACATATGAACTTCCGTATATTGAAAAATTGTTATGGTTAACTTGGCTTTTGGATGTCATTGATTGTTACTTGTTGTTTACATGATTGTCTTTCCTTATATTGGAATTCTGTTTTGAAAGAGGACTTTTAGCCATTCATACTAATGCTATTCGACGACGCTAATGTCCCTTTTGTCGGGGTCGCTACATCTTTAAATGGATGTAGGTGGTTCCATAGCAGGCAGTGTTGGTCGCAACTAGTGACGCATCTTCCTTTCAGCTGACTTGGTGAGCCCCACTTCATTTCGAGGTCATGTATCGTTGTTTATCATGTACTTTGTATTTTGAGGTATAGCTAGAGCCTTGTTGCCGGTATTTTTATATTACTCTTCAGTTGTATTTAGAGGCTCCGTAGACAGGTTGTGGGTGGTGTTTGATATTGGAAATTAAATTAGAAGTATTGGTATTAGGCAAATATGTTTTTCATCATCATAACTATAAAAATTGTAATGTTTTGGACATTATGGTTGAAACTTCTAATGGAAATAAAATGGAAGTTGTTAATGAAATATTTACAAAGTATGATTAATGGAGTTCATCTCATCTTTATTCATGAATTAATTTGGGTAGAATGAAACCTAATAGGCTTGCTCCGTCGGGTTTACTCGGTTGAGCACCAATCGCGCTCTTCGGTTTTTGGGGCGCTACAAACTTGGTATCAGAGCCTAATATTTTAAAGTGTCCTAGGATGTCTCGGTGCCATGTCTAGTAGAGTCCTTCTTATCGGTGTGTTGTCGACTACATCTATAAGTTGGTGGATATTCGGACATTTAGGAATTTTACCCTTCTTTGATACTCCAAATCGTGCAGTAGATCTCAAGATAGGGAGTTAATTTCCTCGCTATGTCTTATTCCCAAGATGAGTCATCTTGATACCATAATCCACGAGTTTGAAGCAATAAGGAGGGAATGACCCCACCATTGAATCTGAGGGAAATTGCCCAAACGTTTGTTAGGAGAATGTATCGAGCCATGGAGGGATTGGTAGAACTTGTTGCTAAAGGGAATACCCTTGTTCCTATTAATGTCACTGTGCCACCAGATCATTTAGTATATCAGTATGTTACCAACATACGATAGGGATGTGGAGTCGAGGGGCATCGATTAAGTTATTGCCCTATTAACCTAAAGTCACCAAGTAAGTCACTCCCTAGTACATCATTATGAACAACACAAAATTTTTACTTGTTGTATATGTACATCCATATTGAAGAGTTCTCACGGAACCTGGTCTTAACAAGATGTTGAATCACAAAACATTGCATGCACCTACTCTTTGAACTAGATGCATTATTCGTGAATCCATTTTATTACAAATTCTCTTATTTACATCTTCTTGTGAAAATTATTCTATAATTATGTCCTTGAATAGAGTTATAACTCTAGGATTAATACTTCCCACTTTCTTTCCTAAATTCTCAACAAGGGACTATACCCGATGAATTTCTTACATGATCTTTTTATTTAAATGGATAATATCTACTCATTTGTGCCTATGCATGCACCGTCGTAAAGTTTACTTATGTGGTGTCAAGTTCCATGTAAAGCATCCCAGTGTTCCGACCCTTCTCGAGTCACTCTTTTACTCACTGGTGTATGTGGCTTCTATGGTCTGAACAGTCACTCTACTCTCTTTCGAGTATCATTACGAAACCTTCTCACTGTCAAGTAACATGAGAGCATACATCAACACCTATCATATGAGTGCATGTCAATCGAAATGGTAACCGTGTGCATAAAGTCTCTCTGAAAATTGAGATCCTCATATCTCCGTCATAGAAAAATCATGTGTCGCCATCGTGGTATAACTTTTGTGTCCACTTGGGACATCCCGTAGCAAGTAACTCACTTTATTCCTAGTATTGTGGTCACCCATGATGTGGTCTTGTATTGCAATTTGGAAGTTAGTATAGCAGAAGCATGTCCAGCTCATAACAAATGATTATTTTCTCTTTATACCTCCACAACATGTTAATTGTGTTCCTTAGTGAATTCATTGTGCTAGTTTCCCAACACTTGTTCAATAACCATGAGAGAACATGCCCTTCTATGTGTCACTATGACACTTTCTTTCTCATAAGGACCCTCAATAGGCTCTCCGTCAAGACTCTAAATGCACCTTTGGGGGTTATCATAGCACAACGCTTGTTTCTCATGTTTTTCTGTCTTTCATTAGCATCTGGGTATTTCTCAAGTCAAAATCCATGGAGAATTCATCATGAGCATCTGCAGACCTTCCATGATTATTTTGTACTATCTCATTGAGTTTGGTTGTCTTTACACCCCCAACTTCTAGAATCATTGACTATGTCATTGTCATGTGCGGGGAGTTTTGCTACCCTTGGTATTCCACCTTCTTGGGTGGATAGGAGTGTTATTTGTCTTTCTCCCCGGAGCATCATGTTAACCATTAGAACCCCTCTAACCAATACATGATTTCGTCCCAATGCTAAGATGTCCTAGCTATGTGGCTTCACTCGTGAAAGGTTGAGATTAGATGCCTTCAAATTTTTGCACATATCATGAGCATATTGATTTGGAAGACAAGTTGTCGTATCTTTAGTTCTCTCATATAGTATCAATTATCAGAAAGGGGGTAAGCTGTTTGAAATATGATAATCTCATAAGTGTTCAATTTCTTTTCATCCTTGTAGGCTTGTGGCATAGATTCCTTATGTCAGTTGATGATAGGAGTGTAATTCAACTTCATGTACTTTGAAACCCATATAGCATTCAAGGTGCCAAAGTACTCTTCTTCTCGATAAACAGATTTTGTCTACACTCCAGGAGACGACTGGGTCACGTACTTGAATATTCCTCCTTAATGATTCCTATTGCCAATGTACTAGTTACCCCTATGCCTCATTTGTCTAATAATTGATGTCGTCACAATGATTAACCATGTTAGTATTGTTAGTAGTACTCTTCATGTCTCTTAGCATATAACCTCATGAAATACTCTGCTCAACACATTAATGGATTCTTGAATAATTCCAACCCGATCTTGAACTCTGTTGCTCCTCATTGTATTAAATCTATTAGGTATTGAAGGTTCAAACATGTCAAAGAGGAAGCATCCCCGTGTGATCACATATATTCGATATGTAATCCAGTTTATGATAGCACATCTTAGAGTAATTGTTAAAGGTCATCAAATGTTTAGCGTGGGTGTTCGTGTAGAGATTTAGAGTTTAGGAAGGTGAATGGGTTATTCTCAATATTTCCCCCTGAAGATGTTATGTGAACTGATAATGAAGGTGAAATAAGTGTAGTCCATATTAGGCCGCACTATGAGTATGATGTTTCCCCACCGTTGTTCTCCATGTATTCTGTGTTTTCATATGTCTATGTCTAAGAATGTAGTTGGAAATCCCTTGTGCATAATTTCAGTGGGAATTACTGAAGGTGGAGGTAATGGATAGTTGGCCTATGAAGGGTATCTATTTGTCATCCTTATTAGGTAAGTTTGGGGGTGGAGGTTGTTTCCGCGAATGTGTTATGGCAAAGTATGTAAGTATAAGAGGCCACATTGAAGGCCGAGAGTGTTGTGGAAATAAAGTATTTTCTCTTGATTGTATAGAAATTGGTTTTGACTTGAAAGGTACCTTCTAGGTGTTATGACTTAAGAATGTGCAGTTCATATCCAGGTATCTTTATGATAATGTAGTACTTGTAATGTTGAGATTAGTATTATTGATATATACATTGTGGTGCTTTGTCTAGTTGTGGATGTGTTGTTAGGAAGATTTTGGTGATTCTTTGGCAGGTGGATAGACCTAGTTACAAAGGAGACTCTGTCAAAATTTCTGAAAAATTTAGGAGTTAGTCTAAATTTAGGGACTTGAGGTAGGTGAAAAAAAGAGATATATTATGTTAAGCGTTTAGGGAGGACTCTACTCCTCATTCGAGGAAGAATGATCCTAAGCGGGGGGGGGAATGTAAGGCCCCAGAAATTTTGCTAAGTAATTTAGGATTTCGTGGTGCCATGTAGGCTAATTATAATATTTTATGTGCTATTTACATGATGGGCATCAATTGGATTTGGTAAATAAGTGTATAAGTCATATAATAAGTAATTTTGGAGCTAAGGAAAGGCCTAAGTCTAAGTCAAATTGGAAAATTTCATAATAGGCAAAAATTCCAAACGAGTTCGCACAAGTCCACACTTTGGAAGAGCATATATATACAAGGTTTTATGTGATGAAAAATCTATCAAATGAAAGGACTTTGAGTCTAGTTTCTAACGCTTCAAACCGTTCTTCATTTGGACATTCCTACACAAAGTTATGATCAAATTACCAAAGGCTGACAAAATGCGATCCCGTGGCAGATTTTGCGATCGCAAAATCATTATGCGGTCCGCATAATTGATCTGTGACCACAAAAATGGTCGCAAAATGGACCAGTGTAGCCCAGTTCTGGGCACCAGGTTTGGTGGTGCATTATGCGGCCCACATACCAATTGTGCGGTCCATTATGCGACTGCAGACCCGAGTTCTGAGGGTTAATTTTCCTATTTTCATGACCCGACCCCATTTTGATATATAGGCTTTGGGGCTTTATTTGGGGTGATATTCTGA
This sequence comes from Nicotiana sylvestris, assembly GCF_000393655.2. Classification (NCBI taxonomy): domain Eukaryota; kingdom Viridiplantae; phylum Streptophyta; class Magnoliopsida; order Solanales; family Solanaceae; genus Nicotiana; species Nicotiana sylvestris. The sequence goes on from NC_091064.1 coordinate 48,070,113, forward strand.
TGATTTTAGAGAGAGTTAAGAGAATTTTAGAGAGAGAAGGAGGGAGCCTAACATTCTAACCATTAAATCTTTCATCAATCTTCAAGAATCAAGGAAACCAATCAGAAGATCTTCATCTAAGAGGTAAGGTTCTATACACTAGATTTTAATTTCGAGTTTTGGGTATAAGATGTGTTATTGAGATATGATTCTTGGGTGTAATAGTATTATGCATACATTAATATACAAATTAGGGTTGTGGGAAGATTTTTAAACACAAATAAGTAAAGATTGGGTTGGGGAATGAAGGAAATCTTGTAGAAGAGCTTTGAAATCAAGATGCACAACTAGTGTTAAATAAAATGCTCAATCGAGCTGAAACCATCAATATTTTCCTAATTTGTGTTCGATTTTGTTATGTCTCAAAGTAGATTGGGATTGCTAGAATTTCTGGAACGTTATAGTAACATAAAGAAAGCTTAAACAAGATATGATGGCTAAACGTTTTCTCTTAGAATCGAATTCCATAAATGTTTTCATAAGTTCAAGCATGGTGGCTCAAAGTTCATAAATCTTATATTCCGAGTTATTATCCATAAACATGACTATTCCGAAATGAGCCTTATGAATACACACACACACACACTAAGTATGAGTTGCATATTAAAATGTTGCGGCTTTGAGTCGTGTTTCAAATAAAGGCTAGTATGCCAAAACGTGTGAGAAAACTCAATGTGGTTGATACTCCTAATTGCTCTTATGTGCACCAAATGTATTTGATTGATTGTGCCTAGTTGTTGGTAATCTATAAAGATGTCTTGAAATGAATCAAAAGAATTTGTGTTGCAAGAATATATATGCAAGATGTGTCCAATGCTTTCAATATGCTATTTTATCATATGAGAATGTGTGAAGAATGTGAAACATGTGCTAAAATGCCTAGACTTCAAGTCGAGTTTGATTTGAGATTGTTATGCCAAAATGTGTGAAATCCTCTTTATGCTTACGACCTATAATTACTCTCATATGTGCCTATTATCTTGAATTGAAAGGTTTAGTGTTGAAAGTGAAAATGATGTGAAATTTGGGGAAAAAGAGCTTGAGTTATGAAATGTGGCCTAGTGGCAAGTATGATACCATAATTGTGGCCCCAAGTGCCGATGAACTGATATATGTGAAATTAATTTGAAACGAGATGAATGGAAAACTTAAATGTCTTGAGTGAGATGGACTAGCTGAGCAGGCCGTGATCGGACACCATACCGCAAACATGATGGTATTGTGTTGGAAATTGGAATGGAGTTGAAACGAGAATTTAGATTGTGGAAAAATGTCTCCAAGGAGATGACCTAGCCGATCGGGTCGTGATCGGATTCCGTGCTAAGATTCATGGTGGAATATGTATATGTATATATTGGCACAAAAATTGTGATTGAAATTGGGAGTTGGTTATGATGTGCATATTGTAAACAATGGTAATGTGAATTGTGGTGAATTGGTATTAAATATCTTCTATCCAATAATAATATTGTCTTCATATCCCGAGTTTCATTTTTTTTACCATATGAACTTCCGTATATTGAAAAATTGTTATGGTTAACTTGGCCTTTGGATGTCATTGATTGTTACTTGTTGTTTACATGATTGTCTTTCCTTATATTGACATTCTATTTTGAAAGAGGACTTTTAGTCATTCATACTAGTGCTATTCGACGGCGCTAACGTCCCTTTTGCCGGGGGCACTACATCTTTAAATGGATGTAGGTGGTTCCATAGCAGGCAGTGTTGGTCGTAACTAGTGATGCATCTTCCTTTAAGCTGACTTGGTGAGCTCCACTTCATTTCGGGGTCCTGTATTGTTGTTTATCATGTACTTTATATTTTGAGGTATAGCCGGAGCCTTGTTGACGGCATTTCCATATTACTCTTCAGTTGTATTTAGAGGTTCCGTAGACAGGTTGTGGGTGGTGTTTAATATTGGAAATTAAATTAGAAGTATTGGTATTTGGAAAATATGTTTTTCATCATCATAACTATAAAAATTGTAATGTTTTGGACATTATGGTTGAAACTGCAAATGGAAATAAAATAGAAGTTGTTAATGAAATATTTACAAAGTATGATTAATGGAGTTCATCTCCTCTTTATTCATGAATTATTTTGGGTAGAATGAAACCTAATAGGCTTGCTCAGTCGGGTCTACTCGGTTGAGCGCCGGTCGCGCTCTTCGGTTTTTGGGGCGTGATAGAAACTTAGAATTTTCAAATGGAATTGATTCCTATAGCTTGTGATGATTGTATCGAATTGTTTTTCGCTATATTTAAGGAGTTCGGAGGCCAATTCGCGAGGCAATGGCATATTGGAATAGGGATTTGCACAGTTTGAGGTAAGTGACAGTTCTAAAGTTGATTCTGAGGGTATAGATCCCTGAAATATGTGTTATGTGATTTGGTGTGGAGGTGACGTACATGCTAGGTGACGAGAATGTGGGCGTGCACCGTTGAAATTTTGTTCAAATTGATTCTGTGGAGCTATGTAGCTCAATAATCTTGTCAATTTCCATATATGCTCCAAGTGTTAGAGCAAATAAAACATGATTCATGTTAGTGATTGTGCTTAGGCTATGTGCTGGCACTGTTGGGACCCACATAGGTTGTATTGCTAATGAATTACTTGTTTAATTTGAAATTTTGTACTCGATCATATTTATCAATTACATATCGTATCACAGTTGTTGCCATATATTGATACATCATGTCATTATTGTTTGGTCTGAATATCATGATACTTGTGAGTCTGGGAGGCTGCAGAGATTGATGACTGAGTGAGGACAAAAGCCTAACTGTGAGGATATTTATGGGATCGGGTTGTACACCGCAACATTTCTTATTGATTCATGCCATGATTAACTTATTATAGTGCTTGGGCTGGATCCGCCCCTCCGAAGTCCACACCCACAGTGAGCGGAAGTACCTTCTGAGTGAGAGTGCGAGTGCGAGTGCTGAGTGATTTGGGAGGATTGAGTGACTGTGAGGTATGAGTGACTGTGAGGACTGAGTGACTGTGAGACATGGGTGACTGTGAGGATTAAGTGAATGGGAGTACTGAGTGAATTGATACTCAGAGAGTATGTATATGATTTTTATCACTACATTACATTACATTTGGCATGTATAATTGATATGCAGATATAGAGATGTATAATTCCTCATCCCAGTCATAATTGGGACATTTTACCTGTTTTGAGCTTAAACTATTTTTCTTGAAAGCATGTCTACATTCCTACTCTGTTATATCTATATTTGGGTTGTGCATATTGAGCTCATCAATACTTTCAGCTCAAGGTTAGGATTGTTACTTATTGAGTTGGTTGTACTCATACTACACCCTGCACTTCATGTGCAGATCCAGGTACTTCCTGGTACGACAGTTGCTGATTTTAGAGTTTTATCAGTTCAGAGATTCTCGAGGTAGCTGCTTTAGCGTCCACAGACCTTGATTCTCCTCCTTTATCTTTCAATTTTTATTATACTGTTCTATCTTTCTAGAAAGTTGTCACAACCCCAGTTCGCTCTCCATGAACCATCGTGACGGCACCTAGTCTCTACGACTAGGTAAGCCTAACAATGCGAAAAATAAACCCATTTGCGGAAGAAATAATTAAAAACCAAAATAGTAAAATAAAACAGTATTTTAAAATGCCGTTTGGCATACACAATAACAACTCTAGAAACTAATAACATTTTCCAAAACCCGGAATGTCATGATCACAAGCCTTTGTATGTCTACAAGCATCTAACTCCAGAATATCTAACAAAGAAACGAAAGTACAGAAGGGCTAATACAAAAAGGGAGAGTAGAAAGGGACTCTTCGGTCTACGGACGCGGCAAATATACCTCGGAGTCTCTACAGGCACCTCGTCTCAAGCGTGATAAGTCTGAGTGGAATTACCTGGATCTGCACATGAAAAACATGCGAGAAAGGGCATGCGTACACCACAGCGGCACTGAGTAAGTGCCAAGCCTAACCTCGATCGGGTAGTGACGAGGAAGGTCAGGGCCCTATTGAGGTAAATAAAATATAAGGTTCAACAGTGTAGAACAAAAACAGTATAAGTAAGTACAACGATAAAAGTAGCACAGGAAAAGTAAACACACAGCAACAACAAGAAGAATACACAGTGCAATTTAAGTTCCATATCAACGTAAAATAGGTATTTCTAACCTAGCATGCTGCACGTAATCCAAATAAGGCAATTTGAGCAAGTAAGGCAATTAAGTCAATTAGGCATGATTTCCTAAGCTAACAACAGGCTTAAATTTGCAAGTAGTATAAAAAGGAAAAAGGGACATAATTGTAAGTACTTAAAGAAAAACCGGATTTTCAACATTTAGCTCAAGTACGCACTCGTCACCTCACGTACAAGGCATTTCAATTATCAATAATACCAAATCCTAAGGGGAGTTTCCCCCACATAAGGTTAGGCAAGCCACTTACCTCGAACCGGCTCAAAGTCAACCCGAAACCATGTTCTTGCCATGAGTACTCGACTGCAAATGGCCCAAATCTATTCAATTCAATTGCATAATGTAAATAACACTTCAAGTAATTGATTCTACAAATAAATTCTAAGCTAATACGCGAAATTAGGTAAAATGACCAAAACGCCCCTCGGGCCCAATCTCCAAATCGGATGAAATTTATATTTTCAGAATACTCACACTCTCACGAGTCTATACATATCAAGAAAACTGAAATCGGATTTCAGTTGACCCCTCAAATACCCATTTTAAAGTCTCTTAATCTCAAGCCCTAATTACCCATTTTGCATTGATTTTCCCTAATTTTTCACCACTAATTAGACCGTTAATCACATATAAACGAGATATGAGGTCAAAAATGTTACCTCCGAGTGATTCCCCTTTGGTTTCCTCAAAAATCTCCCTCAAAAGCTTCAATCCCGTTCAAAAATGGTGGGAAAATGAAGAAGGGTCGCAGATGGGCTATTTAAATACTGCCCAGGTTTTTATAAAATTTCTTCAGTGCGTTCATGACCTATCACTTGCGTTCGCATAGCACTGGCTCTCCTCCCTCTACGCGATCATGACAAGCTCTTTGCGAACGCATAGAGCAATTCCATCACCTCACTGCTGCTCCAAGTCCTTCTATGCAAACGCAAAGCTCTCCACGTGAACGTAGTGACCAAGGCTGCTTACCCTGCGCGATCACACTCCTACCTTCGCGATTGCGATTCAACTAATCTGTCTGGACTCAACTTACTCTACGTGATCGCAGATGAACTCACGCGATAACAATGAACAAACCACTGCTGCTAAAACACTATAAAATCAGCAAATTCCCAAAGACCAAAAGTGCCCATTTGAGCATCCGAAATACACCCGAGGCCCCAGGAACCTCAACCAAACCTACCAACATATCCCATAACATCATTTAAACTTGTTCCAATCTTCGGAATGCTCAAAACAATATCAAAATACCAATTTTTCATCGGATTCAAGCCTAAGAATTCCAAAAACTCTCAAATCACGCTTTAGATCAAAAAGTCTATCAAACCTCATCCGAATGACCTGAAATTTTGCACACACGTCACATTCAACACTATGGAGGTACTCCAACTTCCAAAATTCCATTCTGACTCTCGGATCAAAATCTCACTATCGAACCGAAAACTTAAAAAATTCAACTTTTGGCATTTTAAGCCTAAATTAGCTACAGACCTCCAAAACACAATCCGAACATGCCTCTAAACCCAAAATAAACTAACAGAGCTAACAGAACCATCGAAATTCTATTCCGAGTCTATCTTCACACTGTTCCAACAACGGTCAAATTTCAAAAAACTTCAGCTCTCATTAAGGGACTAAGTGTCCCAAAACTCTTCGAAACTCCAAATAATTCCTCCCCGCAACTCACAATAGTAGAAACAAATATGGGGAAAGCATTTAATAGGGTATCAAGGCTTAAATTCTTAAAACAACCGGCCGGGTCGTTACAACATTATGTCAGACCATCTTATTGTATAGATGCTCATGTACTCAGTGACATCCAGATTTTGGAAGGTTATTATATTGCGTCGTAGTATTTTCGTATCAGTGTTTATGAGATGGTATCTTAAACTTATTTGATATAGTTTCAAACTTAAAGAATTGTGTGAATTATTGTGGTTATCAGCTTGCCTAGAGGGGTCAGGCTATGACTCCTGCACCAGTTACGTCATCACTTGCCCAGCCAGCTCGGGGTGGGGCTCAGGTAGCTAGAGGTCACCCTAGAGGGGGGAGGCCTATCCAGTAGTGGTCAGGATCAATTTTATGCTGTTCCTGCCAGGCTAGAGGTTTTTGCTTCAGATGTAGTGATCACATGTATTGTTTCTGTGTGCCACATATATGGTTCTACATTATTTGACCCTGGTTCTACTTATTCCTATGTGTCATACTACTTTGCTTATTATTTGGATATGTCCCATGAGTCCTTAGTTTCACGTGCTCATGTATCTACGTCGGTGGGCGATACTATTATTGTGGAACGTGTGTATTGGTCATGTGTGGTGACTATTGGTGGATTGGAGACTAGAGTTGATCTCTTATTGCTTAGTATGTTTGATTTCGACTTGATTTTGGGTATGGATTGGTTGTCTCCGTGTCATGCTATTCTGGATTGTCACGCTAAGACCGTGACATTGTCGATGCTGGGTTTGCCGAGGATCGAGTGGAGAGGTTCTCTAGATTATGTTCAATAGGGTGATTTCATATTTAAAGGCCCAACGGATGGTTGGGAAGAGGTGTCTGTTATACTTGGCCTTTGTGAGAGATGTTGGTGCTGATACTCCTACTATTGATTCTGTTCCGATAATGTGAGACTTTTTGAATGTGTTTCCTACAGATCTACCGGGTATGCTACTCGACAGGGATATTGACTTCGGTATTGATTTGGTACCGAACACTCTGCCCATTTCTATTCCTCGTATCATATGGCACCAACAGAGTTGAAGGAATTGAAAGAACAACTTCAGGAACTTCTTGATAAGGGGTTTATTCGGCCTAGTATGTCACATTGGGACGCACCGGTTCCTTTTGTGAAAAAGAAGGATGGTACTATGCAGATGTGCATCGACTACAGGCAGTTGAACAAAGTTACAAATAAGAACAAGTATCCTTTGTCGCGTATTGATGATTTATTTGACCAGCTTCAAGGAGTGAGGGTATTCTCTAAGATTGACTTGAGGTCTGGGTATCACCAGTTGAAGATTCGTGACTCGGATATTCTAAAAACAATATTCAGGACCCGCTATGGTCATTGAGTTCCTTGTGATGTTTTCTGGGCTGACCAACACCCCAACAACATTTATGCATCTGATGAACAATTTGTTTCAGCCATATCTTGATTCGTTTGCTATAATATTTATTGATGACATCCTGGTGTACTCACGTAGCCAGAAGAAGCATGCTCAGCATTTGAGGTTTGTACTACAGAGGTTGAGGGAGGAGAAACTTTATGCAAAGTTTTCCAAGTGTGAGTTTTGGCTTAGTTCAGTGGCGTTCTTAGGGCACGTGGTGTCCAGTGAGGGGATCGAGGTAGACCCAAAGAAAATAGAGGCGGTTCAGAGTTGGCCTAGACCATCTTCAACTATTAATATTCGGAGTTTTCTCAGCTTGGCCGAATATTATCGTCGCTTTATGGAGGGTTTCTTGTCCATTGCTGTGCCTATGACCAAATTGACCGAGAAGAGTGGTCCATTCAGGTGGTCGGAAGAGTGTGAAGAGAGCTTTCAGAAGCTCAAGACTTCCTTGACCATAGCTCCAGTTCTAGTTTTGCCTTCAGCATCGGGTTCTTTTATAGTGTATTGAGATGCGAATTAGTTTATGTATTGGGTGTGTCTTGATACGGGAAGATAGAGTGATTGCTTATGCTTTGCGCCAGTTAAAGACCCATGAGAAGTGGCAGCCATTGTTCATGCATTGAAGATTTGGAGGCATTATCTCTATGGTGTGTCTTATGAGGTATTTACGGATCATCGGAGTCTATATCACTTATTCAAATAAAAGGATCTAAATTTGATACAGCGCATATGGTTAGAGATTCTAAAGGACTATGATATTACTATTTTGTATTATCCCGGGAAGGCTAATATGGTGGCCGATACCTTGAGTAGAAAGGTAGTGAGTATAAGTATTCTTGAATTTATTCCCGTTGGTGAGAGACCGCTTGCATAAGATGTTCAGGCCTTAGCCAATCAGTTCGTGAGATTAAATGTTTTGGAGCCCAATCAGGTTCTAGCTTGTGTGATTTCTTGGTCTTCCTTACATGATCGCATCAGAGAGCGTCAGTATGATGACCCTTATTTGCTTGTCCTTAAGGACACGGTTCAGCACGATGATGCCAAGAAGGTTACTATTGGGGATGATATGGTGTTGGGGATGCAGAGTCGGATATGTGTACCCAATGTAGATGAGCTACGTGAGTTGAATCTAGAGGAGGCCCACAGTTCGTGGTATTCCATTTATTCGGATGCTGCAAATATGTATCAAAACTTGAGGTAGCATTATTGGTGGAGGAGGATAAAGAAAGATATAGTGGGGTATGTAGCTTGGTGCCTAAATTGTCAACAGGTGAAGTACGAGCATCAGAGACTTCGAGGAAGTTTGATGCTATTTGGGTGAGAGTGGATCGGTGGAGCAAGTCAACGTATTTTATTCCAGTTGGGACTACTTATTCTTTGGAGTGGTTGCCTGAGATTTATATCCACGAGGTTGTTCTCCTTTATGGTGTGCAAGTGTCCATCATTTCAGATCGGGTCACGTAATTTACATCACAAGTTTGGAGAGTAGTGCAGTGAGAGTTAGGCACACAGGTTTAGTTGAATACAACATTTCACCCTCAGATGGACGGACAGTCCGAGCGCACTATTTAGATATTGGAAGATATGCTACGTGCTTGTGTTTTAAATTTCGGGGGTTCTTGGGATCAGTTTCTGTCATTTGCAGAGTTTGCCTACAACGATAACTATCAGTTGAGCATTTAGATGGCTCCGTATGAGGCTTTGTATAGGGGACAGTGTCGGTCTCCGGTGGATTAGTTTGAGCCGAGTGAGGCTAGGCTATTTGATACTGACTTAGTTCAGGATGCTTTGGACAAGTTTAAGTTGATTTAGGATCGGCTTCGTACGACACGGTCTGGACATAAGATATATGCCAATCGGAAGGTTCGTGATGTTGCTTACATGGTGGGGGAGAAGGTTGATAACTACGGATTCTAGCCTATCTTATGCTCTCTTTTGCTTAGGTTTTGGATAAAAAATGTGTAAAAGTATTTCTGAAAACTGACTTATTGTGCTTGTTTGCAGGGTTTGGCCAAAATGAAGCAAGAAAGTCATAACCAGCTTATAAAGGAGTTAAATCTACACAAGTTCAAATCTAAGATAAAAGCGCTGACAACGAAGGAAAAGAGCGGCCACAGAAAGTCAACCGCTGAAGCGGCCACAATTACGCTATCAGCGGAATTGAGATTCAGAGAAGGCATTTTTGGGATACAAAATATACTGTTGATTGCAATGAAATAGCACGGAAGTGGAATACTTGACACGGCCGTGGTGCAAACTCCTCTGAGGGCGAAATAGAGATTTAGAGGCCTGGAGATCTGAGCTCAAATGAAGAGCGCAGTCCGCGAACATTTTATGCGGCCGTGGTTGAAAACAACGCTGAGGCAGTCTCTTTTACGATACCAGTGAAATCAAGCCCAGTCCCAGTCCAAAATAGAAGAAACGCGGTCCGGGCTTGCTTTTGCGCGACCGCGAAAGTCCAAGAGCTGAGACACTCAGTATTGCGCTGACAGCGGAACCTCCGTAGGGTATTTTTATCCAGTAATTTTAGCTGTGTATAAATAGATCTTTTTCACATTTTTAGGTCATCTTTTGTATTAAGGAGCTCGTGAACAACCGTATTTTACCACTTTGAGTAATTTTAGAGTAGCTTTAGCTAAATTTCTTAGATTTTATTCTTGCAATCAACTTTTATGGCTTATATTTCATCTCCATCTTTGATTTCTAACTTGATTATGAGTAGCTAAAGCCATTAGCTAGGGTTGTGGCCCAACCCTAGTGTGGGTATTTAATGGGTCTTCAATTTTAGGGCTTAATTGTTTATGGGTTAGTGATATTTAGCTTGATTCATGCTTTAATTGTAGAATTAGTAGTTGCAAACACTGATTCATGCCTTTATGACTTAAAACTCTTCTTGAGAAAGAGGGACTAAGTCTAGGAAAATTAGGCTAACAAGGAATTGTGGTGCATTCAATAGATTGAGAGCCCTAATTAAAAGGTTAAACCTAGAAATAGTAATACCTGACTTGAGCCAATTTTACTTGTATTGTTTGAACACCCAATTGGGCTTGAGAAAGCCAATTAGGGAAAAGTCACTCAGACTACCGAGAGGTATAGAGTGAGTAATTATGTGTAATGGTTATATCACGACCCCAAATATAATAAGCTTGTCCAAAATTTTAGATCCCATTAGATATTCACCTAGGTGTAAGTCACTTCCCTAGTGATTTTTATCACTTGAGAAAACTTTACAAAAACATTGTACTTAGTTTATTTTTAGCAATCAATATCATTAAAAGTAGTATAGAAACAAATCCAAACATGGTTAGAAGTACAATTAAAAGCAACACGCATAGCTAGATTAGATAGAAACCCAACTCCCAACCAATATTAACTCCCTATGGAAATCGATCCCAACTTTTCGGGTAAAAGCTGCATCGACCACTCCATGCCATTATATAGTGGTGTAGGGTTGGAGCCGATCACTTTTTGGCGCTGTTTCCGGGGAGTTAAATGGTTTTGGCTATCTATCTGACTAGTTGTGTGTCTTGTTTTTCTTTCCTTCTATTTTACTAACTTTTATGAGTTAATCGATTCAGGTACAAAATGGCAAATAATGTTCCTATTGGAAATGTTCTCCGGAGGGAGGAGGTAGATGATAATGGTGAAGATGAGGTGCCTCTAGTACCTCAACCTCAAAGAAGAGGCCGCCATGCCAATGAAAATATTCCAGACCCTCGCCCAGCTCCTCCACGAGTAGCTCCTCGGGTGCTTCCAAATGAAGGGTACGCAAGTGCAATTGTCCCACTTTGGATCCGGGTGGGCAATTTCCAAATTAAAAATGTCATGTTGACCTTATTGGAGCAAAGAGGTTACTTCACAGGTGCTCCCTATCAGAATGCATATAAACATCTAAAGGGCTTTGTGGATACTTGTTGGGGAAGCAAACAAACAAATATATCGGATGATGCATTGAGACTGTGATTGTTCCCTTCTTCACTTAGAGGGAAAGCTTTGGACTGGCTCGAAAGACTCCCCAACCATTCCATCACTACGTGGGATGAGTTGGCCGACAAGTTTATAGCCAAGGTTTTCTCACCGGACATATGGCTGCATTTAGGGATGAGATCTTAGTGTTTAAACGGGAACCAAATGAACCCCTTCATGAAATTTGGGATAGATATAGAACTATGGTCAAGGAATGCCCCAACAATGATATGACTTAAGCAATGATCCAACAGACATTTTATCGGGGTATAAAGACGACCAATCAATATGTGGTAAACCAGTTAGCGGGGGCAATTTTATGAAGCTGCCATATGCTGAGGCCTATGAGATTCTTGATGAGATGGCTGACACTTCCTCAGCCTGGCAGAGTCGGGCAAATTTTCCTCAGGGGGAACCTCATGTCATAAACCTTCACAAAGAACTTCAAGACCACGGGCAAGCCATAACTGAGTTGACAACAACCATGAACCAGTTAGCCAAATCACAACTTCAGCAGATTCAGGAACCAAAGCAAGTAAACACAATGGAGGCATTAATCTATTGGTAAACAAGAGGAGACAACATGGGCAACAAATTCAAGGTAATCAAGATCAATATGAGCAAGGTAGCAGTGGTTACAACCAGGATGATAGGTATTGTGAGCAAAGTGAAGAGGTTTTTGTATGCCAACAACTATCAAGGACAATGATGTAATGCTCCAAATCAACAATGGGGATTGCAAGGGAATAATCAGAATTGGGGAAACCAAGGCCAAGGAAATTGGAACAATAACAACAACAACTCCAACAATTGGGGGAACAACAACCAGAATAGGGGTAACAATAGCAATTGGGGTGGCAACAACAACCAATGGGGTTGGAATAATGGACCTCCAATGTTTCAACAACCAAACAATCCGCCTCCATTTCTGTTCCAAGGTCCTAGCTCGTCCAACAATGAGATGGGACGGATGGAGTCAATGTTTGAGCAAATGATGAAAAAGAACGCCAACTCTAACGCCCAATTGGCATCCCATAATACTTCTATCCGCAATCTAGAGGTCCAACTTGGTTAGATTTTGCAAGCTTTAAACACTCGCCCTAAGGGGCACTACCTAGTGGCATGGTAGTAAACCCGAAGGGTGGGAGAAATACCGGCCATGCAATGGCGATGAACATAAAGAGCGGTAGAGGTGGTGAAGCAAGCACCTCCAAGCAAAAGGAAGTTGTGAGTGATGATGTTGAAGTGCAAAATGAAGATGATCATATAGTTGTTGAGCAAGTGAGTGAAGAGAAGCTGGATAGTGAGGTGAGAATTGATATTCATGACAATGAGGAGGAGATTCAAAATGACATTGACCTGTCTAGGGAGCACGTGATAGACATATCGGAAATGGTAATGCCTAAAGCCAAGGCTCCCTTTCCTAGGCCTCCTCCACCTTACCCTCAAAGACTTGCAAAGCAGAAGAATGAAAACTAGTTCAAGAAGTTTATTGAGATGATGAAAAGTTTGTCGATCAATATACCCTTGGTGGAAGCTCTTGAGCAAATGCTGGGATATGCCAAGTTTATGAAAGACTTGGTAACTAAAAAGAGATCTATAGATTATGAGACCATAAAAATGACTCATCAAGCGAGTGCCATTGTGCACTTGATAGCTCCAAATATTGAAGATCCCGACGCATTTACCATTCCATGTACCATTGGGAGTGCGGATTTTGCAAAGGCTTTGTGTGATTTAGGAGCAGGTATAAATCTGATGCCTTACTCCGTATTCAAAACTTTGGGTATTGGTCAACCGAGAGCTACTTCAATGAGATTGCAAATGGCCGATATAACAATGAAGAGGCCGCTTGGTATTATTGATTATGTTCTTGTCCGAGTTGACAAGTTTATTTTGCCTGTAGATTTTGTGATTCTCGACTGCGAAGTCGACTATGAGGAGCTGATAATATTGGGAAGGCATTTCCTCGCAACAGGGAAGGCATTGGTTGATGTGGAAGCAGGGGAGCTCACCTTCCGGGTGGGTGACAAAAATGTTGTCTTCCACGTGTGCAAATCAATGAAGCAACCGAATAGTACTAAGGTTTGTTCTTTTGTGGATCTGGTGACGGAGGTGATAGTTGATCATACGAGTGCCATGATCAATGTGGAGGATCCTTTGGAAGCTGTATTGTTGAACCATGATGTGACCGAGGATGAAGGCTTGGTAGAGTATGTCAATGCCTTGCAAGGAATGAGTTCTTACTCCTATGAGCCTCGTAAACTTTCCTTGGATCTTGAGAACATAAAGACTCCACCAACAAAGCCCTCAATAGAGGAACCTCCTGTATTGGATTTGAAGCCTTTTACTCCACACCTCAGGTATGAATTCTTGGGCCCTTGTTCAACTTTACCTATTATTATTTCTTCTTGCCTTTCTAACTTGCAAGTAGATGCCACCCTTGAGGTTCTTCAAAGAAGGAAGAGGGCAATTCGATGGACCCTAGCCGATATTCAGGGGATAAACCCCTCCTTTTGCATGAACAAGATTATACTTGAAGATGATGCCAAACCCTCCGTGGAACATCAAAGGAGGTTAAACGAGGCTATGCAAGAGGTTGTCAAAAAGGAAGTTATCAAGTGGCTAGATGTAGGAGTTGTGTACCCCATCTCGGATAGTTCATGGACTTTACTAGTATAATATGTGCCGAAAAAATGGGGTATGACTATGGTCACAAATGAGCAAAATGAGTTGATACCCACTAGGACTGTCACGGGATGGAGGGTACATATGGACTGCCGGAAGCTAAACAAACTGACCCGCAAAGATCATTTTCCATTTCCCTTTCTTGACCAAATGCTGGATAGACTTGCTGGGCGTTCCTACTATTGCTTTTTGGATGGGTACTCAGGCTACAACCAGATTATGATTGCACTAGAGGACTAGGAGAAAACCACCTTCACATGTCCATATGTGTCACGACCCAAAAATCCCTCCAAAGAAGTCGTGATGGCACCTAGTTTCTAAACTAGGTAAGCCTAACATTTACTGTAATAATATGGGTATTCACTAACTTTAAATTAAATTACTCTGAACAAAATACAATTCCCAAAACCGGTAGTACAAGTCACAAGCCTTTCTAAGAGTAGTTATACAATATGATTACATCACTGTTCCAAAGCAAAGGGAACAAATGGAAATAAGTACAATTGAAGGTGACTCTGAGGACTGCGAATGCTATAGCAGGTTTACCTTGAGTCTCCACTGCAACGAATAGCTACCGTCGATCAAAGGCATGGATCTGTACACAAAAATGTACAGAAGTGTAGTATCAGCACAACCGACCCCATGTGCTGGTAAGTGTCTAGCCTACCCCGGCGAAGTAGTGACAAGGCTAGGACCAGACACTCACATAAACCTGTGCAGTTTATAGCGTACAAAATAATATGAAGCAAATAATAATAATGGCAACGATGATCAACCAATGATATAAATAGCTGGCGACAAGAACACCAAAATTGCTTCTCAACAAATAACAAATACAAGTGCAATCAATTAATCAAGTCCTTCAAATATAAATCTTTCGCTTATAAATCCTTCAAGTAATAATCTCTAAGATAATATGTTTTTCAATAAATATATTTTTAATATATTTCCTTCAAATAGATATCTTTCATATAAGCATCTTTCGAATATAATTCTTTCGAGTAAAGGTCACCTTGTGACACCTCATATCATAATCATAAATAATATAGGTCTCAGCCCACTTTCGAAATTTCACAGCACCTCGTGCCCACATTTATGTCACAACCGCACGGACAGCTCACGTGCCATTAAATAAAACCATAATATTTTCCCCGGCACCTTGTGCCCACATATTTCTGTCTCACATTGCACAACAATATTCTCATGTTACTCAGCTCATAGGTTCCATAACCCAATACAATTAAGAATGTTCAAGGAGCCTCATTCACTTAACATAAAGTAGAGTACATCTCCCAACGCAATTAGGAAATCAACAAGAAAAGATGACGTTATCATTTGATAAAGAAAATACCCTTTTCAATTACTGTACAATATCGAATGAATTAGTACCTTTAATACGAGAAATCAATTGAGTTAAAAATGTGACAATTTTTTTGAAATTTGGAGTTTTGAACACAAACAAATAAATAAGGCGAGGTATCGTAAACACTATGGATTCGAACACAATGGGTCACAACAGTAAAGGGACCTAACTAGTTAATACACTTGAATTGTTAATAACAAGTAAACACATCAACAGTGAGTAGGAAAACAACAGTTGCACGGCATCATCCTTCGTGCTTTTACTCTCGTTCTCACCAAATCAATCATATAAAGTACACGGCATTTTCCTTCGTGCTTTACCTCACATAATGATGGCACGAAATGATCCTTCGTGCATTAACATTTATATCATGGCACGGAATGACCCTTCGTGCATTAACATTTATATCATGTCACGGAATGACCCTTCGTGCATTAACATTTATATCATGGCACGAAATGACCCTTCGTGCTTTACACTCTTTCCTCACAAACAACAATATACGGCATCACCCTTCGTGCTTTATCACTCTTCCTCACCCAAGTAACAATCACAAACAATGGGGCGAAGGAATAGACAAGGCTAAAATAGGAATCCCTGCAAGGGAACAATAAGTAAACAATTTAGATCCCGGCAAGGGGACAACATTAATAATATAAATTTCCCGACAATAGAACAACTGATGCCTCTTTCTCTTTCTTTCACTTTCATTTCATAACTCACTCTAACACTTGAGCCAATGTTCCAAAGTATGCAATTATCTCATAAACTTTCACAATTCGTATTATAACTTGATTCATTGCTCCTCGAAGTTCAAGAACCACAATTACTTCATTAACTTTCCCGGCAAGGGAACAATACTATCAAAACAACCATCCCAACAAGGGAACAATACTTATCAAAACAAACATCCCAACAAGGGAACAATACTATCAAAACAAATATTCCAACAAGGGAACAATAATAATAATAACACATGAAGCGCAATAAACTACAACGGAGTCACAACAATTATAATACAAGACTTACGGGCATGTTCGACCCCCAATGTATAGATACTCGTCACCATGCCTATACGTCGGACACATCACATAACAAGTAGAAAATATACTGAACTCCTATTCCCTCAAGCTAGGGTAGACCAAACACTTACCTCGAACTTCCACGGCCAACTCAAGCCTTTGCCTCGCGAATTCGTGCCCGAAATTCTCAAATCTAGTCATAAACAATTCGATTCAGTCAATAAAAATTATAAGAATTAATTACATATGAATTTCTACATTTTCCATTAAAATCCGAAATTTAACTCAAAATTGCCCGTGGGGCCCACGTCTCAGAATCCGACGAAAGTAGCAAAATATGAACACCCATTCAACCACGAGTCCAACCATACCAAAATTATCCAATTCCGATACCATTTGGTCCTTCAAATCATCATTTTACATTTTTGAAAGGTTCCCCAATTTTCTTCCCAAATTCCATCTCAAATCACGAATTAAATGATGAATTCAGTGATAGATTCATGTACTCTAACCAAATCTAAGTTAGAATCACTTACCCTGACCAATTTCTTGAAAAACCTTAGAAAAATCGCCAAAATCCGAGCTCTCTAGGTCAAAATATCAAATAAAAACCCAAAACCTCGTGTACCCCTCGGATTCCGACACCGCTGACCGCACAAAAATGACCGCGGTCCGCGCAAAATCAGCGGGGTCCGCGCAGAAATGTCCGCGGTCGCGCAGGCCTTGCTCTGCAGGGACAGACTTTAGTATTTTGGCCATAACTTTCTCTACATATATCCAAATTGCGATATCTTTACCTTTCTGGAAACTAGACACGAAGGGCTACAACGGTCATTTTTGAATAACCTCAAAATTCCTTGCGGATCAAAAGATATGAGCTTCCGAAGTAGGACCAATGACCTGCAGATTCTTCCCATGCGCGGCCGCGTGCCCAACGTGAGAAGGAGCGCGGTCCGCGCCGCCGCTGCTGCCCTCTCCACTTTTCTAAGTTCCGGGGTGTCCTTACTCGCTCAAAACTCACCCGAGGCCCCCGGGACCTCAACCAAAAGCACTAACAAGTCTGAAAACACATCACGGACTTAGTTGAGGCCTCAAATCACATCACATATCATCAAAATCACCAATTATGCATGGATTCAAGCCTAAGAACTTATTTAGTTTTCAAATTTCACAACCGATGCTGAAACACATGAAAACTAGTCCGAATGACCTCAAGTTTTGCAGACAAGTCCGAAATGACATAATGAAGCTACAGAAACTCTCAGAATTCCATTTCGACCCTCGGATCAAAATCTCACCTATCAACCGGAATTCGCCAAAATACTAACTTCGCCAATTCAAGCCTAATTCTATACCGTACCTCCAAAACCACTTCCGATCACTCTCCTAAGTCACAAATCACCTCCCGAAGCTAATGGAACCATCAGAACTCACATCCGAACCCTCTAACACATAAGTCAACATCCGGTTGACTTTTTCCAACTTAAGCCTCAAAATATTCTTTATATTTAACTCCGAATCTTCCGAAAACCAAACTCGACCTCACATGCAAGTCATAATACATATTACGAAGCTGGTCGAGATCTTAAGTCATTGAACGAGGCGTTAATTCTTAAAACGACAAGTCGGGTCGTTACATTCTCCCCCTCTTAAAACATACGTTCATCCTCGAATGTGCCAAGAATTATTCTGAGGACATTAAATTGATGTTTCTACTTTTACACATATGCTCGTTGTTGATACCACATTACCACATTCAAATAAGTTTGACAATACCATTTCAATTGAGGCTATTTCTCTTACCCGTATTTGTAAACTTTAAGAGCAAATTTCTTACCCTCCGAACATTTCCAAAAGGTCCGATTTTTTTCACATCATCACACGATCTTAGTCTCACCTGGCTATAGCAACTCGTGCCTACGCATGCATCAACCTTTTAATAGCGCTTAACGGTTGTTCCACACTCCCCCACTTCGGGTCATTCACCCTCAAATAAGAAGTAGAGTCCGCTCTCAAACACATAATGTAACTTATCCCTTTCTTCGCATATCTTAATGTCCCAAATGTTTCTAACTCCCAAAATTTTCAAAAATTTCGGCAGAGCCTCCCCTGTAATTGGGCCTATCCACCTGTCAGAGTAACACCAAAATAACTCCTAACAACACATCTACAACCCAACAAGGCACCGTAATGTATATATCAATAACACTAATCTCAGCATTACAAACATGACATTATCACAATGATATCTTGACATAAAACACATCATATGTATGACCTTAACCACATCTCTGATTTCATTAGTTGTTCCCAATCAATTACAAAATCGTCAATTAACCTCATGTTAACCAAAATCTCATTTCAATTCCTTTTTTTTCCACAACACTGACAACCAATCGCAAGGCATGAAAACCTCATCATTATTTACCCAAATCAATGAATCACATTTAACGCCACCTGGGCACTCACCTCGTAGGTCAAAACTCAATAGTTACAACATAAATATGGCTAAATATGCACAAAATCACATAAATTTTTTTTATCAAATAAGCCTAACAGGCATGACTACCTGTTAATACTATAGTACAAATTTAAATTTCACAAAGGGAGAATTTAAACATATAAATTGTTCACCACAAGGACCTCGTACTTATATAACTTCCACCGTGGCTTGTAGCCCGTTTTAAATATTTCACATCATAAAAGAAATTGTGAGGATCTCGTCCTCAACTCTGCATCACGAGTAATTGCACATTGCGCCAACTGAATTCTTTCCATTTCTTTTCTTTCCTCTCATAAATTCCGATAAACATCACAACACAGAATGAACCCCCATACCAATAGGGCGTACAATTCATAAAAATTGAAATCAATTATTCCGAAATCACATCAAATCCACTGTAGTGAGTAATATAAAGTAATTTTTTTGGACTTATAGCCCTTAATAGTGTACAAAATAAAATGATATACACGGGCCAACATCATCAAATCTCCCAACAGGGATAAACTTAAAAGTGGGTCACAAAATTACGAAGCTCACCCATAAGCGAAGCATAATAGGAGGACTCGCCTCAATTTTTATAACCAAATCAAATTAAGGAAAAATATCCTTTTTATAACAATCGGAATCGTACCTGTAACGACACCATCTGGTGTAGTGGCCTCAGCCACACCATAGCAATTATATCAATGGGTCGGGCCTCCACCTCTTAGGCACCATCTACCCGCTCGTCCTCTATCTCTAACTTGTAGTGTATGTAGATTAGTAACTATAATGGAGTGTGTGGATTGACTGTTCTACTAAAGTAGGTTTCTCCCAAGTCTGGGACAATTTCTCATGATGTTCCTAGTATCACCACATTCATAACAACTCATCTACAGTTCGGCTGCTCATTCTGAGTCTGTGTCGGATAACTAGGATAACCATTGAAGGAATCATATGCCAGTGGTGCATTAAAAGATGACTGTCCCATGAGAGTGCCCTGATTAACTGGAGCACTACGAGTATTCTGAGATTGTTTCCATATCCCTGCTAATACCGAAATGTAGAATTATAATGGACACGGGAATATCGGAAGTCCCAACATCTTCCTATACAAATCTCAGCTCTTACTCATATACAAGTTTCAGAGAACCTTTGAATACCATATAAATACATCTCAGGCCAAAACTGATATGACACATGACCCCACAATTTGATCGTTGATAGTGGACTCCCTTCACTTAGCACGAAGCCATATGAAACATTCTGATGATTCACAATACTAACCTTTATCGCTTGTACGACACCGGTCATAAGACACCTCAAGCTATTTATTTGGCGCATGTCATCCTCGTGACAATTAAACTCGCTTCCTCCAGTGTCTTGGCTTGCTAATATGTACCCTCTGCCAAATAGAAATCCCATACAAACCACATTATCTCTAATACCACCAACTATCTTCAGATCTACATCAACCTCGTGACCATGCCACGATTGTGATGATTAGGCAACTTATTAAGCCCTCTTAAGATATTACTTATCAACCAAATGTCAGAATCTGATGCACCCCCATGCGCACAACTGAAAGATCTTTTTGCGCTTCCATATCTTCAAATCTGAACGACACGTGGTAACAATGGTTGAGTAGCCCTGGCTCTCTTATAACATTTTACGGTATCACAAACCATTGGCGTAGTGCGCAATTCCATACATGAGTGGATGCAAAAGAACATAAGATATATGCTTCAAGCTGAATAAATGTTGCACGATAAGGAATGAATGAAGTGGAAATTTTATTTTTCCTACTAGTTCTGTAGCCTCTCGAAGATAAGTACAGACGTCTCCGTACCGATCCACAAGACTCTACTAAACTTGCTTATGACTTGTAGCACCTATGAACCTAGAGCTCTGATACCAACTTGTCACGACCCAAAAATCCCTCCAAAGAAGTCGTGATGGCACCTAGTTTCTAAACTAGGTAAGCCTAACATTTTCTGTAATAATATGGGTATTCACTAACTTTAAATTAAATTACTCTGAACAAAATACAATTCCCAAAACCGGTAGTACAAGTCACAAGCCTTTCTAAGAGTAGTTATACAATATGATTACATCACTGTTCCAAAGCAAAGGGAACAAATGGAAATAAGTACAATTGAAGGTGACTCTGAGGACTGCGAATGCTATAGCAGGTTTACCTTGAGTCTCCACCGCAACGAATAGCTACCGTCGATCAAAGGCATGGATCTGTACACAAAAATGTACAGAAGTGTAGTATCAGCACAACCGACCCCATGTGCTGGTAAGTGTCTAGCCTACCCCGGCGAAGTAGTGACAAGGCTAGGACCAGACACTCACATAAACCTGTGCAGTTTATAGCGTACAAAATAATATGAAGCAAATAATAATAATGGCAACGATGATCAACCAATGATATAAATAGCTGGCGACAAGAACACCAAAATTGCTTCTCAACAAATAACAAATACAAGTGCAATCAATTAATCAAGTCCTTCAAATATAAATCTTTCGCTTATAAATCCTTCAAGTAATAATATATAAGATAATATGTTTTTCAATAAATATATTTTGAATATATTTCCTTCAAATAGATATCTTTCATATAAGCATCTTTCGAATATAATTCTTTCGAGTAAAGGTCACCTTGTCACACCTCATATCATAATCATAAATAATATAGGTCTCAGCCTACTTTCGAAATTTCACTGCACCTCGTGCTCACATTTATGTCACAACCGCATGGACAACTCACGTGCCATTAAATAAAACCATAATATTTTCCCCGGCACCTTGTGCCCACATATTTCTGTCTCACATTGCACAACAATATTCTCATGTTACTCAGCTCATAGGTTCCATAACCCAATACAATTAAGAATGTTCAAGGAGCCTCATTCACTTAACATAAAGTAGAGTACATCTCCCAACGCAATTAGGAAATCAACAAGAAAAGATGACGTTATTATTTATTTATTTCTGAAATCATTTGATAAAGAAAATACCCTTTTCAATTACTGTACAATATCGAATGAATTAGTACCTTTAATACGAGAAATCAATTGAGTTAAAAATGTGACAATTTTTTTGAAATTTGGAGTTTTGAACACAAACAAATAAATAAGGCGAGGTATCGTAAACACTATGGATTCGAACACAATGGGTCACAACAGTAAAGGGACCTAACTAGTTAATACACTTGAATTGTTAATAACAAGTAAACACATCAACAGTGAGTAGGAAAACAACAGTTGCACGGCATCATCCTTCGTGCTTTTACTCTCGTTCTCACCAAATCAATCATATAAAGTACACGGCATTTTCCTTCGTGCTTTACCTCACATAATGATGGCACAGAATGATCCTTCGTGCATTAACATTTATATCATGGCACGGAATGACCCTTCGTGCATTAACATTTATATCATGGCACGGAATGACCCTTCGTGCATTAACATTTATATCATGGCACGGAATGACCCTTCATGCTTTACACTCTTTCCTCACAAACAACAATACACGACATCACCCTTCGTGCTTTATCACTCTTCCTCACCCAAGAAACAATCACAAACAATGGGGCGAAGGAATAGACAAGGCTAAAATAGGAATCCCGGCAAGGGAACAATAAGTAAACAATTTAGATCCCGGCAAGGGGACAACATTAATAATATAAATTTCCCGGAAATAGAACAATTGATGCCTCTTTCTCTTTCTTTCACTTTCATTTCATAACTCACTCTAACACTTGAGCCAATGTTCCAAAGTATGCAATTATCTCATAAACTTTCACAATTCGTATTATAACTTGATTCATTGCTCCTCGAAGTTCAAGAACCACAATTACTTCATTAACTTTCCCGGCAAGGGAACAATACTATCAAAACAACCATCCCAACAAGGGAACAATACTTATCAAAACAAACATCCCAACAAGGGAACAATACTATCAAAACAAACATTCCAACAAGGGAACAATAATAATAATAACACATGAAGTGCAATAAACTACAACGGAGTCACAACAATTATAATACAAGACTTACGGGCATGTTCGACCACCAACGTATAGATACTCGTCACCATGCCTATACGTCGGACACATCACATAACAAGTAGCAAATATACTCAACTCCTATTCCCTCAAGCTAGGGTAGACCAAACACTTACCTCGAACTTCCACGACCAACTCAAGCCTTTGCCTCGCGAATTCGTGCCCGAAATTCTCAAATCTAGTCATAAACAATTCGATTCAGTCAATAAAAATTATAAGAATTAATTACATATGAATTTCTACATTTTCCATTAAAATCCGAAATTTAACTCAAAATTGCCCGTGGGGCCCACGTCTCAGAATCCGACGAAAGTAGCAAAATATGAACACCCATTCAATCACGAGTCCAACCATACCAAAATTATCCAATTCCAATACCATTTGGTCCTTCAAATCATCATTTTACATTTTTGAAAGGTTCCCCAATTTTCTTCCCAAATTCCATCTCAAATCACGAATTAAATGATGAATTCAGTGATAGATTCATGTACTCTAACCAAATCTAAGTTAGAATCACTTACCCCGACCAATTTCTTAAAAAACCTTCGAAAAATCGCCAAAATCCGAGCTCTCTAGGTCAAAATATCAAATAAAAACCCAAAACCTCGTGTACCCCTCGGATTCCGACACCGCTGACCGCACAAAAATGACCGCGGTCCGCGCAAAATCAGCGGGGTCCGCGCAGAAACGTCCGCGGTCGCGCAGGCCTTGCTCTGCAGGGACAGGCTTTATTATTTTGGCCATCACATTCTCTACATATATCCAAATTGCGATATCTTTACCTTTCTGGAAATTAGACACGAAGGGCTACAACTTTCATTTTTGAATCACCTCAAAATTCCTTGTGGATCAAAAGATATGAGCTTCCGAAGTAGGACCAATGACCTGCAGATTCTTCCCCTGCGCGGCCGCGCGCCCAGCACGAGAAGGAGCGCGGTCCGCGCTGCCACTGCTGCCCTCTCCACTTTTCTATGTTCCGGGGTGTCCGTACTCGCTCAAAACTCACCCGAAACACACCCGAGGCCCCCGGGACCTCAACCAAAAGCACTAACAAGTCTGAAAACACATCACGGACTTAGTCGAGGCCTCAAATCACATCACATATCATCAAAATCACCAATTATGCATGGATTCAAGCCTAAGAACTTATTTAATTTTCAAATTTCACAACCGATGCCGAAACACATGAAAACTAGTCCGAATGAACTCAAGTTTTGCAGACAAGTCCAAAATGACATAATGAAGCTGCAGAAACTCTCGGAATTCCATTTTGACCCTCGGATCAAAATCTCACCTATCAACCGGAATTCGCCAAAATACTAACTTCGCCAATTCAAGCCTAATTCTATACCGTACCTCAACCACTTCCGATCACTCTCCTAAGTCACAAATCACCTCCCGAAGCTAACGGAACCATCATAACTCACATCCGAACCCTCTAACACATAAGTCAACATCCGGTTGACTTTTTCCAACTTAAGCCTCAAAAGATTCTTTATATTTAACTCCGAATCTTCCGAAAACCAAACTCGACCTCACATGCGAGTCATAATACATATTACGAAGCTGGTCGAGATCTTAAGTTGTTGAACGAGGCATTAATTCTTAAAACGACAAGTCGGGTCGTTACAATATTTCACCTTTGCATTTTCCTGGATGCCATTTGGTTTGTGTAATGCACCGGCTACCTTTCAACGATGTATGATGGCTATATTTACTGACATGGTGAATGACTTCTTGGAAGTGTTCATGGATGATTTCAGTGTTGTGGGTGACTCTTTTGAAGAATGTTTGGGTAATCTTGACAAAGTGTTGGCCCGATGTGAAGAGACTAATCTAGTGCTTAATTGGGAAAAGTGCCACTTTATGGTCGAGGAAGGCATTGTCCTCGGCCATAAGATCTCAAATAACGGTATGAAAGTGGGTAAAGTGAAGATCGAAGTGATTTCAAAACTCCCTCCTCCCACTTCCGTCAAAGGAGTGAGGATCGTTTTTGGGCATGCGGGTTCTACCTAAGGTTCATCAAGGACTTCTCCAAGGTGGTGAATCCCTTGTGCAAATTGTTGGAAAAGGATGCAAAGTTTGTGTTTAATGATGAATGCATGAAAGCTTTTGAGCTTCTCAAGTATAGATTGACTACCATTCCCATCATCACCATATCCAATTGGAGCTTGCCTTTTGAGCTCATGTGTTATGCTAGTGACGTTATGGTAGAAGCGGTCTTGGGGCAAAGGGTGAACAAGATGTTTCATCTGGTGTACTATGCAAGCACAACTATGAATGATGCCAGGTTAATTATACGGTGATGGAGAAAGAGTTGCTAGCAATTGTGTTTGCAATGGAGAAGTTTAGGCCTTATCTCATGGGTGCCAAGGTGATTGTTCACACTAATCATGCGGCACTCCGTTACTTGATGACCAAAAAGGACTTTAAAGCTAGATTGATGTGATGGGTTTTGTTGCTTCAAGAATTTGACCTAGAGATTGTTGATCGGAAAGGAAGTGAAAATCAAGTGGTGGACCACTTGTCTCACTTGGAGGAGGATGGGAGATCCAAAGATGGTCTCGAAATTAATGATGCATTCCCGGACGAACAACTCCTCACAGTTTCTTTGAATAGTATGCCTTGGTTCGCTGATGTGGCCAATTTTCTT
Organism: Nicotiana sylvestris; assembly: GCF_000393655.2. Classification (NCBI taxonomy): domain Eukaryota; kingdom Viridiplantae; phylum Streptophyta; class Magnoliopsida; order Solanales; family Solanaceae; genus Nicotiana; species Nicotiana sylvestris. The sequence goes on from NC_091064.1 coordinate 48,095,696, forward strand.
GTGACCGACATTGTTCTGAGTGAGCTCTCTTCTAACCAAAGGAAGAAGCTTAAACGGGACAGCTTGGATTATTTCTAGGATGAAGCTTATCTTTCAAGATTTGTAATAATGGTGTGATCCGGAGATGTGTTCCGGAAGAGAAGCAAATGAGTATTCTTGATGCTTGCCGTTCCTTTCCCTACGGTGGTCATCATGGTGGGGCGAGAACTGCTTCAAAGGTTCTTAGCTGTGGTCTTTATTGGCATACTCTGTATAAAGATGCTGGTGAGCTTGTCAAGAGATGTGATGAGTGTTAGAGAGTTGGTGGAATTTCCAAGAAGGATGAAATGCCTCTCACCACTATCCTTGAGGTTGACATTTTTGATGTGTGGGGCATAGACTTCATCGGGCCTTTTGTGAGTTCATATGGCAACACTTATACCCTGGTAGCCATTGATTATTTTTCCAAGTAGGTTGAGGCAGTGGCTTTGCCCAACAACGAAGCCCGGAGTGTGGTGGCGTTTCTCAGAAAAGTATCTTCACACAGTTTGGCACTCCTTAGGCAATCATCAGTGATGGGGGTTCTCATTTCTACAATAGAGCATTTGGCACTTTGCTTGCAAAGTATGATGTCAATTACAAGGTATCAACCCCTTATCATCCTCAGGCTAGTGGGCAAGTTGAGGTCTCCAACAGGGAGATAAAGAGCATATTGTCAAAAACTATCAATGCAAATAGGACTGACTGGTCAAGAAAATTGGATGATGCTTTGTGGGCTTATAAGACTCCAATTGGCATGTCTCCATACAGGTTGGTATTTGGTAAAGCGTGCCATCTTCCGGTTGAGTTAGAGTATAAGGCCATGTGGAGTCTGAAGAGTAGGATGTTGCAGCAAATCTCCGGGTAGAGCAACTCAATGAACTTGATGAGTTTAGGTTTCATGCCTATTCCAGATCGTCCTTGTATAAGGACAAGATGAAGTACTTATATGACAAATATGTCCGGAGCAAGGAATTTAAGGAGGGTGACTTGGTTCTCTTATTCAACTCTCGGTTACGATTGTTTTCGGGAAAGCTCAAGTTAAAATGGAGTGGCCCTTTTGAAGTGGTGCATGTGACTCCATTTGGTGCTCTTGATTTGAAGATTAAAAATGGTGAAGTTTTCAGAGTTAATAGGCACCAAGTCAAACACTACCTGGGAAAATTTGATGACAGCCACGTTGTGGCTTTGATCAATTTCAAATGATGATGGTAACATGAGTCATGCTGTGATGTTAAATCAGGCGCTTCTTGGGAGGTAACCCATGTATTTTACATTTTCTTCTTAGTGTAGGATTTGTTTTAGACTAACTGGTTATAAGATTTGTGTAGGAATTTTTGATGCAGTGCAGGACTAATACTGGAAAATTTTGCTAAGTATGCATTTGGACTGCTGACCGCGCTCAAAATTCCGCGCGGTCAGCGGAAGCTTTTTGTGGGGGCGTAATTTGGTAGCGAACGTGGACTTGAAAAGTCCAAAATGTGACCTCTCTGATGTTTCAACCGCGTTAGCGGTGGCTTTTTCGCGGTCAGTGGACCTTGCTCCGTGGCCTTGTCAACTTTTCCTCTCTCAGCGGTAATGTTGAACATGCAGCTCTTCAGAACAGCCAAAAGTGCGGACCACGATGGAATTCCACGGCCATACCAGGTAGGTCGTTGTGGGCCCTTATGGTTTTATTATAAATAAGAGGTCCCCCTCCTTTTACCCTTTTCGCACTTTGCACTCTCAAAAGAAAAAGGCTACTGTTCATCTTCTCTAACCTGATCCCAACTGCATAATACTAATTAGAAATCCATTTCCATCACTCATCAAACAACTGGTATGCTCAAATCATCACATTGTTTTTAAATTTGTGCTTTTCTTTTCTTTTGGTGTTAACTTCTTCCTTTATCTTTAGCTAGGGTTAAGTAGTTGTTAATTAGTTGAGAAAATTCATGATGATACTATTGTGCACGGTAGTAGTTGTAACGATTCGGCCAGTCATCTCATGAGTTACCGCTCCATTCCCCAATTTCTGCTTCTTTATGTTTTGTTTATCCGTGTTATGTGGTATCGGGTTGGTCGGATCGAATCTGGAATGATTTTGGAAAGGTTTGAGACACTTAGTCTCTTTTGAGGAAGCCTAAGTTGGAAAAGTCAATCGGATGTTGACTTATATGTTAGAGGGCTCGGATGTGAGTTCCGATTGTTCGGATAGCTTCGATAGGTGATTTGGGACTTAGGAGCGTGATTGAAATGAGTTTTGGAAGTTCGGAGTAGATTTAAACTTGAATTGGCGAAGTTGATATTTTGGCGATTTTCGGTTGGTAGGCGAGATTTTGATATAGGGGTCGGAATGGAATTGCGAGAGTTGCAGTAGTTCCGTTGTGTCATTTGGGATGTGTGCGCAAAATTTCAGGTCATTCGAACGTGGTTTGGTTGGGTTTTTGATCAAAAGCGGAATTCAGAAGATTTTGGAAACTTAGGCTTGAATCTGATGTGTTTTGGTTGATTTGACGTTGTTTGAAGTGTTTTGAAGATTGATACAAGTTTGAATAAGGTTTTAGGATATGTTGGTGCCTTTGATTGAGGTCCCGGGGGACCCGGGTGAGTTTCGAGGGGTTGAACGGATCATTTTTAAGTTAAGAAAAACTGAAGATTTTGGTTTTAGCTGTTGTAGACATTTTGGTCTTCGCGTTCGCGAGTGGACCCTCGCATTCGCGAAGGGTCAGGAAGGGAGGAGTTAGGTTTGGCCTTCGCGTTCGCGAAGAGGTGTCCCGCGTTTGTGAAGGGCTGGAATGGTAAGCATCACGTTCACGAGAGGCCTGGTCGCGTTCGCATAGGTTGGTGAAGCTGATGCATCGCGTTCACGATGGTGAAGTCTCGTTCACGAAGAAGAGTTTTGGTCAATGGAATTTTTGTGCTAAATGAATACGAGGCGTTGACCGCGTTTGCGAAGAAGGAAATTAAGACCTAGGCAGAAGGTTTAAAAGGTCGTCTTGTCCGCGAATGTGGGGTTTATTCTTCCATTGTTGGCATTTTTGGAGCTTTTTGAAGGGGATTAAAGAGGGATTCAAGGGAAATCACTTGGAGGTAAGATTCTTGGATTTAAAACTCGATTCTAATGTGAATTCCACCTAAATAATCATGGAAATTAAGCTAAAAATTGAAGAATTAGGGTTTGAAAATTTAGACCTTTGATTGAGGATTTTAAGGACCATTTGAGGTCGGATTTAAGAACTTTTGATATGTATGAACTCGTGGGGAGATAAAGAACCTATTGATGTATAAATTATTGAATTCCGATACGTGGTCCAGGGGTCGGGTTTTGGTAATTTCGGGATTTGTGTCGTATTTTGATTATTTTTGCTTGGGCTTCGTTCCCTTAGCATATTTTGACGTCCTCGTTCTGATTTTGGATAGATTCGACGCGAGTGGAAGCTAATTCGAGGGGCAAAGGCATCACAAGCTAGAGATTTGACCGGTTCGAGGTGAGTAATGATTATAAATTATGTTCTGAGGGTTTGAAACCCCGGTTTCACACATCATAGTGCTATATTGAGGCGACGCACACGCTTGATGGTGAGCTTGGGGTCGTGCACTGTTCGGAATTATGACTTAGTCCGTCCTGAATGACTATTTTACCGCGTATTTGACTGAAATCTATTTGCTATCATCATGATTTGGGTTGAATGCCATATTTGGGCCTTGTGCCAACTATTTGAACCCTTCGGGGATTTTTACTGGTATTTCCTCACTGTTTTGACTTTATACTTGAACTCAGTCATGTTATATTTCACTGTTTTGTACTCAGCCATGTTTACTCTATATTAACATTTACATGATCTTTTAAATGATACTTTTGGGCTGAGAATCATGTTTTACTATTGCCCGAGTGGCTTGTGAGGATTTTGACTGAGTACGGCTAAGGGCCTATGTTGTGAGGAAACATTTGATACTGATTATAATGCTGAGGGCCTGAGGTATGTACGCCACGAGGTGGCTTGATTGATATGAGGCCGAGGGCCTAGTGATAATGCCACGTGGTGGCTTGATATTGCGCTTGGGCCGTAAGGAGCCCCTCCAGGAGTCTGTACACCCCCATGAGCGCGGGTACCCATTGTGATGTGAGATTGAGCCCGAGGGGCTGGTATTGTTCTGAGTTGTTACCCGAGGGGCTGGTACTGTTCTGAGATGTTGCTCGAGGGGCAGATTTGTTGATACTATGCCCGAGAGGCGAACCTTTTTGTGTTTATTTTTCATAATTGACTGTCAATTACCTGCTTAATTGTTGAAAAAGGCTTTTCAGGAAATTAAATTTGAGAAAGGATTTTTACCTATCTTTCACTAGTTTACTGTTTTAATAGTGGTTTTTACTACTTCATTATAGCATGCTTTTGTGCCTTACGTGATTTCCTGCTTTCAGTCTTTATTTATGATTATTACTCACTGAGTTGGAGTACTCACTTTACTCCCTGCACCTTATGTGCAGATTCAGGCATATCTGGTCCCACTCCCGAGTGTTTATCATTTCCGGCTCAAGCAGATCCGAGGAGTCTCTAGGTAGCTATTGGCGTTCACAGCTCGGAGCTCTTTCCTATCTTAGTCCTTCATGTTCTTAGTTTTATGTATTAACTCTGTAGTTATATTTGGAGTATTCCGTTTTGCTAGATGCTCATGACTAGTGACACCTCGGTATGGGGTTGTGTTGGGTTATTTTCCGCGAATTATGCTATTATCTCTTAACTTTAGATTATCTTATAATGCTTTAGATTTATTTCTTATGGTTTAACTGTTAATAATTGGATATGGGAAGTGTCGGCTGGCCTTGTCTTCACGAGCGGCGCCATCACAACCGGGTTTAGGTTTATGGTCGTGACAAGTTGGTATCAGAGCCTAGGTTAAATAGGTCTCATGAGTCATGACCAGGTTTAGTAGAGTCTCGCGAATCTGTACAGAGACGTTTTTATTTATCCTCGAGAGGCTATAGAACCTTTAGGAAAAACTTCATGTTCTTGAAATTCTTGTCATGCGAATTTGTTGATCCGAGTACTAAACTTTTGTTATTCTATTCTGTCATAGATGTTGAGGACACATGCTACCGGTCAGGATGGACGACCACCAGTACCCCCAACTGTGGCCACCAGAGGTCGAGGACACAGCCGTGGTCGCGGTAGGGGCAGAGCAGCTAGGGCAGCACCTGCGGATCCACCAGTTGCCCCAGTTCAGGATCAGGTCCCAGTTATAGACGCTCCAATAGCACCAGCTTAGACACCAGCTGTGCCAATTGTGATTTCAGGTCTTCAGGAGGCCTTGACTCATATCTTATTAGTTTGCACTAGCCTAGCTCAGGCGGTTTCAGCCACTATAGCTGCAGTTACTTCTCAGGTTGGAGGAGGCAATCAGACTCCCGCCGCTCGCACACCTGAGCAGGTTGTGCAGGGACTTCAGACGCCGGGGGCACATCCAGCCCAGCCGGTTGTAGCTGCTCAGGATTTTGTCATTCCTGCTATGCTGGAGGACGAGCAACGTAGGTTGGAGAGGTTTGGTAGACTGTAGCCTCCGACCTTCAGTGGTACAGAGGGCGAAGATGCCTAGGGTTTCTTGGATAAGTGTTAGAGGATGCTTCGTACAATAGGTATTCTGGAGACTAAAGGGGTCTCTTTCACTACTTATCAGTTTTCTGGAGCTGCCTTCACTCGGTGGGAGGCTTTTGAGAGGCCTAGGCCTGTCGGTGCAGCACCCCTTACCTGGCAGCAGTTCTCATTTCTCTTTCTAGAGAAGTATATGCCACAGTCCCACAGAGAAGAGCTACATAGGGAGTTTGAGGGGTTGCATCAGGGAGAGATGACTGTGATGAAGTACGAGGTGAGGTTCTCTGAGTTAGCTCGTCATGCTATTTGGATGGCTCCGACAGATAGAGAGAGGATTAGGAGGTTTGTTGATGGCCTCACTTATTATCTCCGTATTCTCATGACCAGGGAGAGGGTGATTGGTGCTACCTTTGAGGAAGTTGTAGGCATTGCTAGGGAGATTGAGTTTGCTCATCGCTAAGAGCATGAGGAGAAGGAGGCCAAGAGGCCTCGAGGATCTGGTAGTTATAGTGGTACTCCTTCGAGAGGTCAGTTTTAGTATGGCAGAGGCCTTCCATTCAGGCATGCTCAACCAGCTCGCCCAGGTTATCGTGGGGCGTCATCGGGTCATGGTTCTCACAGTTCTCATCAGGGTCAGTCATCACTTAGTGCCCTTCCAGCTTAGAATTCGTCCCGTGCTCCATCAGTTCAGGGCTTTTCTATGCCGAGTGCATCTGCTAGTCACTCTGGTGCGAGGGGTTCCCTTCAGTCCCCTTCTCCAACACATGGGAGTTGTGATGAGTGTGGTGAGATGGGTCATATGTGGAGGTAGTGCCCTCGTCATCTTGCGAGCTCATCTTAGTAGAGAGGTCAGTCATCGGCTTCAGCGCCAATTACTTCACCACCACCCGACCAACCAGCTAGGGGTGGAGGTCAGTCAGCTAGGGGTCTCCCCAGAGGGGAAGGTCGATCAGGTGGCGGTCAAGCCCGTTTCTATGCACTTCCAGGCAGACCCAATGCTATTGCTTCAGATGCTGTTATTACAGGTATTGTTTCAGTCTGCCATAGAGATGCCTCTGTATTATTTGATATGGTTCTACCTTTTCTTATGTGTCATCATACTTTTCTCATTATTTGGGTACGCCCCATGAGTTTCTTGCTTCACCTGTTCATGTATCTACCCCAGTGGGTGATACTATTGTTGTAGACCATGTGTACCAGTCGTGTATGGTGACTATTAGGGGTCTGGAAACCCCGTGTGGATATTTTATTATTGTCTATGGTGGATTTCGATGTCATTTTGGGCATGGATTGGCCCTCTCCGTGTCGTGCTATTCTGGACTGTCATGCTAAGACCGTCACATTGGCTATACCGAGTGTGCCACGGATCGAGTGGCGAGGTGTGATTGATTATGTTCCCAATAAAGTGATCTCATTCTTGAAAGCCCAGCTATGGTTGAGAAGGGTTGTCTTACGTATCTAGCCTTTGTGAGGGATGTCGGTGCTGAGACACCCAATATTGATTCTATTCCAGTTGTGAGGGATTTTCCCAATGTGTTTCCTGCAGACCTGCCGGGCATGCCACCGGACATGGATATAGATTTTGGTATTGACCTGGTGCCGGCACTCAGCCCATTTATATTCCGCCGTATTGTATGGCACCAGCCGAGTTGAAGGAATTAAAGTAGCAGCTTTAGTTCCTTGATAAAGGGTTCATTCGGCCTAGTGTGTCACTTTAGGGTGCACCAGTTCTATTTGTGAAGAAGAATGATGGCTCTATGAGGATGTGCATTGATTATAGGCAATTGAACAAGGTAATGATTAAGAACAAGTATCCTTTGCCTCACATTGATGATTTATTCGATCATCTTCAGGGAGCGAGAGTGTTCTCCTAGATTGATCTCCATTCAGGTTATCACCGGTTGAAGACCAAGGACTCGGATATTCTTAAGACAGCTTTCAGGACCCGATATGGTCATTATGAGTTCTTGGTGATGTCTTTTGGGCTGACCAATGCCCCAACAACGTTGATGCATTTGATGAACAGTGTGTTCCGTCCTTATCTTGACTCATTTGTCATAGTCTTCATTGATGATATTCTGGTGTATTCGCGTAGTCAGGAGGAGCACGCGGAGCATTTGATAGTTGTGTTGCAGAGATTGAGGGAGGAGAAACTTTATGCAAAATTCTCCAAGTGTGAGTTTTGGCTCAGTTTAATGGCTTTCATGGGGCATATGGTGTCCAGTGAGGGTATTCAGGTTGATCCGAAGAAGATAGAGGTGGTTCAGAGTTGGCCTAGACCGTCCTCAGCCACAAAGATTCGCAGCTTTCTTGGTTTGGCGGGTTATTATCGCCGTTTTGTTCAAGGATTCTCATTTATCGCATCTCCCTTGATCAAGTTGACTCAGAAGGGTGCTTCATTTGTATGGTCGGACGAGTGTGAGGAGAGCTTTCAGAAGCTCAAGACAGCTTTGACCACAGCTTCAATGTTAGTTTTGCCATCAGCTTCAGGTTCATATACCATGTATTGTGATGCTTCGAGAGTTGGTATTGGTTGTGTATTGATGTAGGAGGGTAGAGTTATTGCTTATGCTTCTCGTCAGTTGAAGCCTCATGAGAAGAACTACCCCGTTCATGATTTAGAGTTGGCTGCCATAGTTCACGTGTTGAAGATTTGGAGACATTACTTGTATGGTGTGTCTTGTGAGGTGTTTACTGATCATCGTAGCCTCCATCACTTGTTAAAATAGAAGGATCTTAATTTGAGACAGCGGAGATGGTTGGAGTTGATTAAGGATTATGATATCACTATATTGTACCATCCAGGAAAGGCCAATGTGGTGGCCGATGGTTTGAGCCGAAAGGTAGTGAGTTTGGGGAGTTTGGCATATATTCCAGTTGGGGAGAGACCTCTTACAGTTGATGTTCAGGCCTTGGCCAATCGGTTCGTGAGGTTAGATATTTCGGAGCCCAGTCAGGTGTTGGCTTGTGTGGTTTCTCGGTCTTCCTTATATGATCACATCAGAGAGTGCCAGTATGATGATCCGCATTTCATTGTCCTTATGGACAGAGTTCAGGACGATGATGCCAGATATGTGACCATTGGTGATGATAGGGTGTTGAGGATGCAGGGACGGATTTGTGTGCCCAATGTGGATGGGCTTCGGGAGTTGATTCTGGAGGAGGCCCATAGCTCGCGGTATTCCATTCATTCGGGTGCCACAAAGATGTATCAAGATTTCAGGCAACACTATTGGTGGAGGAGAATGAAGAAAGACATTGTGGTATTTGTATCTCAGTGTCTCAATTGTCAGTAGGTGAAATATGAGCATCAGAGGCTGGGTGGCTTGCTTCAACGGATAGATATTCTAGAGTGGAAGTGGGAAAGGATCACTATGGACTTTGTAGTTGGACTTCCACGGACTTTGAGGAAGTTTGATGCTATTTGGGTGATTGTGGATCGGCTGACCAAGTCCACACACTTCATTCATGTGTGTACTACCTATTCTTCAGAGCGGTTGGAAGAGATCTATATTCGGGAGATTGTTCGTTTGTATGGTGTCCCAGTCTCCATCATTTCAGATAGGGGCACTCAGTTTACTTCGCAGTTTTGGAGGTCTGTGCAGCGAGAGTTGGGTACTCAGGTTGAGTTGAACACAACTTTTCACCCTCAGACGGACGAGCAGTCCAAGCGAACTATTCAGATATTGGAGGACATGTTGCGTGCTTGTGTCATTGATTTTGGAGGGTCATGGGATCAGTTTCTACCATTTGTAGAGTTTGCTTATATCAACAACTATTAGTCGAGTATTCAGATGGCTCCAGATGAGGCTTTGTATAGGAGGCGGTGTAGATCTCTCGTTGATTGGTTCGAGCCCCGTAAGGCTAGGCTATTGGGGACATACTTCGTGCAGGATGCCTTAGAAAAGGTAAAGGTGATTCAGGAGAGGCTTCGTACAGCGCAGTCGATGCAAAAGAGTTATGCTAACAGGAAGGTTTGAGATGTGTCCTACATGGTTGGTGAAAAGGTTATGTTGAAGGTTTCACTCATGAAGGGTGTTATGAGATTTGGGAAGAAAGGGAGATTGAGTCCGCGGTTCATTGGGCCTTTTGAGGTGCTTCGGAGGATTGGGGAGGTGGCTTATGAGCTTGCTTTGCCACCCAGCTTGTCGAGTGTGCATCCAATATTTCATGTTTCTATGCTCCGGAAGTATATTAGAGATCCGTCTCATGTTTTGGATTTCAGCACGGTTCAGTTGGATGATGATTTGACTTATGATGTGGAGCCAGTAGCTATTTTGGATCGCCAGGTTCGAAAGTTGAGGTAAAATGATATAGCTTCAGTGAAACTGCAGTAGAGAGGTCGTCCCATGGAGGAGGCTACCTGGGAGACCGAACGGAAGATGCGGAATAGATATCCTCACATGTTTGAGGCTTCAGGTATGTTTCTTGACTCGTTCGAGGACGAACATTTGTTTAAGTTGGGGAGGATGTGACGACCTGGCTAGTCGTCTCATGAGTTACCACTCTGTTTCCCCCATTTTTGCTTTGTATGCTTTGTTTATCTGTGTTATGTGGTATTGGGTTGGTCGGATTGATTCCGGAATGATTTTGGTAAGGTTGGAGACACTTAGTCTCTTTTGAGGAAGCCTAAGTTGGAAAATTCAACCGGATGTTGACTTATGTGTTAGAGGGCTCGGATATGAGTTTCGATGGTTCAGATAGCTTCGGGAGGTGATTTGGGACTTAGGAGAGTGATCGAAATGAGTTTTGGAGGTTTGGAGTAGATTTAGGCTTGAATGGGCGAAGTTGATATTTTTGCAATTTCTGGTTTGTAGGTGAGATTTTGATATAGGGATCCAAATGGAATTCCGAGAGTTGCAGTAGTTCCGTTGTGTCATTTGGGATGTGTGTGCAAAATTTCAGGTCATTCAGACGTGGTTTGGTTGGGTTTTTGATCAAAAGCGGAATTCGAAAGATTCTGGAAACTTAGGCTTGAATCCGATGTGTTTTGGTTGATTTGATGTTGTTTGAGGTGTTTTGAAGATTGGTAAAAGTGTGAATAGGGTTTTAGGATATGTTGGTGCCTTTGGTTGAGGTCCCGGGGGCCTCGGGTGAGTTTCGAGGGGTTGAACGGATCATTTTTAAGTTAAGAAAGCTGCAGATTTTGGTTTCACTGTTGTAGGCATTTTGGTCTTCGCGTTCGCGAGTGGACCCTCGCATTCGCAAAGTGTCAGGAAGGGAGGCATCAGGTTTGGCCTTCGCGTTCGCGTTTGCAAAGGGCCGGAATGGTAAGCATCGCATTCGTGAGAGGCCTGGTCGCGTTCGCGTAGGTTAGTAAAGCAGAGGCATCACATTCACGATGGTGAGGTCGCATTCGCGAAGAAGAGTTTTGCTCAACGAAATTTTTGTGCTTCGTGAAACGAGACGTTGACCGCGTTCGCGAAGAAGGAAATTAAGACCTGGGCAGAAGGTTTATAAGGTCGTCTTGTCTGCGAATGTGAGGTTAATTTCTTCCATTGTTGGTCGTTTTTGGAGCTTTTTGAAGAGGATTGAAGAGGGATTCAAGCGGAATCACTTGAAGGTAAGATTCTTGGACTTAAAACTCGATTCTAATGTGAATTCCACCTAAATAATCATGAAAATTAAACAAAAAATTGAAGAACTAGGGCTTGGAAATTTAGACCTTTGATTGAGGATTTGAAGGACCATTTGAAGTCGGATTTAAGAACTTTTGGTATGTATGAACTCGTGGGGAGATAAGGAACCTATTGATGTAAAAATTATTGAATTCCGAGACGTGGACCCGGGGGTCGGGTTTTGGTAATTTTGGGATTTGTGTCGTATTTTGATTATTTTTGCTTGGGCTTCGTTCCCTTAGCATATTTTGACGTCCTCGTTCTGATTTTGGACAGATTCGACGTGAGTGGAGGCCGATTCGAAGGGCAAAGGCATCGCGAGCTAGAGATTTGACCGGTTCGGGGTGAGTAATGATTGTAAATGATGTTCTGAGGGTTTGAAACCCTAGATTTTCACATCGTAACGCTATATTGAGGTGGCACACATGCTTGATGATGAGTGTGGGGTCGTGCACTGTTGGGAATTGTGACTTAGTACGTCCCGAATGACTATTTTACCGTGTATTTGACTGAAATCTATTTGCTATCATCATGATTTGGGATGAATGCCATATTTTGGCCTTGTACCAACTATTTGAACCCTTCAGGGATTTTTACTAGTATTTCCTCACTGTTTTGACTTTATACTGAACCCAGTCATGTTATATTTCACTATTTTCATACTCAGCCATGTTTACTCTATTTTAACACTTACATGATCTTTTAAATGATATTTTTGGGCTGAGAATCATGTTTTACTATTGCCCGAGTGGCTTGTGAGGATTTTGACTGAATAAGGCCGATGACCTATGTTGTGAGGAAATATTTGATAATGATTATGAGGCCGAGGGCCTGAGGTATGTACGCCACAAGGTGGCTAGATTGATATGAGGCCGAGGGCCTAGTGATTATGCCACGAGGTGGCTTGATATTGCGCTTGGGCCGTAAGGGTCCCCTCTAGGAGTTTGTACACCCCCAATGAGTGCGGGTACCCATTGTGATGTGAGATTGAGCTCGAGAGACAGGTATTGTTCTGAGATGTTGCCCGAGGGGCGATCCTTTATGTGTTTATTTTCATAATTGACTGTCAATTACCTCCTTAATTGTTGAAAAAGGCTTTTCAGGAAGTTAAATTTGAGTTAAAGGATTTTTACCTATCTTTCACTGGTTTACTGTTTTAAAATGGGTTTTTTGCTACTTCATTCTATCATGCTTTTGTGCCTTACATGATTTTCTGCTTTTAGTCTTTATTTATGATTATTACTCACTGAGTTGGAGTACTCACTTTACTCCCTACACCCTGTGTGCAAATTCAGACGTATCTAGTCCCACTCCCGAGTGATGATCATTTCCGGCTCAGGCAGATCCGAGGAGTCTTTAGGCTGTTGGTGTTTGCAGCCCCGAAGCTCTTCCCTATCTTAGTCCTTCATGTTCTTAGTTTTCTGTATTAAACTCTGTAGTTATATTTGGAGTATTCCATTTTGCTAGATGCTCATGACTAGTGACACCCTGGTATCGGGCAGTGTTAGGTTATTTTCCGCGAATTATGCTATTATCTCTTAACTTTGGATTCTCTTATCATGCTTTAGATTTATTTCTTATGGTTTAACTGTTAATAATTGAATATGGAAAGTGTCAGCTGGCCTTGTCTTCACGAGAGGCACCATCACAACCGGGTTTGGGTTTAGGATCGTGACAGTAGGGGTTGGTGATGTTCATGATACTGGTTACTGACTACAAAAGTGAAACCCTAGGTCTAGGAAAGTCAAAAATGTCCGTCTGGTCGTAGAATTCCGCGAACATCGGTCCAAATTGCATTGTCCGCATTCATGATGTGTAAGAGTTGAATGATTGGTTTTTCGCGATCAGCGGTGGAAATTTCGCTGTCAGCGGCCTGATTTTGGCGACCGCGCTTTCTTTTCCATGGATAACAGATTGTAAGTTTAGAGAAGTGCAAAATTGAGTCTGCGGCCGTGTTTATTTTTTTGCAGACAGCGGTGCAGCTTTCACGGTTGCGCCTAAAATTCCGCTCTCAGTGGTACCTTAGATTCAGAGACTAGGTAGTCTGATCCCTAGTCTTTAGCAGCCACGACCCTTTTTCCACTGTCAGCGTTACCCATTCCGTTGCCGCTCTCCTTTTTTTCTGATGTCAGCGAATCTATGCTTGTGAAACACTGTCAACTTTTCATCTGTTTTTCTTTGATGATTCTTTTAACAACAATACTAATGATCTTTCATTGATTTTCTCTGGAGACAATGGTGTGATTTAGAGGAACCGATGCTGCACAAAAAGGGAGGGCTGAATCCTCCTGAGGCAGGGGAAGAGGAGGACAAGGAAGAACCAAGTTGCCACTAGCGGTCCAGAAATTGATTGGGAAATTGCAGAAAAGAATCAAAGCTGCGGACAGAGCCGCATCCCATTCTGAGGGTAATGAGTATGTCCCTTCCTGGGAAGTTTCAGAAGGAGACTCAGTGCCAACACACATTCCCACAGACTTCCAAGGGAGGTTTCAGTTGAGAGACGAGCCTACACCCCTTACTTCTCCTATTTCTTCTAAGTCATCCGATGGCTCAGAGGAAAGTAGTGAGTCTTCAGCATCAGCCTTTCCTCCAGCGTCTCCACCTAGACAGGACCCTATTGATGTAGATGCTAAGGTCCCTGACAACGGGAGGGGTGGTAACACCCAGAAAGGAGGGCTGGAGAGAACAAGGAACCCGATGGTATGGCAAGAAAGATTTGTGAGTGAAAATACCTACCACAAGTTTTGAGAATGGTGGCCTCAGAGCTCACTTACACATGAGAGAGTTTTCATTGAGCGAGATCTGCTACCGCACAACCCTAATATCAAGAGGCAATTCAATTAGAGAGTGAGGTGGTAGTTCTTCACCAGCAACCTACCTGATGTCAATGAACACTTGGTCAAGGCGTTTTACGCCAATATCGCCCACATCAAAAAGGGCACATTTTTTACCAAAGTTCGGAACAAGAAGATTAAGTTTGATGGCAAGACGTTTAATGATTATGCTGGGTTCAATGACGAGGATGAGTCCTTATATCTAGAGAAGGTGGCTATGGATGAGTTAGCCCGCCCGTGGCTGGCATCAATGATTGTTCTACCGGGGACTACTCCAGCTTGGCTAACACCCGGGGTCCCAATCTATAGTAACACTTTGAGCTTTTAGGCGAAGGGTTGGGAAACGTTTGTGTGCAGCTGGTTAGACCCCACTACACATGACAGTGATATGCAGGTCTCCCGGGCTATTATAGTGGGGGCCATCATGGCGGGGTACCCAATCAATGTCGGGAATATTATGTCCAAGGTGATCACCAGAGTGGTTAACAAGAATGAGAGCTCTTATCATTTCCCGAACTTCCTCCCCATATATCTGGAGGATCAGTAAGTCTAAGGAAGGGACTTTGACACTAAGGTGAAACCAAAGAGACCATTCTCCTAGTACAACCTTCAGGGTTCAGACAACCCCAAGTCCAAGGGCAAAGCCTCCACGTCCACCAGCAAGTCTGAAGAGCCAGGGGTGGTGGTGGCCACTGGTTTCGAGCCTCCCACTACCATACCACATCCTCCCTCTGGACCATCTACTTCAATGCCCTCTTCGGTGCCTTCTTCATCAGCATACCCTCTGACTATACTACTCTGTCCAGCATCAACAACTGGATGCAGGTAGCTACATCAAAGTTGTTTGTCCTATCTAGCACAGTGGCAGCTCAGTTAGCTCCGGTACAACCGCAGGTGCCTGCTTCAATAGAGGAATCACTTAAGTAGCTTCTGGACAACCAGAAGCTGATTATGGCCACTTTGGAGGTACAGGGAAAGGCAATCACGACCTGAGCAAACAAACAAAGAAAATGAAGAAGACTCGGGCTTCCAAGGAGTCGATAAAGCCGCTGAGGAAGGAGGTGGAAAAGATTAGATCAGCTGGCGACATACCATTAGACCTACTATTGGAGGAGCTAGCTCCAGCAGCTCAGGAAGCACTGGCACCAGAGTAGGAGGCTGACAGGTAGCCCGTGAGGAGAGGGGTTATTCCCCAGACTGATGACTTGGAGATAGAGCTGGAAGACCCCGAGGGAGGTGACCCAGGCCAACCACAGGACCCAGGCCAACCACAAAACCCAGCTAGTGACCCCGTGCAGACAGAGGAACCATAGGGAGTTTTCTTTACTTTCTAACCCTCCTTTGATCTTATTTTTGATTTTACATTGAGGACAATGCTAGTTTTTATTTGGGTGGTGGGGGTGGGGGGTGGTCCTATTTTGATTTGGTGACTAGAATGTAATTATGATACTTATTTTTCTTTATCATTATTTTTCACTTTTGGTATGTATATAACTTTACCATTTATTTTTCACTTTTCATTATTTTTCAATTTCGGTATGTATATAAAGTTACCTTTCCATGTATATATTCATTCCTCTTTTATGTATATTCATCTCAATCCCATATCGTACATATTCAGTTTACTTTCTATATTTTACTTTATAACGTCTTTTGCAATTTTCCTTAATAGCATAGCTTCTTATTTTCATTTAGTAGTTTCTTTTTCAATTTTTAGTTTCTTACTTTTACAAGTTTTCGTGATCAATAAGCCCTTGGTTTTCGTAATGCCATGGTTCTTTCCAAAGGTAGAATTTGTATGAACCGGGTGGCTCTTCCCGATGATAGATGGCATGACAACCTTCTTAAGGGTTGAGTCCGTTTTCTTTATGCTTTTGTGTAAATAGTAGTAATGAATAAAAGTGTATAAGGCAAAGCTTCACTTAGGCCTAACACATTTACCTTTGACCTTATGATTAGAAACAAGTTGATTTGAGAAAAATGGTGCTAGTTTTGACCTTTCGACTCTTCTGTTGACTAAACAATCATCGAGTGGTTTTTCAGGACAATTTGTGTTTCTCAATCTTAGCTAAGGTTGTTGTGGGCCCTCGAATCTATTCTCTTTAGAAATCCAATAGCTTGTCAGGTGAGGTATTGATTTGCAAGTCCAAGTCATGTGCCAATAAGTCTAGAACTTGTCCTAAATGTTTGTCTAGGCAAAATTCTAAGTGTAGCTCGACTTGAGAAATGATTGTAGGCTCTCTTTGATCCAAATTGAAACTTAAAAGCATCCATAGCCCACCAAATATGATATCCCTTGTCAACCCCATTGAGCCGAAGCCCTTGTTCTTTCAATAACCATGGTACAAGCCTTTATCCGTCCTAAAATGACCCTCTCTTGGCACCCGATCTTTTTTTAGCACAATTGGCAAAAGTATAAGTTTGGGGGGGGGGAGAGACGAGGAATGAAAAAGTGATAAAAGGTACAAAATGAAGAAAAGGGAAGGCAAAAGAAAAAAAAGAAAATCCAAAAAGTCAAAAAGAAAGTAAATAATATAGAAAAATGAAGGGATTCAATAAAAGCAATGATGAAAGGCTTAGAATGATTAGAAAGGAGAAAAATGATTATCATGAACAAGAAAGACTGACAGTGTGTCTCTCTAATCCCCTAAGGAAGAGAAAAATGACTCAAAGAGTCGAGAAAGTGTAAGCCGAAATGAGAAAATGAATTGCTTTAGGAAAGATGAAACCTTCATAGACCGATATATCCTACCTTGAAATAAAAGCCTTCATTACATTCCCGCAAAATCCCTATATGATTTCTAATTGAGTGAGCTTACATTAGTGATGATTCACATGAGAGGCAAGCTTTTGGTATTTAGAGCCGGACTTGTGACCTTCTTTTGAGAGAGATGAGTGTATTTTTCCACAATCCTTGTTCTAAGTACTACAATCTAAAGTGAGATTTGTTTATGGAGAGTAAAGGAGAAAGAGTTTGGATTCCACAGCGACCTACGTAATAGAGCGAACTTCCTTGATGAGTTAAGTCAACTCTTGATGCTCTTGTGTCGCACTAGAGCCATGGTGCTAAAAAGGTTGTGTGTTGTTGATAATACATTTGTGCTGAGGGTAATTGTTAGTCCCAATTGATTCTTGCTGAAGTCACCTTAGAACAACTGAAATTCTTCTTTCTTTTACCTTTTGGAGGTGGAAATTACTTTGTTTGCTTGAGGACAAGCAAAAGCTTAAGTTTGGGGGAGTTGATAACTACGGATTCTAGCCTATCTTATGCTCTCTTTTGCTTAGGTTTTGGATAGAAAATGTGTAAAAGTATTCCCGAAAAGTGACTTATTGTGCTTGTTTGCAGGGTTTGATCAAAATGAAGCAAGAAAGTCATAACCAGCTCATAAAGGAGTTAAATCTGCACAAGTTCAAAGCTGAGCTAAAAGCACTAACAACGAAGGAAAAGAACGGCCGCGGAAGGTCCACACTGAAGCGGCTACAATTACGCCGTCAGTGGAATTGAGATTCAGAGAAAGCATTTTTGGGATACAACAGATACCGCTGACCACGCTGAAATAGCATGGCAGTGGAATACTTGATACGGCTGCTGTACAAACTCCACCGAGGGTGAAATAAAGATTAAGAGACCTGGATATCTGAGCTAAAATAAAGAGCGCGGTACGCAAACATTTTATGCGGCCGCAGTTGAAAACAACGCTGAGGCGGTATCTTTTACGCTCCCAGCAAAATCAAGCCCAGTCCCAGTCCAAAATGGAAGAAACATGGTCCGCGCTTGTTTTTTCACATTCGCAAAAGTCCAAGCACTGAGGCGCTCAGTATTACGCTGACAGCGGAACCTCCATAGGGGTATTTTTCACCAGTAATTTCAGTTGTATATAAATAGATCTTTTTCACATATTTAGGTCATCTTTTGTATTAAGGAGCTCGTAAAGAGCTGTATTTTACCACTTTGGGTAATTTTAGAGTAGCTATAGCTTAATTTCTTAGATTTTATTTTTAATCAACTTTTATGGCTTATATTTCATCTCCATCTTTGATTTCTACCTTGATTACGAGTAGCTAAAACCATTAGCTAGGGTTGTGTCCCAACCCTAGTGTCGGTATTTAATGGGTCTTCAATTTTTGGGGCTTAATTTTTTATGGGTTAGTAATATTTAGCTTGATTCTTGCTTTAATTGTATAATTGGTGGTTGCAAACACCGATTCATGCCTTTATGACTTAGACTCTTCTTGAGTAAGAGGGACTAAGCCTAGGAAAATTAGACTAAAAAGGAATTGAGTTGCATTCAAGAGATTGATAGCCCCAATTAAAGGGTTAAACCTAGAGATAGTAATACCTGACTTGACCCAATCTTACTTGTATTGTTTGAACACCCAATTGGGCTTGAGAAAGCCAATTAGGGCAAAGTTACTCAAACTACTGAGAGGCATAGAGTGAGTAATTTTGTGTAATGGTTATATCATGACCCCAAATATAACAAGCTTGTCCTAATTTTTAGATCCCATTAGATACTCACCTAGGTGTATCAAAACATGGTTAGAAGTCCAATTAAAAGCAACAACGTTTGTTTAAACACGTTCGAGGACGAATGTTTGTTTAAGAGGGGGAGAATGTAACAAACTAGCCATCTCTTTTGAGTATTTTATCCCCGTTCCCCCATTTACTGATTTTCCAATGCTCAATTATTGTTATGTAACTTTCTGGTGTAGTTGGTTTGGTTCTAGGAATATTTTAGAATAAATTGAGACACCTAGTCTCAAGGATGGAAGCTTAAGTTGAAAAGGTTAACCGGATGTTGACTTATGTGTAAACGACCCCGGAATAGAGTTTTGATTATTTCAATACCTCCGTATGGTAATTTTGGACTTAGGAGTGTGTTCGGATATTTATTTGGAAGTCTATTGTTGAATTTGGCTTGAACCTGCGAAAGTTGGAAAATTAGAAGTTTGACTTAGAGTTGACTTTGTAGTTATCGGGCTCGGATTTTGGTTCCGAAAATTTTATCTGGTCCGTTATGTCATTTATAAATTATGTGTAAAGTTTGAGGTCAATCGGACTTGATTTCATAGGTTTCGGCATCGAAGGTAGAAGCTGAAATTCGTTAGTTTTCATTAGACTTGAATTGTGGTGCGATTCGTTATTTCGATATTATTAAAGGCAATTTGAGGTTTCAAGCAAGTTTGTATGATATTTTGGGACTTGTTAGTATATTTGGTTGGGGGTCTCATGGGGCTCGGGTGAGTTTTGGATAAGTCTGGATTGTGCCACGCTCTTATTTGATATTTTGGCGTCATTTCTTTTGGCATAAAGGGTACCACATTGTGTAAATTACCTTTGATTTGTTATTCGATTGAACCATCATATCCATATCATAATTACGGAACCATAGCAACACGAATCATCATATTCTGAGGTCGTTTGAGAGAGTTATTATCACGCCCCAAACTTGGGTGGGCGTGGCTGGCACTCGGTGCCGCACTGGCCCGAGCAAACCACTCTGCAATTTTTTTTGTAACTATCATGGGCCAACATGGACACAACTTATAATATAACTATAAAAGGGCAACACTATATCATTGAACCATTTTTCTTAAAACATAAATACATATGGGCCGTCAATGCCTCTGACATACTGTACAAAATGAACCTTTGTCTACAAAGCCTCTAAGATTATTTGACATCAAATGGGACAGGGTACCGACCTACCCATAATTCTGTAGCAAAATTATGACGCGATGACTCATAGACTCTACTGCACTCCGAATGAGGTGGATCCTTACCGATCCTTCGCTAAATACCAATCTCGTCTACTATGAGAGCTCGTCAAACTGATTATCTATACCTGCAGGCATGAATGCAGTGTCCCCAACAAAAGGACATCAGTATGAATAATGTACTGAGTATGTAAGGCAGAAATGAAACATAAGCATAATTCAACATTAATTAAAGACAAATAAGAATCAACTTGAATCTCTGAAGTGCCACCGTATATGCGTACTTATTATACTTATATATATATATATATATATATATATATATATATATATATATATATATATATATATATAATGCTTCTATTTGAGACTATTATCCATATGTATGATGAATGACTGCCCAACTTATCAGTGGTAACTGCTCGACCGATCGTAGCACGGTGGTAAATGCATGACTGCCCAATCGGCCGTAGCTCGGTGGTAAATGTGTAACTGCCCAACCAGCCATAGCTCGGTGGTAAATGCATGACTGTCCGACCGGTGATAAATAATGATACATAACTGCCCAACCGGTGGTAACTGCCCGGCTGGCCGCACCACGGTGGTAAATGCATGAAGATGCATGTACATGTATCACTATATTATAAAGATTAACATCTCTATCATATAGCTCATTGAGGACTTAGGAATATTCTTAAACATACTTGAACATCACTTTACAAGAATGAATAGCATAGACATCCTTAACTGCTAAAAGTAGAACCACTTATGGAATAACATTTCGTTTACGTATCGTTGCTTGGATCATGCCAAAAGAAAGAAGGAATAGTCTTAACATACCTGAGTCGAGTCTCTTGACAATCCCTCTAAGACACGTTAATTGCGATGTAACATGTAACGACGAGATGGAAATAGGGAACAATCCGTATGATATTCTTGAGAAAAATTGCACCGTACTTCCTTATAATTGCCAAATCCCGTTGCTATTACCTTGTGAAATCTCGTATGAATTTGACGTAGCTTCATCCTTAACTTAGCAAATATAAGCATTCCTCTTTAAAGCTTAGGAATAAGATTATTACCTAGGAAAGAAATGTTTGCTTACTACAATCAAGGAAAATAGTTATGGACGTAAGATTTGGCTTTCTTGATAACAGTCTTTAGCCAAATAAGATAAAGTAGGTATTACTTCAAATTGCCACCTTTTCAAAGTGACTTAAGATTCATCAAATATAACATATATTGCTACCACGTTAAAGTTCAAGATTTATCAAAAATATTTTAGATAATTACCAATTACCCGCATAATTAAGAATTATCTCAAATTTCTTAAAATAGTACTCACTTTTAACACACTTTATACATCTTACTATCATGGTCATATGGTACCATATAAAATCAATACATACACTATTGTTTCATTAAAACATTCATGTAAAAATATATATATTTTATCAACTTCTAATTTTCCTAATCTCATATAAAGAGTACAAATTTTCGTATGCTTAATTCTTAAAATGGTAAAAAGATAACCTTCTTTTCTTGTGAAAAAATAATTTTTATTTTTACAATAAAGAAAATCTCCTTTATAAACTTTCTCATATTATTAGTATAATTTACCATATCCAAAAATAGTAATAACGGTAACTATCCAAAATTATACTTATAAAACTTTTATTAAATACTCTACTTAAAAAAAATACCACACTAACATAATATCTAACGGTATCAAGGTTGTTAAACTTACAGGGTCTTATAATAACATAGTCACAAATCATCTAAAATCTCTTGAATAGTCTTAATCCCTTCAACCTCATATGGATTACTATGACTTATCCTAATATTAAAGTACAAAATGTAACATCCTTCCCCCCATTAGAACATTCTCCCTCGAATGTTAACTCTTAGAGATTTACAAATTTTTTACTAGGGTCTCCTATGTAAATTAAACTAAAACCGAGACTATATCTGAAGTCTCAACTATTCACAGGCTTTCGTACTTGAGTATGTCGTATCTTCTTCACCTTTACCTTACTTACCTTTCAATTTCGTATTGTATCTTCAGTTTCTTTCATAACCTCCCTTTAATATAGGTGGAAATTATACCTAAAACTCTATTGTAATACCTGTACCATTGGTGAATACAAAATCTGGCAAAAGCTTCATACTGACTTCTTACGACTCAGCTCTATGGCACAATCTGGAAATAAAAGAAGAGTAACATTTCCTAAATGCCCTATAGGCAATCAATTATAAATGTGGCGCGCAACACACCCATAAGTGAGACTCTACTAGGCACGGCTTTGTAGACTTCCTAGGACACAACCCGCTCTGATACCACTTTGTCACACCCCAAACCTGGGTGGGCATGGCTGGCACTCGGTGCTGGACTGGCCCAAGCGAACCACTCTTCAACTCTTGTTTTTGTAACTATCATGGGCCAACATGGCCACAACTCAAAATGTATAACTACAAGTGGGCATCACTGTATCACTGAACCATTTTTCTTAAAACATGAATACATATGGTCCGTCAAAGCCTATGACATACTGTACAAAATGAACCTCTGTATACAAAGCCTCTAAGATTATTTGACACAAAATGGGATAAGGTACTGGCCTACCCATACGTCTGTAGCAAAATTCTGATGCGATGACTCATAGACTCGGCTGCACTCCGAATGAGGTGGAGCCTTACCGATCCTTCGCTGAATGCCAATCTTGTCTACTACGAGAGCTCATAAAACTGATTATCTATACCTGTAGCATAAATGCAGTGTCCCCAACAAATGGACATCAGTACGAATAATGTACTGAGTATGTAAGGCAGAACTAAAACATAACCATAATTCAACATTAATTAAAGACTTATAAGAATCAACCTGAATCTCTTAAGTGCCACCGTATATGCATACTTATTGTACTTACTTATATATAATGCTTCTCTTTGAGACTAGTATCCATATGTATTATGCATGACTACTAACTGATCAGTGGTAACTACCTGACCGGCCGTAGCGCGGTGGTAAATGCATGACTGCCCGACCGGCCGTAACTCGATGGTAAATGTGTAACTACCCAACGGTGGTAAATGCATGACTGCCAATTGTCATGCCCCAAACCTGGGGAGGCGTGGCTGGCACCCGATCCCGTAGTGGCCCGAGCGAACCATTCTACAACTCATTATTTCTGTGACCATCGTGGGCCAACATGGCCAGAACTCGTAATGTATAACTCTTAGGTGGGTAACACTGTATCACTGAACCATTTTTCTTAAAACATGAATACATATGGCCCGTTAAGGCCTCTGACATACTGTACAAAATGAACCTCTGCCTACAAAGCCTCTAAGATTATTTGAGATCAAATGGGATGGGGTACCGGCCTACCCATAAGTCTGTAGAAAAATTCTGACGCGATGAATCATAGACTCGGCTGCACTCCGAATAAGGTGGAGCCTTACCGATCCTTCGCTGAATGCCAATGTCGTCTACTATGAGAGCTCATCAAACTGATTATCTGTACATGCAGGCATGAATGCAACATCCCTAACAAAAGGATATCAGTACGAATAATGTACTGAGTATATAAGGCAGAACTGAAACATAACCATAATTCAACATTAATTAAAGACATATAAGAATCAACCTGAATCTCTGAAATGCCACCGTATATGTGTACTTATTATACTTACATATATATAATGCTTCTCTTTGAGACTATTATCCATATGTATGATGCATGACTGCCCAATTGATCAATGGCAACTGCTCGACCAACCGTAGCATGGTGGTAAATGCAAGACTGCCTGACCGACCGTAGCTTGGTGGTAAATATGTAACTGCACAACCGGTCGTAGCTCGATGGTAAATGCATGACTGCTGATTGTCACTCCCCAAACCTGGGGAGGCATGGCTGGCAACTGGTGTCGTACTGGCCCGAACGAACCATTCTACAACTCATTCTTTCTGTGACCATCGTGGGCCAACATGGTCAGTGATACACTACAACTCATTTTTCTGTGAATTTCATAATTTTTTGAAATTCAGATGGAGCATTTTTCAAACCAAAGGGCATAACATTCCATTCATATTGACCCATTGGCACATTGACAACAGTTTTATATCTATCTGATTCAGATATCTAAATTTGCAAATAACCTGATTCTAAATCAAATTTGAAAAATATAATGATTTTCTAAACTTCTGTTAGATTTTTGGGACATAACATTAAGAAGGGTAGGATTATTCCTATTAGTAGAGGTATTGAATTTGCTTCTAAGTTCCTTGATATAATTACGGATAAAACCCAGCTTCAGAGATTTCTAGGAAGCTTAAATTATATTTCTCCTTTTATAGACCTTGCTAAAGATACTGCTCTTCTTTATGAAAGATTAAAGAAGACCCCTAAAGCTTGGACTGACAATCATACTGAAGCAGTCAAGAGAATTAAACAAAAGGTTATTAACCTTCCCTGTTTGACTCTCGCTAATACCACCTGGGCAAAAGGTTGTGGAAACTGATGCCTCTGATATTGGTTATGGCGGGATATTAAAATAATGTTCTCCAGTAGATAAACAAGAATATCTTGTTCAGTTTTATTCTGGGAAATGGAATGACTCCCAGAAGAATTATGCGACTGTAGCTAAAGAAATTCTTGCTATTGTCAAATGTGTTATGAAATTTCAGACTGATTTATATAATCAAAAATTTCTGATTAAAACTGATTGCCTAGCAGCAAAGTTTATTTTTAATAAAGATTTTAAACATGATGTTTCTAAACAAATGTTTGCAAGGTGGAAAGCTTTATTAGCCCCTTTTGATTTCGAAATTATATACAAAAAAGGGTCTGATAATACCCTTCCTGATTTTCTTACAAGAGAATATTTGAACTAATAGTTCTCCATTTGTTTCTACAGATTATGAGTCCTGTATACAGACCTCCTCGGCAACAAGTAAGAGGAAGGGCATCTACTAATAATAGAGAGAGTAATACTCTTGCCCAAATCGGAAATCAAAGGCTAATAGCCGCTAATCTGACACAAGGTAATACCGAACATCCGTTATACAAGAAATTCATGGATTTTATACAATCCAAGAAAGTTGAAGGTACATCATCTAATGTACCAACCTATTCCTCAGTTATATCAGAGGATAGTAATGAAAAATTTGAGTTTTATACTCAAAAAGAAACAAAAGAGTTAATAATTCTTTTGGAACAATCCGACCTTAAATGAAAGGATAACCCTTGGCAAATAATGGCCAGGTATTTTGATACAATGTCATACACTACTTCTGCTTATAATTATAGGATGCACTATGAGATTATACTCTCAACGACAGGATCTGCTGAAATTCAGTACTTTTATCTTGCAAATACCAGAAAAACTTATAGTTTTTCGAAGATCATTATTAAAAAGGTTATACCTTCTGATGAATGCGGTATCAGTACCCTCAAGGATCGTGAATATACACATCCTAACTAAAAATTTCCAGTCAAATTTAATTATTGGGACTATGTAGAGAGTTTTAATAAAACTTTTCTTTATAAAATTCCTAATAGGAAACATTCTTGGTTTATTAAACTCTGTCCTAATATGTTTGGACAACAAATTCCAAATTGGTTCTTCAAATGGTGGAAGTTATACGGTCCATCATCAGAAATACTTCTAAGTCTATTTAAAAGCTTATATTCTCAATGGGTAGATATATCTCCCAAAATTATTTAACTACAAAAGGATAATATCTTTTATGAGGGCATTGCTGCCATGTACTTTTTCATAGAATTTTCTATCCCGTGGATAATGAAATGGGATGTACAAGTTGGTTATACTAGTGAAGGAATTCCCTCTTTGAATAGAATCTTTTATCATAAGTTTTGGACAAAATTATTCCAGTCCAACCAGCAAGGGAAGTTATATGGTGAAGAGTTAATCCAACAAATACAAGCTAAAATAGAGGTCTATGTCAAATTAGACAGAACACAGGTTGCAAAGGAAACTCAAGTCCTTTTGAAATGATCCCAAAGAGGCTCCAAATGAAGAAATGGGCTATATCGAAGAAAGAAATCCTTGCTTCGTACTTCGAAGAAATAAAAAAGGATCTTGCAAGAAATTTTGAAACAACAATCAGAGATGATATCTCTATGGCCTCCAATGGAAGAATTTCAAATGAAGAAGTATGTATAGCAGGTGAAGCGCAGAGCCCCTCGGACACAGAAATCAATATTGAAGAAATTGATGATTTCCTTGCAAAGCTGAAGTAAAATGCCGAAGAATCTTCGGAGAAAAATGACAAAGGGAAAAGCAAAGTCTGAATTATTGAAGGCCCCATCAGATAAATTATTGGGGTAATAAAGACAACTTTAATAAAGTAAAGTGTCCCTCCATTATTGAAGGGAATCTGCTTTTATAAAGCAATTTGTCTGTTTGTAATTATAGGACTTTATCTTTTTATCTTGTCGGCCACACCTGTAATTATTTTGTCGTCCAGTTCTACTTTTTAGTTTTGTTTGTTTGTAGGCTGATCCATTATATAAGGATCATTTTCCATTCTTTAGAGGCAGGCATTAGCCAAAGTATTAGCTCTGCCTTCTCTTTAGTCTCTCGCTCTACTTGTAAAGAACCCCTTCTGTAATATTTTCCATTTTGAAATAAAATAAAAAAGGTCGCTTGGCCACAACTAAGGGTCTCTGGTCTGGTACTGTTCTTCTCCTTCCCTCTTCCATTTTTGCAGTACTGTTAGCCTAAATGATAGGCTAAACAAGTAAGTGTTAAACTTGGTTCTCGAAGGTTATTTACTATACACGTTTGGTAGTTAGGAGTTTACTGTGTCAACCCGATGGGGTTTTGATTAACAACTATATAGACCAGGCAGTTACTAGTCTCGATAGTAAAGGTGCTAGAGGTGGGGGTAGAGGTGCTAGAGGTGGAGGTAGAGGTCCTAGAGGTGGAGCTCAGGCCGTTAGGGGTGGAGGCCAACCAGCTGCAGGCTATCCCAGGGAGGTAGTTTAGGGTGCTGGGGCCCAGCCCCAATGTTATTCTCTCCTAGCCAGGCCCAAGGCTGAGGCTTCATATGTAGTTATTACAAATACGGTTCTGGTTTGTGATAGAGATGATTTAGTGTTATTTGATCCAGGGTCTACCTACTCGTATGTGACATCTTATTTTGCACCGTATCTGGTCATGCCTAGTGATTCGTTGAGTATTCCTGTTTATGTGTCTACACTAGTGGGTGATTCTATTGTGGTAGATCGAGTCCATCGCTCTTGTGTAGTTGTGATTGGGGGTCTTGAGACTCGTGTGGATTTGTTGCTTCTAGATTTGGTCGACTTCGATGTTATATTGGGGATGGACTGGTTATCACCTTACCATGCTATCTTGGACTGTCATGCCAAGACTGTGACCTTAGATTTACCGGGTATGCCTCGTTTAGAGTGGAGGGGAACTCCTGGTCATTCTACCCGTAGCGTTATTTCTTATGTGAAGGCTCGGCGTATGGTCGAGAAGGGGTGCTTGGCCTATTTAGCTTATGTTCGTGATTCTAGTGTAGGGGTTCCCTCTATTGACTTTGTGCCCGTTGTTTGTGAGTTTCCTGAGGTATTCCCTTCAGACCTGCCGGGTATGCCGCCCGACAAGGATATTGACTTTTGCATTGATTTGGCTCTGGGCACTCAACCCATTTCTATCTCGCTGTACCGTATGGCCCCGCCTGAGTTGAAAGAGTTGAAGGAGCAGTTGCAAGACTTGCTTGAGAAGGGCTTCATTAGGCCTAGTGTTTTGCCTTGTGGTGCGCCAGTGTTGTTTGTTAAGAAGAAGGACGGATCGATGAGAATGTGTATTGATTACCGGCAGCTGAACAAGGTTACAATCAAGAATAAGTATCCATTGTTGAGGATTGATGATTTGTTTGATCAGCTTCAGGGTGCCAAGGTATTTTCAATGATTGATTTGAGATCTGGCTACCATCCGTTTAGAATTAGGGCATATGATATCCCTAAGACAGCTTTCCGCACTCAGTATGGGCATTATGAGTTCTTGGTTATGTCATTCGGGTTGACAAATGCCCCAGTAACTTTTATGGATTTGATGAACCGAGTGTTCAGGCCTTATTTGGACTCGTTCGTGATAGTCTTCATTGATGATATATTGATATATTCCCGCAGCCAGGAGGAGCACGAGCAGCATCTCAGAGTGGTTCTTCAGAATCTGAAGGATAGTCAGTTATATGCTAAGTTCTCGAAGTGTGAGTTCTGGTTGAGTTCAGTTGCATTTCTGAGTCATGTTGTATCAATAGAGGGCATTCAGGTTGGTCCGAAAAAGATTGAGGCAGTCAAGAACTAGTCTAGACCATCATCAGCTTTAGAGATTCGGAGTTTCTTGGCATTGGTAGGCTACTACCGTCGGTTCGTGGATGTGTTCTTATCTATTGCAACTAGGTTGACCCAGAAGGGTGCCTAGTTCAGATGGTCGGACGAGTGTGAGGCGAGTTTTCAGAAGCTCAAGACAGCTCTGACTACGACATCGGTGTTAGTTTTGCCCACAGGTTCAGGGCCTTGCACAGTTTATTGTGATGCTTCCCGTATTAGGCTTGGTACAATGTTGATGCAGGATGGCAAGGTCATTGCCTATGCTTCGAGGCAGTTGAAGATTCATGAGAAAAACTATCTGGTCCATGATTTAGAGTTGGCAGCCATTGTTCACGCATTGAAGATTTGGAGGCATTATCTGTATGGCGTGGCATGTGAGGTGTTCACTGATCATAAGAGTCTTCAGTATTTGTTCAAGCAAAAGGAGTTGAATTTGAGGCAGAGGAGATGGTTGAAGTTGTTGAAGGATTATGATATCACTATCTTATATCACCCGGGAAAGGCCAATGTGGTGGCCGATTCTCTGAGTAGAAAGTAAGCCAGCATGGGCAGTCTTGCTTATATTCTGGTCGGTGAGAGGCCGCTTGCGTTGGATGTTCAGGATTTGGCTAATCGATTTGTGAGATTGGATATCTCTGAGCCTAGCCGAGTATTAGCTTGAACGGTCACTTGTTCTTCATTATTGGAGCGTAACCATGATCGGCAGTTTAATGATCCCCATTTGTGTATCCTTAGAGACACGGCTTAGCGTGGAGGTGCTAAGTAGGTTACCTTAGGTGATGATGGAGTTTTGAGATTGCAGGGTCGTGTTTGTGTGCCTAATGTGGATGGGCTTCGAGAGTTGATTTTAGAGGAGGCCCATAGCTCCCGGTACTCTATTCATCCAGGCACCGCGAAGATGTATCAAGATTTGCGGCAACATTATTGGTGGCGTAGAATGAAGAAAGATATCGTTGCATATGTGGCTCGATGTTTGAATTGTCAGCAGGTTAGAGGCCTGGTGGTTTGTTTCAGAGGATTGAGCTTCCTGAGTGGAAGTGGGAGTGGATTACTATGGACTTCGTTGTTAGACTCCCGCAGACTCTGAAGAAGTTCAATGCAGTTTGGGTCATTATTGATAGGCTGACCAAGTCAGCACATTTCATTCTTGTGGCAGTCTTCTATTCATCCAAGAGGTTAGCTGAGATTTATATCCGGGAGATTGTTCGTCTTGATGGTGTGCCGGTATCTATCATTTCGAACCAAGGTACGCAGTTTACCTCGTGCTTCTGGAAAGTAGTTCAGCGAGAGTTGGGCACCCAGGTTGAGTTGAGCACAACATTTCATCCTCAGATGGACGGGCAGTCAGAGCGGACTATTCAGATATTGGAGGATATGCTCCGAGCTTGTGTTATTGACTTTGGAGGCTCGTGGGATCAGTTCTTGCCTTTAGCAGAGTTAGCCCACAACAACAGCTACCAGTCGAGTATCCAGATGGATCCTTATGAGGCTTTGTATGGTAGGCGATGTCGATCTCTGGTTGGGTGGTTTGAGCTAGGAGAAGCTCGGTTGTAAGGTACTGATCTGGTTCAGGAGGCCTTGGACAACGTCAGGATCATTCAGGATAGGCTTCGTACAGCTCAATCTAGGCAGAAGAGTTATGCAGACCGCAAGGTTCGAGATGTGGCTTTTATGGTTGGTGAGCGAGTATTGCTCCGAGTGTCGCCTATGAAGGGCGTGATAAGATTCGGGAAGAAGGGAAAGCTTAGCCCTAGGTTCATTGGTCCATTTGAGATTCTTGATCGAGTGAGAGAGGTGGCTTATAGACTTGCATTGCCTCCTAGCTTATCAGCCGTACATCCAGTATTTCATGTGTCCATGTTTTCAAAGTATCACGATGATCCATCCCACGTGTTAGATTTTAGCACTGTCCGGTTGGAGAAGAACTTGTCTTATGAGAAGGAGCCAGTGGCTATTCTAGACCGGCAGGTTCGACAGTTGAGGTCGAAGAGTTTTCCTTCGGTTCGTGTTCAGTGGAGAGGTCAGCCTCCTAAGGCATCGACCTGGGAGTCCGAGTCCGATATGCGTAGCCGTTATCCTCATCTTTTCCCCGACTCAGGTACTTCCTTCTTCTGTCCGTTCGAGGAAGAACGGTTGTTTTAGAGGCGTAGAATGTGACGACCCAAAGGGTCATCATTTGCTTTCAATTGATTTCTGTGTCTCTGAGGCCTTGAAAACCTCATTAGAGTCGCCTCGATTTGCGTGCGCAGTCCGGGCGCATAGCCAAAAAGTTTAAATATGAAACTCTGTGAAAAAATGCTAAGTTTTGATGTTAAAATGAATAAATTTGACTTAGGTCAACACTTTGGGTAAACGGACCCGGATCCGTGATTCGACGGTCCTGGAGGGTCCGTTGGAAAATATGGGACTTGGGCGTATGCTCGGAATTGAATTCCGAGGTCCCAAGTCCGAGAAATGAATTTTTAAGTTAAATGGTTTTCAGAAATTGTTTAAGGAAATTTGAAATGAAAACTGATTAGAAAGCAATGGTATCGGGCCCGTATTTTGGTTCTGGCGCCAGGTACTGGTCTTATATATGACTTGAGCCATTCCTGTGAAATTTGGTTGAAAACGGACGTCGTTTGACGCGATCCGGACCTTAATTGAGAAATTTGATGTTTAAAAGAGTTTTGAGAAATATCATTGATCTCGAGGTTTAATTCGATGCTCGTGATGTTATTTTGGCAATTTGATTACACGAATACGTCCATATGATGTTTTTGAAGCTATGTGTATACTTGTGTTGGAGTTTCGAGGGCTCGGTTGAGTTTCGAGTAGGTTCCGGGATGCCTTAGGCTTAGAAAGTCAGGTGTTGTAGGTTCAGGAAGCTACAGTCTCTGAACACTCTAGTGCGGTCCGTGAGAAATCACGTGCGACTGCGGAGGGGCCAGCGCGGCCGCGGTTGCCTTTGTGCGGTCCGCGGTGGAGGCTGTGCGGCCGCAGTCGGCATTGTGTGGTCCGCACATGGTGCTGAACTGCAGGTCTTCAGGTACGCTAGTGAGGTCGCGGTCCATTTGATGCGGTCCGCACTAGGGGTCTTAGAGGGGTATAAATAAATGGCAATTTCAGTTATTTTTCACTTTTCAAAACCCAAAAACATAAGAGACGATTTTTCAAACAACCTTTCTTCTCTAAAACGTTGGTAAGTGATTTCTAACTCATTTTCTTCACTCCTTAACATCTTTTAACATGATTTCAACTTCAAATCAAAGATTTTTATGGGGGAAATTGGGTGTTTTGGGTAGAACTTAGGTTTTTCTAAAATTGGGGATTTGGACCTCAATTTGAGGTCTGATTTCAAAAAAAATTATATATTTGGATTCGTGGGGGAATGGGTAATCGAGTTTTGGTCTGAACCTCGGGTTTCGACCACATGGGACCGGGGGTGATTTTTGACCTTTGGGTAAAACTTTAGAAAACTCATTTTTCACGCATTGGGGTTGATTCATTTAGCACTTATTGATGTAATTAAGTAACTTGTGATTATATTCGAGCGGATTGGTGGTGGAATCGAGGAGTAACTATAATTGAGACTTGAGTGGTGTTCAAGGCATTGAGGTAAGTGTTTGGTCTAACCCTAACTTGAGGGATTAGGAGTTGAGTCATATTTGCTACTTGCTTCTTGTTGAGTACGACGTATAGGCATGGTGACGAGTATCTATACGTTGGTGTCAAGCATGACCGTGGGTCATAAATTGAAAGTTGTTGTGTTCTTGAATGACACCTTGCATGCTTTAATTAATGATCATCTATGATTGAGCATTTCCATTAATTGAACTGAGTACCAGCTAAGTGACATTGGTTATAGCTGATTCTCCCTTGCCGGGATAACTATTTCGATATTGTTGTTCCCTTGCCGGAAATTATTATACTTCTTTTGTTCCCTTGTCGGAAAGTTATTATATTACTCATGTTCCCTTGCCGGGATTTCTTGTAATTGTGTGATGAACTGTGAAATAGGAGCGGGTGGTACGCCTACCACAAGATATTATGAAATGGGAGCGGGTGGTACGCCTACCACAAGATAATGAAATGGGAGCGGGTGATACGCCTACCACAAGATATTATGAAATGGGAGCAGGTGGTACGCCTACCACAAGATATTATGAAATGGGAGCGGGTGGTACACCTACCACAAGATATTATGAAATGGGAGCGGGTGGTACGCCTACCATAAGATATGATGAAATGGGAGCGGGTGATACGCCTACCACAAGATGTGAGAAATGGGAGCGGGTTGCACCCGTGCAACAAGATGGAAACTGAAAGTGAAAGTTGTCTTTACTTTTCTTTATCTGTGTTAGAAGTTATATTGTTAGCTTCCTGGTTATTTCTTGTTATTTTGTTTTGTCAGCTATCCCCGAAACATGTTCCCCTTCCCCAACTTTAATTGCTTATTACATGTTACTTTTCCGCCATATGTTATATAACTGCACAGGTTTATGTGGAGTCTGGTCCTAGCCTCGTCACTACTTCGCCGGGGTTAGGCTAGGCACTTACCAGCACATGGGGTCGGTTATGCTGATACTACACTCTGCACTGTGTGCAGATCCCGGAGCAGCTTTCGGACAGTAGTTGGAGGGCTTCCTTCAGTCCACTCGGAGACCCAAGGTAGACCTGCATGCGTCCGTAGGCCCTACCGTCTCCCTTTATCTCTCTTTCCTGTTTCATTTTTCATACTTCAGAAACGATGTGCTGCTTTTTTTTCTTCAGACCTTGTATGTAGTAACTCTTAGACAGTCTGTGATACTGTGACACCAGATTTTGGGGTAATTAAAGTTTAAAAGTGTCACGACCCCAACCCCGGTCATGATGGCGCCCAACACACTGCTAGGCAAGCCCGACCATTCAACAACATTATCCCAAATTCTTATTCAGATTATAGATAAATATCACAGAGAATTTACTAAGTCATTTCATTCAAGTGTATAATTAATAATAAAATCTGCGGAAGTTCAATTAAAATACCACACCATAGCCCAACAGAATCCGGTGTCACGAATATGAGCCTCTAATACAGAATATCCACCTATTACAAGTCTGTCTAGGAAAAATACGGAATAAAAGATAGAGATAGATGGGAGAGATCAAGGCTGCGAATGCCATACAGCTACCTCGATACTCCCGGATACTGCTGCTCAGCTAAACAAATCCTCACTCAGCCTGTAGTGTACCTGGATCTGCATACAAGGTGCAGAGAGTAATGTGAGTACTCCGACCTAGTGAGTAATAAACATAAATAAAGGCTGAGAATAAGAAATAATGGAAAAATACAAAGTAAACTATAACTGGCAGTTTAGAACAACAAATAGTGAAGCAACAAACCAATTAAGTCAGAGTACCAAATACTGAGACAAGTATAACAGATAAAAATAAATACATGAGTGCAATGCAATGTATATGATGGTACACTCTAGTACCCACTGCGACGTGCAGCCCGAGCCATACATTTATTTATCGTCGACGACGCTCACTGGGGGTGTGTGCAGACTCCGGAGGGGCTCCTACAGCCCAAGCGCAATATCAAGCCATCTCATGACATCAAATCTAGGCCCTCGACCTCATATCAATCTCAGTATGATCACCCAGGCTCTCGACCTCAATATCAATGTAATCAACCAGGCTCTCGGCCTTAATATCAATGTAATCAACCAGGCTCTCGACCTCAATATCAATATAACACTGCTGCGGCACGCAACCCGATCCATGCTCAATCCAGAAATCATCATAAGCCCCTTGGGCATTTGTAAAACAGTAGTTCTCAGCCCGAAATATCATTTAGAAATATCATTTAAGTTTTCAAATCTTAGAAAGATGGCTGAGTTTGCAAAACAGTATTTAAAACCTTGGACTGAGGTCAAATGATATGCAAAATATGCGAAAGCAGTGATATCAATCCCTGAAGGATTCAAATAATTGGCAAGAAGCCTACAATTGGAAACATGACTGAGGATATAAATTCTTTAACAAAATAAGTGAGGAAAACCAGTCAAAAATCCCCTAAGGGTTCTACAGGTCGGCACAAGGCCCCAAGCATGGAAACAAGCCCAATTCACAATAATAAAGTATACGTCTCAACCAAAAATGTAGAAAAATATCTCTCGGGACGGACCAAGTCACAATCCCCAACGGTGCTCTACCCCCCGCCCGCTATCCGGCGTGCAAGTCACCTCAATATAGCATTACGATGTGAAATTCTGGGGTTTCAAACCCTCACGACATCATTTACATCAATTACTCACCTCGATCCGGTCCAAAATCTAGCCCGCGATGCCTCGCCCGCACGAATCAACCTCCGGATGCTCCAAATCTAGCCACAATCAGTACATAATCATTAAAATATGCTAAGGGAGCGAAGCCCACTCGAAAGTATCCAATTTAATATCAAAATCCCGAAATTGCTCAAACCCAGCCCCGAGCCCACGCTTCGGAATTCGACGAAACTTACAAAATCCGACAACCCATTCAACCACGAGTCCAACCATACCAAAATTACTAAATTCCGATAACAATTCAGCCTCCAAATCTAGAATTTTCGTTTTTGAAAAGTTTACAAATTTTCTCCAATTTCTTCCATTTGATTCACTAATTCTTGATGAAAATAACCATGAAATCATTAAATATAATCACTTTTGGATATAGAACACTTACCCCAATCCATATGGTGAAAATCGCTTCGAAAATCGCTTCAATCCGAGCTCCATAACTCCAAAAATGAGAAAACTCTCGGACTGCCCGAATCATACACTGTCCAGAAATTTTCGCGGTTACTTTTCACGCATTTTACTGTTCATGGGTACCGTTCACGGTACTGTTCATGGGTACTGTATATGGGGTACTATTCATATGTACTGTACACGGGTATTGTACACGGATACTGTTCACGCATGTGCGGTTACTGCTCACATGTGCGAAAAATGTAGAAACTGCCCAGAAAATTGTAGCAGCTTTTCGTTTCACTAAAAAGGCTCTAACTCCATCATACGAACTCAGAATTCGATGATTCTTATTCCTATGAGTCACAAATAATAATACGAACATAGCCCTTCAGTCGAAACTCAATTCGGAGCTCATTTGCTCAGTTCAATACCCATTCCGCTCGTTAAACAATTAACTCATGTTTCGTGTCAAAAACCCAATCGTGACTTGATTAAATTAGACCAAACTTTCCAGATCACTCCTATAATTCATTATTTAAATTCTTGAAATCTCGAAATAAAATTTCGATCTCTAGAACTAAAAATGGACCTTTGGATCATTACATGCTTATGCTCAAACGACAAAAATCTTCCAAAAACTCTTCCAAAACTTATCCGAGCCTCATGGGACCCCGACCAAACATGCCAACATAATTCATAACATTATTCAAACCTCTTCCAATCATCAAAACACCTCAAACAACATCAAATTACCCAAAACTCATCGAATTCAAGCCTAATTTTCTAAAAACTTCCGAAATATACTTTCGATCAAAAACCCGACCAAACCACGTCCGAATGACCTGAAATTTTGCACACATATCCCAAATCACCTAACGAAGCTACATCAACTCTCGTAATTCCATTCCGACTCTCGGATCAAAATCTCACCTATCAACCGGAATTCGCCAAAATACTAACTTCGCCAATTCAAGCCAAATCCTTCCACGGACTTCCAAAATGCATTCCGATCGCGCTCCTAAGTCATAAATCATCCGCTAAAGCTAACCGAATCATCGGGATTTAAATCCGAGCCCTCTAACACATAAGTCAATATCCGGTTGACTTTTCCAAAACAAACCTTCCTTAAAGAGACTAAGTGTCTCATTTCCTACTAAAACCAATCCAAATCAACTCGTTCACACCCAACACTGATAATGAAGCATAAAGAAATAGTAAATGGGGAAAACGGGGCGGTAACTCACGAGACGACGGGTCGGGTCATCACATCCTCCCCAACTTAAACAAACATTCGTCCTCGAGCATACCCATAGTTGTCCTAGACCCTTTTGCCCAAGCTTGGTACATTTTAGCCATCTGCTGTTTCACTTACACATTTCTTCCCTCATTGTATTAACGTCCATTTCTTCCATCTCTTTCGATGGATCGACAATACTGGTTTTCGGTTCCTGGTCGACCATATTCAGCCTGTCTTTCGATCGGGTGTTGTAGGAGTGAGTTGCCAGAGTGCCAGTCAACTAACCACCTATCTGAACTTAATATATCAAACAAACAACCTTGTTAGCGATTAGGCTTTAACAAATTGGCAATCACACATTGGGCATGAATGCACCTAAACAATTAACCGTCTCTATTATGTATTTGATCGGTTGCATGCGTCATCCCGACCTTTTCTTTCTTTTAATTGCAAACATCCCCTTTTCTTTTCTTTTCTTTCCTTTCCTTTAGTTCTGGCCTCTGTTCTCTCTTTGTTTTTACTCTCTCTTATTTTCTTTTTTTCTTTCTTGTTTTTCCGCTCTTTCCTTTTCTTTACTCTCTTGTTTTTCCTCTTATTTTCTATCCCTCTTTTCCTCTTCTTTTCTTTTTTTTTGGTTGCGGTCGAATCCTTTGGAGATTGCCTACATATCATGACCCTGCATGAATCAGACCAAGCGTAGTTCTTGTGGATAAGTGTAAAATAAAGTAAAAACATTTGGGATTTTCATTTTTCATATAAAAACGCTATTACAAAGACTGAAACTAACAAACTCGAAAGAAACTAATAGACTCGAGATACAGACTCAAAAAGAAACAACCCACATGCTCTGATAACAGAAATACAGACTCCAAAACAACTGGCAGACTTTAACGGAAAGAAAAGGCAAACTCAAGAAATCACGAATACATCAATGCCTCAATTGTCCCTGGGACCCGCGTGCATCATTCGGCCTTGTTGCGGGCCGACTTGCTAAATCCTCCTGAAGGAGGTAGAGATCTTCCATTACCCAGCGAACAAAAATCATCACAGTGGCGAAGAATATAGATCTCGTCATATCCTCACAGCTACTGCACTTCATTGAGATATAGTTGGCAACCCTTTTGACTCGCTCTCTTATGACGCCCTTCTCTTGCAACAAACTCCCAATTTGTTCTGTTCTGGCTTCCAAAGTTCGTTCGGCTACCTGGTTCTGCTCTTGGAGTTGTTGCAAGTCCCTTTCTAGCCGTGTCATTAAGGCATAACAATGTTCTTTTTCAGCCTTAAAATTTTTGGCTTCTTTAGCCAACTCACCCTCGAGGTTACTGATTGCCTTTTCCCAACCTGTGACCCCTCTTTCATATCTTTCTTTCATCTGTTGAACGAAAGTTGCACTCCCTTCGGCACTTTTGGCCAACCTTGCCCGTGCTTTTGCTAGTTCAGACTCAGCTTTCTGCAGGTCATCTTCGTAGTCACGTACCTTTTGAGTGAGGTTGTAAATGAGCCTCTCATCTTTCCTGCTTCGGCCTGGGTTCTCGGCTTCAATTTTCAACTGTCGAACCTGAGCTCTGAGGGCCTCATTTTCTCGCACCAATCTTCTCCTTTCACCTTCAGCCTCTTGTGCTTGCAAATCATTATTGAAGGTGATATTTCTCAATTCTTCTCGCAGACCGTGGATAATGGCCTTATATTCCTTCTCCTTTCCTCCCCAAGCTAACCTCTCTTGAATTTTATCGTCAAAGGCTTGAAGATGAGGCCTTTTGGCGGGCCTCTCGGGCTTTGGCTCGTTGTTTACATAAGACATTTCCTCAAACCAAGCAGCATAATTTGGATCTACTTCCCCCCTTGGAGATGTCTGGTACCCGGGTGCCGTTTTTGAGATACCAGCAGCTATTCCAATCCTATTGAACTACAGCCTCAGGCAATGCGGCTTCTGGATGCAACTCTATGACCTGGATGCTTAGATCTTCTTCTTCAGGCACAATCTGATACCTCCCCAATTGCCTCAAGACCCTCTGCGGTGCATATGGCTGAATACTCCTTACGCCCATTATCCTCAGGTATCCTTTGGTAGCAGTCATATAGATGGCTTCTGTCATCGGGAGCCATCCTATAGTCCACTCAACCTGACCTGCGTCAAGAGATTTCAAATGAGAAACCCATGCTTCAAATCCTTCTGGTGTGTTGTAATCTTTTATCCTCTCCTCGTAACTAATGATGAAGTTGTTTGGGCTCAAACCGTAACTCATGAATCTGGGATGATGGCGAAGATGCTCGATCAACCACATTTGCAGAATGATACTATAACCCTCAAAAAACTGAGCCCCTGCTTTGCATACAGTCAATACATGATAGATATCTGCTAGCACCAACGGGGCAAGTGTATGATCTTCCTTGGTAGTGATGATTTGTGCAATTCTAGCCATACGAATATCCACCGTTCCTTTCTCATTTGAAAAAACCAGGATCCCCAAGAATGCCACAATAAATGTGAACCGACGATGAATTTGCCAAAGGCCCTTGTTTTGTTTGTTGCTCAGGCCCTTTTCATGCATTTCAAAACCAGAGGAATGCCCGAACCTGAAGTACAAGAAATGGAAAGCACAACACCCGTTGCTCACACTTTCCTTATTTGTCTGTTTACTAATATTCAAGAGGTCAAAGAACTTGTGCACCGATGGAGTCCTTGGAAATATGAGTTGTTGCTTCCTCAAGTCCCGGCCGAATTCAACGTACCCGGCTATCTCCTCCAAAGTAGGGGTGATCTTGAAATCTGAGAAACGAAAGACATTATGGACAGGATCCCAGAACATTACCAAAGCTTTGATCAGATCTTCCCGTGGTTTGATTTCATAGATGTCTATAAGAGAACCCAAGTGCTTTTTCACCCATTTCTGACCATCTTCATCTAGATCATTCCACCACATAAGCAAGTGTAGCCGAGCCTATTCCCTGACCACTTCTGGCGGTTCTTAGATGGTACTCATAGTTCCTGTGGAGGATTAAGGTTAGGGTTTGAATCGAGTTGATCCTTTTGTAAACAGATTTTCGAAGAAGAAAAGAAAAAGAACAAATAAAAGAAGAGAAGGACCATAATCTCTCCCCCTGTATGCCAACTTTAGCCAAATGGCTGTTTTCTCAAATACGACCCCTTCCCACTTTCACGCGAATTTTGAGGCCGGGGGAATTATTTTATGACCCCTCACAAGCTTGTCCATTCTTTTACGAAAACAACCTTTCGACATATGAAAAATACTTTGAGGCTACCTTGGCAAGAACGGTTTAAGATATAGCCGAAGCTGGATCGGCTTATTTTGACCAAAATCAATATTGCATTCATTCGATCACCGAATCTCTTTTCTTGTTTTTCTTTTCTCTTATTTTCAAAAATAAGGCCAAACCTTATGTAGGTTGCCTACGTATCCCACATCCGATGAGAATCAGAACCTTTGTAGTTCGGTCAGTTTTAACACATTTGAAGGAACACAGTGTTTGACTCTTTTAAAAATAACCCTTTTTTGTTTTTTGTTTTTTTTTTGAAAAATTTTGGGCAGAGTTTCAGGACGCTTTTAAAATACCGGGATGTTTTAGAATCGGGTTTTATTTCCTTCCCTATATCACTCTTGGTTTTCCCCTTTTTCCTCTTTATTTTCCCTAGCCGGTCAGCATGCAAGCTAAAACAAATAAATGTTCACATAGCACATAGAATGCATCAGGATGGTCTATTATTTCGGGCACACCTGTCCTAGACGGACCCAACCCCTGTGTTGAGTCCCCTAAGTCAAATGCACGTGATGCAAACAAACGTTCCTATTAGGGATCCGACATGGAGCTATGCTTTTCTAGGTTTACCTCATGAGGTTTTGGTCTAGACTTGGGGTACCCGAGCGGACAACTGGGGTCGAAGAGGGGGCGACGTACTGGGAGCACTGAAGTCTACCCGGCCTTGTCGCTTGCCCAACCTCGTTCTATTTGGTAGAATTTCAATAGAAAAAGTGGGCTACGCGAACGTATGCACCATTTCCAGAAGACTCAGATGGGTGGCGTAAGAAGACAGTTATATATAATTCAAAAAATATTAAAGCGGTAAGCATTTAGCACGAAAGATTCACGGAATACAGTAATATCAACAATAAGTAAAGCCAAGAAAAATCATATTAACAAGCTCGAATTCTGAACCCTGAACCAGAGATTCTGGGTTCGATCCCCAGCAGAGTCGCCAGAGCTGTCACACCTCCTTTTTTCTACCTCCCGTAAAAGGGTGTATGTAAAGGAGTTTTTTCAATTAAAGGACAATCGAAACAGGATCTATTTATTAAAATTCAGAGTCGCCACTTGGGAGATTTATGGTGTCCCAAGTCATCGATTTAGAATCCCGAATCGAGGAAAGATTGACTCTGCTTAACAGTCCGCAAACCAAAAATTTGAGTAAGAAATTATGTTAACCCGAGAGAAGGTGTTAGGCACTCCCGAGTTCTGTGGTTCTAGCACGGTCGCTTTGATCATACTTGGCTTGACTAAATTGTCTAATTACTGATTTTAGAACCTATGTGCATTTACCTGTTACCGTTTCTAAATTAAGAAAATTGTCTTGAAACGGGTCACGCGTACGTGTACCCATTTGTTTGGCGCGTCAAAAATCATGTCACGCGAACGTGTCCACAATTAATAACACTTTATTATTATAAAAAGAGAAAGGTTTGGCCAAAGTTGCGCGTGTCTAAAGCAAACTACGAACATTTGTCATTTTGTATGATTAAATGGTAGACGGCGCACCTCAGACTATATGAGCTAATTTAATTAATAACCTACGAAAACCCATTTTTATTATTAAGAAGGTTTGTTCGAAGTTGCGCGAATGCATACTCCGAATTGGTTTTTAGAATTGTAATCATGTCATGCGAACGTGTACACAATCACAATTGTATTTTAAACGGCCCTAAAGGTTTCTCTACGAATATTTGTTATTTTACATCTACATTGTTAAATTAACACAAGAGCCATTTGTTACTAAGTGTCTAACTATGGCTTGTCTCAAATCTATTTGGCGGAATCCAGTTAATTAAGCACTAATGGAATTTGAACCCTTACTATCGAATGAGTGACTTAATCCGAGCTCGTTCGACTACAAGGCTGTCACCAAAATAACACTCATTCAATTAATAAGAGATCCCAAATAAGACAGGTCCAATTACTTAAGTGGCGCGTCCGTTCAGGATTAAAGAGGAACAAATGGGCTCTAATCATGAGCCCACAAAAACTGTGAATATAAGCCATCCCCCTTTTGTCTCAACATGGGTTCGAAATCCAAACCATAAGGCAAAGTAGAATTTTTTTAAAACAAACTGATGCAAGGCCAATCAAGACCCGAGATCATGGACATCAGACCATCACATTCAAACAAATCAGCCGTTCAACTAATTCAACAAAAAGCAATTACACGAGACCCTACAACTGATTAAACCATTTCAATAACAAATTACACCTCATGAGACTGCTAAGTAAGTGAATCTGAACTTGAACAATTGACTCATATTTAATATGTTTACAGATAATCAAGGTAATTCTATATACATCTCAGACCCTGAAGTGACGAGCCGAAACATTTTCTTGTCCAATACACTATAAAACTGAATACGAAACATTTTTCTTGATGTCTAAGTACATCAAGCCTGTCGTGACAGTTCAAATAAATTACGCGGCAAAAGAAGCTTTCATATAGTCTACATTACTCGATTTTCATGGTTGATGGTAAAGCACAACTACTGATTCGACTAAACAAATAGTTCATCAAGCTTCTATGATAGTCCAGGATCAAATTCAGGGATAGGAGTTCAACATGCCCAAAACCAAAATTTAGCTATGAGACATTTGATAGAAAATGGAGTCACCCACCAATTACAAACAAATTTAGCTCTCAGAAGGATACTATCAGCAACCAGCAGAATACAATGCACTATATGATTCCAATATAAGGCAATTAAAACAAAATAAAGCTAAATCTATGAGCAAACAATGGTGACATTATGCTCAAATTTCTAGATTTTCATTTCATCTTTGAATCAGGCCTCACATTAGATAGAACTGAGAGATCATGTACCTGGGAATAAGGGGAAAGCAAGAAGGAGTAACGATCAGTAGGCAGTAGCAACAGAACAAAATCCCAAACTCAGTAGCAGTAGTAAGCTCAAAAATGACCAATGAAACCAGCCTTGGACCCAACTTTAAACCAGCAGAAATAACCACTGATACCCAGCAATAAAAAAAAGAACAACCAAAATTTGAACCAAACTTTTGAAACCAACCAAGCTCAAACCATTTTAGCCCTCGATTGTTCAAAGATCATTTCAGAAGTGAGAGCCTCAAGAATTACTGAAAAAACTTTCAATGGAACAGTGATTTTTTTTCCAGTTGTTCTGATTTCTCCTGTATTTTCAGCCTTTTTGGTCTCTCTAAGGTGTAAAAACACTGTCTTGAATGAGAAGAAGGCTTCCTTTTAAAGGCTGAGGGTCTGCTGTGTGCCTTCCAAGGCAAGCCAGTTAGATTTTTCCCAAAATACCCTCATAGGGCATCTTTTAAAACTGATTTTTGGACAACTGTCCATTTCCTTAAGATATTTTCAATTTACAGCCTGTTTTCCCTAACCATTTTGGGTAGCTGTCCATTTAGGAAGCTTCCCATCAGTTATTAAAGATTCTTCAAGTTGAAACAATCTCCAAAATTACCCCCTAAAGTTCCCCATTATTCACTTACCTCCCTTAAATTCTGAATGCTCACAATCACAATAACAGTAAACAAACGGGCTGACACTTTCAAACAAATTGAAATTCAAAACAACTATTGAAATTATGAGAAAACTAGCTTGAATATCCTTCACACATAAACGTGAATTCAGAAAATGTTCTTGAAACAAGAATTAATGCGAACGATGAACTATACTTGACTAATCTTAATGCTTCAGTTCCAA
The DNA here is from genome assembly GCF_000393655.2 of Nicotiana sylvestris. NCBI lineage: Eukaryota > Viridiplantae > Streptophyta > Magnoliopsida > Solanales > Solanaceae > Nicotiana > Nicotiana sylvestris. The sequence continues at coordinate 48,138,722 of NC_091064.1, forward strand.
AATTAATTCACAAATGTGAAATGAAACCTAGCGGAAAGAAGAAAATCTCATGAATTGAAACCAAATTAAACTCAAACCTTACGAAGCCGATTGTCATTGACAATTACGCAAACAAGCTAACTAACTAACTTACAACCAGAACATAATGCAATTAGGCAAGAAACAAAAATTCTGAAGGACGAAAACTAGAAAAATAAACAACCAAGCAAACAAACAGAAGAGATCAAAAGGAAACCAATCGACGCAAAGGAAATTCTCCCAAACCTGCTTCGGCGAGACCTGCATGAACTCGAACAACCTTGGAGAAGAAAGTGAACCTTTGACGGTCATTAATCGGTTGTCCTTAACAAAAGACAAACGATTAATGACAGTTTTGGGTTCACTTGACCTTGCTAAGCAAGAAAGGAACCCAAGGAGAGACTTGGCTATCCGGACCTCTGCTCTACCACTGACGGACCATTTTGAAATGAAACAAACATGTATTTGAGGCAGGAAGGAGATGAGGGGTTGCATGGTGTGATTTTGGGTGGATCTGGGAATTTTTAGGCTTTTAGGCGCTAACCTCAAATCTGAGATTCGAGGTGATGGAGGGGGATTTGAGAGGAACTATTTGGAGATTTGGGATGGGTAGGTGGAAGGGAGTTCATGGTGTTAATTCGGTGGCGATTGGACGCCGGTGCCGCCACCGGACGGTGGGGAATTCTGGGGTGGCTACTAGGGTGTGGGGGCAGGTTTCTGAAGTTGGGGGTGTTGGGACGATGAACTGAGGGGGGGGGTGTGCCTTCGGACATATATATACTCCCTAAGCTTAAGTTCCGAGCCGTTCGATCAAGTGGAGATCAACGACTCAGATCGACACTGATCAAAATGACGTCGTTTCGTTTGAGGGGGAATCCGGATCGGGTCAGGCGGGTTTGGGCTGGAATTGTATAGATCTGGGGGGGCAATTGGGCTGAAGGAGATTTAATGGCCCAAATCCGAATTTCCCTTTATTTTTGAATCTTTTTTCTTTTCCAATTTCCAAATTTCTTTTCTTTTCAAAATTCGAAATAAAACCTAAATTAATTATTAAAACTAATATTATCCTATCAAATTGAACTAATTAAACTCTAAAAATAATTACCATAACTAATTACATACCACATTAAAGAAAGCTAACAAAATTCGAGAAATTAAAATTAAAGTGTAAAAATGAACTATTTTTGTGATTTTTCCATTTTATAAAACACTAAATTACTAATTATTTCAAACATGCAAAAAATTAAATCCTAAATGTAAATGCAACATATTTTGTATTTTTCATTAATTAACAAACGAAATGCACAGACAAAAATGCAAATAATTAACAGCAAATACAACAAAATCCACAAAATTGCAAATAATGAAACGAAATTACTTTGTTTTGAATTTATGAAAGTATTTCATGTAGGGCAAAAATCACATGCTCACAGTGGATTCACAGCAGAGAGCAAATGAGTAGGCCTGCTTTGAAGCACACTACTGATCAGAACTGCCCTAGCACCAATTGATAAGAGTTTCCCTTTCCATGTTTGGAGTTTATCCAACACCTTGGTGATTAAACCCTCATAGTAATCCATTCTCCTCCTTGAATAAAATATAGGGCAACCAAGGTAAATGAATGGGAAATCATTTCTCCCTATTCCAGTAATACCTTGAATATTCCTCACAACCTCATCACTTGTTGAATGGTGGACATATGTAGCAGATTTTGACTTATTGATCACTTGGCCTGAAGCTGCTTCATAAGCATTCAACACCTCCATTATTAGTCTCAAAGAGGTTGCATCTGAGGATGAGAATATAATTGTATCATCGACATATGCAAGATGGTTAATCTTGGGACTCCACTTAGGCAAACCAAATCTACAAAAAGTACAAGTTTTGATGTAATGCGTTGAGGCCCCTTGACATTGCCTCTGCAGCCAAAATAATAAAGTAGGTGATAAAGGATCCCCTTGCTTCACTCCTCTAGAAGACTTGAAAAAACCATGTGGTTGACCATTAACAAGAACTGAGTACCAATTGTTTGACACTATACCAAATATCCAACCAATAAATCTTCCAGAAAACTCCATCTTCCTTAGAACCTTTGTGAGAAAAAGCCAAGAAAGTCTATCATAAGCCTTCATCATGTCCAGCTTTATTACTACATTAGGGCCTGCTTTGGTTCTCAATCTTATGTTAGTGATAATTTCCTGAGTGAGCATCACATTTTCTACTATACTCCTTCCCTTAACAAATCCAGCTTGTTCATCAAAAATTACATTAGGAAGAATATCAACCAATCTGTCATGAATAACCCTCGAGATAATTTTATTTGAAAAATTACTCAGGCTAATTGGTCTTAAATCAGAAAAAGCCTGTACATCCTTTTTCTTAGGCAATAAGACTAAATTTGTGTGAGTCACAAATTTAGGTAGTTCCTGGCCACAGAAGAAAGCTTTGACCATCTGTAGCACGTCTTCTCCAATTATTTCCCAACAAGCATGGAAGAAGTTACCATTGAATCCATCAGGTCCACTTGCATTGTCCCCATTCAACCCAAACACTGCCTTTTTTACTTCCTCCATTGTAGGCTGCCTTGTTAGTTCACAGTTCTGCATCTCATTCATCATCAGAGGTACATGATCAAGAATCCTAAAATCAGTAGGAACACTGGATTCATGAAATTGCTGCTGGAAAAAATGTACAGCTTCCTCTGCCATAACTGTTTGATCCTCTAACCAATTACCATTTCTATCTTGAATTCTCTTAAGCTGTAACTTCCTTCTTTTGCCATTCACATGAGCATGGAACAATTTAGTATTTCGATCTCCATCTTTAAACCAAGCCATAATCGCTTTTTGTTTCCAAAAATCTTCTTCTAATGCCCACACTCGAATTAATTCAGCCTGCACTCTTTGGAGCGTTTCACGATATTGAACTGTTGGATTTAGTTCAAATTGAGTCTCATGTACCTTCACTACTTCTTCCAAACTAGATAATCTTTGGAATATATCCCCAAAAGTAGCCCTGCTCCATATAGAAAAAGCCCTCTTTACTTTTTTTTTATCTTGTGATTAAACAAAATAAATGGACTCACGTGAAAATCTGCATGCCAGTTTTCCTTAACAACATCCATGAATGAGTCATGCTTAATCCATAAATTCATAAATCTGAAAGCTCTCATGATTGATTGAGTTCTTGGATTATATTTGAGATGCATGGGACTGTGGTCTTAGCCAATCTTAGATAGGTGAGTGATCTCTAATCCTGGCCAAAACTACTGCAATTCCATGCTACCCAAGCATCTGTCAAGCCTTTTAAAAATACAGTCATCTTCATCTCTACCATTCCACCATGTGAAAATGCTTCCTTTAAAACCAAGATAAAAAAGATTGCACGTATTAATACAGTGCCTGAAAACATCTATCTCATTGATATATACTGGAAGGCCACCGAATTTTTCTTCTTCATCCCATATCACATTAAAGTCTCCACCAACAAGCCAAGGTAAAGACATATCAGTAGCCAAAGAGTATAATGTGTCCCACATTTCAATTCTTTCAATTGCATTACATTTAGCATAGATCATGGTAATTACAAATTCTTTATGATCATCAGTATCAGTCATCCTCAGAGTGATCTGTTGTTCCATGTTGAATAGGATATCAAAGTCATATTTTTGATCTATGAAAATCCAAGTTTTGTTAGAAACATTAACCACTACTTGTTCGAAGCCAATCTTTCTCCTATACTGGTCTACAGTTCTAGTCTGTTGCATTGGCTCCATCAAGGCAATGAAATCAAAGTGGTTCTGTCTATCCATTGTGATTACCCTTTCAAAGGCTTGCATTTATTAACTGACCTAATATTCCAAATGAGAGCATTCATTATCAGTTAATTAATTTGGATATGGTTCTCCTTGTTTGAACTCCTGTTACTTGCACGATAGAAGTGTCTCTTGGTTGTTTTTTCTTCCCTCTTCCTGCTGATTTCCCAGTATCAATTTGTCTCGGAGAGATGTCACCTTGCCTAGCTACATTGATGAAATTTTGGGTAGCAAATTCTGCATCCATGTCTTTCCCTTTATTCCCCTTCAGTTGCTCTTCTTCTGCATTATCTTGTGCAAATAACTGGTTATGGATTGGTTTAGGAATCAAGTTCTTAGAAATGGTTTTCTTTTGTATCGCATCAGTTATGACCCTTGGATTAGCTTTTTGTAATATGGAAGTTGTTCCATCTCCTGGGGTCACATAGGTTACAAGCTGCTGCATTTCTGATTCTTTCTGATTTTCCTCAGGTTGTTGCTGCATCACTTTAGCACTGTTTCCTCCTGCATCCCCCGGGTCCCCTGTATCTGTAGTCTATGCTGGAGTCTCAGTTATATATGCAGGGTTCAGATATGGTTAGGAATGGAGTGTGGATTGAGGTTATTTAGTTGTTCAGTTGGAGGAGGTCGATTAATGGTACCCTCATTTGAACTTTTTCCTTCAATTCTATCATTTTTACCATTTACACCTTGTTCCTCCATATCTGGATCTTTGTCTTGTACTCTTTCACATTTTCATATCCTTCAAGAAATTCTCATTCATCCGATTCTTCCTCTTGTTGTTGATCCTATAGTCTACCTCCAGTATAGTTCACTCACTCCTTCAAACTTTCTTGCTCAGGAATCATACTTATGTCTAGGGATTGAGATGGGATTTCTCTGCATGACTGGTTTGTATTAACATTTGGGATTGAGAAGGTTCTTTTTACACCTTGAGTAGTAGAATTAACTCTGTCTGCAGCTGCATTAGCTGAACTTCCTTCCGCTTTAGGATAGGCTCCACTACCTTTCTTTGATGATGCTACTCCAGTTGACTTTGGAGTAAAGACTGCAGCTACTGGATTTAATTCCTTGTGGACATTAGAGTTCTGCCCAGTATCATTGTTAATGATAGCTAATTGATTGCCTTGATCGTTTTCTTCTTCTAATTGTAGAGCTGCGAATTTGTTTGATGTGTGAAATTATTGACATGCATCTACTGGATCAATGTGCCTTTTCCAATTATCATTGTTGTGCTGAATATTGCCATTAGCTGACACTATCTCCTGTACTGTAACAACATTTTTTTGTGAACTATTCCCAGATTCTTGTACCTGCTGCACAAAATCTTGGTTGACTGGGACTAATTCCATCCCTGTAGCTGTTTGATTTGTATATTTTCTATGACGATTGTCTCTTACCTCCTTCCATTGTACCGTAGGTGGATTCACATTATCTACTGAATTCAAGTTACCTACAATTTTCCCACTTGTTAAAATCATCAGAGGTTGATTATGATGCACATGGTTCTGTTCCTTGTTATTTTATGCAGGCTGGTTGCTTTGATGATAGGGTGACAATTCCGGATGAATTCTCCAGCATTCAAGACTATCATGCCCTTGTAATATACATTCCTTACAGTACTTAGTCATCATATCATACTTAATATTTACCCATTCAGTCCTTATTTCCCCCGAAGTTTCACTAACAATGTCCATTCTAACATTTTTAGGGTGGGCAGCTAACAAGTCGACCAAGACTTTGACCCTAGCACAACTAGGTCTAGTCTTTTTGATAGTAGCCATATCCAAGTGTAAAGGTTACCCAACAGCTGAAGCAAGAGAAAAAATACACTCCTTCACAAAGTATGTAGGTAATAAACCTAGAAAAGAGATCCAAGCCATAGCCATTGGAGTTTCCTCTCCTGCCTTAAACTTCACATCATAAATGAGAGGTCGAATTTGATATTCATGGCCATTCGTATCCTTGACATATTCAGTTCCTTTCGATGTAAAATCAACGTAGTCTGCCACAAGGTCATACATATAAGAATATGTCTGTCTCGCAGAAGTGCAATATTGCATTAACCTTTTAAACCACATTGAGATGGAACAATGCGACGAATCTCATTTAAATTTGGCCAACCATATGCAAACTTTCCCACCACAGCATATTGGAGATCCTCAAGCACATTCATTCTCTCAACTTCTTCCTCCGTAAATTTAACAACAGGTTGACCATTCTGTATTGCTTCTTGTCGCACAGTGATAGGATCAACAATAGATTGTTTAGCATTTACTACTGCATTAATCACAGTTGGTTTCAATATGTTCGAGTAGTCTAATTTCTTGGATATTTGTATGTTATTATTTTGAGTAGAAGGGGAAGCTTGGGGAGGATGACTAGCCATAGAAGAAGGTTGGCCTTCGGAGGTGGAGGCCATTAACGACCTCAATGGAGCACGAACCAGAACTTTCCAAATTGGAGGAGCTACAACTTGTTCAGTTCTTCAGCAATCCTTCAGTAGCTTTGTCACCAGAATAACTATGACAATAAATGCAATAGCTTTTGCTAATTCGATGCTACAGTAGTTCAGAAAAGTGTTTTAAAATCTGTTGTTGATTTTAGCTTCAAACCTGTGAATCACGATAAAAATAAATCATCCAAGTTGTTCTTCAACCATCTAGCTTCATGTTACAGTAAGCATAAACTTGCAAGGACAGCGACATTGAAGTTGGCTAGAGAGAACTCGATGCTACAGTGACTCTTAAAAACAATTTTAAGATCTATTGCGTTTGGCTCTAGATTTTAGGATAAAACCAAAAGAAGATTGTTCACAAAGGAAAGGGTTTGTTTTGAGACCAATATTGTGATGTTATTGTTGATTGCACAGTTATGTGCTATGTTGGTTCCAGTTTGAGGCACACTGGTGAATCAGTTATGGCTTACGGAGACTGAGATCGAGGATGTCTCGAGTAAAGGAAATTTTTTGATAGAGGTTATGTCATACTTTATAGGTGTATGGGAATTTCAGAGTGTCTTGAGCTGTTGTGGTAATGGATGCTCGGTGCATAGAGCAGAAAGTGGCTTGGTTGTTCTAGGATGAGATTACACCATGTAGTATCAGAGTGCTATTGAGACATGGGTGGTTCTGTTCATTTGATCAGGCTAATTGCAGTTTGAATAGAGTGAATGACTCTCGAGAATGGTTCTAATGTGTTCAAGATTATACATGTAACAATTGGGTATTTTAAAGTTGTACCTGTGGTTAGAAACTAATTTTTCATTGGAAGATCTCGAGACTTGTGGTATCATCTTTATAAATTATGAAATTCTATGTATCAGTACCAGGAAGGTAAAGGTAACAGATTTAGATTTGCAGGAAGTATCTTCAGAGCAAAGTACTTTGATCGTGGTGCTCGTGAGAATATCTGAGAAAGTATTCAACGGTTTATGAGACTTAGACGGTGTGGCTTTATGCTTGGGTCCCATGTGGTAAGTCTGAGTTGAGGAATTGTGATGTTATAGCAAGAATGAGTATCAAGTTGAAGGTAAATTAGAAGGAAATTCGAATATATGAGATAGCTTGGTAGTAGGCTGTGTTGGCATGGTAAGGATACGATTAGTTCTTTGGATGTTTGCAAGATAATGAGTTTCTATAGGTGTTTCTCGGCAATTCTCTTGGGTTTTAGTGATCTACGTAGCTCGGTTGAGTTAGAAGGATTCAGTCCTAGCAGGTCGGGTTTGTGCAAGGGGAACTCGGAGAGTTCTTGATGGTTTCGACCTCGGTTGGAAATGTATATTTTCTATGAGCATGAGGAGCATGGTATGTATAGTGATTTTCTTCTAGATTGGAACAATGGAAGTTCTTGGTTGGTTGAGTACATAGTTGTTTATGGCTCGAAAGAGATACAAGTTTCTTGTGGTTATTCTAGAATGGTATGGTTTATGCGGTATGTTGTGTAGGAGTGATATTAGCATGTGTAAGGTCACGAGAGATTTGAAAGGAAGGTCATAAATTCTTAGGCAGCACGGGCAGTTCAGATAAATTGAAAAAATGAGCTTTAGATGATTTGAGAAATGATCTTTAGATGATTAAGGAAATGGTAATGCTAATTGAGGTGATTGGACGAGGGTATATGATTCAGAGAGAGGCAATGTGATTAAGTTGATAGTACTCTGGTAGTATTGCAACACTTCTTGTCAGATCGGCTGCTGATATTCGAGTTTGCTTGGCACCACAAAAGAATCTTAGAGTATCTCTCGTGGAATGATTGAGTGTTAGAGGTGAGTTATATATATGCGAGTGGTGGAATTAGGATCAGATATGGTACTTTGTGTGTTTTATGGACTTGGAGACTGGAAGTTCTCATACGCAGGTTATCTCGTGGTTGTGGATGGAAAAATGTGGGTAAGTTAGATGTTAGTATGTGCTATGATTCAGTCATTGTGAACCTTCGAAGGATCATTTATCTGTTGTGGGTAACTAGAGTTGATGTGTGGTCCATTGGTAGACCTATATGGATATGTGTCTGGCATCGAGACGGCCTTGTTGACTTTGAGTTGTTGTAGGCGAGGGATGTGTTGATTCTGTTGTTATTGAGCTTATTGGTAATCTGGGGAGATCTATGAGTTACCTTTCTGTGTTGCGAGACGTTATGATTTGTTGATTATAGGAACCTATGGTGCAGTTCTATCGGGGTTTCATAGAGGAAGTCGAGCGGGAAGAGTGATTGGGTGTTGCTCGGTGAATGGCGTATCAGTTATGTCTTTTCGGGTTTGCGTGGTGTATGTTATTTGTTTCGCCGTGGGTGTAATGGTTTGCTTTGGTTCCAGACATCAAATTGTGCGTGGTTGTCAATTTCGAGCGTAGTGACTTGAGGTGTCTCATGTGGAGCAGTGCTTCAATAGGATCCACATTGCAGCGAAGCTATGTGGGATGTGACCTTGCGGGTTAGATTCGTGTGTTCTATTCTATGATGTGAGACGGGTTCTCAGCCTTGTGTTGTGGTGGTGCTGGTGAGCTTGAGGTACAACTCTTTCATTTGAGTCATTTTCATTATTTGATTATGTTCGGACCGTTGCTTATTGGTGTCGTATTATGCTAGTTGTGGCTTAGGCCTCTATTGATGTGTCATGTCACCGGAGTGGTGTGTTGGATTAGAGGAGATCGTTGGGATCATCAATGAATACGAACAGATTCGATTTCAGCATGTTGGAAGGTTAATATCGAGGTTCATCTCGGGAATTTGCTATGGTATTTGTCAGAGGAGAAGAGGCTTCATGAATGGTTGATCTGAGAAATGGTTATGGCCTTTCATTGGCAGTATATGAAAGTGTTGGAATAAAACTTTAGTGGATAAAAGGTTTTCTACCAGTATTCAGTTGTTGTGTGCAGCTGCTGTGAATGGGAGTTATCGCTACATGTGCTTGAGAGATGTGGTATATCATATAATTACACCTGAGGTTGCAAGCACGGGTTATTACAGCTGGTTCGGGCGTATTCAGAGTATAGATGTGGGGTTGTGATCGTATTGATGGTTTCAGAAGTGGAAATGTAGTTCTATAGTTTATGGCTGGATTGGGATTGTGTAATTTTAGTTACAAGGTGTTATCGGACCTATGTGAGATAGGGTGACGTGGGATCACCCCTGGGTATGTGCATGGTAAGGTTATTCAGCGATTGGTTGGCTTTTGGAACAAATCTGGGCACATTTGAGGATGAACGTATGTTTAAGTGGGGGAGGATGCAACGACCCGACCGGTTGTTTTGAGCTTTTGCACTTGATCTCCAGTTCTCAGGCATGACTTGCCCCGTGTAATGTATTATGACTTATGTAGATCATTGGTTTTGGTTTGCAGGAAAATCACAATGAATTTGAAAGAACAGTCTCAAATGAAAGCTTTGAAATTGAAAGGTTTGACCAAGAGTTGACTTATTTGTATACGAGCTTGGCACGGAATTTTATGATTTGGGTAGCTTTGTTGGGTGATTTTTGACTTAGGAGTGTGATCGAAATGGGTTTTTGAGGTCCGGAGTAGAATTAGGCTTGAATTGGCGAAGTTGATATTTTGGCGGATTCCGGTTGATAGGCGATATTTTAATCCGGGGTCGGAATGGAATTCCGAGAGTTGTAGTAGCTTTGTTATGTCATTTGGGAGGTGTGTGCAAAATTTCAGGTCATTCGGACATGTTTTGGTTGGGTTTTTGATCGAAAACGTATTTCGGAAGATTTTTCAAAAATTAGGCTTGAATCCGATATGTTTTGAGTAATTTGATGTTGTTTGAGGTGCTTTGATGATTGGAACAAGTTTGAATAAGGTATTGGGTCATGTTGGTGCTTTTGGTTGAGGTCCCGGGGCCCTCGGGATGAATTCAGATAGTTAATGGGAAGATTGCTGCTTCTGGTATTTCCGCACCTGCGGTTTGGGGACCGCAGGTGCGGCATCACATGTGCGAAGGAATTTCCGCAGATGCGGATTTGTTGAGAGTCAGAAACCGCAGATGCGGAATAGGATCTGTAGCTGCGGACCCGCAGATGCATCAGTGTACCGCAGATGCAATTTTGGCTCGTCAAGTGGATCGCGTAGATGCGGAGAAAAGGACCGCAGAAGCAGTGCCGCAGGAGCAGTGGTGGGATCGCAGATGCGAAAACCCGTGGGCAGAATGTTTTAAGTTATTTCATCCGCAATTTTGGGTCATTTTTACTCCATAGTTGGTCTTTTTGAGATCTTTTTGAAGAAAATCGAAGAGGGATTCAAGGAGAAACGTTTGGAGGTAAGATTTTCGAACCTAAAACTCGAGTCTATTGTGAAATCCACCTAGAAAATCATGGAAACTTAAGCTAAAAATGGAATAACTAGGGCTTGGGATTTTGAATCTTTGATTGGGGATTTGGAGGACCATTTGGGGTCGGATTTGAGAACTTTTGATATGTATGAACTCGTGGGGTGATAAGGAATCTAATGATGTGAAATTTTCTGAGTTTTGAGGAGTGGGCCCGGGGCTCGGGTTTTGCTAATTTCGGTATTTTTGATTGTTTTCACTTGGGCTTTGCTCCCTTAGCATATTGTATGTATTGTGATGTATTCGTGTGTTCTGATTTTGGATAGATTCGACATGCGTGGAGGCCAATTTGAAGGGCAAAGGCATCGCGAGCTAGAGATTTCGCCGGTTCAAGGTAACAGGGATTGTAAATGCTGTTCTGAGGGTTTGAAACCCCGGATTACACATCGTTGTGTTACTTTGAGGTGACACACACGCTAGATGACCAGCATGGAGTTATGCACCGTTGGGGAATGTGACTTGGTCCGCCCCGTACGACTGTTAAGTCGCGTATTTCATTTGAACTTTTATGATTGATATTATATATTTGGGTTGTATGCCATGCTTGGTGCCTTGTGCCGACCTGCTGAGACCCTTAGGGGCACTTTCACTATTTTTCCTCACTCTATTTGTTTTGAAAGCATATCCTCAGTCATATTTTACCTGTTTATTGTTTAAATCTGGTTTATCACTTTATTTCTTAAAAATATGAAAACTGTTTGGGCTGAGTTCCCTGTATTACTGATGGTCCGAGTGATCGTGAGGTTAATGAATGAGAGAGGCAGAGGGCCTGGTTGTGAGGATTATATAGTTATGGATCGGGCTGCACGATGCAGCAATATATATAGATCGGGCTGCACGCCGCAACGATACTTATATGGATCGGGCTGCACGCCGCAATGATATACATATTGGATCGGGGTGCGTGCCGTAGCGATATAGCGCTTGGGATGTAGGAGCCCCTCCAGAGTATGCACATCCCCAGTGAGCGCCGTCGACGAGATATATGGATCGAGCTGCACGCCGCAGCGATATGTTGGATCGGGTTGCACGCCGCAGCGATATAGCGCTTGGTTGTAAGAGCCCCTCCGGAGTCTGCACACCCCTAGTGAGCCCCGTCGACGATCTATATGGATCAGGTTGTGCGCCGGAGTGGTTACTATATGGTACCTATTGAGTGTGAGTGCTAAGTGTGAGCGTTGATTAGTAAGAGTTGAGTCACGAGTGACTGAGAGGCTTGCCCGAGGGGCGATAGATATATACATGCATATGAGTGATGCTTTGCCTGAGGGGCTTGTTTAAGAACTTATTGATTTTTTTCACTCCTCTTTAAAAATGAGTTTCTATCGAATATGTTGATTATTGACTGTTTTCACTCATCTTTATATTGAGCCTCTATCGAAAGTGTTGAACAAATGTTTTAATACAACTTTCATTTAAGCTAGGGTTTATGAGATGTTCAGAATTTAATCACAGATTTGGCTTTGTTATTTCCACTGAGATTTTCATGTTATGAGGAGTTTATGATTCCTGTTTTTTGCCCGAGGGTCTGTTTACGAACTACGTTTTGCCCGAAGGGCCGATTATGGTTTTCATCTCTTTTATTATAAATGGTATTGAACCCTTACTGAAACTGTCGGAAAGCATTTTCACCTATTTAAATGATTTTTACCAAAAGGCTGGATTTTAAATAAGACGATCGACTCGTATTCTGAATTAGCAGTCTGTGTGTTTATTGAGTTATCATGAATGTGGATTCATTGTTTCCTACTGCTCAGTCTTTATTTACTCTTATTACTTACTGGGTTAGAGTACTCACATTACTCCCTACACCTCGTGTGCAGATTCAGGTATTCAGAACCCGGTAGCGGGTATTGATTGCTCAGACGCGGAGTCATCAAAGTTAACAAGGTGGTTGCACGACGTTTGCAACACTACTTCTTCATCTCATTTCCATTTTTGTACTTAGTACATTGGACTATTTTTGTTGTATTCAGATCTTGGTAGATGCTCATGACTAGTGCCACCCCGATGTCAGGCTTGTGTAATTATTTCGCATTTTTCTTTTAAATGTTCATTATGAGATTAATGGTTTATAGATGGTATAAAAACCACTTTTAAATGGAAAATGGTTGATTTGGGAATTGTATCAGCTGGCCTTTTCTTCATGAGAGGCACCATCACGACCGGGTCTGGTTTGGGTCGTGACAAATACCGACGACGAGCCTACAAATAGAAGGGGTTATTTACAAGTAGAGCGAGAGACTAAAGAGAAGGCAAAGCTAATACTTTGGCTAACGTCTGCCTCTAAAGAATGGAAAATGATCCTTATATAATGGATCAGCCTACAAACAAACAAAACTAAAAAGTAGAACTAGCCGACAAAATAATTACAAGTATGGCCGACAAGATAAAAAGATAAAGTCCTATAATTACAAACAGACAAATTGCTTTATAAAAGTAGATTCTCTTCAATAATGGAGAGACCCTTTACTTTATTAAAGTTGTCTTTATTACCCCAATAATTTATCTGATGGGGCCTTCAATAATTCAGACTTTGCTTTTCCCTTTATCGTTTTTCTCCGAAGATTCTTCGGCATTTTCCTTTAGCTTTGTAAGGAAATCTTCAATTTCTTCAGTATTATTTCTGTATCCGAGGGGCTCTGCGCTTCACCTGCTACACATAATTCTTCATTTGAAGTGCTTCCAATGGAGGCCATAGAGATATCATCTCTGACTGTTGTTTCAAAATTTCTTGCTAGATCCTTTTTTATTTCTTCGAAGTACGAAGCAAGGATCTCTTTCTTCGATATAGACCCTTTCTTCATTTGGAGCCTCTTTGTGATCATTTCAAAAGGTCTTAATTTTTCCTCTGCAACCTGTGTTCTGTCTAATAAATTCTTTTTATTAGGAATAGGATATCTAATTCATTTTAACACCTTATTAAGGGGCTTGTAATTAATAACTAATCTAGGAACTCCTCGTTCCTGTTCAGCATGCTTATTAACATAAAAAGCAGTACAAGACCATTTGGACTTTGATGGTCTAATTAAACCCTTTTGCTGTAAGGAATCAATTTTCTTTTTGCATAACTCCAAATACTCAGAGTTCATCTGACAAGGTCGAGCCTTGGTAGGTATATTATCCTCAGAAAAGTCTTCTTCATAAGGAAGACTTATAGTAGGCTTTTTTCTACTCCAAAATTGATTCGGATGGTCACCACAAATTGAAGTAGAAAATTGATTTTTGAGAAAATTATTTTTTTCTACTTAGGATTTTTTAAATCATGTTAAATCGTAATGTAACAAATTTCATTTTTCAAAAATTCAATTTGATTGACTTTTAAAGAAATATTATTAGAAATAATCTCATTTAAAAATCTTTGAACTGGCTTAGTTATAAACTCAAAAGTGATACTCTTACCATTGTAAGTACCAGTAAAACTTTTTGTCTCCCAAAATAAAAAGGCATTAATTTAATAAAAAATGGGACACCAAGTATTACATCCCTATCAATGTGGTTTACCAAAACAAAACTTTCAGGAATGCATGTATCCTGTTGGCAAATATAAGCCCTAAGTAATTTATATGAAATACACATTGCACCACCACTAACAATTTTTAAATGGTGAGTGATTTTATGAAAATATATGGAGGGTATTACTCTTTCTTATACACAATTTAAATTTGCTCCACTATCAAATAAAGCAACAAACTCTTTTTTGAAATTGTAGTCAATTAAAAGAGTTATTTTTATTAAAAACTTTTGGGCGATAAAATATTGCAGTTTTTCTAAAAATTCATCTTCAGGAAAATCTATTGCTGCCAATAAAGTATTAGCATTTGTTTCTTCTGAAGAACTAGCAATATTGTCTATCTCAGTAATCTTAACACTGGGATCTGTATTAATCACCACAAACTTTTCTAAACTGTAAATCCTTTCATCTAAGGCTACATTTGAAGCCTTTAATTCCTAGATTTCTTTCTTGAGATAATTTATCTCAATACTTAAATCTTTGACAGTAGCAAGCCTTTCAGGCAGAGACTTGTTTTTCACCATTTTTCTGATTTCAGACATGGTGTAAGGTCCTTTTTGAGATGGAATATCTTCCACCTCTGTTCCTACTTCTGCACTAGTAGGAATCTTATCTATTAGTTGGGATCTTAATTTAGTGTCTTTAATGACCCTTAAATGATCAATCAAATTTTTGTTAGATAGAACATTGATTTTCAAGTCTCTAAATTGGGTGTAAATATTAAAAAGTTCATCGTCGGTATTACAACGATGATTTGAGCATTGTCCCTTATTACTGAACTCTTGTTCTTCTTCAGAAGATGAAGTATAACTTTCTTCATGAAGGACCCTTAGGTCTTCACTTGTTGATGAAGAACCTTCATCAGTGTCAGATATTTCTGAAGAAGAATTTAAAAGAATCTTACATAAAGAATCTTTGATATGATCATCTAAATCAAGTTCCTTGATCTTGTCCTTGATTTTACAATCCTTAGCATAATGGCCTACTCTACCACATTTATAACAGGCCTGAGGGTTTTTGGATTTAATAAAACCCTTTCTGGCTTTATGAAAAGCCTTTCTTCTTTGGGTTTTTTCCTGCCGTTTCTCCGGCGAACCCTTTTTCCTTTTGAAATCCTTTTTATGGGATTTCTTCCTCTTGGAAGGTATATCAATGACGAACTGTTCATAGAATTGACCTAATTGTTGTCTCTTAGTGAGACGATGTTTCTTAATTTATTGGTTTAGCTTGATCTCATTACACAAAGCTAAACCTTCCTGAGTGCATACACTAAATAGTTTATCATATGAGTAATTATTATAATCAATACTCATTACTATGCCTCTAAGAACCTTTTGAATCCTTTCAGCAAATAAAGGATGGAGTCCATCTATGAATTTGGACTTCCAATGAGTATTATTACTCTCTGGTAATTCCATCACTCTGGATAAGAAAACATCTTTATACCATCGGAAAGATGTGAGGGTTTTACACCTCAAATTCTGGAGCATCGTTCTAATGGTCTCACTATTATCAGACCATCTTCTAGAAAAGTGTTCGATGATATTCATGACTAAAAAATAGTCTGAGTTTTGAACAGTCTTATCGTCTTCAGTCTTGGTTGCATTCATTATTTGAAAACGTTGTTCATGAGTGAGATAATTATCCCACCATCCTTTCAGCTGACTAGTAAATCCGGCAATAATCATTTCTACAATCGCCCTATCTATATTTATTTTAACTTTATAGATAGTACTGTACATAAGCATTCTATGTACTGTCGTATAGATCTGTCTTTCAGCAAGACCATCTATATTCCACTCATAGATATCAGACCCACTATAACCCTGGTGGTAGTGGTCATTGTCCTGTTCTTCGAGAACCAAGTTTAACACTTACCTGTTTAGTCTATCATTTAGGCTAACAGTACTGCAAAAAAATGGAAGAGGGAAGGAGAAGAACAGTACTAGACCAGAGACTCTTAGTTGTGGCCAAGCGACCTTTTTGATTTTATTTCAAAATGGAAAATATTACAGAAGGGGTTCTTTACAAGTAGAGCGAGAGACTAAAGAGAAGGCAGAGCTAATACTTTGGCTAACGCTTGCCTCTAAAGAATGGAAATGATCCTTATATAATGTATTAGCCTACAAACAAACAAAAACTAAAACGTAGAACTAGCCGACAAAATAATTACATTTGTGGCCGACAAGATAAAAAGATAAAGTCCTATAATTACAAATAGACAAATTGCTTTATAGAAGCAGATTCCCTTCAATAATTAGGGACCCTTTACTTTATTAAAGTTGTATTTATTACCCAATAATTTATCTGATGGGGCCTTCAATAATTCAGACTTTGCTTTTCCCTTTGTCGTTTTTCTCCGAAGATTCTTCGGCATTTTCCTTCAACTTTGCAATGAAATCTTCAATTTCTTCAATATTGATTTCTGTGTCCGAGGGGCTCTGCCCTTCACCTGCTACACATACTTCTTCATTTGAAGTGCTTCCAATGGAGCCTATAGAGATATCATCTCTGATTGTTGTTTCAAAATTTCTTGCTAGATCCTTTTTTGTTTCTTCGAAGTACGAAGCAAGGATCTCTTTCTTCGATATAGCCCCTTTCTTCATTTGGAGCCTCTTTGTGATCATTTCAAAAGGACTTAATTTTTCCTCTGCAACCTGTGTTCTGTTTAATTTGACATAGGCCTATATTTTAGCCTGTATTTGTTGGATTAACTCTTCACCATATAACTTCCCTTGCTGGTTGGACTAGAGTAATTTTGTCCAAATCTTATGATAAAAGATTCTATTCAATCAGGGAGTTCCTTCACTGGTATAACCAACTTGTACATCCCATTTCATTATCCACGGGATAGAAAATTCTATGAAAACGTACATGGCAGCAATGCCCTCATAAAAGATATTATCCTTTTGTAGTGAAATAATTTTGGGAGATATATCTACCCATTGAGAATATAAGCTTTTAAATAGACTTGGAAGTATTTTTAATGATGGACCATATAACTTTCACCATTTGAAGAACCAATTTGGAATTTGTTGTCCGAACATATTAGGACAGAGTTTAATAAACCAAGAATGTTTCCTATTAGGATTTTCATAAAGGAAAGTTTTATTAAAACTCTCTACATAGTCCCAATAATTAAATTTGACCGATTTTTTTTGTTAGGATGTGTATATTCACGATCCTTGAGGGTACTGATACCCCATTCATCAGAAGGTATAACCTTTTTAATAATGATCTTTGAAAAACTATAAGTTTTTCTGGTATTAGCAGGATAAAAGTGCTGAATTTCAGCAGATCCTGTTGTTGACAGTATAATCTCATAGTGCATCCTGTATTTATAAGCAGAAGTAGCGTATGACACTGTATCAAAATACCTGGCCATTATTTGCCAAGGGTTATCCTTCCATTTAAGGTCAGATTGTTCCAAAAGAATTATTAACTCTTTTGTTACTTTTTGAGTATAAAACTCAAAATTTTCATTACTATCCTCTGATGTAAGTGAGGAATAGGTTGGTACTTAGATGATGTACCTTCATCTTTCTTGTATTGTATAAAATCCATGAATACCTTGTATAATGGATGTTCGGTATTACTGTGTGTCAGATTAGCGGCTATTAGCCTTTGATTTCCAATTTGGGCGAGAGTATTACTCTCTCTATTATTAGTAGATGCCCTTCCTCTTCCTCGTTGCCGAGGAGGTGTGTATACAGGACTCATAATCTGTAGAGACAAAAGGAGAACTATTAGTTCAAATATTCTCTTGTAAGAAAATCAGGAAGGGTATTATCAGACCCTTTTTGTATATAATTTCCAAATCAAAAGGGGTTAATAAAGCTTGCCACCTTGCAAACATTTGTTTAGAAACATCATGTTTAAAATCTTTATTAAAGATAAACTTTGTTGCTTGGCAATCAGTTTTAATCAGAAATTTTTGATTATATAAATCAGCCTGAAATTTAATAACACATTTTACAATAGCAAGAATTTCTTTAGCTACAGTCGCATAATTCTTCTGGGAGTCATTTTATTTACCAGAATAAAACTGAACAATATATTCTTATTTATCTACTGGAGAACGTTGTTTTAATATCCCGCCATAACCAATACCAGAGGCATCAGTTTCCACAACCTTTGCCCATGTGGGATTGGCGAGAGTCAAACAGGGAAGGTTATTAACCTTTTGTTTAATTCTCTTGACTGCTTCAGTATGACTGTCAGTCCAAGCTTTAGGGTTCTTCTTTAATCTTTCATAAAGAAGAGTAGTATCTTTAGCAAGGTCCTTTATAAAAGGAGAAATATAATTTAAGTTTTCTAGAAATCTCTGAAGCTGGGTTTTATCCATAATTATATCAGGGAACTTAGAAGCAAATTCAATACTTTTACAAATAGGAATAATCCTACCCTTCTCAATGTTACGTCCCAATTATCTAACAGAAGTTTGGAAAATCATCATTTTTGGTTTTGATATAAGTAAATCATTTTGAATAATAGTCTTTTTGAACAAATCTAAATGTCTGACATGAGATTCTATATTTTTTGAAAATACTAGAATATCGTCAATATAAACAATTATGAAGTACGTATAAGGAAGGAAAATATCATTCATTATTTTTTGAAATTCAGAGGGAGCATTTTTCAAACCAAAGGGCATAACATTCCATTCATATTGACCCATTGGCACATTGAAAGCAGTTTTATATCTATGTGATTCAGATATCTGAATTTGCAAATAACCTGATTTTAAATCAAATTTGGAAATTATAATGGCATCATGTAATCTATCTAATAAATCCTTTTTATTATGAATAGGATATTTAATCATTTTTAACACCTTATTAAGGGGTTTGTAATTAATAACTAATCTAGGAACTCCTCATTCCTGTTCAGCATGCTTATTAACATAAAAAGCAATACAAGACCATTTGGACTTTGAGGGTCTAATTAAACCCTTTTGCTGTAAGGAATCAATTTCCTTTTTGCAAAACTCCAAATACTCAGAGTTCATCTTACAAGGTCGAGCCTTGGTAGGGATATTATCCTCAGAAAAGTCTTCTTCATAAGGAAGACTTATAATATGCTTTTTTCTACTCCCAAATTGATTCAGATGGTCACCACTAATAGAACTAGAAAATTGGTTTTTGAAAAAATTAATTTTTTCTACTAACTTAGGATTTTTTAAATCTTGTTCAATCGTAATGGAGCAAATTTCATTTTTCAAAAATTCAATTTGATTGAATTTTGAAGAAATATTATTAGAAATAATCTCATTTAAAAATCTTTGAACAGGCTCAATTATAAACTCAAAAGTGATACTCTTACCATTGTAAGTACCAATAAAACTTTTTGTATCCCAATATAAAAAGGCATTAATTTAATAAAAAATGGGACACCAAGTATTACATCCTTTTCAATGTCTTTTACCAAAATAAAACTTTCAGGAATGCATGTATCCTATTGGCAAATATAAGCCCTAGGTAATTTATATGAAATACCCATTGCACCACCACTAGCATTTTTTAAACGGTGAGTGGTTTTATGAAAATATCTGGAGGGTATTACTCCTTCTTTTACACAATTTAAATCTGCTCCACTATCAGATAAAACAACAAACTCTTTTTTGAAATTGTAGTCCATTAAAAGAGTTATTTTTTGTCACGACCCAAATCCCGGTCGTGATGGCGCCCAACACACTACTAGGCAAACCCGACCATTATTCAACACTTAACCCAATTTATCAAAAATAGTGGAAAGAAATATCAATTAAGCAAGATTAAAGTACAGAAGATTTTAACAAAATACACAATATAATCTCACTAGGACCCGGTGTCACGAATCTGAGCCTCTAGAATACAGAATATCATCCTAATACATGGTATATCAAAAGTCTGATAATGCAGAAATAAAGAGATAGGATAGGAGGGAGAAGATCAATGGCTGCGAACGCCATGCAGCTACCTCGATACTCCCAGAGGCTGGATCTGCTAATCAACTGGATCTACTGAGCCTGAGACTACCCGGGATCTGCACACAAGGTGCATGGAGTAAAGTGAGTACTCCGACCCAGTGAGTAATAAAAGTAACTACAGTCCGAAGATAAGAAAATCCAGTAAATACACAAAGTAAGCTAAAATCCAAATATACAGCAACATATGGAACTGAGCAGCTAAACACCAGTATAAATACAAATACATGAATGCAATGCAATGCATATGATGGTACATTCCAGTACCCACTGCGGCGTGCAGCCCGAGCCATCCATATTTATTTATCGTCGACGGCGCTCACTGGGGGTGTGTACAGACTCCGGAGGGGCTCCTACAGCCCAAGCGCAATATCTTGGTCAGTCATTGTTACCTGACCGGTCAGCCATTGTTACCTGACCAATTTATATCATACAGTGCCATTGTTACCACTGTTCAAGTATATCATCCAGTGTCATTGTTACCACTATTTCAAGTATATCACACAGTGTCATTGTTACCACTGTTTCAAGTATATCACACAGTGTCATTGTTACCACTGTTTCAAGTCACTTTATAATCAGTCCAGAAAATAATATAATAAGCCCCTTGGGCATTTACAAAACAGAAGTTCCCAGCCCGGAATACATTTAAAAATATCATTTAAGTTTTCAACACTTAGAATTATGGCTGAGTTTGCAAAACAACATTTAAAACCTTGGACTGAAATTAAATGATATGCAAATCATGCTAAGCAGTAATATCAATCCTCGAAGGATTTTACAAATCGGCACAAGGCCCCAAACATGGCATCAAGCCCAGTAATATCAATGAAGTATGTGTATCAATCACCAGTATAGTATAAACATCACACGGGATGGACCAAGTCACAATCCCCAATAGTATCCGACCCCGCACTCGCCATGGAGTGCGTGTCACGCCTCAATATAGCGTTACGATGTGAAAGTCTGGGGTTTCAAACCCTCAAAACGACATTTACATCTATTACTCACCTCAAGATGGCCAAAAGTCTACTCCGCGATGCCCTTTCCTTTCGAATCGACCTCCTCGTGCGTCCAATCTTGCCAAAACCACAAGGAATATATTACAATAGGATAAGGGAATATAACCCAATCGAAAAGACTCGAAAAATATCGAAAATCACGAAATTTACAAAACCCGAGCCCCGGGCCTACTTCTCAAAAAATTACGAAAGTCACATCACCGGATTCCTCATCTCGCCACGAGTCCGTACATATAAAATTTACCAAAATCGGAGTTCATTTGACCCCTCAATTCACCAAATCTTATTTTCAAATATTTAGGCCTAAATCCTCAATTTTTCTACAATTTTCATGCTCAAATCCATACATAATTGATGTACTTAACTCAAAATAGGTGTGAATAACTTACCTTCACATTGATGATGAAAATTCCATCTCGAAGCTCCCTAAAAATCGTCTATACTTTGAAGAAATGAAGAAAAGTGAGCTAAATCCATGTATAAAAGAATCTGCATGTGCTTCGTCGAGTTGTACCTTGCACTTGTGCTATACAAGTTGTACATCCTATTAAAATTGTTCCTTGTCGGACACCTTATGTTTAAACACCCATAACGTCTTGTATAAATATCCAAATGACAAACGGTTTAGAAATTTAGAAACTAGACTCAAATATCTTTAATTTGATAGGTTTTACACCATATAACTCTTTATATATCCCGAGATATGAGCTTCTAAAGTGCATCGTACATTCTGCCAAAACTCCAGCAGCCCTTTTCGATCCATCGTAACTTTCTGAGGTGATATCTAAATCGCGAATGGTTTAACTTTCCGAAAACTAGAATGTATGAGCTACAACTTTCGTGTTTTGCACCTTTTCTGATTTCTTATATATTACAAGATATGAGCTTCCAAACTGGACTACTCGCACCTAAAATTTTCTGGGCACAGCAGAATTTTCTGCAATTTTCTGCAATTTTTCCTAAGTCCGAAATTACTCCGAGACACCTCCGAAACACTCCCGAGCCCTCGGGTCTCCAAACCAAATATGAACACTGACTCTAAAACATCACACGAACTTGCTCGAGCGATCAAATCGCCAAAATAACATCAAAATCAATGATTTGAGCCTTAAATCCAAGAATTCTTTCAAATTTCATAAACTTTCAAATTTTCCAATTTAAGGCCGAAACCCGTCAAACAACGTCCGTTTGTAACCAAACTTTACAGGAAGCGCTTAACCAACATATATGACCTGTACCGGGCGTCGGAACCAAAATACAAGCCCGATACCATTACTTTCTGATCAAATTTCATTTTCATTTTCCTTAAACATTTTCAGAAAACAATTTCACGAAAAAATTCATTTCTCGGGCCTGGGACCTCTGAATTCGATTCCGGAAATACGTTCAACTCCCATATTTTTATGTGGACCTTCCGAGACCGAAAAATCACGGGTCCGGGTCCGTTTACCAAAAATGTAGACCAAAGTCAACTTTAACAATATTAAATATCAAAATTTTTCAAATTTTTCCCATTATTCATATATTTCAACACAAAGATATTCCGGACACACTCCTAAGTCCCAAATAACCTAACGAAGCTATCCAAATCATAAAATTCACATTTCGAATTCGATATCAAAATTTCCACTTCCGGCCAATTTTTCTCAAAAACCTTCAATTTTCCATCTTTAGCCGAACGACTCCAAAATGACCTACGGACCTCCGAATTCACTTCCGATCACGCTCCCAAATCCAGAATCACCATATGGAGCTACTCCCAGTCTAGGAATCCCAAACAGACATCAATAACACTGAAATGCATTTTAAACCAAACCGATGCAATTTCTTCTAAAAGGCTATCGTCCACAATAGGCGCCAAAACGCTCCAGGGTTATCCAAAACCCTATCCGGGCATACGCCCAAGTCCGAAATAATCATACGACCTTCTAGAACCTTCGAATCCCAATTCCGAGGTCGTTTACTCAAAATTCCAATCCTAGTTCATTTCTTCAATTTTAAGCTTTCAAAATGAGAATTTCCATTTAGATTTGACTCCAAACTTCATGAATTTTAATTCTGACCATACACACAAGTCAATATACCTGAGATGAAGCTGCTCATGGCCTCAAACTGTTGAATGACGCGCCGGAGCTCAAAACGACCGGTCGGGTCGTTACAATCTCCCCCACTTAAACATACGTTCGTCCTCGAACGCGCTGAGAACTACACTGAAGTAGTCTGAAATCACTTGTTTAACACATCATGCACCTTCCCATGCTACCACTACTCCGTTGAGCACATTAGCTCGATAATTTTGTAGATATACTTATTTATTCAAGCAAATAAGCCATTAGGCCCAATTCCAACATCCTGAATTTCCCTACCAAGCCTGTTTCCATCATACGACCACCATATCAATCTCCACACGCTGTACCCAAACATGACTGCATAACTTTGCTGAATTCACACTTTGCATCACTTTACTCATAGAACCACAATAACATTCTTTAAACATAATAGTCGAAATTCCACGAATCTGATGCTCCCATTGCATCTCATGATCTACACAGTTTTTTTTTTCAACACCGATACGACTGAAGAGATGTGCCGAAATTCACAACCAACTGCTGAATCAACAATTCATTGGATCTACACTCCTGACAAGTTCCATTACCTTGTCCCAAACCAAAGAATGATCTTTGCTCTATAATATACTTCATATAATCAGTTTGCACTGACCCCAAATCTAGTAACCTCGTCTCACCCAGTACGAACTGCTCAGGCAATAAGCCACCTCAGACATAATCAAAAATCCCACAAGACGCCACAATGTGCCAGTATGCTATCAATTCGAACGCGATACAAAAGGAAGGCGAACTCTAGAAGGAACTACTCAACTCGCACACTAACATAGACTTCCTCAGAAAACAGGGAAACAGAACACACAAAAGCAAATATGGGCACTGAACTGAACATCACACAGTTGCGGCGTGCAACCCAATCCAAACAACATACCCATGGCGGTGTGCCGCCCGATCCACATATAGAACTCACATAAGGAGATATACGTCGAGCTGAATAGCTCATCACATCAAAATACCGAACATCGGTCATAAACACACTAAGGTGCATAATATCATTCCCAAGGAAACATATAGCGCTATAGGCTACAAACTCAAGCACAACTGAGGTGCGATACATGATCTAAGTCTCATCCTGCTCATATAACATCACCGCTGAGCGGAACCTCAACACATAAGGAATTTACCAAGCCGTCTCACAACTCATACGGTGCAATATATCTTTACATGAATTAACTGACCACGAAATAAGACTGCGACTATCCTTCCATAAAGAGCGCATTGCTGAAATAAACACAACTGGCCTGACGTAAGGCTCACTTCCACATTTAAATCTATCCACCGACCTCAAGTCGATCCTGATCGTGCCAAGCTAGGCCAATAATCTTTCACAGGTCCATAACCCAATAAACAGAGTGCCCTCCAGGCATAAATTCTCAAATGGATGATATTACCAAAATCCTCATACTTGGTTTAAATTTCTAATTAATCAAGTGACTACATGTCACACTTATACAATATTCCTGTGGGACAAGCTCCCACCATCTTCCGAAATAATTAACGGGTCTGCACATCCAAACCACCGGCTGCACTAACGCTGAAAAGCGATCAAGAATCCCTAACCAGGATGCAAAGCCTTTCTCACAGAACACCGACCTCAGGTGATACTGACGTCAATACCCATCTTACTCAAAACACTGAAACTCATATACTGCTCATCCGAGATCGTGACATCACAGTCATTGACCAAACTGCAACCTTGGTCCTTACTTCAAATTCCATACCACTCACTGCACCTCACGTGCCAATATACGATAGACGCGATTTCCATCACAACTCTGGAACCGCCGATAGGCTAATACTTCATCACATAAGACTTTCCATTTAACTCACTTCAGGAGAACTATAGCAGCATACAGGCGAATCCTCATAATCGTCGAATATGCCAATCTCTAAGTAGTTGTCCAAGCCACCATAACACTTTCTGGGATCCGCCTACTCATAATAGGCCCTAACAAAAGAATGCTTCAGAATAACATCAATCACTGCGGCCGACAAGCCTCACATGCATAACTCGATCACGCTGAACGAACCGATCACTGACACCAGTATACCAACTCAACTATGGCTAATCAATCTACTTCCTTCCAATTTATCCTTGATTGCCTTAGAAATAATAATATCTCCCTTTAACACCTAACTTATTTCAACCAAACTCACCCCGAGTGACCTTAAATCACGAGACCATGCTGTCTCAAATACCATGACCATTTCATGTCTCTCAAATGCTACACCGCAAGTCAAAACATCATAGAACATTCTGTGCCTTTCTTCATAAGCTGCTTCAAAAGCTTGACTCTTAACCGTACTTATAGACTCAAAATCATTAGGCACCACACTTTACCTCTTGAATTAACTAGGACCGCTATTGAGAGCCACCCAGCTCTGACTTGGCCCCGAATGCAACCAACTCTACTGAATTTTATAACATATGAATACCCTCTCGATAAAGCAATCACTTCCCTCGAAGCCTGCACCTATACGATGCATAAATCATGAATCTTCCCTCAAGTCTGAACATGAGCCAATAAGGCTAACCATAGCATGCATCCAACAATTCATTTACTCAAATTACCACTCATGGTCCTTTTCCGTAGCTACAATAACCCACCAATACGCCAATAACCAGAATTCACGCAGGTAATAAACCGTGCAATCAGCTAATCAACAGCAAGCTCCCCAACTTGGCTCGAAGCCATAGATCACAACACATATACTCTATTGCTGTCGTAATATCATGGTGAGATTAAACTCACTCCATCATAAGCTCGTGGAAACACGAATCATCTGGAATTTTAACTCTTCTGCAATTCTTGCATTTACTCACACAACAGCTAAGCCCACTTACTAAGTCCTAAATTTTTCAAAAATTTCGGCAGAGCCTCCTTTGTAATTGGTCCTATCCACCTGCCAGAGAATCACCAAAACCATCCTAACAACACATCCACAACTTGACAAAGCATCACAATGCATATCAATTACATAAATCTAAATTGATACATGGACATGCGTTGCACCTATTTGAATCATAACACATAGAAAATACCCTTCAACCCTCCATTATTGGGCTATTCAACCAAGTAGGAACATATTCTTCCTTTAATATTTTCGACCTTCAAGGTGGTCTCCTTGACTCAACGATTTCGTCATAATACATTTACGGAAGCGATCTCAGCTCCCAGACTTATCTAACTAGGAGACACGAAAAATATTCTTCACGCGCCCATAACTCGGGCTACTCAACAAATCACAATAAGAAACGAATCACTTAACAGTTCATCTACTATCCAGTAGGCTTCTTCGCCACTACCAAGTCGTACAAATACACCTCGCAACACTAACATACTCATCACGTGGATATCCAACCGCCATTCCGGCTAACAAGGACAATAATGAACATATGAGTTCAAAACACTTGCTCACAAAATCAGCACCTCGGTGCTCAAGCCATTGGCAAAGATTTGGCCTCAAGTCCTCCTGACTGGTCTAACTTCAAACTCACAGAGATTACACCTCGCCCCTCGATCGAGGAATCAAAAGCCATCGAGACACATTTGATACTGAGCGCCCGTTGGTGCATACGATCACGCGGAAGGAATTTCAAAAGTTTCTTTTCAAGCTGAATCGAGGACGCACGATAAGAATTCAAGAATGTGAAGTTTTCCTAAAGGTTCTGCAGCCTCCCGAGGATAAGTACAGACGTCGCCGTACCGATCCGCGAGACTCTACTAAACTGGCTCATGACTCGTGAGACCAAGTAACCTAGGCTCTGATACCAACTTGTAGCGACCCAAATCCCGGTCGTGATGGCGCCGAACACACTACTAGGCAAGCCCGACCATTATTCAACACTTAACCCAATTTATCAAAAATAGCGGAAAGAAATATCAATTAAGCAAGATTAAAGTACTGAAGATTTTAACAAAATACACAATATAATCTCACTAGGACCCGGTGTCACGAATCTGAGCCTCTAGAATACAGAATATCATCCTAATACATGGTATATCCAAAGTCTGATAATGCGGAAATAAAGAGATAGGATAGGAGGGAGAAGATCAATGGCTGCGAACGCCGTGCAACTACTTCGATACTCCCAGAGGTTGGATCTACTGATCAACTAGATCTACTAAGCCTGAGACTGCCCTGGATCTGCACACAAGGTGCAGGGAGTAAAGTAAGTACTCCGACCCAGTGAGTAATAAAAGTAACTACAGTCCGAAGATAAAAAAATCCAGTAAATACACAAAGTAAGCTAAAATCCAAATATACAACAACATATGGAACTGAGCAGCTAAACACCAGTATAAATACAAATACATGAATGCAATGCAATGCATATGATGGTACATTCCAGTACCCACTGCGGCGTGCAGCCGGAGCCATCCATATTTATTTATCGTCGACGACGCTCACTGGGGGTGTGTACAGATTCCGGAGGGGCTCCTACATCCCAAGCGCAATATCTTGGTCAGTCATTGTTACCTGACCGGTCAGCCATTGTTATCTGACCAATTTATATCATACAGTGCCATTGTTACCACTGTTCAAGTATATCATCCTGTGTCATTGTTACCACTGTTTCAAGTATATCACACAGTGTCATTGTTATCAATATTTCAAGTATATCACACAGTGTCATTGTTACCACTGTTTCAAGTATATCACACAATGTCATTGTTACCACTATTTCAAGTATATCACACAGTGTCATTTTTACCACTGTTTCAAGTCACTTTATAATCAGTCCAGAAAATAATATAATAAGCCCCTTGGGCATTTACAAAATAGAAGTTCCCAGCCCGGAATACATTTAAAAATATCATTTAAGTTTTCAACACTTAGAATTATGGCTGAGTTTGCAAAACAGCATTTAAAACCTTGGACTGAAATTAAATGATATGCAAATCATGCTAAGCAGTAATATCAATCCTCAAAGGATTTTACAAATCGGCACAAGGCCCCAAATATGGCATCAAGCCCAGTAATATCAATGAAGTATGTGTATCAAATACCAGTATAGTATAAACATCACACGGGATGGACCAAGTCACAATCCCCAAGAGTATCCGTCCCCGCACTCGCCATGGAGTGCGTGTCACACCTCAATATAGCGTTACGATGTGAAAGTCCGGGGTTTCAAACCCTCAGAACAGCATTTACATCTATTACTCACCTCAAGATGGCCAAAAGTCTACTCCGCGATGCCCTTTCCTTTCGAATCGACCTCCTCGCGCGTCGAATCTTGCCAAAACCACAAGGAATATATTATAATAGGCTAAGGGAATATAACCCAATCGAAAAGACTCGAAAAATATCGAAAATCACGAAATTTGCAAAATCCGAGCCCCAGGCCCACTTCTCGAAAAATTATGAAAGTCACATCACCGGATTCCTCGTCTCGCCACGAGTCCGTTTATATAAAATTTACCAAAATCGGAGTTCATTTGACCCCTCAATTCACCAAATCTTTTTTTCAAATCCCTAAGCCTAAATCCTCAATTTTTGTACAATTTTCATGCTCAAATCCATACATAATTGATGTACTTAACTCAAAATAGGTGGGGATAACTTACCTTCACATTGATGATGAAAATCCCCTCTTGAAGCTCCCCAAAAATCGTCCATACTTTGAAGAAATGAAGAAAAGTGAGCTAAATCCGTGTATAAAAGAATCTGCCTGTGCTTCGTCGAGTTGTACCTTGCACTTGTGCTATACAAGTTGTACATCCTATTAAAATTGTTCCTTGTCGGACACCTTCTGTTTAAACACCCATAACGTCTTGTATAAATATCCAAATGACAAACGGTTTAAATATTTAGAAACTAGATTCAAATATCTTTAATTTGATTGGTTGTACACTATATAACTCTTTATATATACCGAGATATGAGCTTCTAAATTGCATCATAAATTCTGCAGAAATTGCTCCAGCAGCCCTTTTCGATCCATCGTAACTTTTCGAGATGATGTCCAAATCGTGAATGGTTTAACTTTCCGAAAATTAGAATGTATGGTCTACAACTTTCGTGTTTTGCAATTTTTCCAATTGCTTATAGATTACAAGATATGAGCTTCCAAACTGGACTACTCGCACCTAAAATTTTCTGGGCACAGCAGAATTTTCTGCAATTTTCTGCAATTTTTCCTAAGTCCGAAATCACTTCGAGACACCTCCGAAACACTCCCGAGCCCTCGGGACTCCAAACCAAATATGAACACTGACTCTAAAACATCACACGAACTTGCTCGAACGATCAAATCGCCAAAATAACATCAAAATCAATGATTTGAGCCTTAAATCCAAGAATTCTTTCAAATTTCATGAACTTTCAAATTTTCCATTTTAAGGCCGAAACCCGTCAAACAACGTCCGTTTGTAACCAAACTTTACAGGAAGCACTTAACCAACATATATGACCTGTACCGGGCATCGGAACCAAAATACGAGCCCGATACCATTACTTTCTGATCAAATTTCATTTTCATTTTCCTTAAACATTTTCAGAAAACAATTTCATGAACAAATTCATTTCTCGGGCCTGGGACCTCGGAATTCGATTCCGGAAACACGTTCAACTCCCATATTTTTCTATGGACCTTTCGAGACCGAAAATTCACGGGTCCGGGTCCATTTACCAAAAATGTAGACCAAAGTCAACTTTAACAATATTAAATATCAAAATTTTTCAAATTTTTCCCATAATTCATATATTTCAACACAAAGATATTCCGGACACACTCCTAAGTCCCAAATAACCTAACGAAGCTATCCAAACCATAAAATTCGCATTTCGAATCCGATATCAAAATTTCCACTTCCGGCCAAATTTTCTCAAAAACCTTCAATTTTCCATCTTTAGCCGAACGGCTCCAAAATGACCTACGGACCTCCGAATTCACTTCCGATCGCGCTCCCAAATCCAGAATCACCATACGGAGCTACTCCCAGTCTCGGAATCCCAAACGGACATCAATAACACTGAAATGCATTTTAAACCAAACTGATGCAATTTCTTCTAAAATGCTATCTTCCACAATAGGCGCCAAAACGCTCCCGGCGCGCCCGCCCCGGAGGGTAAATGCGTGAGGGAGTTTTTCCAATTTAAGTGACAATATTCAAAATGGGATTATTTATTTAATTCAGAGTCGCCACTTGGGAAAGGTTTGGCTTTTGGTGTCCCAAGTCACCGGTTTATCTTGAATCCCAAATCGAGGAAATTTTCGACTTTCCAAATGAAGTCTGCGAACCAGAAATTCTAAGTAAGGAATTCTGTTGACCCGAGGGAAGGTGTTAGGCACCCTCGAATCCCGTGGTTCTAGCACGGTCGCTTAAATTGTTATAATGGCTAAATATCTGATTTAAATACATGTTATGACTTATGTGCTTTTATTAAGTTTAAACCGCTTTTATTATTATCATTTATTTTTTATAGAATTGCAACGTCGTGAAAACGCATCTCGAACCAAGTCACAATCAATGCACCCGTGGTTGTTAATACATTCCGACTCCGTTGAGATTTTGAATTTGGGTCACATAAATGCGCACCCGAATTTAAGAAGGTATTTTGATTAAAATCGCGCCTAAAGAGTCTAGCGCGTCATTATCTTTGGGGAAGGCAGTAAAATTCACTAAACAATCCATCCCGAATTCTAAGTATTTTATTACGGCCAATTATTGAGCGCCCCGCAATTTGCATTTTTTATTCGGCGAGGCTCGTCTCATTTTTTGAAAGGGTAAACCTACAGCGACTATATTTTTCTATTATGTTTGTCTCTAAAAATGAAGGAAAATATACGCTAATTAAATTAACATGCTTGACCAGCTCCGACCTCTTATTAATTATCAGATTAATTATTTATGAGGCGAGGAATTATTTCATGCCTTATTTCATTAGCTAACATGCTTTTAAGTTGATAAAGAAAATTGCATACAAGATTAATAAAATGCTAAACTCACGCTAAACATTCTTCAAGTTGAATTTAAACTAACTCATTTAAACGAGACTAATGGAATTAATTACTAGAAGATGCTACTAATGGGATTCGAACCTTATCCTATAAACTGCCTAACGGAGTCCGATAAAGTTAAAGACTCAAAAGATTAATGCTACGTTGCATTCAGCAAGGTTAAAAGCCACCCGCCCTATATGTACAAAGCATGATTGGAGATGAAGTCTAATTATCAATATACTAACTACTTGTACATTCCACTAATTACATAGCTATATCATGTATACTACTAAACAAACTACATATCACAGTATTAAACAAACTAAGTTTCAATTAAGTACATGACCTCATGCATTTTCCGTTGACTTACAACCTTAAAGAATCATGCAATCTATTAACACTTTATAAGACTTATAGTTACAAAACCCAGCGATTAAAAATTCTTCGCTTCTTTCATTTCATACTCATTGTTACTGCTACATCAGTGTGAAATTCGAATGTGTACCTGGATGTTGAAACAACAAGAAGAAGGAGAAAGTAGAAAAAATCAGCAGCAGCAAAGAAATGGCAGCAGCAACAACAGTAGTAACGAACCAACAACAATACCAATTCCAAACCAGAAACAACACTCCAACAAAACCCGAAATGATTTGTAAACCCAAAAGCAAAAATCAACACCCAAAAGACTCAACTGAACTTTGAATTATACCAAAACTGGACCAATAGAACTCAGAAGAAGTTCCAGCAAATTGAAATCAAACTGGAATGTCAACTTCAACTACTAATCTCGAAAATGAATAGAAAAATTCAATGGAAGAGTCTCTCTGTTGTTTTGGATGTAAACTCTTTTAAAAACAAACTCTTTTAAGTCTCAAATGATGTCCCTATTCTATCTCCTTTTCTGATTCTTTATGTTGCTGAAAACTAAAGGGAGATCGATTTTTATGGAGGTTTTTGATGGCTGAAAACTGTCTAAAACCCCTCTCCTCTCTTTCTGATTGTTCTTGTTGCTCAAATTACAGGGAAATAGATTTTAGAGAGGCTTTTGAAGCACTGAAACTTTTGAGTTTTTCCAGCCCCCTCCCTCTTTTCTAATTCCCTCCTCCTTTTATCCTTATAGAAAGGAAGAAAACCCCCTTTAAAGACAGGCTGCCCAGGGCTTAAAATAAGCCTTAAAGGCTGTCATCTCCACTTAGGGTTGTCTAGGCATGGGGTTTCTTCTACTTTAAACTGCTGAACTTTAAAAATGCAGTGGATATCCTACTGTACAGCAGGTTCCACTACTATTCTCATGTGCATTTTCAACTTTTTATCATCAAGCCCATGTTGTTACTGATTTCCAGCTGCTAAAGGTGCTTAACATATCATCAATCCCACTATTGGTCAATTAACTTCATTAGTTTAATTAATATTTTAGCACCTTACTGTCAGCTCACCTGCCTTTAAGCAATTCAGAACCTTTAAAACCCCAGAATACCCTTGAAACTCCTGTGATTTATTGTTTTACCCTTAAGCTTAGAGGTTTGAGGTTATAGTCTATATAAACTTACACTAAACACTGATTTCAGGTTGAACTATCAGATTACTACAGCTATATCCAAGTCTCAACTTAGGTTCAAACACATCATAACACAGAAGGGGTGTTAATCAAATGACATGAGTTGGTCATATTGGGAACCAATCCGGACCAACTCAAAACCAAACTTGATCAACAAAGAGTTGATGATGCAAACTAAGGAATGAGGCAGTGTCAATCAGGTCTTAGTACAGACAAGAGAAACATGCAAGTAATTACACTGACATGAGCAAACTCATGCTTCTCTAGTTTTTCAGATGATTTTAGTTAACGACATCTATATAATCGACTATACGAGCTATAATAGATAGCAAACAATCGATAAACAAGCTAGAAAAACTAGGTTACCACGAGGCTTCAGTGACTTTAGACATAACATGGAAACTATATGAACTAACTATTCGACGATTCTGAGGAGGTTAAACACATAACTCACAACAGGTACAATTAACAAACAAACAGAAGGATCAAATAAAAAGGTCTTATGAAGACAAGAAGAATTAATTAAGAAAAGAAAAAATCATATAATCTAAACTAAACGCGTAAAGAGATACAAACAAAATCACTAACAGAACAGAAGGAAAGGAAAAATTACCTTGGAAGCTTAAGAAAAAAGAAGACCCAGACTCGAACTGGACTTGACTTCTTTGAGGTCGAACGGACTTCAATCGAAATGTTCTCAACTGAGAACAACTCGATTGAGGTCTATTAGACACCAACTCCTCTTTTAATTGAACAAACCCCCAGGATCTTGAGTTCTAGGGTTCATACAGGCCGATTTGGGGCTCGAAGGGTTCTACCTAGATTCGAACGGAACCACCGTTGATTAGGGTATGAGGGAGGTCAGGGGAGCAACTGGTGTGAATTTGGGGTCGGTTGGTGTAGGTTGAGGTTTGGTTCGAATCTTCAAATGAAGATTCGAGAATCTAGGAATTGATTCGAGCCAAAAGGTTTGTGGATACGGATTCAGGGTGGTTGAGTGGTCCTAGGATGTTAAGATGGTGGCCGGCGGCGTTGATGTCGCCGGGTTTCAAACCGAAGGGGACTAAGGCTGCTAGGGTTTAAACCTAGGTCCATCTTTGAATGAGAGAGACGGAGGAACAGTGAGAGAAAGGGGGGTGCTTGGTTTGGGGGCTGGGGTAGGCTTTAGATTTATATATAGGGTGGGTGGTTTGATCCTGACCATCGGATGAAGTGTGGTTGACGGACAGGATCTTTCATTTAGGGGGAGCGACGACGTTTGGTCCCAGAGGGGACTGGGTCGGTTTTTGACGGGAATGGGTCGGGCTAATGAGGCGTGTTGGGGACCGTAGGATTGAACAAAAATGGACGGCTTCGATTGAAACTCCTATACGGCGTCGTTTGGTTTTAAAATGGGTGTTGAATTGGACCGTTAGATATGTTTGATCAACGGTCCAGATCCGATAGGCCTTAAACGACTTCGTTTGGTGAGGCCATAGAGACCAGGGAACCGGACTGGGTCATGAAATGATTTGGGCCTGATTTTTGGTCTCAAATTTGAGCCCAAATCCGGATTTTCTCCAATTTAAACTCTTTTCTTTTCCTTCTTTTAATTTCTAATTTAAACAAAATTCCTAACTAAGTTGTAAAATCAAAATAAAACTTATACAAATATTGATTACTACTTAAACAACAATTATCACCCACATTAAACATTTAAATAAAATAAAATCACTTAATGACAACAAATAGAATAAAAGATACATATTTTTTGTGATTTTCCCTTAAAACCAAATTATGGTTTGATTAATTCCTAATAGTAGAACGATATCCTAAACTTACACGCGACATATATTTTTTAATATTTTTATTTGACAAAACTAAAACAATCACGGATAAAATAACTACCAAAAAATGCCACGTAAATTCCAAAGAATTGTACAACAAAGCAATTTGTTTTTATTTTCCGATTTCTTTTGGAGCAATTGTCGCGTAGACAAAAATCACGTGCTCACACACAATAGGCGCCAAAACACTCCCGGGTTATCCAAAACCCGATCCGGGCATACGCCCAATTCCGAAATCATCATACGACCTGCTGGAACCTTCGGATCCTAATTCTGAGGTCGTTTACTCAAAATTCCAATCCTAGTTTTAGATTTGACTCCAACCTTCCTGAATTTTAATTCTGACCATACACACAAGTCAATATACCTGAGATGAAGCTGCTCAAGGCCTCAAACTGCTGAATGACGCGCCGGAGCTCAAAACGACCGGTCGGGTCGTTACATTTTTATTAAAAACTTTTGGGTGATAAAATATTGAGTTTTTCTAAATATTCATCTTCAGGAAAATCCATTACTGCCAGTAAAGTATTAGGAGTTTTTCTTCTGAAGAACTAGCAATATTGTCTATCTCAGTAATCTTAACACTGGGATCTGTATTAATCACCACAGACTTTTCTAATTTGAAAATCCTTTCATCTAAGGCTACATTTGAAGCCTTTAATTCCGAGATATATTTCTTGAGATAATTTATCTCAATACTTAAATCTTGGACAGTAGCAAGCCTTTCAGGCTGAGACTTGTTTTTCACCATTTTTCTAATTTAAGACATGGTGTAAGGTCCTTTTTGAGATGGAATATCTTCCACCTCTGTTCTTACTTTTGCACTAGTAGGAATCTTATCTATTAGTTGCGACTTTAATTCAAGGTTTTTAATAACCCTTAAAAGATCAATCAAATTTTCATTCTATAGAACATTGATCTTCAAGTATCTAAATTGGGAGTAAATATTAAAAAGTTCATCATCGGTATTACAACGATGATTTGAGCATTGTCCCTTATTACAGAACTGTTGATCTTCTTCAGAAGATGAAGTATAAATTTCTTCATGAAAGACCCTTAGGTCTTCACTTGTTGATGAAGAACCTTCATCAGTGTCAGATATTTCTGGAGAAGAATTTAAAAGAATCTTACATAAAGAATCTTTGAAATGATCATCTGAATCAAGTTCCTTGATCTTGTCCTTGATTTTACAATCTTTAGCATAATGGCCTACTCTACCACATTTATAACAGGCCTGAGGGTTTTTGGATTTAATAAAACCCTTTCTGGCTTTATGAAAAACCATTTTTCTTTGGGTCTTTTTGTAACGACCCAACCGATGGTTTTGAACTTTTGCACTTTGCTCGCCAGTTCTCGGGCATGACTTGCCCTGTGTGATGTATTATGACTTATGTTAATCATTGGTTTTGGTTTTTAGGGTAATCGTAATGAAATTGGAATAATAGTTCCCAGTTTAAAGCTTAAAATTTGAAAGGATTGACCAAGGATTTGACTTGATTGTATATGATCTCAGATCGGGACTTTTATGATTTAGTTATCTCCGTTAGGTGATTTGGGACTTAGGAGCGTGATCGGAATGCATTTTGGAAGTCCGTGGAAGGTTTAGGCAATAGAAATCCGCCCCTCGGGCACAATATCAATCACTTAGAACAGTACCAGCCCCTCGAGCTCACTCTTAGTACAATATCAGCCCCTCAGGCTCATTCTCAGTACAATATCAGCCCCTCGAGCTCACTCTCAGTACAATATCAGCCCCTCGGGCTCACTCTCAAATTATGATGGGTACCCTCGCTCACTGTGGATGTGTAGACTCCGGAGGGGCCCCTTACGGCCCAAGCTCTATATCAAGCCACCTTGTGGCGTCATCTCTCGGCACTCGGCCTCACATCACTCAAGCCACCTCGTGGCATATAAAGTATCTCAGGCCCTCGGCCTCATATCACTTAGTGTATCCTCATATCTGGCCCCCGGCCGCAGTCAGTCAGAAAATCATCACAAGCCCCTCGGGCATTAGTAAAATAGTAGTTCTCAGCCCAAAACATCATTTAGAAATATCATTTAAGTTTTCAAATCTGAGTAAAAGTGGTTGAGTTTGTAAATAGTAGATATCACCAGGACTGAGTTCAATTAATAAGTTAAAATAGTGAGGAAACAGTGATAAAAATCCCCGAAGGGTTCAAATAGTTGGCACGAAGCCCAAATATGGCAATCAGCCCAAACCATGATGATAACAAACAAGTTTCAGTCAAATACGCGGTAAAATCATCAATCGGGACAGACCAAGTCACAATCCCCAATAGTTAATGACCCCCCGCTCATCATCAAGCGCGTGTCTCACCTCAATATAGCACTACGATGTGCAATCCAGGGTTTCAAACCCTCAGAGTATCATTTACAATCATTACTCACTTCGAACCGACTAATTCTCTAGATCGTGATGACTTTTCCCCTCGAATTGGCCTCCACGCGCGTCGAGTCTATCCAAAATCAGAACGAATACGTCACAATTTGCTAAGGGAACAAAGCCCAATCGAAAACAATCAAATTACCACAAAATTCCAGAAATTGGGCAAACCCGATCCCCGGGTCCACATCTCAAAATTTGACAAAATTCACAAAACTAGAATCCTTATACTCTCACGAGTCTATCCATACGAAAATTATCCAATTCCAATACCATTTGGTCCTTCAAATCATCATTTTACATTTTTTGAAAGATTTCACAATTCTCTTCCCAAATTCCATCCCAAATCACGAATTAAATGATGAATTCAATGATATATTCATGTACTCTAGCCAAATCTGAGTAAGAATCACTTACCCCGATCAATTTCTTAAAAAATCTTCGAACAATCGCCAAAATCCGAGCTCTCTATGTCAAAATATCAAAGAAAACCCAAAACCTCGTATTTATAGAGTACTCCACAGATTTTCACCTCCGCGGGTCGCAGAAAATCGACCGCGGTCCGCACAAAAATGACCCCGGCCGCACAGGCTTCCTCTACAGTGACAGACTTTAGTAGTTTGGCTATAACATTCGCTACAGATGTTCGAATTGTGATATCTTTACCTTTCTGGAAACTAGACACGAAGGCCTACAAATATTATTTTTGAATCATCTCACAATTCATTGTAGATCAAAAGATATGAGCTTCCGAAGTAGGACCAGCGGAATTTTATTCACCGCTGCCGCACACCATTTTGTGCGGTCCACACAACACCTATACCGCGGCCGCACTTCATTTTGTGTCGTCCGCACAACACATACCACAACCGCACTTTTTTTTGTGCAGACCGCGCGGGTGAGTTCTGAGGCCTGCAACCCTTTTGGACCTGCTACAGCTATGATTTTTGGCCTAAAACATCCCAAAACTTACCCGGAACTTCAAACCAATTGTACCAACACATCCCATGAAATCGTTCAAACTTGTTCAAAACTTTGGAACGCTCACAACAACATCGATCACCAATTTAACATAGGATTCAAGCCTAAGAACTCCAAGAACTCTTAAATTATGCTTTCGATCAAAAAGTCTATCAAATCTCGTCCGAATGACCTGAAATTTTGCACACACCTCCCAAATGACACAACGAAGCTAGTACAACTCTTGGGATTTCATTCCGACCTCTATATCAAAATCTCACCTATCAACCGGAAAATGCCGAAATCTCAATTTTGCCAATTCAAGCCTAAACCTTCCAAATTCATTCTGATTAACCTGAAACCAAACACCAACGATTTACATAAGTCATAATACACCACACGGGGTAAATCATGCCCGAGAACTGGCGTGCGAAGTGCAAAAGCTTAAAACGACCGGTCGGGTCGTTACATCCTCCTCCACTTAAATATATGTTTGTCCTCGAACGTGCCCAGAGTTGTTCCAAAAACCAACCAATTGCTGAATAACCTCACCATGCACAAACTCGGGGTTGATCCCACATCACCCTATCTCACATAGGTTCGATAACACAATATAACCGAAATTTCACAATCCATCCTAGTCCATAAACTATAGAACCACATTTTCTCTTCTAAAATCATCAACACGATCAAAATCTCACATTTATACTATGAATAAGTCTGAACAAGTTGTAACAAACCATATATGCTATCTCCGGTGCAATCACATGATATACCACATAACTCAACATTTATAGTGATAACTTCTAACCACAACAACTACACACAACATCCGCATAACGATAGAAAAACTCTTATCAACTAAAGTCTCATCCCAACACTTTCATATACTGCCAATGATCACTAAAAATGCGGTAAGCCATAACCATTTCGCAGAGCAACCATTCGTGAAGCCACTCCTTCCTTGGCAAATACCATAGCAAATTTCCGAACCGAAGCTCGATACTATCCTTCCAACATGCTGAAATCGCATCCGTTCGTATTTATTAATGATCCCCAACGACCTCGTCTAATCCAACACATTACTCTGATCACATGACACATCCATACAGACCTAAGCCACAACTTGCACAATACACGCATCAATACGCAACAGTCCGAACATACTCAAATCATGAAAATGACTCAAATGAAAGAGCTGAACCTCAAGTTTACTAGTACCACCACAACACAAGACTGAGAACCCGTCTCACCTCATAGGAACAAAACACACGAATCTAACCTGCAAGGTCATACCTTTACATAACTTCGTTGCGATGTGCGATCCTATCCATTAATGCTCCACATTAGCCACCTTAGTCACATTGCTCAAAATCGACAACCACGCACAATTCGATGTCTGGAACCAAAGCAAACCATCATACCCACGGTGAAGCAAATAACATACACCACACTAACCCGAAAGGACATAACTAATATGCCATTCACCGAGCAACACCCAATCACTCTTAACGCTCGACTTCCACTATGATACCCCAATAGAACCGCACCCTAGGTGCCTATAACCAACAAATCACAACACCTATCTTAGCAATGCAATTCAGAGCCACCCAAGACGACTCAAGTTAGAACACACATCCACATTGGCCTGCTAATGAACTCCTCATCAAGGAAATCCTGAGGCTATTCCTTTAGTTCCTCTAACTCTGTCGGTGCCATACAATACGGTGCCCGACATCAAATTAATAACGAAATCAATATCCTTGCTCGGCCATAAGAAACACATCCAAAAAGTCCCTCACCACCGGAACTAAATCAATGGTAGGAGCCTCTACACTGACATTCATCACCAAAGCCCAAATAAGAAAGACAATCCTTCCCAGCCGTCCAATGGGTCTTTGAAATATAAAACCACTCAACTAGGGTAATCTTACGGACCTCGCCACTTATTCCATGGCATTTTCGGCATAGTAAGCAGTACCGCCATAGGGCAATAGCCAAGAATGACACAACACGGAGACAACTAGTCTGAACCCAATATCCCATCCAAAATCTAACATGCCAAGAAAAAATGATCTGCTCGGGTCTCCAAATCCCTATAGTCACTAAACAGTGCCGATACACTCACAACCACCACATAGCCTGAATGTGAGAACTTCCCGTCTCCAACTCCATATGGCCCATGAATCAACATATCTGGTCCCAATTCTTCTGTCTGAATACATACCACACCTCAAATAACCAATCATTCCATGAGAGAAAATCTAGAATTCCACTATGCCACCAAGCAAACTCGAATATCAGCAGTCGATCTAACAAGAAAATGTCGCAATACTACCGAAGTATCATCAACTTAATCACATTTCCCTTTCTGAAACATATGCCCTCGTCAAATCACCCCAAATTAGCAATACCATTCCCTTAATCATCCGAAGACCCTTTCTCTAATTATCTGAAGCTCGTTCCTCTAATTATCTGAAACTGCCCGCCGCCTAAGAGTTGTGACCTGCCTTTCAGAACCGAATCACAACCTTACACACGCGATTCTCAATCCTTCACAACATACTGCATAACCTGTGCCATCTTAGGATATCCATGAGAACTTCATATCCCTTCCAAACCACAAGCAACCATGCGTTCCACTAGCCAAAAATTCCCCATTGATCCCATCTAGAAGAGAACCACTATACATCCCATGCTCCTCACGCCAATAGGAAAAATATACCTCTCTAACTGTGGTGGAAACCATCTAGAACTCCCCGAATTCCTTTTGACAGACACTAACTCATCAGGACTGAATCCTTCTAACTCAAACGAGCTATGCATGTCACTAAAACTCAAAAGAATTGCCGCGAACCACCTGCAGAGACTCGTTACCTCGAAAACACCCAAGGAAATATTCATATCCTTACCATAACGATCTCGCCTACTACCACCCTATCCCATCTATTCGAGTTTTCCTCTGATCTACCATTAGCTTGACACTTTTTCTTGCTACAACGCCACAATTCCTCAACCCAGACTCACCACACGAGTCCCAAGCATGAAACCACACTGTCTAAGGCTCATAAGCCACTGAGTACTCTCCTAAATGTTTTCAAAAGCACCACGTTCAAATACCTACCGCTGAAGGGACTTCCTGCGAATCTGGAACCATTACCTTCCTAATACTGATATATAGAATCCCATAGTTAACGTAGAAAGTACCACAAATCTTGACATTTTCCAAATGAAAACTCAGTTCCTCGCCACATATACAACTTTAAAATACCCAATTGCTGCATGTAAAATCTTGAACACATTAGAACCATTCTCGAGAGTCATTCACTCTATTCAAACTGTAATTAGTCTGATCAAATGAACCGAACAACCCGTGCC
The DNA here is from genome assembly GCF_000393655.2 of Nicotiana sylvestris. NCBI lineage: Eukaryota > Viridiplantae > Streptophyta > Magnoliopsida > Solanales > Solanaceae > Nicotiana > Nicotiana sylvestris. Next base: position 48,180,084 of record NC_091064.1, read on the forward strand.
TCATTGGCACTCCGACACCGCAGAATGTAACCTCATCCCAATAAAACCAAGCAACTTCCTGCTCTATGCACTGAGCCTTCTTGCCAATAACAACTCAAGACATCCCGTCATTCTCACACACCTATGAAGCATAATATAATCTTCGTCAAGATTTTCCTTTACTCGAGCCATCCTCCATCTCAATTTCCGCAAGCCATAACTGATTCACCAGCACACCTCAAACTGGAACCAACATAGCACCTAACCGCGCAATTGCCTAATCAATAGCATGCTCCCCCACTTGGCTCGAAGCCATAGATAAGCACACACTCAATAACTCATAACGAATATACTCTATTGATGCCATGCTACTATAGTGAGATTAAACTCAAATCTTTTATATGCCTATGAAAAAGGAGATCATCTAGAATTTTAGCTATTCTGCAAATCTCGCATTCCACTCTCTAAGCGACCTAATTTAAATTGCAACACATATCCTTCACTCGCAAATAGGATCTTCTAACAGACACATAAGGATCGTACAACCTCAGAACATTTCGCAGGAGACAACCCATCTGCTTTGTCTCTAACTAACATTTCTGTATACCTTCCACCGTCATAAACTTTACGCAGTCACTTAGTCTTCCAAGGTCTGAACTCATACCGCAACATGAAATTTATTTCACTCACAACTGGGAAACATGAAAAGATCCTTCACATGCCCATAACTCGGGGCTATACCTCGAATCAAGATGGAATTCAAGCACATAATAGTTCTTCTATCCTCTAGCAGACCTTATCGTCACTTCCAAATCATGTGGATACATCTCGCAGTACCAACATACTCATCACATAGTTATCCAGCTATCACTTCCACTAGTAGGGACAATACCGAACATATACGTTCAAAATTACTTGGTCACACAATCAGCACCTCGGTGCTCAAGCTATAGGCAAAGTTCCGGCCTCAAGTCCTCTAGACTGGCCCAACATCAACTTACAGATATCACATCTCGCCCCTTGATCAGGGGATCACAAGCCATTGATGCACATCTGATACTGAGCGTTCAAGCGCACATACGAACACGTGGAAAAGTTACATTTCAAACTGAATCAAGGACACATGATTAGAATTCAAAAATGTGAAGTTTTCCTAAAGGTTCTGCATCCTCTCGAGGATAAATACAGATGTCTCCATATCGATCCGCGAGACTCTACTAAACCTGCTCATGACTCGTGACACCTATATAACCTAGGCTCTAATACCAACTTGTCACGACCCTAATCCCCGGACCCGGTCGTGATGGCGCCTCTCGTAAAGACAAGGCTAGCCAGTCCAATATAGTACACTTCTTTAAGAAGTTAATTACCATGAAACAATTTAAAGCATGATTTAATAGCAATAATTCACAGAAATATAGATAGCAATAGAAGAAACCATCTCGACACGGCCCAAACTGGGGTGTCACAAGTCATAAGCAACTAATGATCCTGCTACGAGTCTACTAGGTACGATGTCTGGTACAATAGTTTGAAAGACATAGAATTAATAAGATAAAGGGAGGCACAGGGGGTGCGGACGCAACAACTACCTCGTAGTCTCCGAAACACCGCTTGGATTGGGAGGTTCAACACTCAGGAGCGGGATCTGCTATACCTGAATCTGCACACAGGGGTGCAGGAAGTAAAGAGAGTACTCCAACTCAGTGAGTAACAAATATAAATAATGGCTGAAAGCAAGAAAACACGTGAAAACACAAAGCAATCTATATCAACGCAGTAAAATCACTTAAAACAGTAAATTAGTGAAATATCAAGTAAACTTCCTTTTTCAACCAGTAAAAACAAGTAATTTGGCAGGTAATTAACAAATAGAAATCCGCCCCTCGGGTACATTATCAATCACTTAGAACAGTATCAGCCTCTCGGGCTCACTCTCAGTACAATATCAGCCCCTCGGGCTTACTCAGTACAATATCAGCCCTTCGGGCTCACTCTCAGTACAATATCAGCCCCTCAGGCTCACTCTCAGATCATGATGGGTACCCGCGCTCATTGTGGGTGTGCAGACTCCGAAGGGGCCCCTTACGGCCCAAGCGCTATATCAAGCCACCTCATGGCATCATCTCTCGGCACTCGGCCTCACATCACTTAAGCCACCTCGTGGCATATAAAGTATTCCAGGCCCTCGGCCTCATATCACTCAGTGTATCCTCACTTCTACCCTCGGCTGCACTTAGTCAGAAAATCATCACAAGCCCCTCGGGCATTAGTAAAATAGTAGTTCTCAGCCCAAAACATCATTTAGAAAAATCATTTAAGTTTTCAAATCTGATTAAAAGTGGTTGAGTTTGTAAACAGTAGATATCAACAGGACTGAGTTCAAATAATAAGTCAAAACAGTGATAAAAATCCCCGAAGGGTTCAAATAGTTGGCACGAAGCCCAAATAGGGCAATCAGCCCAAACCATGATGATAACAAACAAGTTTCAGTCAAATACACGGTAAAATCATCAATCGAGACGGACCAAGTCACAATCCCCAATAGTAAACGACCCTGCGCTCATCATCAAGCGCGTGTCTCACCTCAATATAGCACAACGATGTGCAATCCGGGGTTTCAACATCTCAGAGTATCATTTACAATCATTACTCACCTCAAACCAGCTAATTCTCTAGCTCGTGACGCCTTTGCCCCTTGAATTGGCCTCCACGTGCGTCGAATCTATCCAAATTCAGAATGAATACGTCACAATATCCTAAGGGAACAAAGCCCAAGCGAAAACAATCGAATTACCACAAAATTCCAGAAATTGGTCAAACCCGACCCCCGATCCCACAACTCGGAATTTGACAAAATTCACAAAACTAGAATCCATCCCAAATCATCATTTTACATTTTTTGAAAGATTTCACAATTTTCTACCCAAATTCCATCCCAAATCACGAATTAAATGATGAATTCAATGATAGATTCATGTACTCTAGCCAAATCTGAGTTAGAATCACTTACCCCGATGATTTTCTTGAAAAACCTTTGAAACATCGCCAAAATCCGAGCTCTTTAGGTCATAATATCAAATAAAATCCAAAACCTCTTATTTATAGAGTACCCCACAGATTTTACCTCCGCGAGCCGCACAAAATCGACCGCGGTCCGCACAAAAACGACTGCGGCTGCACATGCTTCCTCTGCAGTGACATGCTTTAGTATTTTGGCCATAACGTACGCTACAGATGTTCAAATTCCAATATCTTTACCTTTCTAGAAATTAGACACGAAGGGCTACAACCTTAGTTGTTGAATTATCTCAAAATTCCTTGTAGATAAAAAGATATGAGCTTCCAAAATAGGATCAGCAGAATGTTCTTCACCGTGGCCGCACACCATTTTGTGCGCTCCGCACAGCACATACCGCGACCGAACTTCTTTTTGTGCGGACCGCGCGGGTGAGTTCCGCGGCCTGCAACCCTTCTGGACCTGCTACAACTATGATTTTAGGCCTAAAACATCCCGGAACTTTCCTGGAACTCTCGGAACTTCAAACCAATTGTACCAACACATCCCATGACATAGTTCAAACTTGTTAAAAACTTCCGAACGCTCACAACAACATCGATCACCAATTTAACATAGTATTCAAGACTAAGAACTCCAAGAAATCTTAAATTATGTTTTCTATCAAAAAGTCTATCAAATCTTGTCCGAATGACCTGAAATTTTGCGCACACATCCCAAATGACACAACGAAGCTACTACAACTCTTGGGATTTCATTCCGACCTCTATATCAAAATCTCACCTATCAATTGGAAAATGCCGAAATCTCAATTTCGCCAATTCAAGCCTAAACCTTCCAAATTCATTTTTATTAACCTGAACCCAACACCAACGATTTACATAAGTCATAATACACCACACAGGGCAAATCATGCCCAAGAACTGGCGAGCGAAGTGCAAAAGCTCAAAACGACATGTCGGGTCATTATATCCTCCCCCACTTAAACATATGTTCATCCTCGAACGTGCCCAGAGTTGTTCCAAAAACCAACCAATTGCTGAATAACCTCACCATGCACATACCCGGGGGTGATACCATGTCACCCTATCTCACATAGGTTCGATAACACAATATAACTGAAATTTCACAATCCATCCTAGTCCATAAACCATAGAACCACATTTCCTCATCTAAAATCATCAACATGATCAGAATCTCACATTAATACTGTGAATAAGTCTGAACAAGCTGTAACAAACCATATATGCTATCTCCGGTGCAATCACATGATATACCACATAACTCAACACTTGTATTGATAACTTCTAACCACAACAACTACACACAACATCCGCATAACGATAGAAAAACTCTTATCAACTAAAGTCTCATCCCAACACTTTCATATACTGCCAATGATCACTAAAAAATGCGGTAAGCCATAACCATTTCGCAGAGCAACCATTCGTGAAGCCACTCCTTCCTTAGCAAATACCATAGCAAATTTCCGAACCGAAGCTCGATACTATCCTTCCAACATGCTGAAATCGCATCCGTTCGTATTTATTAATGATCCCCAACGACCTCGTCTAATCCAACACATTACTCTGATCACATGACACATCCATACAGACCTAAGCCACAACTTGCACAATACACGCATCAATACGCAACAGTCCGAACATACTCAAATCATGAAAATGACTCAAATGAAAGAGCTGAACCTCAAGTTTACTAGTACCACCACAACACAAGACTGAGAACCCGTCTCACCTCATAGGAACAAAACACACGAATCTAACCTTCAAGGTCATACCTTTACATAACTTCGTTGCAATGTGCGATCCTATCCATTAATGCTCCACATTAGCCACCTTAGTCACATTGCTCAAAATCAACAACCACGCACAATTCGATGTCTGGAACCAAAGCAAATCATCATACCCACGGTGAAGTAAATAACATACACCACACCATTCACCGAGCAACACCCAATCACTCTTCACGCTCGACTTCCACTATGATACCCCAATAGAACCGCACCCTAGGTGCCTATAACCAACAAATCACAACATCTCTCTTAGCAATGCAATTCAGAGCCACCCAAGCCGACTCAAGTTAGAACACGCATCCACATTGGCCTGCCAATGAACTTCTCATCAAGGAAATCCTGAGGCTGTTCCTTCAGTTCCTCTAACTCTGCCGGTGCCATACAATACGGTGCCCGGCATCAAATTAATAACGAAATCAATATCCTTGCTCGGCCATAAGAAACACATCCGAAAATTCCTTCACCACCGGAACTAAATAAATGGTAGGAGCCTCTACATTTACATCCATCACGAAAGCCCAAATAAGAAATACAATCATTCCTAACCATCCGCTAGGTCTTTGAAATATTAAACCACTCCACTAGGGCATAATCTTACGGACCTCACAACTCAATCCGTGGCATTTTTGGCATAGCCAGCAGTGCCGCCTTAGCGCAATAGCCCATAATGACACAATACGGAGACAACCAGTTTGAACCCAATATCCCATCCAAAATCTAACATGCCAAGCACAAAAGATCTGCTAGGGTATCCAAATCCCGATAGTTACTAAGCAGTGTCAATACACACGACTTACAATCACCACATAGCTTGAATGTGAGAACTTCCCGTTTCCAACTCCATATGGCCCATGAATCAACAAATCTGGTCCCAATTCCGCCGTCCGAATACATACCACGCCTCAAATACCCAATCATTCCACGAGAGAAAATCTAGAATTCCACTATGCCACCAAGCAAACTCGAATTATGAACAGTCGATCTAACAAGAAAATGCCGCAATACTACCGAAGTATCATCAACTTAATCACATAGCCCTTTCTGAAACATATGCCCTTGTCAAATCACCCCAAATTAGCAATACCAATCCCTTAATCATCCGAAGACCCTTTCTCTAATTATCTGAAGCTCGTTCTTCTAATTATCTGAAACTGCCCGCCGCCTAAGAGTTGTGACCTTCCATTCAGAACCGAACCGCAACCTTACAAACGCGATTCTCAATCCTTCACAACATACCCCATAACCCGCACCATCCTAGGATAACCATGAGAACTTCATATCCCTTCCGAACCACAAGCAACTGTGCATTCCACTAGCCAAGAATTCCCCATTGATCCCATCTAGAAGAGAACCACTACACATCCCATGCTCCTCGCGCCAATAGGAAAAATATACCTCTCTAACTGTGGTAGAAACCATATAGAACTCCCAGAATTCCTTTTGCACGACACTAACTCATCAGGACTAAATCCTTCTAACTCAACCGAGCTACGCATGTCACTAAAACCCAAAAGAATTGCTGCGAAACACCTGCAAAGACTCTTTACCTCAAAAACTCCCAAGGAACTAATCATATCCTTACCATATCGATCTGGCCTACTACCATGCTATCCCATCTATTCCAGTTTCCCTCTGATCTACCGTTAGCTTGACATTTCTTCTTGCTACAATGCCACAATTCCTCAACCCAGACTCACCACGCGAGTCCCAAGCATGAAACCACATTGTCTAAGGCTCATAAGCCACTGAGTACTCTCTTAAATGTTTTCAAAAGCACCACGTTCAAAATACCTACCCCCGAAGAGACTTCCTACGAATCTGGAACCATTACCTTCCTAATATTGATATATAGAATCCCATAGTTAATGTAGAAAGTACCACAAGTCTTAACATTTTCCAAATGAAAACTCAGTTCCTAACCACATATACAACTTTAAAATACCCAATTGCTACATGTAGAATCTTGAACACGTTAGAAACATTCTCGAGAGTCATTCACTCTATTCAAACTGCAATTAGTCTGATCAAATGAACCGAACAAACCGTGCCTCATTGGCACTCCGATACCGCAGAATGAAACCTCATCCCAATACAACCAAGCAACTTCCTGCTCAATGCACCGAGCCTTCTTGCCAATAACAACTCAAGACAACCCGTGATTCTCACATACCGATGAAGCATAATATAATATTCATCAAAATTTTCCTTTACTCAAGTCATCCTGTCTCAATTTCCGCAAGCCATAACTGATTCACCAGCATGCCTCAAGCTGGAACCAACATAGCACCTAACCGTGCAGTCGCCTAATCAATAGTAGGCTCCCCCACTTGGCTCGAAGCCATAGATCAGCACACACTCAATAACTCATAACGCATATACTTTATTGATGCCATGATACTATATTGAAATTAAACACAAATCTTTTATAATCCTGTAAAAACACAGATCATCTAAAATTTTAACTCTTCTGCAAATCTCGCATTCCATTCTCGCAACAGTTTCACCCACTCTCTAAGAGACCCAATTTAAATTGCAACACATATCCTTCACTCGCAAATAAGATCTTCTAACAAACACATAAGGATCGTACAACCTCAGAACATTTCGCGGGAGACAACCCACATGCTTTGCCTCTAACTAACATTTCTGTATACCTTCCACCGTCATAAACTGTACGCAGTCACTTAGTCTTCCTGAGTATGAACTCATACCGCAACATGAAATTTATTTCACTCGCAACTGGGAAACATGAAAAGATCCTTCACATGCCCATAACTCGGTGCTATACCTCGAATCAAGATGGAATTCAAGCACCTAATAGTTCTTCTATCCTTTAGCAGACCTTCTCATCACTTCCAAATCATGTGCATACATCTCACAGTACCAACATTCTCATCACATAGTTATCCAGCCGCCACTTCCACTAGTAGGGATAATACCGAACATATACGTTCAAAAATACTTGCTCACACAATCAGCACCTCGATGCTCAAGCTATAGGCAAGGATACGGCCTCATGTTCTAGAGACTGGCCCAACATCAACTTGCAAAGATCACATCTCGCTCCTCGATCAAGGAATCACAAGCCTTTGATGCACATCTGATATTGAGCGCTCATGCGCGCATAGGAACGCGTGGAAGGAATTCAAAGAGTTACATTTCAAGTTAAATCAATGACGCACGATTAGAATTCAAAAATGTGAGGTTTTCCTAAAGGTTCTACAACCTCTCGAGGATAAATACAGACGTCTCCGTACCGATCCACGAGACTCTACTAAACCTGCTCATGACTCGTGAGGCCTATGTAACCTAGGCTCTGATACCAACTTGTCACGACCCTAATCCCCGAACCCGGTCATAATGGTGCCTCTCGTGAAGACAAGGCCAGCCATTCCAACATAGTACACTTCCTTAAGCAGTTAATTACCATAAAACAATTTAAATAATGATTTAATAGCAATAATTTGCAGAAATATAGATAACAATAGAAGAAACCATCCCGATGCGGCCCAAACCAGGGTGTCACAAGACATGAGCAACTAATGATCTTGATACGAGTATACTAGGTACGATGTATGGTACAATAGTTTGAAAGACATTGAATTAATAAGATAAAGGGAGGCACGGGGGCTGTGGATGCCAACAACTACCTCGTAGTCTCCGAAACACTGCCTGGACTGGGAGGAACAGCAATCAGGAGCGGGATCTGCTATGACTGAATCTGCATACAAGGGTACAAGGAGTAAAGTGAGTACTCCAACTCAGTGAGTAACAAATATAAATAATGGCTGAAAGCAAGAAAACACATGAAAACACAAAGCAATCTATCCCAAAGCAGTAAAATCACATAAAATAGTAAATCAGTGAAATATCAAGTAAACTTCCTTTTTCAACCAGTAAAAACAAGTAATTTGGCAGGTAATTGCCCCTCGGGCACAGTATCAATCACTCAGAACAGTATCAGCCCCTCGGGATCACTCTTAGTACAATATCAACCCCTCGTGCTCATTCTCAGTACAATATCAGCCCATCGGGCTCACTCTCAAATCATGATGGGTACCCGCGCTCACTGTGGGTGTGCAGACTCTAGAGGGGCCCCTTACGGCCCAAGCGTTATATCAATCCACCTCGTGGCATCATCTCTCGGCATTCGACCTCGCATCACTCAAGCCACCTCATGGCATATAAAGTATCTCAGGCCCTCGACCTCAGATCACTCAGTGTATCCTCACATCTAGCCCTCGGCCGCACTCAGTCAGAAAATCATCACAAGACCCTCGGGCATTAGTAAAATAGTAGTTCTCAGCCCAAAACATCATTTAGAAATATCATTTAAATTTTCAAATCTGAGTAAAAGTGGCTGAGTTTGTAAACAGTAGATATCAACAGGACTGAGTTCAAATAATAAGTCAAAATAGTGAGAAAACAGTGATAAAATTCCCGAAGGGTTCAAATAGTTGGCACGAAGCCTAAATATGGCAATCAACCCAAACCATGATAATAACAAACAAGTTTCAGTCAAATACGCGGTAAAATCATCAATCGGGATGGACCAAGTCACAATCCCCATTAGTGAACGACCCCGCGCTCATCATCAAGCGCGTGTCTCACCTCAATATAGCACTATGATGTGCAATTTGGGGTTTCAAATCCTCAGAGTATCATTTACAATCATTACTCACCTTGAACCGGCTATTTCTCTAGCTCGCGACGCCTTTGCCCCTCGAATTGGCCTCCACGCGCGTCGAATCTATCCAAATTCAGAACGAATACGTCACAATATGCTAAGGGAACAAAGCCCAAGCGAAAACAATCGAATTACAACAAAATTCGAGAAATTGGTCAAACCCGACCCCTGGGCCCACATCTCAAAATTTAACCAAATTCACAAAACTAGAATCCTTATACTCTCACGAGTCTATCCAAACAAAAATTATCCAATTCCAATACCATTTGGTCCTTCAAATAATCAATTTACATTTTTTGAAAGATTTCACAATTTTCTTCCCAAATTCCATCCCAAATCACGAATTAAATGATGAATTCAATGATAGATTCATGTACTCTAGCCAAATCTGAGTTAGAATCATTTACCGCGATGAATTTCTTGAAAAACCTTCGAAAAATCGCCAAAATCCGAGCTCTCTAGGTCAAAATATCAAATAAAATCCAAAACCTCGTATTTATTTAGTACCCCACAGATTTCCACCTCCGCGAGCCGCACAAAATCGATCGTTGTCCGCACAAAACCAGTGCCGAAATCTCAATTTCGCTAATTCAAGCCTAAACCTTTCAAATTCATTCTGATTAACTTGAAACCCAACACCAATGTCACGACCCAAATTCCCCCCCCCCCCCCGCCCAATCGGGAGTCGTGATGGCGCCTACTGTTAGAGCTAGGCAAGCCAACCTTAACATACCTTTTTAACTAACTTTCAACAAGATAATAATAAAACAATAAATTCAAGCGGAAGTCTTAATTTAATAATAAATGAACGAAAATGCGGAAAAAAAATTAACATCATCCTCTACCCAAGATTTAGTGTCACAATACTCACGGACAACTATAAGATACTACAAATAAGAGTTTGAAAGAAAATACATAAGGAGTCTGCTTCGATACAATGAAAACAAACAGGAATGAAATAGATGAGACTCAGGGCCCACGCACGCTAGCGAACTACCTAGGAGTCTCTGGACTGAAGGCACGCTCCCAATCTACTGCTACTGCGGTCCGTAAGCTACTCCCGAATTTGTGCACAAAAAGGGCACAAAAGTGTAGCATCAGCACAACCGACCCCATGTGCTGGTAAGTGCCTGGCCTAACCCCAGCGAGGTAGTGACAAGGCTAGACCAGACCTACCACAATTAACCTGTACAAATATATGTGCAACAACGGAAAGATATACAGAATTTAAACAGATAATAGGGAGGGGACATGCTGTGGGGTGTAACCATTTGGATATAAGACCAACGAATAGAGAGATGGAAACTGAATAATTAACATCTATGAAAGAGAGCAAGTGAATCAACAACTGCACGGCACCAACCTTCGTGCTTTTACTCTCAATTCTCACCAAAACTGTCAAATATAGTGCACGACATCACCCTTCGTGCTTTTCCTCACATAACTCTCACATCAAGGCACGGAATGACCCTTCGTGCTCAAATAATTAGAGACATGGCATGGAAAGACCCTTCATGCATAATTATCAAATCATGGCACAGAAATATCCTTCGTGCATAATTATCAAAACATGGCACGGAAAGACCCTTCGTGCATAATTATCAAAACATGGCACGGAAAGACCCTTCGTGCATAATCGCTCTTCCTCACCCAATCAACAGTCACAACCAATCGGGGAAGGGAATATACAACAAGATTAAAAATCCCGGCAAGGGAGAACAAATCAACAATAGGTCCCGGCAAGGGAAAAATACCACACTTCCTTCTTTAACTCATCTGCTTCTCAACTATCACTTCATAATTATATTAGCAAGTAATTAGCTCAACTGTTTCACATCTTTCGAATTTAAAAGCAACTACGACTCACGGTCATGCTAGACTCCGGTGCATAGATAACCGTCACCATGCCTATACACCGTACTCCACAGTTAACACGTAGCAAATAACATCCAAATCCTAGTCCCTCAAGCCAAAGTTAGAACAAACACTTACCTCGAGTGCTCCAAACTCAACTCACGCTTCTAGTATAGCTTTACCTCTTGATTCCACCACCAATCCGCTCAAATCTAGTCAAAAGTTACTTAATCACATTAATAATTACTAAATGAATCACTCCCCCAGCATGAAAATAAATTTTACAAGGTTTTCCCCAAAATGGTCAAAAATACCCCCGGACCCACGTGGTCGAAACTCGAGGTTCGGACCAAAACCCGGTTACCCATTCCCCCATGAATCCAAATATATGAGTTGTTTTGAAATCGGACCCCAAATTGAGGTCCAACTCCTCAATTTGTAGAAAACCTAGCTTCTACCCAAAACACCCAATTTCACCCATGAAAATCTTTGATTTGACGTTGAAATCATGTTAAAAGATGTTAAGAAATGAAGAAAATGAGTTAGAAATCACTTACCAATTGTTTTGAAGAAGAAAAGTTGTTTAGAAAATCGCCTCTTAGGTTTTGGGTTTTTGAAAAGTGAAAAATGACTGAGATTTTCCAGACTTGTATACCTTTCTGAGGACCTGGCACGGACCGCACAAGAATGTGTTGCGGCCGCGCCGAGTGGGAGAAAAATTGGGGCTTCTCTGAACCCTTCCAGCGCGGACCGCACTGTTTTGGTGCGCGGCCGCGCTGGTTAACCTGAACCCTAGCCCTCAGACTCAGCCACGCGGACCGCACAGAAAAGCAACGCAGCCGCGCGGCACCAGCACGGACCGCGCGGAAATGACCGCGGCCGCGCTGGTGTCTGCAACACCTGAACCTGCATTTTCTTAAGTCCAAGACCTCCCTGGCCCCATTCAAAACTCACCCTAGCCCTCGGGGCTCCAAACCAAACATGCACACAACCTTAAAAACATCTTACGGACTTACTCGTGCGATCAAATCACCAAAATAACATCATATACATAGGGTCAAGCCTCAAACACATAATTTTCTTTCAACTTTCATAAAAACTCAAATTCCCCATTTTAAGTCCGAAACACGTCATATGACGTTCGTTTTTAGCCAAACTTTACAGATAGTGCTTAAAACATATTTAAGACTCGTACCGGGCTTCGGAACCAAAATACGAGCCCGATACAACAGTTTTCTGATCAATTTTCTTCTTCATTTTCCTTAATTAATTTCAGAAAACAATTTCACACAAAAATTCATTTCTTGGGCTTGGGACCTCGGAATTTAATTCCGGGTACACGCCCAAGTCCCATATTTTTCTACGGACCCTCCGGGACCGTCGAATCACAGGTCCAGGTACGTTTACCCAAAATGTTGACCGATGTCAATATTATGCGTATTAAATATCAAAATTCATCAAATTTCTTGCAACATTCGCATATTTCAACATAAAAGCTTTCCGGCTTCGCGCCCAGACTACGCACGCAATATCGAGGCAACTAAAAGCGAGGTTTTCAAGGCCTAGGAAGCACGGAACAAGGAAGAATTACGGTGATGACCCCTTTGGGTCGTCACATTCTCCACCTCTAAAACAACCGTTCGTCCTCGAACAGACAAAAGAAAGAAGTACCTGAGTCGGGAAATAAATGAGGATAACGGCCCCGCATGTCGGACTCGGACTCCCAGGTCGATGCCTCAGGAGGCTGGCCTCTCCACCGAACACGCACCGAAAGAAAACTCTTCGACCTCAACTGTCGAACCTGCCGGTCTAGAATAGCCACCGGCTCCTCTTCGTATGACAGATCTTTGTCCAATTGGACAGTGCTGAAATCTAACACGTGCGATGGATCTCCGCGATACTTCCGAAGCATAGATACATGAAACACGGGATGCACAGCTGACAAGCTAGGTGGCAAGGCAAGTCTATAAGCCACCTCTCCCACATGATCAAGAATCTCAAATTGACCGATAAACCTAGGGCTGAGCTTGCCTTTCTTCCCAAATCTCATCACGCCCTTCATAGGCGATACACGGAGCAATACCCGCTCACCAACCATGAAAGCAACATCTCTGACCTTGCGGTCTGCATGACTCTTCTGTCTGGACTGAGCTGTACGAAGCCTATCCTGAATAATCCTGACCTTGTCCAAGGCTTCCTGAACCAGATCCGTACCCAATAATCGAGCCTCTCCCGGCTCAAACCATCCAACTGGAGACCGACATCGCCTACCATACAAAACCTCATACGGAGCCATCTGAATGCTGGACTGGTAGCTGTTGTTGTAGGCGAACTCTGCTAAAGGCAAAAACTGGTCCCACAAGCCTCCAAAATCAATGACACAAGCTCGGAGCATGTCCTCAAGGATCTGAATAGTCCTCTCGGACTGACCGTCCGTCTGGGGATGAAATGTTGTACTCAACTCAACCTGGGTGCCCAACTCTCGCTGAACCACTCTCCAGAAATGCGAGGTAAACTGCGTACCCCGATCCGAAATGATAGATAACGGCACCACATAAAGGCGAACAATCTCCCTGATATAAATCTCGGCTAACCTTTCTGACGAATAGGTGGCTGCAACAGGAGCAAAATGCGTCGACTTGGTCAGCCTATCAACAATAACCCAAACCGCATCAAACTTCTTCCGAGTCATCGGAAGTCCAGTAACAAAATCCATAGTAATCCTCTCCCACTTCCACTCGGGAAGCTCAATCCTCTGAAATAAACCACCGGGCCTCTGATGTTCGTACTTAACCTGCTGACAGTTCAAACAACGAGCCACATATGCAACAATGTGTTTCTTCATTCCATGCCACCAATAGTGTTGCCTCAAATCCTGATACATCTTCGCGTCGCCCGGGTGAATAGAATACCGAGAACTGTGGGCCTCTGCTAAGATCGACTCTCGAACCCCATCAATATTGGGCACACAAACTCGCCCCTGCAATCTCAATACGCCATCATCATCTAAGGTTACTTTCTTGGCACCTCCACGCTGCACCGTGTCTCTCAAGACACACAAATGGGGATCATCGAATTGCCGATCACGGATACGCTCCAATAACGAAGAACAAGCGACCGTGCAAGCTAATACTCGACTAGGCTCAGAAATGTCCAACCTCACAAACTGATTGGCCAAATCCTGAACATCCAAAACAAGCAGTCTCTCATCGACCGGAATATAAGCAAGACTGCCCATACTGGCTGACTTTCTACTCAAGGCATCGGCCACCACATTGGCCTTTCCCGGGTGATATAAGATAGTGATGTCATAATCTTTCAACAATTCCAACCACCTCCTCTGCCTCAAATTCAACTCCTTTTGCTTGAACAAATACTGAAGACTCTTATGATCCGTGAACACCTCACACGCCACACCATACAGATAGTGCCTCCAAATCTTCAATGCGTGAACAATGGCTGCCAACTCCAAATCATGCACTGGATAGTTCTTCTCATGAACCTTCACCTGCCTCGAAGCATCGGCAATGACCTTGCTATCCTGCATCAACACTACACCCAGTCTAATGCAATATGCATCACAATAGACTGTATAGGGCCCTGAACCTGTGGGCAAAACCAACACCGGTGCCATGGTCAGAGCTGCCTTGAGCCTCTGAAAGCTCGCCTCACACTCATCCGACCATCTAAACTGGGCACCTTTCTGGGTCAATCTGGTCATAGGGGCTGCAATAGATGAAAACCCCTCCACGAACCGACGGTAGTAACCTGCTAACCCCAGGAAACTCCGAATCTCCGTAGCTGAAGTTGGTCGAGGCCAGCTCTTGACTGCCTCTATCTTCTTAGGGTCTATCTGAATACTTGATGCTGATACGACATGACCCAGGAATGCGACCGAACTCAACCAAAACTCGCACTTGGAGAACTTAGCATACAACTGACTATCCTTCAGGGTCTGAAGAACCACTCTGAGGTGCTGCTCATGCTCCTCCTGACTGCGGGAGTATATCAGAATATCGTCAATGAAAACAATCACGAACAAATCCAGATAGGGCCTGAACACTCGGTTCATCAATTCCATAAATGTTGTTGGGGCATTGGTCAACCCAAAGACCAAAAACTCATAGTGCCCATACCGAGTGCGAAATGTCGTCTTAAGGACATCAGACGCCCTAATCTTCAGCTGGTGGTAGCCAGATCTCAAATCTATCTTTGAAAACACTCTCGCACCCTGAAGCTGGTCGAATAAATCATCAATCCTCGGCAGTGGATACTTATTCTTAATTGTAACCTTGTTCAATTACCGGTAATCGATGCACATTCTCATCGAACCATCCTTTTTCTTAACAAACAACATCGGCGCACCCCAAGGCGAAACACTGGGTCTAATGAAACCCTTATCAAGCAAGTCCTGAAGCTACTCTTTCAACTCTTTCAACTCTGGCGGGGCCATGCGATATGGCGGAATGGAAATAGGTTGAGTGCCCGGGGCCAAATCATTATAAAAGTCGATATCCCTATCAGGCGGCATACCCGACAAGTCTGAAGGGAAAACCTCAGGAAACTCCCGAACAACGGGCACAAAATCAATAGAAGGGGCCTCCGCGCTAGAATCACGAACATACGCCAAGTAGGCCAAACATCCCTTCTCAACCATACGTCGAGCTTTCACATACGAGATAGCACTGCGGGTACAATGACCAGAAGTCCCTCTCCAATCTAAACGGGGTAAATCCGGTAAGGCTAAGGTCACAGTCTTGGCATGGCAATCCAAGATAGCATGGTACGGGGATAACAAATCCATCCCTAATATACGTCGAAGTCGACCATGTCCAAAAGCAACAAATCAACACGGGTCTCAAGACCCTCAAACACTACGATACAAGAACGATGAAATTGGTCGACCACAATAGAATCACCCACTGGTGTTGACACATAAACAGGAATACTCAACGAGTCACTAGGCATAACCAAATAGGGTGCAAAATAGGACGACACATATGAATACATAGATCCCGGGTCAAATAACACAGAAGCACCCCTACCACAGACCAGAATAGTACCTGTAATCACAACATCTGATGACTCGGCCTCTAGCCTGGCCGGCAAAGCATAACAACGGGGCTGGGCCCCACCTCCCTGAATCATATCCCTGGGACGATCTGCTGCTGGCTGACCCCTACCTCTAGCGGTCTGAGCTCCACCTCTAAGACCTCTACCTCCACCTCTATGTCCTCTACCCCCGCTTCTAGCTGGCTGGGCAGGCTGTGGGGCAACTGGTGCCTGGATCATCGGGCGAGGACCCTGCTGCTGAGAACTACCCAAGGCTCGGGGGCAAAACCTGACAATATGACTCGGGTCACCACAACCATAACATGCCCTCGGCTATTGGGACTGCTGGCCCTGTCGATCTGTATGTCCTCCCCTGAAGCTCTGAAGTGGCGGTGCACTGATGGGGGCTGGTGGTGTGCTAAAGGTTTGCTGATCTGAATAATACTGGTGAGGACCACCACCGCCTGGAGTACCATGAGAAACCTGAAGTGCCGACTGGAAGGGCCTCTAAGGATGGCCTCTACCATAAGAATCCCTACCTCCAGACGAGGTACCACTGAATCTACCAGAATGACGGGGCCTCTTATCAGACCTATGACTACCTCCCTGAGCAAGTTCCATCTCTATCCGGCGGGCACCATCTGCCACCTCCTAAAATGAAATCTCACTACCGGCACTCATGGCCATCTGAACATGGATCGGCTGGGCCAACCCATCAACAAACCTCCGCACCCTCTCTATCTCGGTGGGAAGTATCACAATGGCATGACGAGCAAGATCAATGAACCAAGTCTCATACTGGGTAACCGTCATAGGACCCTGCTGGAGATGCTCAAACTGCCTGCGAAGAGCATCTCGCTGAGTAACTGGAAGAAACTTCCCCAGAAATAACTCTGAAAACTGATCCCAGGTCAATGATGGCGACCCTGCTGGCCTGGCTAAACAGAAATCCCTCCACCAAGTCTTGGCGGATCCTACCAGGCGAAAAGCGGCGAAATCGACCCCATTGGTCTCTACAATGCCCATAGTCCGTAGAACCTCATGACAGCTGAATATGAAATCCTGAGCATCCTCTGAGGGAGTGCCACTATATGTAGTTGTGAAGAGCTTGGTGAAACGATCAAGCCTCCACAAAGCATCCGCGGACATAGCCGCACCATCACTGGACTGAGCCGCAATACCTGGCTGGGCTGCCATAGCTGGCTGAACTACCACGGCTGGCTGAATTGCTGGAACCTGAGCCTGAGGAGCTACCGGCTCTGGAGTATGAGTATCGGGAGTCTGAACTCCTCCCCTAGCCTGAGATGTGGCTGGAGCTACGGGAAGCAGACCCGCCCTAGAAATGCCCTCCATAAAGCCTACCAGTCGGACCAAAGCATCCTGAAGCACTGAAGTGGCTATGAAACCCTCTGGGACCTGAGCTGGGCCCACCGGAGCTGCTGGAGCTGGAACCCCTTCGTCGTAGTCAACATAAGGCTCCACCTCTGGGATTGCCGCTCGGGGCTGAGCTCTGCCCCGGCCTCGGCCTCTGGCACGGCCTCGCCCTCTGCCCCTAATAGGAGCTGCTGCGCGGTAGAAGAGGAAGCACGTGTTCTCGCCATCTGCGAAAGAACGGAGTGGAAAAACAATCAGTACTTGAGAAATAGAATCGCACGACAAGAATGAACAAGGTGAAGTTTTCCTAACTCGGTAGCCTCTGCGGGATAAATACAAACGTCTCTGTACCGATCCCTCAGACTCTCCTAAGCTTGTACGTAAGTTGTGAGACCTAAGTAACCTAGCGCTCTGAAACCAACTTGTCACGACCCAAATTCCCCCCCCCCCATCAGGAGTCGTGATGGCGCCTACTGTCGGAGCTAGGCAAGCCAACCTTAACATACCTTTTTAGCTAACTTTCAACAAGATATTAATAAAACAATAAATTCAAGCGGAAGTCTTAATTTAATAATAAATGAACGCAAATGCGGAAAAAAAATTAACATCATCCTCTACCCAAGATTTAGTGTCATAATACTCACGGACAACTATAAGATACTACAAATAAGAGTTTGAAAGAAAATACATAAGGAGTCTGCTTCGATACAATGAAAACAAACAGGAATGAAATAGATGAGACTCAGGGCCCACGCACGCCAGCGAACTACCTAGGAGTCTCTGGACTGAAGGCACGCTCCCAATCTACTGCTACTGTGGTCCGTAAGCTACTCCCGAATCTGTGCACAAGAAGGGCAAAGAAGTGTAGCATCAGCACAACCGACCCCATTTCCTGGTAATTGCCTGGCCTAACCCCGGCGAGGTAGTGACGAGGCTAGACCGGACCAACCACAATTAACCTTTACAGATAAATGTGCAACAACGGAAAGATATACAGAATTTAAACAGATAATAGGGAGGGGACATGCTGTGGGGTGTAACCATTTGGATATAAGACCAACGAATAGAGAGATAGAAACTGAATAATTAACATCTATGAAAGAGAGCAAGTGAATCAACAACTGCACGGCACCAACCTTCGTGCTTTTACTCTCAATTCTCACCAAAACTGTCAAATATAGTGCACGACATCACCCTTCGTGCTTTTCCTCACATAACTCTCACATCAAGGCACGTAATGACCCTTCGTGCTCAAATAATTAGAGACATGGCACGGAAAGACCCTTCATGCATAATTATCAAATCATGGCACGGAAAGATGACTGAGATTTTCCGGACTTGTATACCTTTCTGAGGACCTGGCACGGACCGCACAAGAATGTGTTGCGGCCGCGCCGAGTGGGAGAAAAATTGGGGCTTCTCTGAACCCTTCCAGTGCGGACCGCGCGGAAATGACCGCGGCCGCGCTGGTTAACCTGAACCCTAACCCTTAGACTCAGCCACGCGGACCGCACAGAAAGGCATCGCAGCCGCGCGGCACCAGCGCGGACCGCGCGGAAATGACCGCGGCCGCGCTGGTGTCTACAACACCTAAACCTGCATTTTCTTAAGTCCAAGACCTCCCGGGCCCCATTCAAAACTCACCCTAGCCCTCGGGGCTCCAAACCAAACATGCACACAACCTTAAAAACATCTTACGGACTTACTCGTGCGATCAAATCGCCAAAATAACATCATATACATAGGGTCAAGCCTCAAACACATAATTTTCTTTCAACTTTCATAAAAACTCAAATTCCCCATTTTAAGTCCGAAACACGTCATATGACGTTCGTTTTTAGCCAAACTTTACAGATAGTGCTTAAAACATATTTAAGACTCGTACCGGGCTTCAGAACCAAAATACGAGCCCGATACAACAGTTTTCTGATCAATTTTCTTCTTCATTTTCATTAATTAATTTCAGAAAACAATTTCACACAAAAATTCATTTCTCGGGCTTGGGACCTCAGAATTTAATTCCGGGTACACGCCCAAGTCCCATATTTTTCTACGGACCCTCTGGGACCGTCGAATCACAGGTCCGGGTCCGTTTACCCAAAATGTTGACCGATGTCAATATTATGCGTATTAAATATCAAAATTCATCAAATTTCTCGCAACATTCGCATATTTCAACATAAAAGCTTTCTGGCTTCGTGCCCGGACTGCGCACGCAATATCGAGGCAACTAAAAGCGAGGTTTTCAAGGCCTCGGAAGCACGGAACAAGGAAGAATTACGGTGATGACCCCTTTGGGTCGTCACAACCAACGATTTAAATAAGTCATAATACACCACACAGGGCAAATCATGCCCGAGAACTGGCGAGTAAAGTGCAAAAGCTCAAAACGACCGGTCGGGTCGTTATATTTATCACCCAAAAGTTTTTAATAAAAATAACTCTTTTAATTGACTACAATTTCAAAAAAGAGTTTGTTGCTTTATTTGATAGTGGAGCATATTTAAATTGTGTAAAATAAGGAGTAATACCCTCCAGATATTTTCATAAAACCACTCACCGTTTAAACAATGCTAGTGGTGGTGCAATGGGTATTTCATATAAATTACCTAGGGCTTATATTTGTCAACAGGATATACGCATTCCTGAAAGTTTTGTTTTGGTAAAAGACATTGATAGGGATTTAATACTTGGTGTCCCATTTTTTATTAAATTAATTCCTTTTTTATATTGCGATACAAAAAGTTTTACTGGTACTTACAATGGTAAGAGTATCACTTTTGAGTTTATAACTGAGCCAGTTCAAAGATTTTTAAATGAGATTATTTCTAATAATATTTCTTCAAATGTCAATCAAATTGAATTTTTGAAAAATGAAATTTGTTCCATTACGATTGAACAGGATTTAAAAAATCCTAAGTTAGTAGAAAAAAATTAATTTTCTCAAAAATCAATTTTCTACTTCTATTTGTGCTGACCATCCGAATCAATTTTGGAGTAGAAAAAACATATTATAAGTCTTCCTTATGAAGAAGACTTTTCTGAGGATAATATCCCTACTAAGGCTCGACCTTGTCAGATGAACTCTGAGTATTTGGAGTTATGCAAAAAGGAAATTGATTCCTTACAGCAAAAGGGTTTAATTAGACCCTCAAAGTCCAAATGGTCTTGTACTGCTTTTTATGTTAATAAGAATGTTGAACAGGAACGAGGAGTTCCTAGATTAGTTATTAATTACAATCCCCTTAATAAGGTGTTAAAATGGATTAGATATCCTATTCCTAATAAAAAGGATTTATTAGATAGATTACATGATGCCATTATATTTTCCAAATTTGATTAAAAATCAGGTTATTGGCAAATTCAGATATCTGAATCAGATAGATATAAAACTGCTTTCAATGTGCCAATGGGTCAATATGAATGGAATGTTATGCCCTTTGGTTTGAAAAATGCTTCCTCTGAATTTCAAAAAATTATGAATGATATTTTCTTTCCTTATACGGACTTCATAATTGTTTATATTGATGATATTCTAGTATTTTCAAAAATTATAGAATCTCATTTCAAACATTTAGATTTGTTCAAAAAGTCTATTATTCAAAATGGTTTAGTTATATCAAAACCAAATATGATGATTTTCCAAACTTCTGTTAGATTTTTGGGACATAACATTGAGAAGGGTAGGATTATTCCTATTAGTAGAAGTATTGAATTTGCTTCTAAGTTCCCTGATATAATTACGCATAAAACCTAGTTTCAGAGATTTCTAGGAAGCTTAAATTATATTTCTCCTTTTATAAAGGACCTTGCTAAAGATACTGCTCTTCTTTATGAAAGATTAAAGAAAAACCCTAAAGCTTGGACTGACAGTCATACTGAAGCAGTCAAGAGAATTAAACAAATGTTAATATTCTTCCTTGTTTGACTCTCGCCAAACCCACCTGGGCAAAGGTTGTGGAAATTGATGCCTCTGATATTGGTTATGGCGGGAAATTAAAACAATGTTCTCCAGTAGATAAACATGAATATCTTGTTC
The DNA here is from genome assembly GCF_000393655.2 of Nicotiana sylvestris. Taxonomy (NCBI): domain Eukaryota; kingdom Viridiplantae; phylum Streptophyta; class Magnoliopsida; order Solanales; family Solanaceae; genus Nicotiana; species Nicotiana sylvestris. The sequence continues at coordinate 48,201,901 of NC_091064.1, forward strand.
AGTTTTATTCTGGTAAATGGAATGACTCCCAGAAGAATTATGCGACTGTAGCTAAAGAAATTCTTGATTGTCAAATGTGTTATAAAATTTCAGACTGATTTATATAATCTAAAATATCTGATTAAAACTGATTGCCAAGAAGAAAAGTTTATCTTTAATAAAGATTTTAAACATGATGTTTCTAAACAAGTGTTTGCAAGGTGGCAAGCTTCATTAGCCCCTTTTGATTTCAAAATTATATACAAAAAGGGGTCTGACAATACCCTACAGTGAACCCAGACTAAAATCTATTTGGTTTTCAGTCATTTTTAAAACCATTTGAAAAATCCATATCTGATGGAGTAGGTTCAAGATCTGCAATATTATTAATCTTTTCAATATTATCCCTACTGATACTGACATCATTTACTCTATTATTTTCTCTAATTTGAGATATGGATGCTCTTGATGGAAAATCTACCACATAATCAATTGGAGAAATATATGAAGAGTTTGATCTAGTCAATCTAGATGATAAACTGATATTATCAGTTTGATCGGGTTCATTGAACCTGATTTTAGCAGTGCCATCTGAGGTTTGTTCTATTTCTGTGACCTTAGTATTACCAGTGTTTCGAGGGGCAGCAGCTTCCTTTGTGACCCATTCTTTAAGGAAATCAATTTCATCCCATTTGATAGGTCTTCTGGTGGTTACTTTGGATTTACCAAAGTTGGTTTCTATAAGAATATTTTCATTTTGAAATCCATTATTTTGCACATAGGATTCAAAGTATATAACAGTTTGAAATAAATCCTATAACAGATACATATGACTTCTGTACCAGGCAAATAATCATATCCATGTAATTTAATGCTAAGTATTAAAGCATTCAAAGGATTCTCATCATTAAGGGAAATCTGCAGATTAGGATAAGCATTAAAATAAACAGGGGCATAGGCCAAACTGGTTTGCACAGTCCATATGAGAGACTTCTTTCAGTTCTGGTTCATGCTATCTCTGAGAGCTGCTATAAAGCTTTCAGGTAAGCCTCTTAAAGTAAGTGGCTTAAAGGCGACTTGTATTAAGCCTATATGTATGAATCTATGTGAATCCCTATAAGGGGCTAAATCACTTTTAGATAATAATCTGAACGTAGCATGGTCACTATCTATAGTGATAGTCTCTTCAGTAGTTTTAACTAGTTTTAAACCTATTCCTTCGAAGGTACCTAATTGGTATATTACCTTAGGTTTGACTAATGGAATAGTCCACTTATTAAGTAGGTCTAATTGTTGAGGTAACTCATACTCCTCTTTCCTACTGTTTTTAACAGTAGTCTTCTTCCTAATGATATTCATTAAGAAAATAGTGTTAAACTTAGCTTCTAAGGTTTTTTACTAACATGGCTCTGATACCAGGGGGTACAAGATCTCTTCCGAATGGGGCTCAGGGAAGGGATTACAAGAACACCAGTCCTGCCCAATTACCAACCTCTAGGCAAACCTTAAACCATGATGCTCCTCACAACCCTTCAATGACCACCTGCTTAAACGGATTTACGAGCACCACCGGCTAGGTTGGCCTAACCAAGGTTTACTGTCGAGACTTGTAACTGCCTGGTCTATATAGTTCTTAACCAAAACCCCATCGGGTTGACACAGTAAACTCCTAACTATCAAACATGTATAGTAAATAACCTTCGAGAACCAAGTGTAACACTTACCTGCTTAGCCTATCATTTAGGCTAACAGTACTGCAAAAATGGAAGAGGGAAGGAGAAGAACAGTACCAGACCAAAACCCTTAGTTGTGGCCAAGCGACCTTTTTGATTTTATTTCAAAATGGAAAATATTACAGAAGGGGTTCTTTACAAGTAGAGCGAGAGACTAAAGAAAAGGCAGAGCTAATACTTTGGCTAACGCCTGCCTCTAAAGAATGGAAAATGCTCCTTATATAATGGATCAGCCTACAAACAAACAAAACTAAAAAGTAGAACTGGAAGACAAAATAATTACAGGTGTGGCTGACAAGATAAAAAGATAAAGTCCTATAATTCCAAATAGACAAATTGCTTTATAAAAGTAGATTCCCTTCAATAATGGAGGGACCCTTTACTTTATTAAAGTTGTCTTTATTACCCCAATAATTTATCTGATGGGGCCTTAAATAATTCAGACTTTGCTTTTCCCTTTGTCGTTTTTCTCCGAAGATTCTTCGGCATTTTCCTTTAACTTTGCAAGGAAATCTTCAATTTCTTCAATATTGATTTCTGTGTCTGAGGGGCTCTACGCTTCACCTGCTACACATACTTCTTCATTTAAAGTGCTTCCAATGGTGGCCATAGAGATATCATCTCTGATTGTTGTTTCAAAATTTTCTTGCTAGATCCTTTTTTATTTCTTCGAAGTAAGAAGCAAGGATCTCTTTCTTCTATATAGCCCCTTTCTTCATTTGGAGCCTCTTTGTGATCATTTCAAAAGGACTTAATTTTTCCTCTGCAACCTGTGTTTTGTCAAATTTGACATAGGCCTCTTTTAAGCTTGTATTTGTTGGATTAACTCTTCACCATATAACTTCCCTTGCTGGTTGGACTGGAGTAATTTTGTCCAAAACTTATGATATATTCTATTCAAACAGGGAATTCCTTCACTGGTATAACCAACTTGTACATCCCATTTCATTATCCGCGGGATAGAAAATTCTATGAAAAAGTACATGGAAGCAATGCCCTCATAAAAGATATTATCCTTTTGTAGTGAAATAATTTTGGGAGATATATCTACCCATTGAGAATATAAGCTTTTAAATAGACTTGGAAGTATTTCTAATGATGGACCGTATAAAATTATAGGGATTCACATAGATTCATACATATAGGCTTAATACAAGTCGCCTTTAAGCCACTTACTTTAAGAGGTTTACCCGGAAGCTTTATAGCAGCTCTCAGAGATGGTAGAAACAAGAACTGGAAGAAGTCTCTCATAGGGACTGTGAAACCAGTTTGGCCTATGGCCCTGTTTATTTTAATGCTTATCCTAATCTGCAGATTTCTCTTAATGATGAGAATTCTTTGAATGCTTTAATACTTACCATTAAATTACATAGATATGATTATTTGCCTCGTACAGAAGTCATATGTATCTATTATAGGATTTATTTCAAACCGTTATATACTTTGAAACCTATGTGCAAAATAATGGATTTCAAAAATGAAACTATTCTTATAGAAACCAAGTTTGGTAAATCCAATGTAACAACCAGAAGACCTATCAAATGGGTTGAAATTGATTTTCCTAAAGAATGGGTCATAGAGGAAGTTGTTTCCCCTCGAAACACTGGTAATAATGAGGTATCATAAATAGAACAAATCTCAGATGACAATGTTAAAATCAGGTTCAATGAACCCGGTCAAACTGATAATATCAGTTTATCATCTAGATTAACTAGATCAAACTCTTTGTATATTTCTCAAATTATTATGTGGTAGATTTTCTATCAAGAGCATCCATATCTCAAATTAGAGAAAATAATAGAGTAAATGATGTCAGTATCAGTAGGGATAATATTGTCAAGATTAATAATATTGCAGATCTTGAACCTACTCCATCTGATATGGATTTTCAAATGGATTTAAAAATGATTGAAAACCAAATAGATTTTAGCCCGGGTTCACCGACAAGAAAAATGATTTTAGAAGTATTTTTAAAACCTAGATGGGCTGTTTTCAGAAAATGCATGAAAAAATGACTCCCAAATTGGTACAATTTATTAGACATGACTTTTATACAGACATTAGCAAGAAAAATAAAATTATTGCTTTTGTTCCATGATTTATGTCTAAGCATATTTATAACTATATTTCTGTGTTAGAAAGAGATTAGACACTCACAAATGGAAATATTGTTAATTCTATTTTCCACCCCAACAATCTTTTCATATAGGGGAAAAAGATAAAATTATTTACTGCACTACTTTTTCAAAAATATTTGAAAATGATGTTGCTACAATAACTGCAAAGAACCGGAATACTATGCTTACTCAGAACAATTATACTAATATGTATGTGAGTATTCTGGGTGAACAGGTTATTAAGATCCATGAGAAATTGGACAAGCTTATAGCTGAGGTCCAAAAAATCCAATAGAAGGATACTAAAGGTAAAGAGAAAATCGCTACTGCAAGTATCCAACCACCTCCTGAGGTAAAAGACTTTAAATTGAAAAGTCTGGATGACCTAAGTCTAGAAAATATTGAAGAACTTCTTGTTAAGAAGCTAGCTGAATTTAGAGCTAGTCCTCTAAGTCTAGAGCATGCATCTACTAGCAGTCTGAAAGTAGATGACGAGATTAATAAAATCTCTGAAAAGTATGCTCGAAAACCATACCAAAGAATGTTTTACTATCCAAGACCAACTCCTCAAGATGTCCAAATAGAAGAATAAGACAATGACCACTACCACCAGGGTTATAGTGGGTCAGATATCTATGAGTGGAATATAGATGGTCTTTCTAAAAGACAGATCTATACGACAGTGCTTATGTACAATACTATCTATAAAGTTAATAAAAATACAGATAGGGCAATTGCAGAAATGATTATTGCCGGATTTACTGGACAGTTGAAAGGATGGTGGGTTAATTATTTTACTCATAACCAACGTTTCCAAATAATGAACGCAACCAAGACTGAAGACGATAAGACTGTTAAAAACTCAGTCTATTCTTTAGTCATGAATATCATCGAACACTTTTCTGGAAGATGGTCTGATAATAGTGAGACCATTAGAACGATGCTCCAGAATTTGAGGTGTAAAACCCTCACATCTTTCCGATGGTATAAAGATGTTTTCTTATCTAGAGTGATGGATTTACCAGAGAGTAATAGTACGCATTGGAAGTCCAAATTCATAGATGGACTCCCTCCTTTATTTGCTGAATGGATTCGAAAGGTTTTTAGAGGCACAAGAATGAGTATTGATTATAATAATTACTCATATGGTAAACTATTTAGTGTATGCACTTGGGAAGGTTTAGCTCTGTGTAATGAGATCAAGCTAAACCAACAAATTAAGAAACATCGTCTCACTAAGAGACATCAATTAGGTTAATTCTGTGAACAATTCACCATTGATATACCTTCCAAGAAGAAGAAATCCCACAAAAAGGATTTCAAAAGGAAAAAAGGTTCGCTGAAGAAACGGCAAGAAAAGTGTCACGACCCTAACCCCAAACCCGGTCGTGATGGCGCCTCTCGTGAAGACAAGGCCAGCCAGACCAACACAGTACACTTCTTTAAGCAGTTAATTACCATAAAACAGATTAAAGCATGATTTAATAGCAATAATTCGCGGAAATATAGATAGCAATAGAAGAACCATCCCGACACAGCTTAAATCGGGGTATCACAAGTCACGAGAATCTTTTAGAGTATAAGTACAACTACAAGGTTTGAAATATACAAAACATGACTGATGAGCAAAAGGGAGAAAAGCAGTGTTGCGAACGCTGACAACCACCTTGCTAAACTCCGGTAACTCTACCACCGATTAGCCAAAACCCGCTACCGGGTATATAAATACCTGCATCTGCACACAAGGTGCAGGGAGTAAAGTGAGTACTCCAACTTAGTGAGTAATAAAGGTAAATAACAACTGAGTAGTAAGGAATCACGTACTGCAAATAAACATGCTGTATAGAAGTAATGTAAAACCTTTGAGAAAAGCAATGAAGCTACGAAATCTTTAGAAACATCTTAGCTTAGTTTAAAACATCTTTTGAAAATGACTTTTTCAACAGTTACACAAATGAATGCAAAATAGTTAGTGTCGATAAGCACAGAACATCCACCCCTCGGGCACAAATACCACAGTATAATAGATAAAATGACAAGTAAATGTGAAAGATGAACACATAAAGGTTCGCCCCTCTGGAAATCTCTCAGAATAGTACCAGCCCCTTGGGCTCACTCTCAAAACAGTACCAGCCCCTCCGGCTCACTCTCAGAATAGTATCAGCCCCTCAGGCTCACTCTCAGAACAATATCAGCCCCTCGTGCTCAGTCTCATATCACAATGGGTACTCGCGCTCACTGTGGGTGTGCAGACTCCAGAGGGGCCCCTTACGGACCAAGCGCTATATCAAGCCACCTCGTGGCATCATCTCTCGGCACTCGGCCTCACATCACTCAAGCCACCTCGTGGCATATAAAAGTATCTCAGGCCCTCGGCCTCATATCACTCAGCATATCCTCACATATGGCCCTCAACCTCACTCAGTCCAAAAATCATCACAAGCCCCTCGTGCATCAGTAAAACAGTTGTTCTCAGCCCAAAACATCATTTAGAAATATCGTTTAAGTGTCAAAACTGAGTAAGAGTGGCTGAGTTATAAAACAGTGGAAAAACAGCAGGACTGAGTTCAAGTAATAAGTCAGAACAGTGAGGAAATAGTGATAAAAATCCCCGAAGGGTTCAAATAATTGGCACGAAGCCCAAATATGGCAATCAGCCCAAATCATGATGCTAACAACCAGGTTTCAGCCAAATAGGCAGTAAAATCATCAAACGGGATGGACCAAGTCACAATCCCCAATATTAAACGACCCCACGCTCAGCGCGTGTCTCACCACAATATAGCACTACGATGTGCAATCCGGGGTTTCAAACCCTCAGGACATCATTTGCAATCATTACTCACCTCGAACTGGCTACAACTCTAGCTCGCAACACCTTTGCCCCTTGAATCGGCCTCCACGCGCGTTGAATCTATCCAAAATCAGAACGAATACGTCACAATACGCTAAGGGACAAAGCCCAAGCGAAAACAATCGAAAAATATCAAAAATCTCGAATTTAGCAAAACCCGAGCCCCGAGCCCACTTCTCGAAACTCAGAAATTTTCACATCAATAGGTTCCTTACCATCCCACGAGTTCATACATAGCAAAAGTTCTCAAATTCGACCCAAAATGGTCCTCCAAATCCCAAATCAAAAGTCCAATTTTCTCAAGACCTAGCTCTTCAATTTTAGGCTTAATTCCATGAATTTCTAGGTGGATTTCACAATAATAATCGAGTATTGAGTTCAAAAATCTTACCTCTAGGTGATTCCCCTTGAATCTATCTTCTATTTCCTTCAACAAGCTCTCAAAATAATCAACAATGGGGGAAATGAGCCCCCAAATCGCGGATGAAATGACTTAAAACATTCTGCCCAGGTCTGACCCTTCCTTCTTCGCGATCGCGGTCAACACCTCACGATCGCGATGCAGAAATTTGCATTGACCAATAAATACCATATGCGAATGCGACATTCCAGATGCGAACGCGATGCCCATTCCACTTAAACCTTCGCGAACGCGGAAGCCTTCACGCGAACGCGTTGAATAAAATCGCCTTGGACCAATCTGACTCCAATCCTTCTTCGCGATCGCGTAACCCACTCACGAACGCGATGAGATCCCCTCTCTAGCCTTCGCGAACGCGGCCTACACCCTCGCGAACACGTAGCTCACAGAACTCAGCCCTTCGCGAATGCGAAGGCCAAAATACCTGCAACTGCTGGGCTGATTTTCTGAATTTCCTGAAACTCAAAAATGGTCCGATTGACCACCCGAAACTCACTCGAGGCCCCCAGGACCTCAAACAAAAGCACCAACACATTCTAAAACCTTATTCAAACTTGTTCCAATCATAAAAACACCTCAAACAACATCAAATCACCCAAAACTCATCGAATTCAAGCCTAAGTTTTCCAAAAATTTCCGGAATACGATTTCGATCAAAAACTCAACCAAACCACGTCCGAATGACCTGAAATTTTACACACACATCCCAAATGACACAACGAAGCTACTACAGCTATCAGAATTTCATTCCAACCTCTATATCAAAATCTCACCTATCGACCGGAAAACACCGAAATCTCAATTTCGCCAATTCAAGCCTAAACCTTCTACGGACTTCCAAAATGCATTCCGATCACGCTCCTAAGTTCCAAATAACCTAATGGAGCTAACTAAATAATAAAAGTCCCGATCCGAGATCATATACGGGCAAGTCAAATCTTGGTCAAACCTTTCAAATTTTAAGCTTTAAACTGGGAACTATTCTTCCAATTTCATTCCGATTACCCTGAAAACCAAAACCATTGATTAACATAAGTCATAATATATTACACGGGGGAAGTCATCCTCGAGAACTGGCGAGCGAAGTGCAAAAGCTCAAAACCACCGGTCGGGTCGTTACATCCTCCCCCACTTAAACATACATTCGTCCTCGAACGTGCCCAGAGTTGTTCCAAAAGCCAATCAATCGCTGAATAACCTTACCATGCATATACTCGGGGGTGATACAACGTTACCCTATCTCATATAGGTTCGATAACACATTGAAACTGAAATTACACAACCCCATCTAGCCCATAAACCATAGAATCACATTTTCACTTCTGAAACCATCAATACGATCAAAACCTCACACCTATACCCCTGAATAGGCCCGAACCAGCTGTAATAACCCATGCCTGCGACCTCAAGTGCAATTATCTGATATACCACATAACTCAAGCACATGCAGCGGTAACTTCCATTCACAGCAGCTGCACACAATGCCCGAATACCGGTAGAAAACCTCTTATCAACTAAAGTTTCATTCCAATACTTTTATATGTACTGCAAATGATAACTAAAACACGCAGTGAGCCATAACCATTTCTCAGATCAACCATTCATGAAGCCACTTCTCCTTTGGCAAATACCATAGCATATTTCCGAGCCGAACCTCGATATTATCCTTCCAACATGCTGAAATTGAATCCGTTTGTATCCATTAATAATCCCAACAATCTCATCTATTCTAACATACTACTCTGGTGACATGACACATCAATACAGGCCTAAGCCACTACTTGCGCAATACGCGAACCAATAAGCAACAGTCCGAACATACTTAAATCATAAAAATGACTCAAATGAAAGAGCTATACCTTAAGCTCACCAAAACCACCTCAACACTAGGCTGAAAACTCGTCTCACATCATAGAGATAGAACACACAAATCTAACCCGCAAGGTCATATCTCCACATAGCTTCGCTGCAATGCACGATCCTACCCAAACACTGCTCCACATGAAACACCTCAAGTCACTGTGCTAGAAATTGACAACCACACACAATTTGATGTCTGGAACCAAAGCAATTCATTACACCCACGGTGAAACAAGTAACATATACCACGCAAACCCGATAGGGCATAATACGCCATTCACCGAGCAACACCCAATTACTCTTCCCGCTCGACTTCGACTATGACCCCCAATAGAACCGGACCATGTGTGCCCATAACCAACAAATCATAACATCTCGCAACATAGAAAGGCAACTCATAGATCTCCCCGGATCACCAATAGACTCAATAACAATCGAATCGACACATCCCTCAACAATGCAATTCGGAGCCAACCAAGCTAACTCAAGTTAGAACACACATCCACATCAAGGAAACTCTTTATCAAGGAAATCCTGAAGTTGTTCCTTCCACTACTATAACTCCTGCCGGTGCCATACGATACGGTGCCCGACACCAAATCAATACCGAAATAGACAACCCTGCCCGGCGACATGCCCATCCACAAGAAACACATCCGAAAAGTCCCTCACCACCGGAACTGAATCAACATAAGGAGCCTCAGCACTGACACTCATCATAAGAGCCCAAGTAAGAAAGACAAATACTTCCTAGCTATCCGTTGGGTCTTCGAAATATAAAATCTCTCCAATAAGACATAATCCGTCAAACATCGCCACTCAATCTGTGGCGTTTTTTTTGGTATGGCCAACAGCGTCGCCTTAGCGCAATAGTCTAGAATAACACAACACGGTGACAACCAGTCTGAGCCCAATATCACATCCAACATCTAATATACCAATCAACAAAAGATCCGCTCGGGTCTCCAAACCCTGATAGTCACTAAGCAGTGCTGATACACACGATCTACAACCACAACATAGCCTGAATATGGGAACTTCCATCTCCAAATCCACACGGCACATGAATCACCATTCTCGATCCTAATTTCACCGTCCAAATACATGCCACACCTTTAATACCCAATCATATCTTGAGAGATACTCTAAAATTCTTCTGTCCCACCAAGAAACTCGAATATCAGCAGCCGATCTAGCCAGAAAGTGCCGCAATACTACCGAAGTGCCATCAACTTAAATCACATTGCCCTTTTTCTGAAACATCTACCCTCGTCAAATTAGTTCCAATTAGCAATACAATTTCCTTAATCATCTGAGGCTACCCGCTGCTTAGGAGTTTCATGAACTTCCTTTTAGAACTGAACTGCATCCTTACACACGCAAGTCTCGATCCTCCACAACAAACCGCATATACCATACCATCCTAGGATAACATGAGAACTTTATCTCCCTTCCAAGCCACAGACATCTACGTATTTGACTAGTCACGAACTTTCCATTGGTCTCATCTAGAAGGAAATCAGTATACATCCCACGCTCCGCACGCCCATAGAAAATATACATCCCCAAACCGCGGTAAAAACCATCAAGAACTCTCCGAGTTCCCTTTGCACAAATCAAACCTGCCAGGACTGAATCCTTCTGACTCGACCAAGCTAAGCAAGCCATCAAAACTTAAGAGCATTGCTGCAAAATACCTGCAAGAACCCATTACCTCGAACACGCACACAGAATTGATCATATCCTTACCCTACCGGTCTGGTCTACTATCAAGCGACTCCATCTATCGAAATTTCCTTCTGATTCATCTTCAATTAGATATTCCCTCCTGTTGTAGCACCACAATACCTCAACCCAGTCTTACCACACGAGACCCAAGTATAAAACAACATTGTCTAAGACCCATAATCCGTTGAATACTCTCTCAAATATTCCCAGAAACACCACATACCAGAATACTTTACTCCGAAGAGCTTCCTGCGAATCTAACTCCGTTACCTTTACTTTCTTGATACTGATACATAGAATCCCCTAAGTAACATAGAAATACCACAAGGCTTGACCTCTTCCAATGAAAACTTAGTTTCTAACCGCATATACAACTCTAAAATACTCGATTGCTCCCTGTAGAATCTTGAACACATTTGAACCATTCTCGAGAGTCATTCACTCTTATTCAAGCTGCAATTTACTTGACCCAACGAACAGAACCACCTGTGCCTTATTGGCACTCCGACACCGCAAAATAAAATCCTCATCCCAATACAACCAAGCAACTTCCTGCTCTATGCACCGAGCATTCTTTACCAACAACATCTCAAGACATGCCATGATTCTCTTACCCTCCGAAGCATAATATAACCTTTGTCAAAATCTTTCCTTTACTCGAGCCCTCCTCGGTCTCAATTTCCGCAAGCCATAACTGATTTACCCGCACGCCTCAAACTGGAACCAACATAGCACCTAACCGTGCAATCAACTACTCACTGTAGACTCCCCCACTTGGCTCAAAGCCATAGATTGAAATACACTCAATAACTCATAATACATATACTCTATTGATGACACAATACCATAGTGACATTAAACTCAGATCCTTTGCAAGCTTATGAAAACACAGATCATCTAGTACTTTAAATCTTCGGCAAATCTCGCACTCATTCTCGCAACAGTTAAGCCCACTCTCTTAAGCGACCCAAAATTGAAATTTCAACACAGACATTTCACTTGCATATGAGATCTTCTAATAGTCACAAAAGGATCGCATAGCCTCAGAACACTTTGCAGGAGATAACCCACCTGCTTTGCCTTCAATTAACATTTTTGTATACCTTCCACCTTCATAAACTGTACGCAGTCACTTAGTCTTCCTGAGTCTGAACTCATAATGCAACATGAAATTTACTTCACTCTCAATTGGGAAACATGAAAAGGTGCTTCATACGCCCATAACTCGGGGCTATACCTCGAATCAAGATGGGATTCCAGCACGTAATAGTTCTTCTATCTTTCAGCAGGACTTCCTCGTCACTTCCAAGTCATATAGATACATCTCGCAGTACCAACATACTCATCACATAGTTATCCAGCCGTCACTTCCACTAATAGGGACAATACCAAACATATAAATTCAAAAGACTTGCTCACACAATCAGCACCTCGGTGCTCAAGCCATAGGCAAAGATCCAGCCTCAAGTTCTCCAGACTGGCCCAACATCCAACTCACAAGGATCACATCTTGCCCCTCGATTAGGGAATCACAAGCCATCAAGGCATATCTGATACTGAGCGCTCATGCGCGCATGCGAACGCATGGAAGGAATTTCAAGAGTTACTTTTCAAGTTGAATAAAGGACACACTATAAGAATTCAAGAATGTGAAGTTTTTTCCTAAAGGTTCTACAGCCTCTCGAGGATAAATACAGACGTCAACGTACCGATCCGCGAGACTCTACTAAACTTGCTCATGACTCGTGAGACCTATGTAACCTAGGCTCTGATACCAACTTGTCACGACCCTAACCCCGTACTCGGTCGTGATGATGCCTCTCATGAAGACAGAGCCAGCTAGACCAGCACAGTACACTTCTTTAAGCAGTTAATTACCATATAACAGTTTAAAGCATGATTTAATAGCAATAATTTGTTGAAATATAGATAACAATAGAGGAACCATCCCGACACAGCCCAAACCAGGGTGTCACAAGTCACGAGCATCTATTAGAGTATAAGTACAACTACAAGGTCTAAAATATACAAAACAGGACTGATGAGCAAAAGGGAGAAAAGCGGTGATGCGAACGCTGGCATCCACCTTGCTAAACTCCGATAACTCTGCCACCGATTAGCCAAAAACCGCCACCAGGTGTATAAATACCTGCATCTACACACAAGGTGCAAGGAGTAAAGTGAGTACTCCAACTTAGTGAGTAATAAAGGTAAATAACAACTGAGTAGTAAGAAATCACGTAATGCAAATCAACATGCAGTATAAAAGTAGTGTAAAACCTTTGAGAAAAACAATGAAGCTGTGAAATCTTTAGAAACATCTTAGCTCAGTTTAAAACCTCTTTTGAAAATGACTTTTTCAACAGTTACACAAATGAATGCAAAACAGTTAGTGCCGATAAGCACATAACATCCGCCCCTCGGGCACAAATACCACAGTATAACAGGTAAAATGACAAGTAAATGTGAAAGATGAACACATAAAGGTTCGCCCCTCGGGCTCACTCTGAGAACCGTACCAGCCCCTCGGGCTCACTCTCAGAACAGTATTAGCCCCCCGGGCTCACTCTCAGAACAATATCATCCCCTCGGCTCACTCTCAGAACAATATCAGTCCCTCGGGCTCACTCTCAGATCACAATGGGTACCTACGCTCACTGTGAGTGTGCAAACTCCGGAGGGGCCCCTTACAGCCCAAGCGCTATATCAATCCACCTCGTTGCATCATCTCTCGGCACTCGGCCTCACATCACTCAGCACTCAGCGTCGCATCACTCAAGCCACCTCGTGGTGTATAAAAGAGTCTCAGGCCCTAGGCCTCATATCACTCAGCATATCCTCACAAGCCCATCGAGCATCAGTAAAACAGTAGTTCTCAGCCCAAATCATCATTTAGAAATATCGTTTAAGTCTCAAAACTGAGTAAGAGTGGCTGAGTTATACAATAGTGGAAAAATAGCAGGACTGGGTTCAAGTAATAAGTCAAAACAGTGAGGAAATAGTGATAAAAAATCCCGAAGGGTTCAAATAATTGGCACGAAGCCCAAATATGGGAATCAGCCCAAATCATGATGCTAACAAACAAGTTTCAGTCAAATGCGTAGTAAAATCATCAATCGGGACAGACCAATTCACAATCCCTAATAGTAAACGACCACATACTCATCATCAGCGCGTGTCTCACCTCAATATAGCACTACGATGTGCAATCTCATGTTTCAAACCCTCAAGACATCATTTACAATCATTACTCACCTTGAACAGACTACAACTCTAGCTCGCGATGCCTTTGCCCCTTGAATCGGCCTCCACGCGCGTCAAATCTATAAAAATCAGAACGAATACGTCACAATATGCTAAGGGAACAAAGCCCAAGCGAAAACAATCGAAAAATATCAAAAATCCCGAAATTAGCAAAACCCGAGCCCCGGGGACACTTCTCGAAACTCAGATATTTTCACATCAACGGGTTCCTTACCCTCCCATGAGTTCATACATGCCAAAAGTTCTCAAATCAGACCCCAAATGGTCCTCCAAATCCCAAATCAAAAGTCCAATTTTCTCAAGCCCTAACTCTTCAATTTTAGGCTTAGTTCCATGAATTTCTAGGTGGATTTCAGGTATTGAGTTCAATCTTACCTCTAGGTGATTCCCGTTGAATCACTCTTCAATTTCCTTCAACAAGCTCTCAAAATGATCAACAATGGGGGAACTGAGCCCCAAAATCGCAGATGAAATGAGTTAAAACATTCTGCCCAGGTCTGACCCTACTTTCTTCGCGATCGTGGTCTACACCTAACGATCGCGATGCACAAATTTGCGTTGACCAATAATTACCTTACACGAACGTGAAATTCTAGATGCGAACATGATGCCCATTCCACTTAAACCTTCGCGAACGCAGAAGCCTTCACGCGAACGCATTGAATAAAATCGCCTTGGACCAATCTGACTCTAATCCTTCTTCGCGATCGCGTAACCCACTCGCGAACTGGATGAGATCCCCTCTCTAGCCTTCGCGAACGTGGCCTAGACCCTCGCAAACTCGTAGCTCATAGAACTCAGCCCTTCGCGAATGCGAGCTTCCAAAACTCAAAAATAGTCCGATTAACCACCCGAAACTCACCCGAGGCCCCCGGTACCTCAACCAAAAGCACCAACACTTTCTAAAACCTTATTCAAACTTGTCCCAATAATCAAAACACCTCAAACAACATCAAATTACCCAAAACTCATCGAATTCAAGCCTAAGTTTTCCAAAAACTTCTGAAATATGCTTTCGATTAAAAACCCAACCAAACCATGTCCGAATGACCTGAAATTTTACATACACATCCCAAATGACGCAATGAAGCTACTGTAACTGTCGGAATTTCATTCCGATCTCTATATCAAAATCTCACCTATCGACCGAAAAATGCCAAAATCTCAATTTCGCCAATTCTTTGTTAATTACCTGCCAAATTACTTGTTTTTACTGGTTGAAAAAGGAAGTTTACTTGATATTTCACTGATTTATTGTTTTAAATGATTTTACTGCTTCAGTATAGATTGCTTTGTGTTTTCACGTGTTTTCTTGCTTTCATCCATTGTTTATATTTGTTACTCACTAAGTTGGAGTACTCACTTTACTCCCTGCACCCCTGTGTGCAGATTTGGGCATAGCAAATCCCACTCCTGAGTGCTGATCCTCCCAGTCCAGGCGGTGTTTCGGAGACTACGAGGTAGCTGTTGGCGTCCGCAGCCCCCGTGCCTACCTTTATCTTATTAATTCTATGTCTTTCAAACTATTGTACCAGACATCGCACCTAGTAGACTCGTATCAAGATCATTAGTTGCTCATGACTTGTGACACCCCAGTTTGGGCCGTGTCGGGATAGTTTTTTCTATTGTTATCTATATTTCTTAGAATTATTGCTATTAAATCATGCTTTAAACTGTTTTATGGTAATTAATTGCTTAAAGAAGTGTACTGTGTTGGACAGGCTGGCCTTGTCTTCACGAGAGGCACCATCACGACCATGTTCGGGGATTAGGGTTGTGATAATAAAATATTGCAGATTTTCTAAAAATTTATCTTCAGGAAAATCCATTACTGTCGATAAAGTATTAGCAGTTTTTTTCTTCTGAAGAACTAGCAATACTGCCTATCTCAGTAATCTTGACACTGGGATCTGTATTAATCACCATAGACTTTTCTAATCTGAAAATCCTTTCATCTAAGGCTACATTTGAAGCCTTTAATTCCGAGATTTCTTTCTTGAGATAATTTATCTCAATACTTAAATCTTGGACAGTAGCAAGCCTTTCAGGCTGAGACTTGTTTTCACCATTTTACTGATTTCAGACATGGTGTAAGGTCCTTTTTGAGATGGAATATCTTCCACCTCTGTTCCTACTTCTGCACTAGTAAGAATCTTATCTATTAGTTGGGACCTTAATTCAGGATCTTTAATAACCCTTAAAAGATCAATCAAGTTTTCGTTAGATAGAACATTGATCTTCAAGTCTCTAAATTGGGAGTAAATATTAAAATGTTCATCGTCAGTATTACAACAATGATTTGAGCATTGTCCCTTATTAAAGAACTCTTGCTTTTCTTCAGAAGATGAAGTATAACTTTATTCATGAAGGACCCTTAGGTCTTCACTTGTTGATGAAGAACCTTCATTAGTGTCAGATATTTCTGCAGAAGAATTTAAAATAATCTTACATAAAGAATCTTTGATATGATTATCTAAATCATGTTCCTTGATCTTGTCCTTGATTTTACAATCCTTAGCGTAATGGCCTACTCTACCATATTTATAACTGGCATGAGGGTTTTTGGATTTAATAAAACCCTTTCTGGCTTTATGAAAAACCTTTCTTCTTTGGGTCTTTTCCTGCCGTTTCTCCGACGAACCCTTTTTCCTTTTGAAATCCTTTTTAAGTGATTTCTTCTTCTTGGAAGGTATATCAATGGCAAACTATTCACAGAGTTCACCTAATTACTGTCTCTCAGTGAGACGATGTTTCTTAATTTGTTGGTTTAGCTTGATCTCATTACACATAGCTAAACCTTCCTGAGTGCATACACTAAATAGTTATAATCAATACTCATTCATGTGACTCTAAGAACCTTTCGAATCCTTTCAGCAAATAAAGGAGGGAGTCCATCTATGAATTTGGACTTCCAATGAGTACTATTACTTTCTGGTTGACACGATCCCAAACCGGACCCGGTCGTGATGGAGCCTCTCATGAAGACAAGGCCAGCCGACACAATTCCCAAATCAACCATTTTCCACTTAAAAGTGGTTTTTATACCATTTATAAACCATTAATCTCATAATAAACATTTAAAAGAAAAATGTGGAATAATTACACAAGCCCAACATCAGGGTGTAACTAGTCATGAGTATCTACCAAGGTCTGAATATAACAAAATCAGTCAAGTGTACTACGTACAGAAATGGAAATGAGATGAAGAAGCAGTGCTGCGAACGTCAAGCAGCCACCTTGCTAACTCTGATGACTCCGCGTCTGAGCAATCAATACCCTCTACCAGGTTCTGAAGTACCTGAATATGCACATGAGGTGCAGAGAGTAATGTGAGTACTCCAACCCAGTAAGTAATAATAGTAAATAAAGACTGAGCAGTAGGAAACAATGAATCCACATTCATGATAACTCAATAAGCACAGAGGTTGCTAATTCAGAATACGAGTTGATCGTCTTATTTAAAATCCAGCCTTTTGGTAAAAATCATTTAATCATGTGAAAATGCTTTCCAACAGTTTCAGTAGGGGTCAATATCATTTATAATAGAAGAGATAAAAACCATAATCGGCCCCTCGGGCAAAACATAGTTCGTAAACATCCCCTCGGGCAAACAAATAGGAATCATAAACTCCTCATAACATGAAAATCTCAGTGGAAATAACAAAGCCAAATCAATGATTAAATTCTGAACATCTCATAAACCCCATCTTGAATGAAAGTTGTTTTAAAACATTTGTTCAACACTTTCGACAGAGACTCAATATAAAGATGAGTGTAAACAGTCAATAATCAACATATTCAATAGAAACTCATTTTTAAAGAGGAGTGAAAAATCAATAAGTTCATAAACAGACCCCTCAGGCAAAGCATCACTCATATGCATGTATATATCTGTCGCCCCTCGGGCAAGCCTCTCAATCACTCGTGACTCAACTCTTACTAATCAACAATCACACTTAGCACTCACACTCAATAGGTACCATATAGTAACAACTGCGGCGCGTAGCCTGATCCATATATCTCTTCGACGGCGCTCACTGGGGTGTGCAGACTCCGGACGGGCTCCTACAGCCCAAGCGCTATATCGCTGTGGCGTGCAGCCCGATCCAACATTTCGCTGCAGCGTGCAGCCGGATCCATATAAGTATCGCTGCGGCGTGCAGCCCGATCCATAACTATATAATCCTCACAACCAGGGTCTCGACCTCTCTCAGTCATTAACCTCACAATCAAACTCTCGGTCTATCTCAGTCATCAACCTAACGATCACTCGGACCATCAGTAAAACAGGGAACTCAGCCCAAATAGTTTTCATACTTTTAAGAAATAAAGTGATAAACCAGATTTAAACAATAAACAGGTAAAACACGACTCAGGACAAAACAAATAGAGTGAGGAAAAATAATGGAACTGTACCTAAGGGTCTCAGCAGGTCGGCACAAGGCCTCAAACATGGCATACAACCCAAAATATAATAACATCAAACAATTAACTATCAATTACGCATTAAAATAATCGTTCGGAATGGACTAAGTCACAATCCCCAGCGGTGCTCTAACCCATGCTCATCATCTAGCGTGTAAGTCACCTCAACATAGCACAACGATGTGTAATCCGGTGTTTCAAACCCTCAGAACAACATTTACAATCATTACTTACTTCGAACCGGCAAAATCTCTAGCTCGCAACGCCTTTGCCCCTCAAATTGGCCTCCAGCCGCGTCGAATCTATCCAAAATCAGAACAAATGCATCACAATATGCTAAGGGAACAAAGCCCAAGCGAAAACAATCAATATCGGGCACAAATCTTGAAATTACCAAAACCCGAGCCCCAGGCCCACTTCTAGAAACTCAGAAATTTTTACATCAACGGGTTCCTTATCCTCCCACGAGTTCATACATACCAAAAGTTCTCAAATCCGACCCCAAATGGTTTTTCAAATCCCAAATCAAAGTTCAAAATCACAATCCCTAGTTCTTCCATTTTTAGCTTAAGTTCCAAGAACTTCTAGGTTGATTTCACAATAAAATCAAGTTTTAGTTTCAAAATATCTTGCCTTCAATCGGGTCTCCTTGAATCCCTCTTTAATTTCCTTTACAAAGCTTTCAAAATGATCAACAATGGGGGAAATGAGCCCAAAAATCGTGGATGAAGTGACTTAAAACATTCTGCCCATGTCTGACCCTTCCTTCTTCGCGAACGCGGTCAATGCCTCGCGTTCGCGAAGAACAAACCTACGTTGACCAACTTTTTCCCTACGCGAACACATCACATCAATCGCGAACGCGATGCTTCTGCCTTCTACACCTTCACGAACACGACAACCTTACGCGAACGCGATGAACAAAATGCCTTGGACCCCAATTTACTCTACGCGATCGCGAGTGCGTTCTCGCGAATGCGATGCACTGCTTCACATCCTTTCGCGAATGCGAAGCACCTCTCGCGAACGTGAAGGCTTAATTCTAACCTTACTCAAATCCTTCTGCACAAACGCGAGGCTCCACTCGCTAGCGCGAAGAGATAATTCTCTTCAACAGCTGAGCAGATTTTTCTGCAACTTTCAAACTCCAAAATGGTCCGATTGACCACCCAAAACTCACCCGAGGCCCCCGTAAATCTAGGAGGGGACATGCTATCGGGGAGTAACAGATAAAAATGAAATATCAGAAATAAACAGAAGAAACTCCAGTTCCCATAATATATATATATATATATATATATATATATATAGTGGACGGCGTGCCACACGATCCCATAATATCATATATAAGTGGACGGCATGCCACACGATCCCATAATATCATATATAAGTGGACGGCGTGCCACACGATCCCATAATATCATATATAAGTGGACGGCGTGCCACACGATCCCATAATATAATCACTCTAATTTGTGGTAGGCTTACCACTCGATCGTACCATGCCTACCACAAATTAGAGTGATTATTGGTTATTGGCCTCCGTTACCGGTGACATATTGCGCACTGTGATAAAGATGAAATGGGAACGAGTGGTATGCCTACCACGTGGTATATGAAAATTGGGATCGTGTGGCACGCCGTCCACTTATATATGATATTATGGGATCGTGTGGCACTCCGTCCACTATATATATATATATATATATCATGGAAACCAGAGTTTCTTCTATTTATTTCCGATAACCAGAGTTTCTTCTATTTATTTTCGATATTTCATTTTTATCTGTTACTCCCGATAGCATGTCCTCTCCTAGCTTTACTTTGTATTATCTTGTTATTGTTTTATTGCACTTGTATATATATCTGTACAGGTTAATTGTGGTAGGTCCTGTTTAGCCTCGTCACTACTTCGTCGGGGTTAAGCCAGGCACTTACCAGCACATAAGGTCGGTTGTGTTGATGCTACACTCTGTGCATTTTTGTGCACAGATCAGGGAGCAGCTTACGGACCACAGCTGTAGGACTTCTGGGAGGTATTTTCAGTCCAGGGACTCTCGAGGTAGCCTAGCTGGCGTTCGCAGGCCGAAGTCCCTTTCCATGTTTTTCGTTTGTTCATCTTGTATCCGACAAACAGGACGTATTTCCTTTCAGACGTTGTTTGTATTATTCTGTAGTAGTCCGTGGGCTAGTGACACCAGACCTTGGGTAGTGATGTGTATTAAACTTCCGCACTTTTTGTTTTCAGTTGCTTTAGATTTAAAGTCTTCCGCTTAAATTTTGTCTCTTTTATTATATTGTTTGAAAGAAAGCAGGAAAGGTGTTTTAAATATTTGTCTTGCCTAGCTCCGATAGTAGGCGCCATCACGACACTCGATGGTGGAAAATCCGGGTCGTGACAGTTACCGGGATAAAATAAAGTGCCACTAGGAAGGCAGTCAAAATATCAGTTCAGAATCAACCCTACAAGCACAAGGGCACGGAGGTAAGCAACCACAGATGATGATAGGCAAGTAAGAACATCAAAAGGTCCGTAATAAGCTCACAGCTTTACGAGATTCAAGGGTTCTCCCTAAGTACTACAATAAAAGACTAGCTGAGGAAATAAGGAAGAAGGCTTCAACCTAAGCACAATGACCTAAAGAGGAAACGGTTGTGTAACAACAGTCTCACAACAATATTGTAAGCACTCCAAGAGAAAGTGGCATCGATCGTGGCTATGAACGAGAAGAAGAAAAAAAATCAAATCAAAAGGTGATATTCAAGATCATATGGGTCGTACAGAATTCTAATATGTGTGGACACTAAGATAAGCCAAGTACTCTTGCAACAAGTGGCAGAACGACCAGAAAAAGTAATAGCTTGTGTTTAAAGAAAACTGAGAAGGAACAAAAGGAATTATTCAATCAATGATCCAAAGTTAGCTCCACTTAATAGTTCGGAGTATTATCCATGCAGCATATATGTTGACAATCATACAGCCGTAGAAGACCCCGGTATAAGTTAAAAGAAAGAATTGAGCCCATCACATAAACAAAGGATTAAAGTGTTAGAAGATTTTATCCTAGATATTCCATAACGTCCATGAAGGTCTAAAGTAATAACTAATACCATGAGCCGCAGATCGGAAGATAGCTTAAGCCTACATAAAGGTTGATCAGAGGAAAGAGGAACCTAAAGAGATACATCAAGTAAGTGAATGAGGAGTTTGATTATTGGACCCAAAAAATTATGGACATTGTGATTGAGAACATTGCAGAGTCACTCTTAATATAAGAGGTACGAAAGAGACAATACAATAGCCATATTTTATAATGGCTCTACGATAAAGCCAGTTAGAAAAATACCAGCCTCATAAGAAACAAATATAAAGCTCTTATCAAATCATATAAAAAGGTGCAAGTATTATAATAGAAGTTCTAGTTGTGGATGTGAATTATACCTATATGGAAGGGACGTCATGAAAGAGATCGAAGATGTGAAGTGAGATTTTAAGGTAAATAAGGTAAAGGTGAATAATGTATGTGATACTTAAATGTAGAAGGTTGTGAATAGATTCATACTTCGGATAGAAGGCTAGAAGTGCGAGGATTAGCATCCAGGAATGATACCGGCATCGTCAGTGGCATGTCTTCCCGCCTATGGTTTCTAGGTATCGAGAAGTCTAATTAAGAGATTAAAGAAAATTGAGAAACGATGTGATGTCTTGCTTGATTTTCTATAATAACACAATGAAATCTATGGTGCAAGCAAGTTGAAGGAAGGTTACGAGTAGTATAAATGGAAATGTGTAAATCGCAAGCTAAAGTATGGTAGAGTGACTAGGGCTTAGGAAGACATGAGTAAGGATAAGAAAGGGCGAGTGAGAAGGTGACGATAATGGATAAATCCTCGGGATTAAGCCCATGAAAATAAGAAGAGCTGATAGTTTCTCTAAATTATACAAAGCTTAGTATAGCCTGAATGAACTCAAAGAAGTCTAAGACTAATGGCATTTAGAAGAAATGGAATGCTGCCCTGGTAGTAGAATGAGGGTGTAATTTCCATAAATGAAGGATGACATTTGGGCCTTCGATTGAGTAATGATTTGATGAATTGTACAAGATTAAAATACCCTCATAAGGAGAATCACATTGGGATGCTATGGAATATGGTTATTGAAGTATAGTATCACCCCTTGGTGGATTAGGCAAGCCACTTCAGATATTCCCTGATGAGACGTAAGCCCTAGTGACAATATTGTAAATCAAAAATGGATGGATAAAAGTTACAAAGGATGAGATGAGATTAGGCCATCAGTCTTAAGATGGATAGTAATGAAGAAGTGTTAAAGGACTTAGCTTTATGCATATAGGATAAGCAACGAGAGTAACCTGGAGTTCGGTAGCAGACCTCAATAACGATAAATCGAAGTAAGAGTTATGGTATAGGATAGCCTACTTAGATGTAGTAAAGATAATGATGCCCATAGGGACAACTTGTCATAATTTTGTATATATTCACAATGTGAGGCCTAGAGATTGGATAAAAGATGGAGGAAAGAGGAGAGAAGAGTCGCATAGGCGCACTTACAAGGTTAGAATAATACAGGCTGCATGACAGAAGGTAGCAACAATTACAAGATTAGAAGCATTCCGACCACAAGTCGTGACGTGAGAAAGAGGCCTAAAGGGAGGAATGCCCTGGCCTTTTGAGTTATTCGCCAAGTAGTTGCCTAGATGGAAAGAAAAGTACTAAAGTATTCGGAAGACATAAGTTATGAAAATGATAAGTGCATCAGTAAACATTCGAGGACGCATGTTCCATAGGGGGGAATAATGTTATACCCCATGTTTTCGTACGTGGAAGTACGCCATAAGTAATTTGATATAAGTTCGGAAATGAGATGTTACATTTTGCATTTTTCGCACGTTAAAGTTTTGTCGTAAGTTAAGCGACATAAGTTCGGGAATGAGATTATTTTGGGATTATAAGTATTACATTATCTCAAACAAGTTATAAGTAAATTTGTGAAACTGAGAGGGTAAGCAAATCGAAGAAAGTGAATTTCGTCGAAGTTTGACATTTTGGAATAAAATACGACCCGAGCTACAACACCCTGTATTTATGGACTAGTGCTGTACAAGGTACCACATGGCAATGATAGTAAGATGTATAAGGTATGTTAAAAGTAAGTAATATTATATATAATTTGATATAATTCTTAGTTATGTGGGTAATTGGTTAATTATTGGTTTAATGGGAGATTAACCATGTAATTGAGAACTTCTGGAAAATTAATAGGTGGGGACAAAGCCCCCCACGTGGCAGCCCATGAAGTGATTAAAAATAGCCACTAAGTGACTCATATGATATGTATCAAGGTGTCATATTATTAGAACACCTAACAAGGAATTCATTATTAAAATAATTAAGGTGGCCCTTAAATAAACTACTAAACCTCTCTTTGTACTAACTATTAGATTGAAGAACAAAAGGTGGCCGTGAAATCCATTACTACTAGAATCATTCTACTATCAAAGCAATAATCATGATTTGTATCCATGTCTCTCTTTCTGGAAAAATTCAACTCTTGACATTAGGAGTGTGAAGAGAATGACTGAAGCACTTATTCCACTGCTCCAATTATCTAAATCACCAAGGATTGTCAACGTCTCTTCCTCCATGGAAGGCTAAAGAGAGATTTCATACGTGATTTACAATGGTCGGAGTTGTAATGTTAGATTTTGCGATTTTAAGGGAATATAGTGTAAACCCTCTTAAAAATATCACACAGATTTTTTTCTACTCTAGGTATGTTAAGGCTAAGCCCTTATTTCATTTTGCATGATTTCATCATTACACAAGTTTGATAACGAGGCATAAAGAAAAATTCATATCCCAGAATTTAAGTATATTTTGCTAGTTTCGCAAGTTACGTATATTCTCCTAGTTTTGTAAGTTACATTATTCTCCTTATCGGGACTTTATATTCAATTGAGTATTTTCTTCTTCCAGTCAAGAGATCAGAGAGTTTATATATACAGTATTAATGTATTTTCATTACCATCAAGCTATAATCGATGGGCAAGCCCTTATTGGGCAACCTCTGATCAGATGGTAAGTTATATACTGAGCCTACTGTGGCCGAGCGCCTATGAGTAAGCGCAGCATGGCCGAGATATAGAGCCTTGTATGGACGAGCACCTATGAGCGAGTCTACTACGACAGAGCAATTATATATATACCGAGCCTTATAAGGTCAGACATCTATTTTACCTACTATATTGAGATAGTTGAGTCAGTATCAGCAGGTAAGCATATCTTCAGATTATCTTTGAGTCCTAGTTGCTCTCAGTTATTATATTATCAGTTCAGTTTCAACTTCCAGTATATTGCCTTGCATACTCGGTACATTATTTCGTACTGACAACCCTTTTCTGGGGGTGCTGCATTTCATGCGTGCAGGTTCAGACAGATAGATGGGTATACCTCCTCATTAGGTGTTGCCCGAGTTCAGCTTGATCGGTAAGCTCTATGCCTTTCGGAGTTGCCGGGTCTAGAACCTTATGTACATCTTGTATATATATGTATATATGTTATGAGTAGGTCGGGGAGCTGTTCCGATCATAGTATATCCATCAATAGAGGCTTGTAGAAATATCCGGTCAGTTAGTATAGTATGTTGGGCTTGTAGGCCTTGTATGTATATTTGGTTGGTTTGTCAGCTATAATAATTATGACGACCTTGTTGGCCCTACTTTATATTGATATTTAGTTGGCATTCGTAGTTGTCTTGCAATGTGGCCCATGGCCAAATTATGATATCATACGCTCAGACTCCCTTAGTTACACATTGATACGCAAGCATAGGTGAGGCACTAGCTACTGGTCTCGCCCACAGGTTCGGGGCGTGACAGAATTACAGGATGATCCACCTATCAAATTAAATATATATGAGTTTAGTTTCTAATTCATTAATTCATTTGTCAATACGATATCATTGTAGATAGATATTTGCATTTTTGCGAGACTGCCCAGGCAACCCCTATGGGACCCACTTGGCGGTGGCCGACCTTCACCTATTCTTATCTCTTTTTTGGGATGAAATTTGTTCATTTTTAGACCTCCTTACATCCAAATACTCTCCAACCCTCCCAAACACTTCCCCTTAGGCTCCAAACAAATTCCAAGAAGATACACCATAATCTAACATCAAAGTTAGCCAAAGGTGAAGAATAACCCCTCTATGCTATTGCGGTGTGAATAAGGATGATGGTGAGCTAAGTTAAGCTTAGGGTTCAAATTTTATATGCATACTAATGTATGTTTAACATCCTTTTGGTGGTCTTTAAGGTTAATTACATGTTGATTGTGGCGTTGGAGTGAAATATTACAAGATGGCACTTGAAAGGGGAAGGGATGTTGTTATCTTTTGTTGGGTTATTTTAAGGCTCTCTCTTGACTTGAAGACACTTTAGGAGGTATTTATATTTTGTTCTTTCATGTTCTTAAGTTTATCTTGATGTTGATTAAGTTAAATGGATGGACTAGACATGAACTGATGGACCAAGTCACAATCCCCAGTAGTGAAAGACCCCACTCTCATCATCCAGCGCGTATAATAAAGTTACTAATTGAGGATAGTTGGAGTTGTGGATTGTTTTCTTTGTTATAAATATATGGTACAAGGATGGAATCATATATAAATGAATTCATTATCATGTTAATGATACTATTAAGTTAATGTAAGAATTCTATAAGGGGTGATATCACGTATACGGATTTCAATCAAAGTTTTCCGCTCGTCGTGAAGTAGTTGTAATTTGTTGTTATATGGTGTTTTGTTATTGATACTTAAATGTTTCCAGATTGCTCTGGCTGTTGTTGTTGGTATATGGTATTGGAGGAGGCCTTTGTTACATGGGAGATTCTACCAAATTTACTGAGACGAGCTACTAGCTTAAGTTACGGACTTAGTCTTTACTCAATACTGATTTTGGATCTCCTTATGCTATGGTAGATTGATGTGAGTTATTTGAAGAGTTGCTTGGAAGGTATTAAGTACTCAACGGGTTTAACGTATGTTATGACATGATTCATATGATACAAACGAAACGAGAAAACGTGCAATTTTTACAAATGACTATATTCATAGAAGTATTAGGGGTGCCTATGTTCTTGATTCCCCACGTGTCCTATTATTATATCGTTTGTTCATGGGTCTCATAAAATATATATGTTGATAAAGTTTATTTCATGATATTAACCGAAGGAATATTGATTTTATGACATTCTGAGAGATCTTATCGACTTACTTCCTGTAACGACCCCAATTTCCCACCGTAGGATGTTATGATAGAACCTTGTCACGCCCCAAGTTCGGGAGGCGCGACCGGTGCTCAACCAAGTGAACCTGGCCGAGCAAGCCTTCTGGACACTTCCTACTCATCTCACTTACGCTCGAGAGAATATGTGATTTCAATAATTAGACAATAGGAGATCATACAAGTACTTTACTAAGCCATTTCATTAATTACATCATTGTCGAGCTGTTAAAATACATACACCCTACTATTTAGTGAAACGACAATCCAAACACAACATCATCCTTTGACTTCCCAACACCCATATACAACTGACATAATGTCTACGGAGCCTCTAAGTAGATACAAAAGAAAGTACTACAAAAGTGCCTGCAACATACCTCAAAACATGGCAATCATATAAGCAAAAGATGTATTACATGACCCCAGGAAGGAATGGGGCTCACCTAGACTGCTGGGAAGATGTAGGCAAGCACCTCTAGCTGCGATCAACACTGTCGGCTATGGAACCACCTACATGTATTAAAAGATGTAGCACCCCGACAAAAGGGGAGTTACTGTAGAATAGTACTAGTATGTAAAGATAATCACCAATCTTAATAGAACGAACAATGAAACAAAAAGAAACATTAGGAAAGGATCACATAATTTCCAGATAAGTTCTCATCTTACTTAGGTTTGATAATCTCAGTGCCATGTGCCACAATCCATAATACCACCATGTTCCTACTTTGAGTCCGATCTCGACCCGACTGGCTAGGTCATCTCATTTAAGACATCATCCATTTCCATAATTTCAATCAATCAATTCAGCACAATTACCACCATGTGTGCGGCCTCACGGCCCGATCAGCTAGGCCATCTCACTTGAGACAGCATCTTTCAATCGTTCATCTCAATTCACATTTCCTTTCAATATTTCATTACATGGCACGTGTAACCTCATATATCCCATCGTTCTTGTCCTTCGTCCACATTTCATAATTCAAGTTCCCTTTTAACACGTTCAGCAACATCATCATAGCAACAATAAGGCCTATCATGTAAGGCACGGTCACACGCAAGAGAAAAGCTCGGAAATTCTAAACATACAGAGACTTCACATGTGAATTGGCACAAAAACCTTTATTCATTTTCTTGACATGAGTTCTTAACCTTACTCACACATATTCTACTATGTCAAGCATACTCACATAGGAAGATCAGACATGATAAATAGTTAGACAATCATTGACCATGAATCTATCAACACAACACAATAGGGCAAACGATTCTAGCACGATCAATTTATGGACTTACACCAATTTCATGGATGCCAGGGGTTCGATTCTAAGAAGAAGGGGTTTATCCATACATACCTCAACAGAGATTTCCATAATACTTTAAAGGGGGGGGGGGGTTTCCGGAATTAGCAACTTCAATCTATTTTAGCAATATCACAAAATGGGGCCCAAAAATAGGAGAATGATGTGCAATTCTAGCTCACTAAAGCATTCTACCAAACATTATGTGTGCATTGTTTTTCAAGACTCTTTTTGTGTAAAATTATATCATCTCACACCCCAATCTTTAACATTTTTAGCTCACAATCTCCCTATATCCTTTTATCATACATGCATGCAAGATAATAACCCCAATACCCACAAACTTTCTTGATAATTACCCATATTTAGCTAAAATTCAAAATTAAGGGTTAGGGTGTAGAATCTTACCTCAAAGATGAAAATCTAGTGTGTTTTTACTTGTTAATTTTCAAAGACTTGTGTAATAATTGAAGGATGCTTTAATAAAGATCACTTTCTCACTCTAGGGCTCCCTCTCTCACTCTATTACATCAGATTTTTGCTAAAAAATGACCCATTGCGTGTATTTAATGAAGTTTGGTTGGGTTATAAAGATAGAAGAATGGATAGTCCAAGATTCCTGACCGGGCTACAGACATGGCATCGCTATCTTAAAGCCTTGTCTAGCCTGGCTTTATCCAGGCCTCACCAGCTTAAATCCTGGTCTAGCCTGACTTTATCTAGGACTCACCAACTTAAAGACTGGTCTAGCCTGGCTTTATCCAGGCATCACCAGCTTAAAGCTTGGTCCAGCCTGGCTTTAGCCTGGCTAAAGCCTGGTCTTTCCATGATGAAAAAAATTCAACTCCCTAACGCATTATTCAATCCAAAACTCCGAAAATACAATATATTATCCTACCCACCACAAAACCTTAATTTACATAGTGATGTTTTCCGGGGCCTTACATTCTCCCCCGCTTGGGATCATTCGTCCTCGAATGAGAAGTAGAGTCCGCCCCTAGCACATAACATAGCTTGTCTCTTCTTTCGTACAACTAAATCTCCCACATTTTTACTAACTCTCAAATTTTCTAAAAATTTTGGTAGAGCTTTCTTTGTAATTGGGTCTATCCACCTGTTAAAGAATCCAAGAAACCAATCCTAACAACATATACATAACACGGTGATATAACATAACTCAAGACAACACCGATAGTAGCCTCATAACCAATCATATAACCAAAGGAACACCTCTATCATTAACTGCACAAATGATACAGAATGCATAGGCGACAGTTTCACAGAAAGATTACATAGCTATTCAAACAAATAAGGGTACTTCTTCTTCATTTCTTCCTCGGCCTCCCAAGTGGACTCCTCAACCTGCTGGTATCGCCATAACACTTTTACAGAGGCAATTTCTTTGATTCTTAGCTTTCGGACTTGCCTATCAAGAATAGAAACTATAATTCCTTCATATGACAGTTCTTCAATAACATCTATAGTCTCAACTGGCACAATAGCCGACGGATCTCCAACTACCTTCTTCAACAAAGACACATGGAATACTGGGTGCACTAATGACATCTCAGATGGTAGCTCGAGCTTGTACGCCACCTAACCGATTCTCTAAATGATTCTATATGGCCTGACATACCTCAGACTCAATTTCTCCTTTCTTTCCAAACCGCATTATGCCCTTTATGGGGGAAACCTTCAAGAATACCCAATCATCTTCTTTGAACTCCAAGTCCCTACGATGAACATCCGAATAGGTCTTCTGATGACTCTAAGCAGTTTTCAATCGTTCCTTTATGATCTTAACCTTATCCGTAGCCTGATGCATGAGGTCTGGTCCTATCAATTTGGCTTCCCCAATCTCGAACCACCCAATGGGAGATCTACATCTCATACCATATAAAGCATCGAACAGTGCCATCTGAATAATAGCATGATAATTGTTGTTGTAGGCAATTTCTACGAGCGGTAAATGATTATCCCAGCTACCCTTGAAGTCAAAAACACAAGCGCACAACATATCCTTAAATGCCTGAATAGTCCACTTTGCTTGCCCGTCGGTACGTGGATGAAAGGTTGTACTAAGATTCACCTGATTACCCAAACCTTGCTGAAATGTCTTCCAAAAATTAGCCGTGAATTTTGCCTCTTGATGAGAAATGATAGAAACTGGGGTGCCATGCAACCTCACTATTTCCTTGATATAAAACTGAGCATATTGTTCTGCTATGTCGGTAGATTTATCGGGAAAAAAGTGTGTTGATTTTGTGAGTCGATCCACAATTACCCAAATTGAGCCAAACTTGCGCAGAGTGCGTGGTAGTCCTACAACAAAGTCCATATTAATCATTTCCTACTTCCACATTGGAATTTCTATGTTCGGCCTTCATTTGCTGACAGTTTGGATATTTTGCCACAAAGTCCGCTACACTCCTCTTCATGTCATTCCACCAATACACTTCCTTAAGATCATGATATATCTTTGTATAACCTGGGTGCACGAAATATGTATAAGTGTGAGCCTCGGTCATTATTCTCTCTCGAAGTCCATCTATATTTAGAAAACATAACGCCCTTGGTACCATAACATACCATCATCCATGCCCAAAGAAAAACAAACTGAGGTCTTATGTCTATGAATCCCCTCCTTCAACTGTACCAACAATAGATCGTCATATTGATTTTCTTTGACTTCCACAACAAGCGATGATTCAACCTTATTTTGCACAATTACCCCTCCTTCACTAGAATCCGCAAGACGAACTCCCAAACTAGCCAACCGATGAACCTCACTGGCCAATCAGCCTTTGATGTGCCTCAAAGTGAGCCAAACTACCCATAGATCTTCGTCTAAGAGCATCCGCCACGACATTGGCTTTTCTCGGGTGATATAGAATATTGATGTCGTAACCTTTGAGTAAATCCAACTATCGTCTCTTCCTCAAATTAAATTCCTTATGTTTGAAAGTATATTGAAGGCTCTTATGGTCCGTGGCTATATCCACATGGATCGTATACCGACAATGGCGCCAAATCTTTAATGCAAATACCACTGCTACAAGTTCTAAGTAATGTGCTGCATAGTTATTTACATGATTCTTGAGTTGCCTAGAGGCATAAACTATCATCTTAACATGTTGCATCATTAATGAACATCTTTATCACATTTATCTTACATAAGACCTCCCACTAATCGAGTTATACAATAATTTCTCTGATATGGTTACAATCTCATGTGAATACCTGTAACTAACTCTTCCAAATTCTCAACAAAAAACATTACTGAATGAGTTTTTTTTTCACAGGACCTTTTGTCTCAAAAGAATAGCACCTACTAACTTGCGCACATACCCTGATAACATCAACCTGCACGACATTGCATCAAATGTAAGGTAACATTGTTCTTCGACTTTTCTTAGCCAACCTCTTTTCCCCTATGTGCCTTATAGAATTCAAGAAACCACACTAATTCCCTTGTGAACATTCTCATGATCCCTCTTACGGTTAAACACCTCCCAAAACACATATCAACACCTTTATCAACACCCTTTATATATATATATATATATACATACAATTTAGGAAGAGTCACTGGCCCGAACAGGGCATTCTCTGAAACTTGAGATCCTCCTCAATTCTTCAACAACGACTTTTGGTTTTACTCTTAAGTGTAAGACTTAGTCCACCTGCTTCCATCCTCGATGAGTAACTCACCTTATTCCCCGTATTGTAGCGACCAATAGAGTTCCCTGATATTGCAGCTTAAGAGTTACCATGTTAAACATGTCTGGTCCGTAACAAGTGTTCATCCTCTTTCAATCTATTTCAAACCTTTCATTTGCCCTTTGGGTAGATTGTGTTGTCTTTCCCTTTTTTATCGCCCTTTGGCCAGGACAATATGCTGGTACCATATTTTCTTTCTAACTCGAACATTCATTCCCATTCTATTTTGCTCATAGTGCATAGTTGATAGCCTTATTTTTCCATACACTTGTCTGCCTCCCATGATATTGTAATATCATTGTGCCTGGTTTAATGAGTTTATCATACCATAACTTCACCACCAGTATTATCACTTTCCATTTTATGCAGACATGAACTCTCTCTAGATCCTTTAGTTAATATTCAGTGTCACCCAAGTCAGTTGCATTACGGTTAGTCCTTTATAACTTTTATTAACACTTATGCTCTAGGCGAGTCCACCATTCTGATACAAGATATTTTATGATAACCATGACCATCTCAATTTATAGGTTTTCTCCCCATTTTTTCCCGCCTCATTCTCCCTAGCTAGTAAATAGCCATGCACTCTTCGATATGTTATGCGGTCTTTTCCCTTAGTTGGTATTTCATCCTGCTCACCTCTTAACTCTTGTTGGTATATCTGTGAGAAAGTGTGTTCATCCGCATATCACTTAACACTTCTTTGCTTGTAAGATTCTTTAGAGGCTCTCTATCAAGCCCAAATACCCTCTTGGGTTATTATAGCATCGCATTTATTTCTCCCACTCGTTCCGCCTTTCTTAACGCCTTGGAACATTGGTTAAATCGCAAATCTATGATTAACCCATTCTAAAAACTCGCAACCTTCCACATTTGACCTATAACACTTCCTTAGGTTCCATTGTTCCTAACCCTCTAACAAGTATAAAATCCCTTTACCATGTATGAAGAATTTACCTTCCTTAACCTTCCACCTTTTTGGGGGTACAAGTGGTCTATCATTAGCATATCCTTTCAGAGAATCAAGTTATCCATTATCACTTTTCTAGACTGCGCATGTCTTCAACAAAATATTCAAATATCATAGCTACATGGTCTTACTCTTTTTTTATTGTATTTAAGTGGCCTCACTATGGCCCTTCCTCCCCCACTTGGGGCGAATGTCCCAGATTTTGATACAAGTCTTGAATTTAGCAACTTCAGGGACATATGTCTCATGTCTCTATCCCTCATATATATATTTGACTACTAGGGAGATTTAAGTCACCATGGTATTAACCTCATAAGTTCTCTGCTCTTATTCAGCCACACGAGCTTGGGATTCCAATTCCTCATGTCAATATCCTTTAAGAGTGTAATATCACTTCGTACACTTCTGGATTTTTATAAAGTTCGTAGTACAGGGGTGTTCTCATCGTGAGTTCAATTGACTCTCCTTTCATAAATTCTTGTCTCCTAGGAGAGACTTGCACTCTCATCATTAATCTCCTGGTCATGCCTCCCATATATCACGTGCTTATATAACCAATGTTTTTTCACACCTTATGATCATTTACATACTTCCCACTCTACCCACATGTGCTATTCAAGCTTACATATCACTTATCAATTCAGTGTTTCTTTGGAGGTGGTAATCATTTTAAACACTTTTCTGGAATAAATTATGCTCATGGTACTATGTACTAATCCTATATGCCCATACCATTCATTCAACAAGATACATGTGCCATCTCTTTAATATTCATGCCTTTGCCCATTGGTCATGTCGTATAACAACATTACATGGAATAAACGAAAGAGTGTTTAAACTTACCGTGAATTTCAATGCACGAGTTAGAATACAATCTTATAGTCAAGCTTTATTGCACGATCTGGAGTGTTGAAGAAGGGTCACATTCCTAAATGTCCATGTAGCCTCCAACTTATATATGTGGTTGACAACACACCGATAAGAAGGACTCTACTAGACATGGCTCCGAGACATCCTAGGACATTTTAAAACCTTAGGCTCTATACAAAGTTTGTCACGCCCCATGTTCGGGAGGTGCGACCGGTGCTCAATCGAGTGAACCCGACCGAGCAAGCCTGCTGGACGCTTCCTACCCATCTCACTTATGTTTGAGAGAATACATGATTTCATTAATTAGACAATAAGAGATCATACAAGTACATTACTAAGCCATTTCATTAATTACATCGTTGTTGATCTGTCAAAATACATATACCCTACTATTTAGTGAAACGATAATCCAAACACAACATCATCCTTTGATTTCCCAATACCCATATATAACCCACATAATGTCTATGGAGCCTCTAAGTAGATACAAAAGAAAGTACTACAAAAGTGCCGGTAACAAGGCCTCAGCTATACCTCAAAACGTGGCAATAATATAAGCAAAAGATGTATTACAGGACCTCGGGAAGGAATGGGGCTCACCAAGACTGCTAGGAAGATGAAGGCAAACACCTCTAGCTGCGATCAACACTATCGGCTATAGAACCACCTACATCCATTAAAAGATGTAGCGCCTCCGGCAAAAGGGGAGTTAGTACTGTGAAATAGTACTAGTATGTAAAGCTAAACACCAATCTTAATAAATGAACAATGAAACAAAAAGAAATCAAGAAGGGAGGCCATCATGATATACAATAAGAGCTTCAACACATATCAAAACATCAGGCAAGGATCACATAATTTCCGGATAAGTTCCCATCTTATTTAGGTTTGATAGTCTCAGTGCCATGTGCCACAATCCACAATGCCACTATGTTCCTACACGGAGTCCGATCTCAACCCGACCGGCTGTGTCATCGCTTTTGAGACATCATCCATTTCCATAATTTCAATCAATCAATTCAGCCCAATTACCACCATGTGTGCGGCATGGTGTCCGATCAAGGCCCGATCGGCTAGGCCATCTCACTTGAGACATCATCCTTTCAATCGTTCATCTCTATTCACATTTCCTTTCAATCTTTCATTACATGGCACGTGTAACCTCGTATATCACATCGTTCTTGGCCTTATGCCGTATTTCACAATTCAATTTCCCTTTTTACACGTTCAACAACATCATCATAGCAACAATAAGGCCTATCATGTAAGGCATGTTCATATGCAAAGGAAAAGCTCGGAAATTCTAAATATACAGAGACTTCACATATGAATTGGCACAAAAACCTTTATTCAATTTCTTGACATGAGTTCTTAACCTTCCTCACACATATTCTACTCTGTCAAACATACTCACATAAGAAGATCAGACATGATAAGCAGTTAGACAATCATTGAACAGGAATCTATCAATATAACACAATATGGCAAACAATTCTAGCATGATCAATTTAGCGACTTGCACCAATTTCACGGATGCTAGGGGTTCGATTCTAAGAAGAAGGGGGTTTAGCCATACATACCTCAATAGAGCTTTCCATAATACTTTAAAGGGGGGTTTCTGGAATTAGCAACTTCAATCTATTTTAGCAATATCACAAAATGGGTCCAAAAAATAGGAGAATGATGTGCAATTCTAGCTCACTAAAGCACTCTACCAAACATTATGTGTGCATTGTGTTTCAAAACTCTTTTTGTGTAAAATTATATCATCTCACATCCCAATCTTTAACATTTTTAGCTCACAATCTCCCTATACTCTTTTATCATACTTGCATGCAAGATAATAACTCCAATACCCACAAACTTTCTTGACAATTACCCATATTTAGCAAAAATTCAAAATTTAGGGTTATTGTGTAGAATATTACCTCAAGGATGAAAATCTAGTGTGTTTTTCCTTGTTAATCTTCAAAGATTTGTGTAGGAATTGAAGGATACTTTAATGAATATCACTTTCTCACTCTAGGGCTCCCTCTCTCACTCTATAACATCAGATGTTTTCTCAAAAATGACCCATTGCATGTATCTAATGAAGTTGGGTCGGGTTATAAAGATAGAAGAATAGATAGTCCAAGATTCCGGATCGGGCTACAAACCTGGCATCGCTAGCTTAAAGCCTGGTCTAGCCTGGCTTTATCCAGGAGTCACCTCCTTAAATCCTGGTCTAGCCTGGCTTTATCTAGGCCTCACCAGTTTAAAGCCTGGTCCAGCCTGGCTTTATCCAGGCCTCGCCAGCTTAAAGCCTGGTGTCACGATCCAAACTGATGGGCCGCGACGGGTACCCGGTACCTTACTCAATCGAGTACCAACGTGACGTATCTTTCTTATTACATCATCATATACACGTGGTATACGGGCCTAATAGGCCAACATGATCATTTATAAAATCAAAAATAGGCCGACAAGGCCGCACAATTTTTCACATATACGAAATGTGTCTACAAGCCTCTAAGATTACATAAATGTCATAAAGGTCGGGACACAGTCCCGCCATACCAAACAATACACGTCTAAATCATACTAAACAAACAAGCAACTCCGAAGCAAATGGAGCGCACCAACATCTTCCGCTGAGCTGATAGCCTACTTGGAGGGCTCTCGGCCTGTCTATCCGGACTTGCTGGCATGAAATGCAGCGTCCCCAGGCAAAAGGGACGTCAATACAAAAAATGTACCGATTATGTAAGGCACATAAATAAGTACATAACATACATGGAAGAATATAGAGTAATTGACTCAACCTGTAAGTCTGGATATCTCTGTAAATTATGAAATACTTTTAGTGTCATGTATATGCGTATGAATTTCATGTCATGCATAGGTACATGTTTCATAATATCATCAGTCTCTGAGGGCATCCCATCATATCATATCGGCCACTGTGGGCAAAATCATCAACATGTACTAGCTGATCAGGTGGTGGTGCGTATATAACACCATCACCTTTCCCATATCCCATATACATATATATATACATACATATATACGCGTATATAATACTACCTGGTCACGGGTCAATATACATGAATGCAATGCATGAAAAGTACGTTAATAAAATCTTTCGGAATATCATAAGACCATTTTACCTTTGAGTAATATCATAAAGTAAACTCTTTTCAACTTTCGTATTTTTCTGAGACCCCTTAACAGATGATAAAATATTATGACACATAGAAATTCAAGAACATAGATAGCTTTAATACTTCTATGAATATAGTCATTTATGGAATTTGTGCATTTACACGTTTCATTCGTATCGTATGGATCATGCCAAAAGAAAGAAGGGATAGCCTTAACATACCTGTTCTTTGAATTATTTGCACGAAATGAAGCTTCTGCTTCTTTGAATTTGAACAAAATTCCTTGCTTGGATTTTATGAAACTCGGATAAAATTGTTTCTGATGAAACTTTGAAATGCTTCTGCTTTAATGTTTTCTTTTGGTTTTAAACCAAACATAGATTGTTGGTTTGAATCTTTTACAAAGAAGTGATGCCAAGTCTTATGGATAATGACAGAATCAGAAAAGATCTAACATTCATATCCCTTGGATTATGGGATTTCTTGAATGGAATATTACCTTTCCAAGTGGTCCCACTAATTTGATGACTAGTCCATAAGATTCTTCCAAATGTGACACCTTATAGTCATGACTAGTGAGTCATTAACTACAATAGGGGGCTGCCACGTTGATGTTTTTATAAGACTTATCCAAAAAATTATCCACTTATTAGTTAACTGGGTAATGTTTTGTTACCCGATAATCAACCAATTACCTGCATAATTGAGAATTATTTCCACTTTCTTAAAATACTACTCACTTTTCACATACCTTATACACCTTACTATCATGGTCATGTGGTACCTTGTATGGTACTAGTCCATAAATACTAGGTATTTTAGCTCGGACCATATTTTATCCCAAAATACCAAATTTCAACAAAATTCATTTTCTTCGACTTGCTTCACCTCTCACCTTCACGGATTTATTCATCACTTACAATCCTTATAATCTCCAAATAATCTTTTCCTTGGACTAATGTCAATTACCTCACAACAAATTCAATGCACAATACTACAAGGTGTAACATCGTCGTAACTTAATACTATGAAGCATAACATCACCGTAATGTAATATTGCTGGGTGCAACACTGTTGTAACTTAATACTGCAGAGCGTACATCACCGTAATGTAATACTGCAAGGCATAACATCATCGTAATATAATACTACAGGACGTAACATCATCGAAATATATTACTGTAGGACGTAACACCATTGTAATATATTACTGTAGAGGGTAATATCATCGTAGTATATTACTGCAGAGCATAACATCGTCGTAATATAATAGTGCGGGACGTAATATCGACGTAATATTACGGGGCGTAACACTTGGTCCAACCTGGCTTTAACCTGGCTAAAGCATGGTCTTGCCGTGACGAAAATATTTCAACTCCCTAACGCATTGTTCAACCCAAAACTCCGAAAATACAATGTACTAGCCTACCTTGACACTACAAAACCTGAATTTACATAGTGAAATTTTCCAGGACCCTACAAACCTAGTCTCTAAGACTAGGCAAGCCTAAGACATGCTGATTTAATAACATAATTGAACTATTTAATCATTTATCATAAACCATTAAATGACATACATAGCTGAAAGCGGCCAATAGCTATAAATTTCCCAAAACTGGTGGTACGGATCATAAGCACTACTAAAACACACTAGAATTTTTAAACACAATACTGCTTTGAATTATAATTTAACGGTAGCATAATGAAGTAAGATTGATTCTGAGGCCTGCGAACGACAAGCAGGTATACTTTGAAGTCTTTCGCCGCGCAGACGCAACTCTTAACAAAATAAATAGAATACCCAGATCTGCACAAAAATGTGCAGAAGCATAGCATTAGTACACTACAACGGTACCCAGTAAGTATCAACCTTAACCTCGGTAGAGTACTGACGAGGCCAGGTCAAGACACCTACTAGACATAGAAACATGTTCAAGATATACATAAGCTAACAATGGACATAACATCAATGTAAAACCAACGGCGGAAAAATTATTGATTTACAACCCTCAATGAAGTAATAGAAACATAAATGGCAGCAAGTAGTAAATGAGTAATAAAGAAACAACAAAATTAGAACACCAATGAGATGTAAATGGACTCAAATTAGGAAAAATGGATGACAACTCAAATAATCAAATCGCTCCCAACACATGGGCTTACAACAAGAATTACCCCAAGGCACCATACCTCATAAACCACAAATCATTGACAACAATTTCTAAATCTTATACATATGGCACCTCGTGCCCATAATAACAATAACCTTCGCACGGCAAAACTCACGTGCTACCATGTACTTTGCAATCATGATAAATATTAATTTAGATGACGAAAGATATATTTAAACACCATCAAACATAATAACAATCTTAAATAAAGTAAGGTGTCAAATGAAATAATGAGTTTATTTCATAAATTAAGTAAAGTAAAATAATATATAATTTATGTGAAACAGAGTATAATATGGGTTTAGTTTATAAATTAATAAATTTGAGTAAAAGTATCATTTTTAAATAATAAAATATAAGTTAAATTAACGAATTAAATCCAGAATTTGTTACGGAAAAACATGATAACAAATTTTAGTAAGGTAAACATCTAACAAGGTGATGAGTGTAATTTGAGAACTCAATTATAGTGGAAGTACGATAACCATTTAGAATAATAAGGCATCGAGTGAAATAACGAGTTCTATCTTAAGAGGCACATAGAATAAAATATGTTAATAACTCTTTTATTGAAACCCATTATATTACCAAAAACTCAAAAGAATATGATATAGTGACTCCACGTAATTAAATTCTCATTGACAATCAATTCACCAAGTTATAATGGAGGCACAGATTGGCATGTTAAAGCAACACAACAAATTACGTAGAATGCAACACAAGAAACCACAATCATTCCAACACCAAGATAACAATGAATAACCAAACACAATCAAAATGTGGATGAATGATTGAAGGAAGAACAATGACAGTTCAAATCAACAAGTTGTTCCAACATGGAATGTGCAATGAAAATCACAACCGAGGTACTGCCTCGTATTCACATTTCACAATTTCAATTACAATCTTTCCATATATCACTGCATGAGCCTTATATTTAGTTTTGAAAATTATTTTTCCCAAAATGGCTACACGGATTTTAGCCCACCTTATCTCACCGCATGGCTTCAAGTAGTGCCCCTACTAGCAACATGCGTATCAAGCCCACCTTATCTCACTGCATGCATATCAACCCATAGCCTTATACCACCGCATGCATATCAATATTACAATATAATCACAACTCGCACCACAAGTGCCCGTATTCCAAAACTTGCCACAAAGTCAACAATACCAATATTTCCACAACAAATAGCCCACGGCTCAACTACAGTGTGTACAAGAATTTTAACAATAACAAAATGAATGGGAATACTCAACAAGGAAAGGTATCTCAACAATTAACAACTTTGCCTTAATGTGATAACGACTATTACAACTTCAACACCAATAACTCAACAAGATGATATTTCATGAAATAACAACTTCAATTAAAAGTGATTCAACAGCTAAGAGGTAACAAGACAATAAGGAAGGAAATAACTTCAACTAAACTATATAAGAGAAAAATAACAAGTAAGAGGTAGAACAAGTGCTAACAACGTTAAATAGAGCATGTAAGAATAGATTAACAATGAGAGATATAACATGTTATGACAATTCAATTAAAGGCATGGAAAGTCTAGATAATCTAAATTTGTTAAATACCACATATAGCCCGTGTACGCACTCGTCACCTTGCGTACATGGCTTTCACATAACACAAATAACACAATCAACCCAAATCCTAAGGGGTAGTTTTCCCCATACAAAGTTAGGCATGATACTTACCTCTATTATGGAAACTCAATCCTCCGAAATAGCTATTCACCTAAAATTATCCTCCATATGGATTAGATCTAACAAAAAATTACTTGATAATATCAAACAATGCAAGAGAAACTAATTACAATAAATAAAGCTATGATCTTTACATTTTCCCCAAAAAGTCAACAAAATTCAACACTGGGCCCTCCTTGGATTTCGAATCCAAGC
This sequence comes from Nicotiana sylvestris, assembly GCF_000393655.2. Lineage (NCBI taxonomy): Eukaryota > Viridiplantae > Streptophyta > Magnoliopsida > Solanales > Solanaceae > Nicotiana > Nicotiana sylvestris. The sequence goes on from NC_091064.1 coordinate 48,242,677, forward strand.
TTACCCGAGCGAAGTTCGAACCAATACAAGCTCATACGAATGAAAACCGAATCAATCAGAGTTCGATAGCTCAAGTAATTCGCCAAAATATCGCTCTTGGGTGTTCATAACCCAAGAGTCCAACCCACACTAGTTGGGTCCTATAACTCCCGAAATATTCCTCCAAAACTCACCAAATTCGAGTATGATGTTCTCCTAGTATAGGAGAACAAGACCCCAAAAGGAATCGAAAAATAAATGCCTCTAACTCATTTTCAATTTTTAAAATTTAGGTCATAACCCTAGGTCTTGGTTTAAAGAATTAAATGGTTTTTAATTAAAATCATGGATTAAAGCTTAAACGAAAGGAATGAATCAAAGGAAAATACTTAGGTTATGGTTTAGACCTTACCCCATGGAAGAAACTTGAAGAACATCCTTGGATTCTCCCAATCCCAAACTTTCAAGATGAGAAAAACTCCAACAACATTAATAGCCAAAAACACCTAGATGTTCTGCCTCGTTTCTTGTGCCAAATGATTTCAAAACATGCTTTTGATGCCTCCAATGGATTTTACATAAAATTCCAGTCAAGTTAGGCTTTTGAATCACTCTATTTGACTTTGAGGGAGATATGTTGGTTTCAATATTTGAAAATAGTGCAAATTTTTAAATACGAATTCAGTAGCAATTTCGTAAGTAAGCTGAAAAATCTTGCAACTCAATTCTTAGTAAAATGACCATAAATTCCTCATACGATGTTGTCACAACCCCGGTTTGCCCTCCGTGAACCTTTGTGATGGCACCTAGTCCCTACGACTAGGTAAGCCTAAATTGCGGAAAATAAACCAATTTGCGGAAGTAAAACAATTTAAAACAGAATTAGAGTAATAAGACAGTGTTTAAAAGTGCCGCTCGGCATACACAATATTTAATTATCATAAACCAATACATATATCCAAGACCCGAAAACCCATGAATCACAAGCTAAGGATCACTACATAGTGCTCTAACTCCAGAATAGTCTAAAACAAAAGAAATACAGAAGGGCGGTAACTATAAGAGAGAGTGGAGAGAGACTCCTCGGTCTGCAAACGTGGCAGATATACCTCGAAGTCTCCGAACGGTGGCCTAGCCTCAAGGATGGTAAGTCTGAGTCAAGGTACCTAGATCTGCACATGAAAAACATGCACAGAAAGGGTATGAGTACACCACAACGGTACTCAGTAAGTATCAAGCCTAACCTCGGTCGGGTAGTGACAAGGATGGTCAGGGCCCTACTGAGGTTAAAGAAAATACAAAGTATAAAAGTGTAGAACAAGACGGTATAATTAAGTGCAACAATAAGAAATAACATAGAATAGAAAGAACAACAACAACTGGAACAGAAGCAAAATAATCACAGAAAGGAAATACAACCCAACACAGAGATAACAACCAAGGTACCTTCCAGGATACCGTCCTGTTGTCCCAATTACATCTATCCAGTGGATCTCCCGGATACCGTCCCGTAGTCAATCATATATATCCAAAGGATTCCGGGATCCCATCCCGTAGTCTAACTATCAGTGTGCGTGGATCTACTGGAATCTTGATCCGTAGTCCCAAATATAAATACCCAGTACTGGGAAATCTACCGAGTGCAGTCCCGTAGTTCCATATAACTGTGCAGGGGAATCTACCGGAATCCCACATTCGTAGTCCCAAATAAATAGACAAGGGGGATCTACTGGAATCCCACATCCGTAGTCCCAATGTAAATACACAACAACAACAGGAAAATATTTAGAAATGGCAAATTTCATATTAAGGTAACAAGTAATTCTAGCCTAGCATGCTGCACAGAATTCAGGTAAGGCAGTTTTAGCAAATAAAACAATTAAATCATTTAGACATGCTTTCCTAAGCTACAACAGGCTTAATAGTGCAAGTAATAAAAACAGGAAAGGAAACATACTAGTAATTACTTAATGAAAACCGGATTTCCAACAGTTAGCACAAGTACGCACTCGTCACCTCACGTACAAGGTATTTCAATTACCAAATATACCAAATCCTAAGGGTAAAGGTCCCCACACAAGGTTAGGCAAGCCACTTACCTCGAACCGGCTCAAAATCAACCCGAAACCACGCTCTTGCCACGAGTACTCGACTCCAAAAGGCCCAAATCTATTCAATTCAATTTCATAACGTAAATAACTGATTCTACATAGAAATTCTAAGCTAATACACGAAATTAGGTAAAATGACCAAAATGCCCCTAGGGCCCACGTCTCGGAATCGGGTCAAATTTACATTTTTAGAAACCTCATATTCTCACGAGTCTATACATAACAAGAACACCAAAATCGGAGTTCAATTGACCCCTCAAATACCCATGTTAAGGTTTCGTAATCTCAAGCCCTAATTACCCATTTTTCCCAAATTGCTCACCACCAATTAGGTCTTTAATCACATATAAATGAGTTATGAAGTCAAAAATGTTACCTCCAAGTGATTCCCCTTGAATCCCTCTTCAATCCTCTTCAAAAGGCTTCAAAATCGCCCACAAATGTAGGAAGTTAGGCTCAAAATCGCGAAATAGGCCTTTTAAATCATTTTGCCCAGGGATTTAAATCCTTCTTTGCGAACGCTGTCAAAGCCTCGCGTTCGCGAAGCACAAATTGACGTTGACTATTTTTCCTTCTTCGCAAATGTGTCCCTACTTCTCGAACGCGAAGGCTTAGCTTCCCAGCCCATCGCGAACACGGCTTCCTTCTCGCGAATGCGTAGTTCAAAGTCCACAGCCCTTCGCGAATGTGGGGACCTCCCTCGCGTACGCGAAGGTTAAACCTTCAACTCCACATCCTAACCCTTCGCGAATGCGAGGGTCCATTCGCGAACACGAAGAACAACTGGTCTGCAACATACACGGCAGTTTTCTGCAACTTCAAACATCATGAAATGGTCCGGTTGACCACCTGAAACTCACCCGAGGCCCCCTGGACCTCAACCAGACATACCAACATATCCCATAACCTCATTCAAACTTTTTCCAACCTTTGGAACGCTCAAAACCACATTAAAACACCAAATTCGCGTTGGATTCAAGCCTAAAAATTCCTAAATCTTCTAAATTACGCTTTTGATCAAAATTTCTATCAAACCTCGTCCGAATAACCTGAAATTTTTCACACACATCACATTAAACACTACGGAGCTACTCCAACTTCTGGAATTCCATTCCGACCCTCAGATCAAAATCTCACTATCGAACCGGAAACTTCAAAAATTTAACTTTCGGCATTCCAAGCCTAAATTAGCTACGGACCTCCAAAACACAATCTGAACACGCCCCTAAGCCCAAAATCACCCAACGGAGCTAACAGAACCATTGGATTTCCATTCAGTGGCCGTCTTCACACTGTTCCAACTACGGTCAACGTTCCAACACTTAAGCTCTCATTTAGGGAATAAGTGTCCCAAAACTCTCCGAAACTCAAAACCGAACATTCCGGTAAATCAAAATAGTAGAAATAAACTTGAGGAAAGCAGTTAATAGGGGATCGGGGCATAAATTCTTAAAACGACCGACCGGGTCGTCACATCCTCCTACACTTAAACATTCGATAGTCCTCGAACGAGAATAGAGACATACCTGAATTAGTGAAAAGATGGGGGTAATGGCTGTGCATATCCTGCTCAGTCTCCCAGGTCGCCTCCTCGACCGGCTGGCCCCGCCACTTAACCTTTACCGAAGCAATGTTCTTTGACCTCAGCTTTCTAACCTACCTGTCTAATATTGCCACTAGCTCCTCAACTTAAGATAGATCTTTGTCCTACTGGACTGAACTGAAATCTAACACATGCGATGGATCACCGTGATACCTCCGGAGCATCGAAACATGAAATACCGGATGAACTCCTGCCAAGCTGGGAGGTAAGGCAAGCTTATAAGCAACTTCCCCAACACGCCTCAATATCTCAAAAGGGCCAATAAACCTCGGACTCAACTTCCCTTTCTTCCCAAATCTCATAACGCCCTTCATAGGCGAAACCCGAAGCAGAACCCGCTCTCCAACCATATAGGAAACATCACAAACCTTCCGATCTGCGTAACTCTTCTGTCTGGACTGGGCTGTGGGAGTCTATCCTGAATCACCTTAACCTTCTCTAAAACATCCTAAACTAAGTTTGTGCCCAATAATCTCGCCTCACCCGGATCAAACCAACCCACTAGGGATCTACACCATCTACCATATAAAGCCTCATACGGTGCCATCTGAATGCTGGACTGATAGTTGTCGTTGTAAGCAAACTCCACCAATGGAAAGAACTGATCCCAAGACCCTCCAAACTCAATCACACATGCATGGAGCATATCCTCAAGAATTGGAATAGTGTGCTCGGACTGTCCGTCCGTCTGCAGGTGAAATGCTGTACTCAACTCCACCCAAGTACCCAACTCATGCTGAACTGCTCTCCAGAACCGTGATGTGAACTGAGTGCCTCTGTCTGAAATGATGGACACTGGAATACCATGCAGACGAACAATCTCCCGGATGTAGATCTCTGCCAGCCGCTCCGAGGAATAAGTAGTACACACAGGTATAAAATGAGCAGACTTGGTCAGCCGATCCACAATCACCCAAATAGCATCGAACTTTCTCAAAGTCCGTGGGAGCCCAACTACAAAGTCCATGGTGATTTGCTCCCACTTCCACTCCGGAATCTCTATCTGCTGAAGCAACCCACCCAGTCTCTGGTGCTCATACTTCACCTGCTAACAGTTAAGGCATCGAGCTACAAATCCAACTATATCTTTCTTCATCTGCCTCCACCAGTAGTGCTGCCTCAAATCCTGATACATTTTCGCGGCACCCGAATGAATGGAATACCGCGAGCTATGGGCCTCTTCCAGAATCAACTCCCGAAGCCCATCAACATTGGTTACACAAATCCAACCCTGCATCCTCAATACCCCATCATCACCAATAGTCACATCTCTGGCATCACCGTGCTAAACCTTGTCCTTGAGGACAAGAAAATGAGGGTCATCATACTGTCGCTCCCTGATACGATCAAATAAGGAAGACCGAGAAACCACTCAAGCTAGAACCCAACTGGGCTCCGAAAAATCCAATCTCACAAACTGGCTGGCTAGGGTCTGGACATCCATCGCCATAGGTCTCTCCGATGCTGGTAAATTAGCCAAACTCCCCAAACTCTCTGACCGGCAACTCAAGGCATCAGCCACCACATTAGCCTTACCCGGGTGATACAAAATAGTGATATCATAATACTTCAGCAACTCTAACCACCTCCTCTGGCGCAAATTTAAATCCTTTTGCTTGAACAAGTGTTGTAAGCTCCGATGGTCAGTATAAATCTCACAAGGCACACCGTATAAATAATGGCACCAGATCTTCAGGGAGTGAACAATGGCAGTTAACTCAAGGTCGTGGACATGGTAATTCTTCTCATGTATCTTCAACTGTCTGGACGCATAGGCAATCACCCTACCGTCCTGCATCAACACCGCTCCGAGGACAATCCTCGAGGCATCACAATAGACCGTATAAGACCCCAAACCTATAGGTAGTATCAAAATTGGGGCTGTGGTCAAAGCAGTCTTGAGATTCTGAAAGCTCGCCTCACACTCCTCTGTCCACTGGAATGGAGCACCCTTCTAGGTCAACCTGGTCATGGGGGCTGCAATCGACAAAAACCCCTCCACAAAACGACGGTAGTAACCCGCTAAACCAAGGAAACTGCGAATCTGCGTAGCTGAGGATGGTCTGGGCCAACTCTATGCGGCCTCTATTTTCTTCGGATCTACCTGAATGCCCTCACTCGATACCACATGACCTAGGAATGCCACTAAATCTAACCAAAACTTACATTTCGAGAACTTAGCATATAACTTCTTCTCTCTCAGAGTCTGAAGCACAGTTCTTAGGTGTTGCTCATGATCTTCCCGACTCTGGGAATACACCAGAATATCATCAATAAAGACAACGACGAACGAGTCAAGATACGACCAGAACACATTGTGCATCAAATGCATAAAAGCTGCTAGGGCATTGGTCAACCCAAATGACATAACAAGGAACTCGTAATGACCATACTGAGTCCTGAAAGCAGTCTTCGGGATATCTAGCTCCCGAATCTTCAACTAATAGTAACCTGAGCAAAAATCAATCTTAGAAAACACTCGTTCGCCCAGAAGCTGGTCAAACAGATCATCAATACGAGGCAAAAGATAACGGTTCTTCACTGTAACCTTGTTCAACTGGTGATAATCAATACACATGCGCATAGAACCATCCATTTTCTTCATAAACAAGACACGAACACCCCAAGGTGATACACTGGGCCGAATAAAACCCTTATCAAGCAATTCTTGTAATCGATCCTTCAACTTCTTCAACTTAGGAAGAGTCATACGATACAAAGGAATAGAAATGGGTTGAGTGCCCGACAACAGATCAATGCCAAAATCAATATCTATATCAGGCGGTATGCCCGGAAGATTAGCTGGAAACACATTGGGGAAATCCAGTACTACTAGAACTGAAACAACTGAATGGGTATCAATATCGACATCTCTTACCTAAGCTAAATACGTGTCATACCCCTTCTCAACCATATGCTAACTATACTGGGAGTGTGATCTCCCATACCCCTTCTCAACCATATGCGAACGCGAAGAACAACTGGTCTGTAACACACACAACAGTTTTCTGCAACTTCAAACATAATGAAATGGTCTGATTGACCACCTGAAACTCATCTAAGATCCCCGGGACCTCAACCAAACATACCAACATATCCCATAACCTCATTCAAACTTGTTCCAACCTTTGGAATGCTTAAAACAACATTAAAACACCAAATTTGCATTAGATTCAAGCCTAAGAATTCCAAAATCTTCTAAATTACGCTTTTGATCAAAAAGTCTATCAAACCTCGTCCGAATGACCTGAGATTTTGCACACACATCCCATTAAACACTACGGAGCTACTCCAACTTCCGGAATTCCATTCCGACCCTCCGATCAAAATCTTACTATTGAACCGAACCTCCAAAACACAATCCGAACACGCCCCTAAGCCCAAAATCATCCAACGGAGTTAACAGAACCATCAGATTTCCATTCCGAGGCCGTCTTCACACTATTCCGACTACGGTCAACTTTCTAACACTTAAGCTGTTATTTAGGGACTAAGTGTCCCAAAACTCTCCGAAACTCAAAACCGAACATCCCGGCAAATTAAAATAGCAAAAATAAACTCAGGGAAAGCAGTTAATAGGGGATCGGGGCATAAATTCTTAAAACGACCGGCCGAGTCGTCACATATGCCGAAACTTGATGATTTCAGTTGTTATAGTTCCAAAATTAGGATACGAATATAATGGTTTAATAGAAACATGAATCAAATGCTAATTGCTCAATATGGTAACCCTTTATGCTCAAATCGACATCGAAATCGAAAACAATAACCATACAACCCAAATTTATCCAAAACTCATCGGAATTTAACCAAACTTTGTGGACATGTCCAAAATTATCATACAAACTTATTGGAATAATAAAAACCCGATTCTGAGTCCGTTTACCCAAAAGTCAAACCTTGGTAAACTCTTCCAACTTACAACAACAACAATAACAACCACCACCACCCAGTAAAATACCACTAGTGGGGTCTGTGGAGGGTAGTGTGTACGCAGACCTTACCCCTACCCTGAAGGAGTAGAGAGGCTATTTCCGAAATACCCTCGGCTCAAGAAAACAAAAAGACAAAAGGAGACAATATTGGTAACACCAAGGAAATCATAGGAAAAATAGAAACAATATGAAATCTGGAAGAGAGATGCAAAGCAAAAGCGATAGCTAGTAAATATGTCCTGCATTGAAAAGCGAAGTAGTAAGACACAACATTGTCACTAGCTATTTAGACAAAAACCCTACCAGAATAGTCTCACAAAGGTACGAAGCTTCCAACTTAAAGCTTCTAAAATGAGAATAATTCTTCGAAATCCACCCCGAACCGCTCGAAAACCGAAACCAACCATACACGCAAGTCATAATACTTAATATAAAGATACTAAAAGTCTCAAACCACCTAATGGAATGCTAAAGCTCAAAAAGACCAGTCGGGTCGTTACATTCTCCCCCACTTAAACATACATTCATTCTCGAACGTGCCAAGAGTCGTTCCAAAGCCATCAAATCACCATATAACCTCACCATACACATAACCATGGTTGATATCACGTTACCCCAATCCATATAAGCCCGACAACACCGCCTAACAGAGGATCCTTACTTCAACCTTAGTCCATAAACCATAAAACCCAAATCCCCAACATCCAGAACTTATTATATGACACGATTCTTGTATCTATGCACCGTATAACTCTGAACAAGTTGTATCCATAACCATATCTCAAGACATAATCAGATGATATGCCGTATAACTAAAATAATCATAGCAAATTCCAACCACAATAGCTGCTCGATAACCAATATGACACCGGTAACAAACCTCAAATCAATTAAAACCTTGTTCTGAACCGTCGTACACAGCCAATTATGGAAGAAACATGCATAAACTCATAACCACCCAGCAAATTAACAAGTCGTGGAGCTCTCTTGACCAATGAGAACCATAGCTAAAATCTAAGCCAACTAGTGACACAATTCTTGCAAACATACCTTAATCAAATATGATTGCACTCATTTCAGGCCCAATAACCTCACCTCATCCAATACAAGCTAGTCGAGTGACCTGTCATACAAATCCTACTTAGAGCCACATACCATGCATCCGTGCACCAACGAAAAATAATTCAAATATATGCAATGATGGAAAGAAAATGGAAATGAAGAAATAATCACTCCAGCTCAACACATAACACCATGAAGCGCAATCCTATCAATCCACCACATGAGGGGAAACATAACACACGAAATAAGCACAAAGGATCATATCCTAGCATACTTACAGTAAACAACCATAAGCATATCAACATCAAACATATGAAGCGCGTGACCGTAACTATGGAGATATGGATATCACTATATACCAGAAACAGGAAGACCATAACCTAGACACAATCAACCATTCAACACCCCAAGAGAAAACTCGCTCAAATTTTGCCACAAATCCTAAACATAACCACATCGGTGTGCAGATAACCAACAGATCACAACCCATCGTAGCATATGAGAGTAACACATGAGACATATTAGAACACAAATATGATCCACCCTAAACACAATAATTGTGTTGAGTAGATAAATCTGACTCGATTTAGAACACACACCCTTATTAGACCTACTAGTAGCCTCCAAATCAATTCTGATCCTTCCGAAGTAGGTAGATAGCCTCTGAAAATCCCACAATAACATATCTATAGTACATAACATCGGTTGCCAACCTCTTAACATACCTTCACCATTTACAACCATGGAATAATCTGCCTTGAGAACCCTCTAAGTCTTGAAATCCCTAGAATACTAGAATCTCCACATCCAATCATAACTACACTACTCAAATAACTGACATATTCCTTACATACGGCCATCCCACAAGAAGTAATTCCATAATTCTTTCGTGCCACAAAGGAAAATCTGGACATCATCAGTCAATCAACCAGGAGATAACTGTAATACCAGTCAGGCATCCGCAAGTAAAAACACAGTGCGCCTTCTGGAATACGCACCCTTCATAGGTGTTATCAAATAGTGTTTGCATTATTCTAACATCTGAAATCATTCATGTTGTCTAGAAATTATGACCTCATCCAAGCGAAAATCATAACATGCAACACGTTCCTTATGCTGGTAGCTGACATCTAACTCAAGCTATTGTCGACACTATCAAGAACTCTTCGAGGCTAGTCCGCACATCACCAAGCCATCAGAACTGAAATTCCCCAACTCAACTAAGTCACGCAAGATGTCAAACCCAAGAGTATTGCTACAAAATGCTGGTAAAGCATTACCACACCAAAAGACCATTAACTTATGCTAATATACTGACCCAACACCACCGAGCTGACCCATTTGTTCTAATCGTCCTCGACTTGACTTCAGGTCAACAATTTGCATTATCGATACGCAATAATACTAAGTCAAAGCTCGCTTCAGAAAACCTTAGCACAAACCACGTCGTTCGAAAACACATAAACCGTTGTATTTCCTTTGGAGCACCAAACAATGCTGCAACCGAGATACCTACTCTGAAAATACCTTCTGTGAATTTGAAGAAGTTTCTCTAACCTTTCTTATACTGGAATGTAGATTTACTAATACAGATATACTGCAAGCTCCATCACCATCCCAAGAAAATCTCAGATCTTAGTCATGTACAATTCCGGGGAACCCTCAACACTACAAATGTACCTCAGACCCAAGACTGATATGACACTCAATCTAATTATCGATAGTAGACTCCCCCACTTGGCACAGAGTCATAGAGCCCAACATCCGATGATCCATATTACCAACCTTCATAAGCTCGTATATCACCAATCTGATACACGAACCAGTTGCATCCCACACTTGAGCAACTGAATATCTACCAACACGTTTGTGTCCTTAGTTTGGAAAATACCTTGAGTCAAAGATTGACCATTTATTGCCCCATCGTAGCCCATCTGAAGCATTACAACAGTCAGAGCATAGCTGATATCGAGCGTGCAACATCATATACGAGTGGATGTAAAAGGACATAAGATATATGCTTCAAGCTGAATCAATGATGCACAATAAGGAATGAAAGGAATGGTTCCTAATAGTTCTGTAGCCTCTCGAAGATAAGTACAGAAATCTCTGTACCGATTTGCAAGACTCTACTAAACTTGCTTATGACTAGTAGAACCTATGAACCTAGAGCTCTGATACTAACTTATCACGACCCCAATTTCCCACCTTAGGATGTCGTGATGGCACCTAGTCTCTAAGACTAGGTAAGCTTAATACATGCTGATTTAATAATATATTAGAACTATTTAATCATTTATCATAAAACATTAAATGACATACATAGTTGCAAGTGTCCAATAGCTGTACATTTCCCAAAATTGGTGGTACAGAGTCGTAAGCAGTACTAAAACACACTAGAATTTCCAAAACACAATACTATTTTGAATTATAATTTAACAGTAGAATAATGAAGTAAGATGGTGACTCTGAGGCCGGTGAACATCAAGCAGGTATATCTTGAAGTCTCCTGTCACGCAGAGGCAACTCTCAACAACACAATTAGAATACCTGGATCTGCATAAAATGTGCAAAATTGTAGCATGAGTACAACACAACGGTACCCAGTAAGTATCAAGCCTAACCTCGGTAATGTAGTGACGAGGCCAAGTCAAGACACCTATTAGACATATAAACATGTTAAAGATATACATAAGCTAACAATGGACATAACATCAATGTAAGACCAACGACGGAAGGATTATTGATTTATAACCCACAATGAAGTAATTGAAACATAAATGGCAAGACGTAGTAAATGATTAATAAAGAAATAACAAAATCAGAACATCGATGAGATGTAAATGAACTCAAATAACGAAAAATGGATGCCAACTCAAATAATAAAATCATTCCCAATGCACAGACTTACAACAAAAATTTCCTTGAGGCACCACACCTCATAAACTTCAAGTCATGGACCACAATTTTCAAATCTTATACATATGGCACCTCGTGCCCACAATAACAATCACCTTCGCACGACAAAGCTCACGTGCTACGATGTACTTTGCAACCCTGATAAATATTAATTTAGATGAACGAAAGATAAATTTAAACACCATCAAACATAATAACAATTTTGATCAAAGTAAGGTGTTTTCACAACCCAAAATCCCTCCGAAGGAGTTGTGATGACACCTAGTCTCTAAAACTAGGTAAGTCTAATATTAACAGAAATAACAATAATATTTACTAACTTCAAACAATATCGAAATAGAAATCTCTGTACAATTTAAAATTCCAAAACAGGCAGTACAAGTCATAAACCTTTCTAGGAGTAGTTACACATAATAAATACCTCACTGTTCCAGAAGAAAAGGAAATAATGGCAATAAATACAATAAAAGGTGACTATGAGGCATGCGAACACTGCAGCAGGTTTACCTTGAGTCTCCACAGGAACGATCCACACAGCTACTAATGATCGAATACCTAGATCTATACAAAAGAATATACAGAAGTGTATAATGAGCACACCACAACGGTGCCCAGTAAGTATCAAGACTAACCTCGATAAAGTAGTGACAAGGAACAGTCAAGATGCCTACTGGTCTAATAACCTGAACAGGATATTACATAAAGCTAAAAAGATAACGATAACAAAGTGATGCCAATAGCAGGAAGAAATCAAATTACAAAAGTAGAGACGATAAGGGGAAAACACGGATGGTAACGAAAAATAACTAAGTAATCACACACCAACATAGTTGGGATACAGACAAGTAAAAATGTGCTCAAGTAAAGGAAAGCGGTGTTAACTTAACCAATCACATCGTTTCTAATACAAAATTCCAATCATCCCAATCCTCGTAACCTCATATCATAATAACAACTTCCAAACCTTTAACACACATGGCACCTTGTGCCCACATATTTCTATCCACTTTGCACGGCAAAATCCACGTGCTACTCAGTACGTAGTATCCGTATCAAATGCTAATTAGGATGTTCAAGAAGATCTATTTATATATCATAAAATAAATTTAGAGTTTCTAGACCAAATAGGAAACCAACAAGAAAGATAAAGTTATTTTTAGAAATCATTTGAGTGAAGAAAATAATATTTCCAAATAAAAATACAACATCGAGTAAGCTATTGCCTTTAATATAGGATTCATTAAATTAAAGCTTAATAGCAATTCCTTTTTATGTAAAATACAAACCATGGACATGTTAAGGAGATTTAGTTGAGAAACCAATTGAGATAAAATATAATAATTGTTAGATGTTACAACCCATATCCACATGTGTTAGTTCATGCCATATATTAGTTAACATAAATCCAAGAAGGAATTATCTTTGAGATGATAAGAAGTCAATCCTATTGGTCTTAAGTGATACAAGAGTGTATAAGGGTGATTAACCAGTATTAGAAGTTAAACGAATCAAGGATGTTGTAACTCGAATTTTCAGGTAATCTAGCGGTGCTTAATACACTCAAGAGGTCATTTATGAAGGTATTTTAATCATATAATATCCGTATCATAAGTCTTGAAGTCAAACGAGTTATGAAACAAAAGTCGACAAAAGTTGTCGCAACTTAGGTTCATAATTTTACTTAAACATTAGGTCAAATGTTTCTAATCTTTTCTCATAATTTACAAGGAATTACGGGGTGATCTACCAACCAAATTAAATATCTATGAGTCTAGTTTCCAACGCATTAAACCGTTCATCGATACGATCTCGGAGTAGAGAGATATTCGCGTTTTCGCGAGACTGCGCCAAGCACCTCTCTATGGGGCCCACTAAGTCGGTTTAAGATATTTGGACCTATATAGGATGCCTCCAACCCGTTTTAAGTCATTTATTTTCACTATTTTCAGACCTTAGAACCCTAGGAACATCCTCTCAAGGTTCTCTCAAGATTCAAGACCCAAAAAAGGGCAAACAACACAAATCAAGTGTCGGGAATTCCGTGGCGCTAGTAAGTCTCTTGTTCTTCTTGTTGTTGCTCATTTTTGTGTCGTTTCAGCTCGTGTGGGAGGTTTTTTTAAAGGGTTTATGTTCTGTAAATACTCCCTCATGTTCTTAATATCAATCCTAGGTGATTTCAAGCCTTCTAAAGTGATTCTAGTGCCGAAAAACACTAATTGATCGCTAGTTTCGTTTTTTTGTTGTTGTGGCAGCATTGGAGGGATATTTCATGGAAATTTAAGGTCAAATTGGAGTTGTTCTTTCTGTATAAAGGTAAGGAACCTCTTACTCTATATGTATTTAAGATTATCCAAGTTGCGGCTAAGCCATTGAAGCTAGAACTTGTGAGATATATATCGAAAGGCTTGGTAGTAATGTTATTGTTTTGTGGACTGTTTTGCGTTGTTGTTGGGCTGCGTATTTTACTACTATCTTGTGGAGTTTTGGAGGAGGAAGGGTGTGGAGAAACACCATATATATGTAGGGTTATGGGCTGATAGTTATTCGTAACATTTCCAGGTTGTTTGACACGACTACGGTGGTCGTCGTATGTATGGAGTGATTAGGCTATGTGTGGACTATTTTGGGAGGCTCAGTATGTTTATTATTGATGTTGTTTGGGCTGTTTGGTGACTGTTTTGAATGGTGTGAGGTCATATATATAGGGGAGGTGCTATCCGTTTCATCGTAAAATAGGTTGTGGTCGATACATAATAGTTATGACGCTTAAATGATAACGATAATATCGTTTCTCTTATTGTAGACTAAGGAGTTTTGACAATTGCATAGCTTGAGATTGGGGCAGTATATACAAGGTATGTGAGGCTATCCCTTTTCTTCTTTTGCACGACTCCGATTGTACATAATGTAATGAACGAGCTTCCAAAGATACTCTACCTCTTAGAAGCTAGCAGTACTTACATTGTTTTCCCTCTTATGGAACGATTGATGTTAATGTTGCTTCTCTTATTCTTATGTTATCAATGTTATTGGTACTTCCTGATTCTTATAAGGTTCATAGTGAAGAGTTAGTCCTAATAACGTGTACAGAGGATACCGACCTTACGTCACTCCGAAAGGTTTAGAATGTGATTCCATGAGTCGAGCATGCATTATATATATGTATCTATTTTACTCTACCGAGCCACGCTATAGTTGGCCGGGTACGGCACCTATTGTGCAACCACTGATCAGTTGGGTTTTACCGAGCTCCACGTGGCCGGGTACGATTCTACCGAGCCTATTATGGCCGGGTACGATATGATGATAATGATGCCCACAGAGGCGAATGCTTTAAAGGTTTATGTATTTATACATATGTATCATGCATTTCATGTAAGTAGCCCTCAGAGGTACTAAGATGTTACAGGTTGTATATTCTCTATCCTTGCTTACATTACTGATCGTATTTATGGTTCCTTGCCTTACATACTCAGTACTTTATTCGTACTGACGTCCTTTTATTTGTGGACGCTGCATGTCGTGCTGCAGGTCCTGATAGACAGGCAGGTGCAGCTCCCCCACCACAGTAGACTGTCCAGTTCAGCGGTGATTGGCGAGATCCCTTCTCCGGACTTGCCTTGGTCTTGGTATGCAATTTTTGTTATAGACATTATGGGTATGTCGGGGCCCTGTTCCGGCTATGTTGCAACACTTATGTTCTTTTAGAGGCTCATAGACAGGTGTCGGCTCATGTATAGTTTGGTATGCCTTGTCGGCTAGTTTTTGTTGTATAGTCTTTCATAGTAGCGTGGTAGCTCATACCTTATACGTAGTTTCTTGATTGTCTGGTCATCCCCTGCTATGTATGTTCATGCCGTCATATTTTATTGCTGGTTGTCCATGATCTAGGTCTACCATTTATATTGATCTCGTCAGCCTTAAAAGATAATAATGAAGGTTAGATGAAATGTACGTTGGTGCTCGGCAAGTGTGGTCGGGTGCTAGTCATGGCCCTTCAGTTTGGGTCGTGACAAACTTGGTATCAGAGCAAGTTTGTCCTAGGGGTTGTCTATGAGCCGTGTCTAGTAGAGTCTTGATTATGGATGTGTAGCGCGCCACATTTATAATCAGGAGGCTACATGACATCTAGGGTTGTTACCTTCTTCCTGAATCTAGATCGTGCGTAGAGTTGAGTCATAAGTGTTCGTCTCTAATATTCACCTTGTTTTTTTCAGTGATGCCTTCGACTAGGAAGCAAACGATTAGTAGACGGCTTGATACAGCAGCGGGAGAGGGTACCAGTCAGGTGCCTCAAGTCAGAGCAGGACAAAGTGAGGCTCAAAGTGAGATGCCCTCTCATACCTTATCTACTCCATCTCCTCCAGAGGGTATTAGAAGGCACCCAGCGCCTCCAGTTCCTCTGTCTGGCACTCCAGACCAGGATATGCAGAGTGCTTTGCAGTTATTGACTAGCTTGGTAGCTGCTCAGGCTAAGAGGCAGAATACAGGTGCTGCTGAGAAACCAGTTAGTACAAGAGTTCGTGATTTTATTAATTTAGACCCTCCAGTGTTTACCGGATCAGACCACAAGGAGGACCCACAGACTTTTATTGACCAGGTTCATCGTACACTTCGGGTTATGCATGTTAGTGATACAGAGGCAGTAGAGTTGGCTTCTTATCGGCTATGGGATTTAGCGGTTCTCTGGTATGATAGTTGGGAGAGATCCAGGGGTCCGAACCCTCCTCCAGCTGTGTGGAAGGAATTTTCTGAGGCCTTTCTTCGTCACTACTTGCCAGTTGAGATACGACGAGCTAGAGCTGATAAGTTCTTGAACCTTAGACAAGGTAATATGAGTGTGCGAGAGTACAGTATGCAGTTTGATTCTTTGGCAAGGTATGCTCCCCATATGGTGGCCGAGATGAGTGATAGGGTGCATATGTTCGTGAATGGGTTGGGACCACATCTGATAAATAAGTGTACGACAACCTCCTTGGTGGAGGGCATGGATATTTCCCGTATTCAAGCTTATGCCCAGACCCTAGAGGATCGTAAGCGCCAGCAGAGGGCAGTTAGGGAGCAGGATAGGGGCCAGCATAAGAGGGCGAGATTTGCAGGGTATTCTGATGACTTCAGAGGCCGCATCAGGCCACAGTTTTCGAGGAGTTCGGCGCCACCTGTAGCTAGTGCTCCTCCACAGTTTCAGAGGCCTCGATATGATCGATCCTATTCTGGTCCAGGTCAGAGTTCGCGGGCATCTGGCTCGCAACATCACAGGGATACTAGTCAGATGAGACCCCCAACACCACATTGTGATCAGTGCGGCAAGGCCCACTTTGGACTGTGTCGTCGAGGTTCTGATGCATGCTATTCGTGCGGGCAGCCTGGCCATATGATGCGGGATTGTCCTAATAGAGGAGGTGATGGTATGGCTCAGCCGACTGGATCTGTGTCTGGTTCTTCCTCATCAGTTCGACCTCCAGCACGGGGTTTTCAGCAGTCGACAGGTCGTGGTAGGGGTAGAGGTGCAGTGTCGAGTTCGAGTGGTGCTCAAAATCGAACCTATGCTCTAGTAGGTCGACAGGATCTCGAGTCGTCTCCAGATGTTGTTACAGGTATTATATCTGTGTTTTCTTATGATGTATATGCGCTGATTGATCCGGGATCTACATTATCATATGTTACACCCTTTGTGGCTAATAAGTTTGGCATTGAACCTGAATTGATAAGTAAACCCCTCGCGGTATCTACTCCGATAGGAGATTCTGTGATTGCTAGAAGGGTATATAGAGGTTGCACTGTGATGATTTGTAGTCGTCAAACCTCGGCAAATTTATTTGAGTTAGAAATGGTTGATTTTGATGTGATAATGGGAATGGACTGGTTGGCCTCATGCTATGCAAATGTTGACTGTCGTACGAAGATGGTTAGGTTCCAATTTCCGGGTGAACCCGTCATTGAATGGAAAGGGAACATTGCTACACCGAAAGGTAGGTTTATTTCCTATCTTAAGGCAAGGAAAATGATCTCAAAAGGTTACATTTATCATCTCGTTCGCGTTAGGGATGCGGAGGCGAAACCGCCTACTTTACAATCAATCCCTGTGGTCAACGAATTCCCAGATGTTTTCCCAGATGAACTCCCAGGCCTTCCTCCTGAAAGGGAGATTGAGTTTAGCATTGATGTGTTGCCTGACACTCAACCGATCTCTATTCCTCCATACAGAATGGCCCCGGCAGAGTTGCAAGAGTTGAAGGTGCAGTTGAAGGACTTGCTAGATAAGGGCTTTATTAGGCCTAGCACTTCACCTTGGGGTGCACCAGTCCTATTCGTGCGGAAGAAAGACGGGTCGTTACGGATGTGTATCGACTATCGACAGTTGAATAAGTCTACTATAAAGAACAAGTATCCACTTCCAAGAATTGATGACCTGTTTGACCAACTCCAGGGTGCCAAGTATTTCTCCAAGATTGATTTACGTTCAGGGTATCATCAGGTAAGGGTTAGGGAGAAAGATATTCCAAAGACGGCCTTCCGGACAAGATATGGGCACTTTGAGTTCTTGGTGATGTCGTTCGGGCTAACAAATGCCCCAGCAGCTTTTATGGATCTCATGAATACTATATTCAGGCCCTATCTTGATGTGTTCGTGATTGTATTCATTGATGACATTCTAGTGTATTCTCGTTCGGAGGCGGAACACGCGGGCCACTTGCGGATAGTATTACAGACGCTTCAGGATCGTAAGTTATATGCTAAGCTCTCCAAATGTGAATTCTGGCTGAACTCAGTAGCATTCCTTGGCCATGTGATATCTGATGAGGGTATTAGTGTCGACACTCAGAAGATCGATGCAGTAAAGAATTGGCCGAGACCTACAACACCATCAGAAGTCCGCAGCTTCCTAGGGCTAGCAGGATATTATAGGCGGTTTGTAGAAGGATTTTCCTCTATATCATCACCATTGACTAAGTTAACACAAAAAGCTACCAAATTCCAGTGGTCTGACACTTGTGAACGTAGTTTTCAGGAGTTGAAGAATCGATTGACATCTGCACCAGTGCTCACTCTTCCTGAAGGAACAGAAGGTTATGTGGTATATTGTGATGCCTCAGGTATAGGTTTGGGGTGCGTATTGATGCAGCGTGGGAATGTGATTGCTTATGCATCAAGACAATTGAAGAAGCATGAAAAGAATTATCCAACCCATGATTTGGAATTGGCTGCAGTAATATATGCTTTGAAGATATGGCGGCACTACTTATACGGCGTCCATGTTGACATCTACACAGATCACAAGAGTTTACAATACATCTTCAAGCAGAAAGAGTTGAATTTGAGGCAGCGTAGGTGGCTTGAATTATTGAAAGACTACGACGTCGAGATATTGTATCATCCCGGTAAAGCCAATGTTGTGGCAGATGCTCTCAGCCGTAAATCAATGGGAAGCTTAGTACATATTGAGGCAGGTAGATGGGGGTTGATTAAAGAGCTTCATCAGCTAGCCAATATGAGAATCAGATTGTTAGACTCTGATGATGGAGGTGTTACTGTACAGAATACATCAGAATCATCTTTGGTAGCCGAGGTAAAAGCACGACAATATGAAGATCCTATCTTAGTACGATTAAGAGAAAGCATTCAACAGTGTAAAAGTATGGCTTTTGGGATCGGAAAAGATGGGGCACTGAGATACCAGAGCCGATTGTGTGTGCCTAATGTGGCAGGGTTGCGAGAGAAGATTATGAATGAGATTCATCAATCCCGATATTCCATCCATCCCGGCTCGACAAAGATGTATCATGATGTCAAGGAGCAGTATTGGTGGGATAATATGAAGAAGTCTATTGCAGAATTTGTAGCCCAGTGTCCCAATTGTCAACAAGTAAAGATAGAACATCAGAAACCCGGTGGATTGCTTCAAAATATAGAGATTCCGACCTGGAAGTGGGAGGTGATTAATATGGACTTCATTATTGGATTACCTCGCTCTTATCATAAGTTTGACTCCATCTGGGTGATAATTGATCGACTTACAAAATGTGCCCATTTTCTGCCAGTAAAGACAACTTACACGGCTGAAGATTATGCGAAGTTGTATATCAAGGAGATTGTTAGGCTTCATGGTGTGCCCATATCTATTATATCAGACAGAGGAGCTCAATTTACGGCTAACTTTTGGAGGTCTTTCCAGAAGGGTTTAGGCACACAGGTAAATCTCAGCACTGCATTTCATCCGCAGACTGACGGACAGGCTGAACGTACCATTCAGACACTGGAAGATATGCTACGAGCATGTGTTCTAGATTTTAAGGGGAATTGGGATGATCATCTTCCACTCATAGAATTCGCCTATAACAATAGCTACCATTCCAGTATTAAAATGGCCCCATATGAGGCACTATACGGGAGGAGATGTAGATCACCAGTTGGATGGTTCGAAGTCGGTGAAACAGAATTATATGGGCCAGATTTGATTCACCAAGCTATTGAGAAGGTGAAAGTGATACAGGAGCGATTGAGGACGGCACAAAGCAGGCAAAAATCTTATTCTGATGTCCGACGTCGTGATCTAGAGTTTGAGGTTGGTGATTGGGTTTTCCTGAGGATCTCACCAATGAAGGGTATTATGCGTTTTGGGAAGAAAGGTAAGCTGAGTCCAAGGTATATCGGGCCGTATAAAATTCTTCGACGGATTGGACAGGTTGCTTATGAGTTAGAATTGCCATCCGAATTGGAATTTGTTCACCCGGTATTCCATGTATCTATGTTGAGAAAATGTATTGGAGACCCTTCTCGAGTCATCCCTATCAAAGATGTACAAGTTACAGAGGACCTATCATATGAAGAAGTGCCAGTGGCGATATTAGATCGGCAAGTCCGCAAGCTGAGAACAAAAGATGTAGCTTCCGTCAAAGTATTGTGGAGGAACAAAAATATGGAAGAAATGACATGGGAAGAAGAAGAGGAGATGAAGTCTAAATACCCTTACTTATTCCAGAATAAAGATAACAAGGATGCTGGTGGAAGACAGAATACATTGGAAGGTGAAACGGCTCTATGAGGTAAGCAATAATTTGAGAATACTCCTCCTTAATACAAAATGGTGATATGTAGATAATGTAAATACGCATAATGCTTTGTGTAGCCTTGTGAAGCCATATGTTGGGATTAATTACTTGCAAGTTTTGCTAGTGACCATTTTATAGGGGAAAATTGATCGGAAATTTCCATTGGAATCCACGATGATTTAAACTCCCCATAAACCCTTACATTCGAGGACGAATGTTCCTAAGGGGGGAGGGTGTTACAACCCATATCCACATGTGTTAGTTCATGCCATATATTAGTTAACATAAATCCAAGAAGGAATTATCTTTGAGATGATAAGAAGTCAATCCTATTGGTCTTAAGTGATACAAGAGTGTATAAGGGTGATTAACCAGTATTAGAAGTTAAACGAATCAAGGATGTTGTAACTCGAATTTTCAGGTAATCTAGCGGTGCTTAATACACTCAAGAGGTCATTTATGAAGGTATTTTAATCATATAATATCCGTATCATAAGTCTTGAAGTCAAACGAGTTATGAAACAAAAGTCGACAAAAGTTGTCGCAACTTAGGTTCATAATTTTACTTAAACATTAGGTCAAATGTTTCTAATCTTTTCTCATAATTTACAAGGAATTACGGGGTGATCTACCCACCAAATTAAAGATCTATGAGTCTAGTTTCCAACGCATTAAACCGTTCATCGATACGATCTCGGAGTAGAGAGATATTCGCGTTTTCGCGAGACTGCGCCAAGCACCTCTCTATGGGGCCCACTAAGTCGGTTTAAGATATTTGGACCTATATAGGATGCCTCCAACCCGTTTTAAGTCATTTATTTTCACTATTTTCAGACCTTAGAACCCTAGGAACATCCTCTCAAGGTTCTCTCAAGATTCAAGACCCAAAAAAAGGGCAAACAACACAAATCAAGTGTCGGGAATTCCGTGGCGCTAGTAAGTCTCTTGTTCTTCTTGTTGTTGCTCATTTTTGTGTCGTTTCAGCTCGTGTGGGAGGTTGTTTTAAAGGGTTTATGTTCTGTAAATACTCCCTCATGTTCTTAATATCAATCCTAGGTGATTTCAAGCCTTCTAAAGTGATTCTAGTGCCGAAAAACACTAATTGATCGCTAGTTTCGCTTTTTTGTTGTTGTGGCAGCATTGGAGGGATATTTCATGGAAATTTAAGGTCAAATTGGAGTTGTTATTTCTGTATAAAGGTAAGGAACCTCTTACTCTATATGTATTTAAGATTATCCAAGTTGCGGCTAAGCCATTGAAGCTAGAACTTGTGAGATATATATCGAAAGGCTTGGTAGTAATGTTATTGTTTTGTGGACTGTTTTGCGTTGTTGTTGGGCTGCGTATTTTACTACTATATTGTGGAGTTTTGGAGGAGGAAGGGTGTGGAGAAACACCATATATATGTAGGGTTATGGGCTGATAGTTATTCGTAACATTTCCAGGTTGTTTGACACGACTACGGTGGTCGTCGTATGTATGGAGTGATTAGGCTATGTGTGGACTATTTTGGGAGGCTCAATATGTTTATTATTGATGTTGTTTGGGCTGTTTGGTGACTTCCTGATTCTTATAAGGTTCATAGTGAAGAGTTAGTCCTAATAACGTGTACAGAGGATACCGACCTTACGTCACTCCGAAAGGTTTAGAATGTGATTCCATGAGTCGAGCATGCATTATATATATGTATCTATTTTACTCTACCGAGCCACGCTATAGTTGGCCGGGTACGGCACCTATTGTGCAACCACTGATCAGTTGGGTTTTACCGAGCTCCACGTGGCCGGGTACGATTCTACCGAGCCTATTATGGCCGGGTACGATATGATGATAATGATGCCCACAGAGGCGAATGCTTTAAAGGTTTATGTATTTATACATATGTATCATGCATTTCATGTAAGTAGCCCTCAGAGGTACTAAGATGTTACAGGTTGTATATTCTCTATCCTTGCTTACATTACTGATCGTATTTATGGTTCCTTGCCTTACATACTCAGTACTTTATTCGTACTGACGTCCTTTTATTTGTGGACGCTGCATGTCGTGCTGCAGGTCCTGATAGACAGGCAGGTGCAGCTCCCCCACCACAGTAGACTGTCCAGTTCAGCGGTGATTGGCGAGATCCCTTCTCCGGACTTGCCTTGGTCTTGGTATGCAATTTTTGTTATAGACATTATGGGTATGTCGGGGCCCTGTTCCGGCTATGTTGCAACACTTATGTTCTTTTAGAGGCTCATAGACAGGTGTCGGCTCATGTATAGTTTGGTATGCCTTGTCGGCTAGTTTTTGTTGTATAGTCTTTCATAGTAGCGTGGTAGCTCATACCTTATACGTAGTTTCTTGATTGTCTGGTCATCCCCTGCTATGTATGTTCATGCCGTCATATTTTATTGCTGGTTGTCCATGATCTAGGTCTACCATTTATATTGATCTCGTCAGCCTTAAAAGATAATAATGAAGGTTAGATGAAATGTACGTTGGTGCTCGGCAAGTGTGGTCGGGTGCTAGTCATGGCCCTTCAGTTTGGGTCGTGACATTAGAATTAGTAATACTGAAATATATGGCGAGTTCTAATTTAAAATTCATACAAGGTAGCATGATATTAATTCCTTTATTTTTAAATCACTATGTTACTAACAACTCAGTGGTGCAAGAGGTAAATGACTCAACATAGTAAATTCACCTTGAAAATCAATTTATAAGAATAACAGTACTAGGAAAATATCTCAGGAAATGACAGCAAGGCAACAATGTCAATGATAATGACTAAATCCTCGAAACATAGTGAAAACCAGAAATACAAATTCTCAAAATCTCGTACTAAGGAACTGAAACCAATACAATAAAACAGGGGATATAGAATACACAAATATCATAATTCACCCTTATTTCACCATATCAATCCACCCTTATTTCACCTATTGCGGCATGCAACCCGATCGCACCGTACAATAAACATCAATATCATAACAATAAACATAACATGTTGTAGCGCACAACCCGATCCCACCATATAATATCAATATCATAATTTAACCTTATTTCCACATAGCAATCCACCCTTATTTCACACGTTGCGGCCTGCAACCCGATCCTACCGTACAATAACAATATCACAATATAAATATCCTCCCTTATTCCACCACCTCCCTTATTTCACCTGTTGCGGCGTGCAACCCGATTCTCCGTACAATAATTTTAAATCAACAACAACAATTCAATAACTCAATTTACAAGAATTTCCACCACCAAGATTATGAGTTCACGGCAACAAGGAAACCACGTAAAAATTAAAGAAATACAAAAACCTTTACAAATTAATAGGACATGTAAGGCACGTGATAATTGCGCAGGCAACCACAATAATTTTGACATGTAGAATATATGCACAAAGTCATAGAGGAAATCACAATTAAAAAGTAACAAAACAATAAGGAAGGCAATCACTTCAATTTAGGCAAATAAGGGCCAAATAACAAGTAAGAGGTAAAGAAGAGCTAACAACATCGTATAAAGCATGTAAAGGTGAGACTAGCAAATAGAAAACTCACTCATATCAGAACAACTTCCTACTTAGTGAATATAAGGACCTAAGAGCCCTAAAAGGCCAATTTCCACAAATAAGTCCGAGCACGTACGCGTCACCTCGCGTACACAGACTATAATTAGCATAGAAGACTCAAATCTTAAGGGGAAATCCTCCATACAAGGTTAGGAAAGATACTTACCTCAAAGAAGACAGACCAGTACTCTAAAATGACTTCTCGGGTGAAATGACATCCGAACGGCTCAAAACAATCTAACCAAAATAATTTCAAATCATAAATAAAACACATAAGAAACTATTCCGGATCATAAAGCCTCAATCTTTATCAAATTCTAAAAACTGGTAAGTCGACCCCCTGGCCCGCACCTCGGAACCCGACAAAGTTCACAAAATCCGAACACCCATTCCAATGTGAGTTCAATCATACAAAAAATATCAAATTCCGATACCAATTCATCCTTCAAATTATCATTTTTCAGTTTGGAAACTTTCTTCAAAAACCACCATTTTCCTCAACTCAAAACACATTTTAAATGATACAAACAAGGACAAAATCATGAAATATAATAAATTCTAGGTGAATAACACTTACCCAATCGATTTTCTTGAAAAACCCACAAAGAATCGCTCAAAACCGAGCTCTATAAGTCAAAATATGATGAAAATGGTCTAACCCTTGATTTGGAGATTTATATTCTGCCCAGGCATTTAATGAATCACGATCGCGGAACACAACATGCGATCGCGAAGAAGAAAAAGAAAGCTGCCCAGACCGACTCTATGCAAACGCGAACAAGGGGATGCGAATGCGGATAACAATGGACTAAGCTTACACGATAGCATACCAAGAGACGCGAACGTGAAGAACAAGTTGGGGCTCCCTAACAAGACTAACACTACACGAACGAGACCGTTTAGAAGCGAACACGCTGCAGAAGAAATTACATGTTCGCGATCGCGAACCTAACAATGCAAACACGATGTAGGAAAATATGGTAGGTCAATAGGACACTACGCGATCACAACTGGAACTACACGACCGCGAAAGAGAGCACCAAACACCAGAAGTCAGCAATCAGAAAATGGAAGAAATTGGCCCGTAGCCCATCTGAAACACACCCGAGGCCCCCGGGATCCCGTATAAACACACAAACAAGTTCTATAACCTAGCACGAATTCGCTGGGGTCTCAAACCATATCAAAAAATACCAAAACTACAAATCGTACCAAGAATCGAACTTATGAACTTTCCAATCTTCCAACTTCTAAAACTCGTGCCGAAACCTATCAAACCAACCCGGAATGACGTCAAATTTTGCAGGCAAGTCCCAAATGACATAATGGAGCTGTTCCAACTCTCAGAATTGTATTCTGACCCCGATATTAGAGAAAACTATTGGTCAAACTCCTCCATCTTCCAAACTTCAACTTTTCCAACTTTCGCCGAATTCCTTCCATTCAACCCACAGACCCCAAAATCCTAATCCGGACGTACGACTAAGTCCAAAATCACAACTCGAGCCTATCGGAATCATCAAAACTCTAATCCGATATCAATTACTCAAAAGTCAGATCTTGGTCAATTCTTTCAACTTCAAGCTTCTCAAGTGAAAGTCACTTCTAAAAATCCTTTCCGAACTTCTCAAAAACCCAAACCGATGATGCACGCAAGTCATAATACACTGTGTGAAGCTACTCGTGACCTCAATCTGCCAAACCGGAGGCAATTTCTCAAAATGGCCAGTCGGGTCGTTACATCCTCCCCTACTTAAACATACATTCATCCTCGAACGTACATGGAGTCGTTCCAAAGGCATCAAACCACTGCATGAGCTCACTATACATACACCCGGGGGTGATTCCCCATACCAGAACCTATGTAGGACTGATAATGCAATTTAACTGAAGGTCTCACATCATCCTTAGTCTATAACCTTGGGACATAACCCAAATCTCAACATCTGAAATCTATCATCGGACCCGAATCTCGTATCATCTCACTGCATAAACCTAAACAAGCCGAATTGAGCCATAATTCCAACCCAAGGTACAATCACATGATGTTCCACACAACTCAAATGCCAATAGCAATAACTTTTGACCACCATAGCTAATTATCGCACCCTTTTTTCTCGCAAAATCGGATTTCGACGTGTTAGAACTCTTTTAAAGGAAAGGTTACAAGAGAAGAGTTACCACCTAACGGGTTTAAGGTGCGTTAGGGCACCTATTTGCATATGACTCAGGTTTACTAGTTCGCATCACCAAAGATTGGGTAAGGACTCAAACTTACCTCGAAAGAAGGTGTTAGGCACTCTTCGAGGTCCACAACTGTGGGTCCCGCCCAAACTCAAATTATATGAATTAGTTAGATAAACAAAGCGAAAACAAGAAGTTTGGGGAGTTTTATCATCAAAACACTTTGAATAAATACAAACACTTGATTCAAAAATAAGATGGGGGGTCCTAAGCTTTTTAGCCTAAAGGATCATCCCGTGCAACATAAATAATAATTCGTAACTCCCTCAGGATGAGGTGTTACTCATATTATTCAGTGGGCACAGACTATCATCTCCTGCTACCGTATTACTATCTTTAAATTTTTACCTAAAGTGCAAGAGTTGATTCTAAATCGTGCCTTATGCGTGCACTATCCATCCCATGCCTATGGCCCAAAAGGTTTTGGACCTACTATTTGGATGGTTCTAGACTTTACTCAGGTTTCTCAACATGATAAATCTAAGCGACATTCAAAACATGTAGGACTGCACCTAAAGAAAATAAATGGCTCTCGTTAGCCTCCAAATGTAAGCAACAGATGCTCACAAACAGTTTGTAGTAAGGCAGTAGACAATTTCAGAATTAAGACAAAATAGTGTCCTTAAATCTTATAGTCGTGGTTTCTATGTGATTCCGAATTTTAAACATACAGGAAGTGTTGTTTTCTTAGGAAAACGGATTTGTACATCGTAAGTATTACAAATCCTATAGGCATAATCTCTAAAAATTTTGCGCAATAAGGCAGTGAAATGGTTTGATAGTTCAAAATTGCTAGCATTTGATTTTATCAGCATACTTTCTAGGCGGGCAATAGGATCCTATAGGCAGGATTTCTATGAATTGGCAATTGAAACTGGTTCTTTATCCATTCATTCCTATAGGCATGCTTTCTAGGCGAGCAATACGATGGGAATAACACTAATAGTAGACAATTCAATTATATTCCTTTAGGCATGATATCTACGCGAATATTGTGAAGAGCAAGTATTTATTACTCAACATGATCCTATGGTCAAGATATCTAACATAGAGAAAATTGAACAAATAATCACTATGTTGCAAATTATAGGCAAATAGTAACGTGTTGGAGTGGAACATGTGAACAGGTAAATATATTCATGTCCTATAGGCATGTTATCTAACAAACATGTAGAAATAGAGCATGTTGAGCAAAATGAAACACTCAGATCCTATAGGCAGGATTTCTACCCTTTCATGCAAATATTAGAATAGACCTGTCTTCCCCAACTTCATGAATACCCCAATTGTTATCACAGAATTATTACAGGCCCAATAATGAAATAAGAATTACAAAGTGATACAAATAAATATATTAGGCCCAAAAGATACCCAACCCTGCCAGGCCTTCAATGTTATCTCCACACAGATCTCAACATAGCCCAAAAATCATAAGAGAACTCGGACAAAACCCAACAGCCATAGTTTGATCATAGGATCCAGGAAAACAACCATTTACACAAGTCAATTGGCCTATTCAATAGGCATAGAGAGGGCAAAATTGAGTAGTCAAGTAAAAATGGCCAAGAACCTCAGGCCCTAGTGTGTCAGAGTTCACAAGGGTCTCAAAGTGGACCTCGAGCAGTGCTCACACTAGGGACGTTAACAGGGATAGCTTTAGTGGCCTTGGCATTCAACCGACCAAGAATTACAGGTTTAGAATCGTCACGACCCAAACCAAAGGGCCACGACGGGCACCCAGTACCTTACTCAATCGAGTACCAACATAACATATCTTTCTTATCGTACTATCATTGATAAATGGTCCAAAAGGGACATCATGAGATAATCAGAATAAAACATAAGGGAATACTAGACATAGGATGACCCAACTTGATATAGAAACTTATACATGTGACATACAGGCCTATAAGGATGATATGATCATTTGTAAACTCAACACATAGGCCGACAAGGCCATACAAGTATCTATATACCTGACATCTGTCTACAAGCCTCTAAGAGTACATAAACATCATAAAGGTCGGGACAGGGCCTCGCCATACCAGTCAATACATGTCCAAATTATACTTGATCAAATAGGCAACTCCGGAGCAAGTGGGGTGCACCAACACCTTTCGCTAAGCTGAGCCTACTAGAAGGACTGTCAACCAATCTTATAGGACCTACAAGCATGAAACGTAGTGTCCCCGACAAAAGGGACGTCAGTACAAATAATGTACCGAGTATGTAAGGAATGAAAAGTAGTATATAAAAGATATGAAATAAATATGGAATAAGTACTCAACCTGTAAGTCTGAGTAGCTTTGTGAATCATAAAACATTTATAATGTCATGCATGTGTATGTAAATGTCATATCATGCATAAGTATATGTGTACATAACATCATCAAGCCTCTGAAGGCATCCCATCATATCATCTCAGCCTATGTGGGCAAAATCATCAACGTATACCAACTGATCAGGTGTTGGTGCGCATATAATGTCATAACCTTTTCCCATACCACATATACATATATTATACGCGTATATAACACCATCTGGTCATGGGTCAATATAATGTATAAATGAATGCAATTCATAATGAAGTAAGTCAATAAGATCTCTCAAAATGTCATGAGACCCATGAACAGACGATATGATAGTAGGACATATGGGAAATCAAGAACTTAGGCAACCCTAGTACTTCTAAGAATAGAATCATTTGTGAAGCTTGCATGCTTGCTCGTTTCGTTGTATCATGCCAAAAGAAAAGAAGGGATAGCCTAAATATACCTATATGATATCTTCCTTATCACTCAACCAAGCTCGACACAACATCATGCATCTACAATAAGTGAAATGATATTGCCGTTAACATATAATGTCGTACCATCGTATTTGGCTAGTCGTATGGCTTAAGGAAAATCCGGCAGAAACTCTCTTATTTTTAATATATCCCAAAGACCACTAAGGGTCATCAATAGCCCAACAAAACAACTATAACCAACAATAGCAGCAACAACAATATAATCCAATATGAGTTTCTCCGATTAAATTAACAATCATATTGAGTGGCAAGCTCGTTTTTACTCATACCAAGATATGAATTAAATCCAACTCTTATTCTATAAATTAGTTTACAACCTTCAGAACATCATACTTATATGTACCATGTTATTTCTAGTTTAAAACATCCACAAAATGCCTTCCAGAACAGCCCCATACGTTTAGCACCTTAAATTTTATCGACAATCACTTGTTTTTCATCTTTTCTTCTTCAAGCAACTTAATTAACACCTAAAAAATCTTAACAACAGCAGACACAATATTATCAAATTATTTCTCACAATTTCCATCCACCACAAATAATATATTTAGCCACAAAATAGTCAAACCAAAAAGGCAACCATATCCCATGTTCCTTCAAGTGTATCTTATGGTTTTTCACTCAAACAACACAACACAACCAACACAAGATTAACCTTAGGAATAATCAAGAAGATGTTATATATACCTTGGACAATAGCTATAACTCGAAACCCTATCTCAACGTAGCCCACAATAGCCCTCAATCACACCACAACACCATAGAAGCATTCGCTTGTAGTCTTTAACACCTTTGATGATTATTTGAGTTGATTTTTCTTGAGTTTGGTCCTTGGGATCTTGGGATATGTCAGGGTAGGGTTTTGCAGATGTTGTGTCACGACCCAAACCGATGGGCCGCAACAGGCACCCAATACCTTACTTGACCGAGTACCAACATAATGTACCTTTCTTATTACATCATTATATACATGTCACATAAGGGCCTAATAGGCTAACATAATCATTTATAAACTCAACCATAGGTCGACAGGGCCGAACAATCTTTCACGTACATGACATATGTCTACAAGCCTCTAAGAGTACATAAGTGTCACAAAGGTCGGGACAGAGTCCCGCCATACTAAACAATAGACGTCTAAATCATACTAACCAAATATGCAACTCCGAAGCAAATGGAGCGCACCAACATCTTCCGCTGAGCTGATAGCCTAGTTGGAGGGCTCTCGACCTGTCTATCAGGACCTGTGGGCATGAAACGCAGTGTCCCCAGGCAAAAGGGACGTCAGTTCGAATAATGTACCGAGTATGTAAGGCACATAAGTAAGAACATCAGAGACATGGAAGAAATATAGAGTACATGACCCAACCCGTAAGCCTGAATAACTTTGTAAATCATAAATTACTTTCAGCATCATGCATATGCGTATGAATGTCATTTCGTGCATAGGTATATGTTTCATATCATCATAAGCCTCTGAGGGCATCCCATCATATCATATCGGCCACTGTGGGCAAAGTCATAATCGTATACCAGCTGATCAGGTGGTGGTGCGTATATAACGCCATAACCATTCCCATATCCCATATACATATATATACATACATATATACGCGTATATAACGCCATTTAAATACATGCCCATATATGCGTATATAACGTCGTTTGAATCATATTTCAGCCACTGTGGGCAACATCATCATCATATACCAGCTGA
Organism: Nicotiana sylvestris; assembly: GCF_000393655.2. Classification (NCBI taxonomy): domain Eukaryota; kingdom Viridiplantae; phylum Streptophyta; class Magnoliopsida; order Solanales; family Solanaceae; genus Nicotiana; species Nicotiana sylvestris. The sequence continues at coordinate 48,273,674 of NC_091064.1, forward strand.
TCAGGTGGTGGTGCGTATATAACGTCGTAACCTTTTCCCATATACCATATACATATATTTATATATATATACGCGTATATAACGCCATCTGGTCATGGGTTAATGCAACACGTATAAATGAGTGAAATGCATGAAAAATACATAATAATATCGATATTCCTTCCGGATAAACTTTTCCAACTGCATATTATTCTGAGACCCATGAACAGAAGATGATAATAATTCACATGGGGAATCAAGAATATAGACATCCCTAGATTTTCTATGAATAGAGTAATTTGTGGAAACTATGCGTTTGCTCGTTTCTTTAGTATAATTTGGACAATGCCAAAAGAAAGAAGGGATGACCTTAACATACCTGTGTCGATTATCTTGAAAAAGATTACACCGTACTCCCTTATCCAAAATTACTCTCACTTCATTCATTAAAACTCTTGAAATTTGATTTTGTGTACATAAGATTGATGTCAAATTGTATTTGTGAATGATAATGATACCTTCTTCCATTTATGTTTTTAATCTTCCAAAATACCTTTGCAGACCTGTAGGAGTGGTTGGTTCGTGAATTTATAATACAACTGGGACAATATCAAGGGAATTATCAGTTTGGATTAAGAATGTGCTTGTAGTTAAAATTTTAGTGGGATGGAGAATGATTAAACAAAGATTTTTGGTAAAAGGAATCTCATTCTTACTGTGCTAAATTTCACGCCTATTTTTGTGTCCAAATTGAAAGCCTTGAATTCTTTATGACTAAGCGCTTAAACAATCTTAAATTCCTTAATATTCTGCCACCTTTCCTTCCATTGTATGTGTCATATGTATATAGACATAGTGTCTGACACGTGGGATAGGGTGAGAAATATTAATCATTATCCACTTATTAGGTAATATTTCGTTACCCGGTAATTAACCAATTACCCGCAAAAATTAAGAATTTTTTTAAATTACTTAAAATTCTGCTCATTTTTAATATACTTTATACATTATACTATCACGGTCCTATGGTACTTTATATGATACTAGTCCATAAATATAAGGTATTATAGTTCGGACCGTATTTTATCCCAAATTGACAACCTTCAACAAAATTCATTTTCTTTAATCCGTGTACCTTTTATCCTTCATGGCACTTACTTATCGCTTGATGTAAATAGCATAAATATGCTAACCTCGGGATAATCTCATTTTCGAGATTTTATCAAGTTACTTATGGCGTATTTCTATGTACGAAAATGTGGGGCGTAACATCATTTCCCCCTTTGGAATATTCGTCCTCGAATGTTGGCTGATGCACTTATCATTATCGTAACCCATAGCTTTTATGAATACCTTAATACTCTTCTTGCCATTTAGGTAGTTGCTCTGTGAATAAATCCAAAGTCTAGGGTATTCCCCCCTTTAGTCTTTTTGCTCATATCATGACCTGTGGTCGGAATTCATCCAATCTTGTAACTGTTGCTACCTTTTGTTATGCAGCCTGTACGACTTCTTCCTACTATGTGCGTCCATGGGACTCTTTCCTTTAGCTTTTAGCCAATTGCCTTTCCTTACATACAGAAATTGACAAGATGTCCCTTTGGGTATCTATAGGTGTACTGTAGTTCTTTGCTCGGTACTTTGTTGAACTTACGAATATTGCTATATTTTGTTTCATAGACCTAGTTATATATCTGTATGACTTTACTGCATCTAGATTGGTCATTCTATCAAACTCCAGGTTACTTTCGTTGTTGTACTTAGGGAGAACCCTTGACTCTCGTAAAGCTGCAAGTTTACTTCATCGTATACCAAATAAAAAAATTTATATCCTTCCTCGCCTACGATTATCCGTAGTTACTTATCTCACGCCCTTGTACTTGTAGGGTTGCTTCTGAACTTATATTTTGATTGTCTTCCCAATGGCACTTTTTTTTATTTCCATAACGTTCATACCATACCTTTAACTACCCCAACTCTTGTTTGAATATATCTCAAATATTATAATGATATTCTTCGAGGCTGAACTTTCCACGTTGGGTTCTACTATGTTTATCTCACACGGATGACTCATCTGTAACCTCCTGTTTAGCCATAATTGGGATCTTCCTGACCAATTACTAACTACTCGTTGGCCCATTCTCATATCAATGTTTCTCGTAATCATTCTTGGATTATCTTCTTTGTCTTAACTTACATCTCGCACTGGTTTCTTATTTATTAATAATGGCTCGGGCAAGAACCTTTACTTCCCCTCCTTAACGTCGTGCTTGCACAATATTCTTGAATTGTAGTGTATCTGTAAGATTTGGATAAGTGCCATCTTATTCCTCTTTCATTTATCGCATTCTTCCTTTACCATTCCATAGTCACTAGAACCACTTAATTCTGAATTAATGTCATATCACTCCATATTCCCCCCCTTTAGGGGTGTACTAAAAGCTTAAGCCATGAGGATCTACCTATAGATGTTTTTCCTCTTCATTTTTGGCGTCGTTTCTTAACATCAATGATCCTTACTCGCCTTGCAGCAATTCTCCTATACCAAGGATGACAAATTCCCTTACTCGCGAGGGTGACACTTAGCGTAACTGGCACATACAGTCTCTTAAGCTTAACTTTGCTCATATTGCTTGCTATAGGAAAGCGTCTCCCTGAATGACCATTCTCTGAATTTCCCATGAATCTTCTTGTATTGTCCATTCTATTATCGTTGAAACGCGATATGAAATTCTCATGACGCCGACCGTTATAGAATCACTTAGTCCCTTATTCATGTTTAGTTTATCTTGTTTACCAGTCCATACTGATTTCTGTTACTCTAGGGATTAACTCTCCCCTCTGGTAGTCGCATTGGAGTCACGAACTTATTTCTCAAAATGAGGATATAACCTTCTAGCCTATACTCTTTTGTTGTCTTAAGGCCCATCACCTTTCGTCTCTTCCTTCATTTGACTATAGGTTCTGTAACATTCTACCATTTTCATCCATGTATCATACCTTATTCATAATGCTTCCTTATCTCTCTTCTCATTACTCTGCTAATTTTTCTGCATATCCCTTTTCTTGTGAAAACTTCAATACAACAATCTTTCGCTTTTAGCTTTCCTTTGCTCCATCCAGTGGCTCTTCAAATTACTTAACGTTCTCACTTTACTAGGGCCACGAGCCACACTAAGGTAATATTTATCCCTTCAAGGCTTATAGTGCATGTCTTTGTAGTACTCATATCTAGCTGTACTATTTTAGGGTGCACCATCGAGGTGTCTCACAAGGAGATCCATTACCACGTTTGCACTATCCTTCAGAAACGTCAACTAACTCTACCAATCCATCTACTATTTTGGGTTACTATATCGCTAGTCGGATCCTGATAACTCGTCCTTTTCTTAAACTATGTCTGTTAGCCCCCATAGGGCATAATTGAGATGGGTACGGCCAATTATACATACCTCTGTTACCATTGAATATAACTCAAAAAGCTTATGTTCCTCTGCCTCATTATAAATGATGTTAACCTTTATTAACTGGGCGCCTCGTACCCTTCTTCATCTTGCTTCTTTTACTTGTTGAAACTTGTATTTATCTTCTTAATCTCTCATTGTACCTTCACCATAAAGATGGATAGGCATTCTTGCCTTAAGGCTTCTTATTTGGAATCTTACACCTTTCAGTACACCCATGATCTGTCAAAGACCTCATATTTACATATAGTAAGCATCATGCAAAAATCCAATTCCTCTGACTTAGCTCTTCCACAACAATCACTCTTTCCAACCTTCTTTCCGGATATAGGTACCATCTTATTATGAATAGGATTTAGGAACTTGAATTCATATGACTGAGCTCTACCACACGATCTAGAGTAAGAAGAAAGAGTGACAATCTTAAATGCCCTGTAGCCTCCTGCTTATAAGTGTGGTGCACGACACACCCATAAACAAGACTCTACTAGACACGGCTTGTATACTTCCTAGGACAGAACTGCTCTGATACCACTTTTGTCACGACCCAACCCGATGGGCCGTGACGAGCACCCAGTACCTTACTTGACCGAGTACCAACATAATGTACCTTTCTTATTACATTATTATATACATGTGACATATGGGCCTAATAGGCTAACATAATCATTTATAAACTCAACCATAGGTTGACAGGGCCGTACAATCTTTCACGTATACAACATATGTCTACAAGCCTCTAAGAGTACATAAGCGTCACAAAGGTTGGGACAGAGTCCCGCCATACTAAACAATAGACATCTAAATCATACTAACCAAATATGCAACTCCGAAGCAAATGGAGCGCACCAACATCTTCTGCTGAGCTGATAGCCTAGTTGGAGGGCTCTCGACCTATCTATCAGGACCTGCGAGCATGAAACGCAGCATCCCCAGGCAAAAGGGACGTCAGTACGAATAATATACTGAGTATGTAAGGCACATAAGTAAGTACATCAGAGACATGGAAGAAATATAGAGTACATGACCCAACCCGTAAGCTTGAATAACTTTGTAAATCATAAATTACTTTCAGCGTCATGCATATGCGTATGAATGTTATGTCGTGCATAGGTATATGTTTCATAACATCATAAGCCTCTGAGGGCATCCCATCATATCATATTGGCCACTGTAGGCACAATCATAATCGTATACCAGCTGATCAGGTGGTGGTGCGTATATAACGCCATAACCATTCCCATATCCCATATACATATATATACATACATATATACGCGTATATAACGCCGTTTGAATCATATTTCAGCCACTGTGGGCAACATCATTATCATATACCAGCTAATCAGGTGGTGGTGCGTATATAACGCCGTAACCTTTTTCTATATCCCATATACATATATTTATATATATACGTGTATATAACGCCATCTGGTCATGGGTTAATACAACATGTATAAATGAGTGAATTGTATGAAAAATACATAATAATATCGATATTCCTTCCGGATAAACTTTTCCAACTGCGTATTATTCTGATACCCATGAACAGAAGATGATAATAATTCACATGGGGAATCAAGAATATAGACATCCCTAGATTTTCTATGAATAGAGTAATTTGTGGAAACTATGCATTTGCTCGTTTCTTTAGTATAATTTGGACCATGCCAAAAGAAAGAAGGGATGACCTTAACATACCTGTGTCAATTATCTTGAAAAAGATTACACCGTACTCCCTTATCCGAAATTACTCTCAGTTCATTCATTAAAACTCTTGAATTTGATTTTGCATACATAAGATTGATGTCAAATTGTATTTGTGAATGATAATGATACCTTCTTCGATTTATGTTTTTAATCTTCCAAAATACCTTTGCAGACCTGTAGGAGTGGTTGGTTCGTGAATTTATAATACAACTGGGACAATATCAAGGGAATTATCAGTTTGGATTAAGAATGTGCCTGTAGTTAAAATTTTAGTGGGATGGAGAATGATTAAACAAAGATTTTTGGTAAAAGGAATCTCATTCTTACTGTGCTAAATTTCACGCCTATTTTTTTGTCCAAATTGAAAGCCTTGAATTCTTTATGACCAAGTGCTTAAACAATCTTAAATTCCTTAATATTTTGCCACCTTTCCTTCCATTGTATGTGTCATATGTATATAGACATAGTGGCTGACACGTGGGATAGGGTGAGAAATATTAATCATTATCCACTTATTAGGTAATATTTCGTTTCCCGGTAATTAACCAATTACCCGCAAAAATTATGAATTTTTTTAAATTACTTAAAATTCTACTCATTTTTAATATACTTTATACATCATACTATCACGGTCCTATGGTACTTTGTATGATACTAGTCCATAAATATAGGGTATTATAGTTCGGACCGTATTTTATCCCAAATTGACAACCTTCAACAAAATTCATTTTCTTTAATCCGTGTACCTTTTATCCTTCATGGCAGTTACTTATCGCTTGTTGTAAATAGCATAAATATGCTAACCTCGAGATAATCTCATTTTCGAGATTTTATCAATTTACTTATGGCATATTTCTATGTACGAAAATGTGGGGCGTAACATGTTGAGAGTGTTTTGGTGTGAGTATCATCTATATTGTTGATGTGATATAAGAGGATAAGACCACCGCCTCAATTCTCCAAGCATGTGGGTAAGCTGCCTGGTTGAGCAGTACCACTTCGGACACTTGTATCTCTCTACTCTGATATCGTATTGACAAACAGTTTGCAAAGTTGGAAACTAGACACATAGAGATTTAATTACATATAAATATCTTCATGTAAATCTCCATATATTTTGAAAAAACTGTGTCACAACCTGGCCTATAAAACTGCTAGTTTCTCTGAAGTGCGACGACGTGACTTGGCGACCTTTCTTATGTCACAACCTGGCCTATAAATTCATATTTCTCTACCCCGATATCGTATGAAAAAATGGTTTGGACCGTTGGAAACTAGGGTCCAAGACCTTCATTTGGGTATATAATATGTCCCAAAAATACCTCATATAACACATGAAATGTATTGCTCAAAACGCTTCATTACAAGGTAAATCCTTAGTCGGATTTTTTCCGCAAATTAAATCCAATTTTATCCAAACTTTATATTTCATATCGAAACATCATATATAGTTATATCATGACTTTAAAATCATTTAAATCATGATTAACATGTCTCATATTCATCTTAACTTACTTAAGACTTCAGTAAACCTTTCTTATCCTTGTAGAAGGATTTCGTCCTTTTTGAGTTTACATTAGATAATCCTATAATGACAGTGACATCAGAAGTACGATATGTAACAATATTAAATCACTTTATATACTTTCAAATAAGATCTCATTTCCAAGCTTACATTAATTAACTTACGACATACTTTCACGTACAAAAATATGGGGTGGAATATCATCCCCCCCTTTGGAACATTCATCCTCGAATGTTGATTGATGTGCTTATCAGTCTCATAACCTATAGCTCTCGTGAATACTTTAATATTGTCCTTACTATCTAGGCAATTGTTTTATGAATAAATTCAAAGACCAAGGCATTCCCCCATTTAGGCCTCTTCTCACATCACGACTTGTGATCGGAATTCTTCCAATCCCGTAACTTTGACTACCTTCTGTGATGCAGTATGTATGACTTTGTCCTTTTATGTGCGAATCTTCTCTCTTTTTTTTCTTAAGCTTTTTGCCAATCTCTTCGCCTCCCTTTGTGAACATATACAAAATTCTGACAAGATGTCCCTCGGAGCATATATATAGGTGTACTGAAGTTCCTTGTTTGGTACTTTGCCGAACTTACAACTATTGTTATATTTTGTTTCCTAGCCTTGGTTATTTGTCCTTATGGCTTTAGTGCATCTACGTAGGTCATACCATCCTATAACACATACTTAGGTTTATTATTACCGAGGAGTGCTACACTACTATAAGTTACTCTATCACTACTTATCCCATAACTTGCTGGCGCAACCCTGCAACATTAGGAACACATAATTGACCCCGATTTCTGAGGACTCCATCTCATGTAATATCAAATGGTGTCTTCTCCTTTTGAGGGGTTGTATCTCTATAATGAGCTATCACATGATCTTCATACTGGCGTTCCTTCACTTCAGTTACTAAAGAGGATGTTTCCATGTCCTGAATAGTAACTCTGGTACCACCTGAATCTAGTAATCGAATTCCAAGATTAGCTAGATGATGAATCTCACAAGCTATCTCACTCTTCTCTAACTGTAAGTATGACAGGCTACCCATAGATCTACGGTTGAGGGCGTCAACTACTACATTCACCTTCCCTATATTGTATAAAATATCAGCATCATACTCTTTCATTAGCTCTAACATCGCCTCTGACGTAATACATTGTCACTAGGGCTCACGTCTCATTAGGGAACATCTAAAGTGATTTTCCTGATCCACCTAGGGGTGATGCTATACTTCAATAACCGTACTTCATATCATCCCAACGTGATTCATCTTATGGGGGTATTCTAATATCGCGCCATCCATGAAATCCCTTTACATTAAATTAATACTCAATCGAAGGCTCAAACGTCATCCTCTTATTTATCAAATTACACCCTTATTCTACTACTAGTGCAATATTTCATCTCTTCTAATTGCTCCTTTTCTTAGACTCCTCTAAGTTCATTCAGACTATACCGAGCTTTCTATAGCTTATGGAAACCATCAACTCTATTGTTTTGATGGGCTTAATCTCAAGGCCTTACCTGTTCTCATCACTTTCTCACTCACATTTTCAGACCTTTACTCCTATCTACCTAAAACCTTGTCGCTATACGATACTTTAGCATGCGACCTACATATATTGATTCATAATACTCAAAACCTTCCTTTACTTGGTAGCATCATAGATTTCCTTTCATGCCTTCTCAGTTGTCTTTAAATGTCAGCAATAGCTTTTCCTAGTCGTTTTTCCACTTGTTGCATGAATACTTGGCTCATCTTAGTGCCCTCATATGTTGGAATTCCATGCAACCCATATAATCTTGAATATCACCTTTTAATTTTTTTCTTCTTCTCGTTCATTAGCAACCATAGGTTCCACTTTCTTATAGAGTGCATACAATGTTGTTGTGATACTGTTGTTACAAGACCATTTCTTCTTTATGTCACTAGGCTTAAGTTGAAGCCTACTTCCTTATTTCCTCAACTAGTCTTAACTTACCTATCGCACTAGCTCATTATGTATCAAGTGTTCATTTGCACTTATTTATTAATAACATCTTGTGCTGGAACCCTTACTACCTCTCCCCGGCGTCGTGCTTGCATAATATTCTAGAGTCGTATCATATCTATAGGATCTTAATAGATGCAATCTCATTCCTTTCACATTTTTACCACATTCTTTCTTTACTATTCCATAGTTATATCTTAATCTTTGGAGTCTTTTCACATCTTCATTGAATCTTACTCACCTTGCAATAACCTTTCTATACCAAGGATAACTGAATTCCTTAAGAGGGTGAAACCTAGTGTAACTGGTATACCTAGTCCCTTAAGCTTAACTTTGCTTACAATGCTATCTTTAGGGAAGCATATTCCTGAATAACCTTTAAAGGTTATTCTTCTATTGTCCATTCTATTATCTTCGGAACATAATCTCTGAAATTCTCTTGATTATGTTCATTCGGTCCCTAATTCTATTCTCTTGATTATTCGGTCCCTAATTCATGTTCAGCTTATCTTGTTCATTGGCCCATATTGATTTCTATTATTCCGGGGGTCTAACCTTTCCTTCGGGTAATTACGTTGGAGTCACCAACTCATTTCTTTCGAAATGGGGATATGACTTTATGGTTTATACTCTTTTATTGCCTCAAGGCATGTCACCTCTTTACTTTTCCTTCACTTGACTATAGACTTTGTCACTGTGTCAAATTTTGATTTACCGTTATCATCCATTTATCACATCTTACTCATAATGCTTCATTCACGCTCTTTTTATTCTCGGGCTTATATTTTTGTCTATCACCTTTATTCTAAAAACTTTAGCAAAACATTCTTACACTTTTAGCTCCCCTTGTTCATCTCACTGGCTCTTCGGAATGCCTAACATTCTCTATTATTTTTTACTCGGGGCTGGAGTCATAATAAGGTAAATATTTATCCCTTCTAGGATCCTACGGCCTATTTTCTAAAGTTTCAAAATATTCTATTATTCATATCTAATTGTACTATTCTAGAGTTAACCATCTGGGTGTCTCACAAGGAGATCCATTACCACATTTGCACAATCCTTCGGAAATATAAACTAATGCTAACAATCCATCCACAATTTTTGGTAACTCTATCCCCAACTTGATCCTGATATCCCATCCTTCTCTTAAACTATATCTGTCAGCTCCCATATGGCATAATTGAGATGGGTGTGGCTAGTTGTTGTGACGACACGGCCAGTCTTCTTAAGAATTAATGCCCCGATCCCCTATTAACTACTTTCCCTATATTTATTTCTGTTATTTGATTTGTCGGGATGTTCGGTTTTGAGTTTTGGAGAGTTTTGGGACACTTAGTCCCTTAATGAGAGCTTAAGTTTTGGAAATTTGACCGTAGTTGGAACAATGTGAAGGCGGCCTCGGAATGGAATTCTGATGGTTCCATTAGCTCCGTTGGGTGATTTCGGGTTTAGGAGAGTGTTCGGATGGTGTTTTGGAGGTCCGTAGCTAATTTAGGTTTGAAATGCCGAAAGTTGAATTTTTGAAGTTTCCGGTTCGTTAGTGAGATTTTGATCCAAGGATCGGAATGGAATTCCGGAAGTTGGAGTATCTCCATAGTGTTTAATGTGACATGTGAGCAAAATTTCAGGTCATTCAGATGAGGTTTGATAGACTTTTTGATCGAAAGCAAATTTTGCGAGTTTTTGAAGTTCTTAGGCTTGAATCTGATGCTAAATTGGTGTTCTGATGTTGTTTTGAGCATTCCAAAGATTGGAACAAGTTTGAATGATGTTTTATGAATGGTTGTCATGTTTGGTTGAGGTCCCGGGGACCTCGGGTGTGTTTCAGATGCTCAACGGGTCACTTTTGGAACTTAGAAAATTGCAGAAAATGTTGCAGCAGTCAGTTCTGGTTTCCTTCTTTGCGTTCGCGAGTAAGGTCTCGCATTCGCAAAGAGGAGTTGGGTCTGGTGAGGAATTTATGCTACGCGTTTGCTAAGTGTCTCCTGCGTTCGCGAAGCTGGGAGTTCTTCGCGATGTCTTTCCCGCGTTCGCGTAGAAGGAGGAAGTTTTGTATGGTGTTCGCGTCCCTGTCATCGTGTTCGCGATGAAAAAATCTGGGCCCAAGTGAAATTTTGCTTCGTGAACGCGAGGGGCCTTCCACATTCGCGAAGAAAGAATACCTGGGTCGTATTTAAATAGCCCATCCGCGACCCTTATTCATTTTCCCACCATTTTTGAACGGGATTGAAGCTTTTGAGGGTGATTATTGAGGAAACCAAAGGGAATCACTTTGAGGTAACATTTTTGACTTCATAACTCGTTATATGTGATTAAAGACCTAATTAGTGGTGAAACATTTTGGGAAAAATAGGTAATTAGGGCTTGAAATTAAAAGACCTTAATATGTGTATTTGTGGGGACGATTGAACTCTGATTTCAGTGTTCTTGTTATGTATAGACTCGTGAGAGTACGAGGTCTCTGGAAATGTAAATTTCACCCGATTTCGAGATGTGGGCCCGAGGGGCATTTTGGTCATTTTACCTAATTTCGCGTATTAGCTTAGAATTTCTTTGTGAGATCAGTTACTTGAAGTGTTATATACATTATGCAATTGAATTGAATAGATTCGGGTCAGTTAGAGTCGAGTACTCGTGGCAAGAATGTGGTTTCGAGTTGATTTTGAGCCGGTTCGAGGTAAGTGGCTTGCCTAACCTTGTGTGGGGGACCTTCCCCTTAGGATTTGGCATTATTGTTAATTGAAAGGCCTTGTATGTGAGGTGACGAGTGCGTACTTGTGCAAATTGTTGAAAATCCGATTTTCATTAAGTAATTACTAATATGTTTCCTTCCATGTTTATATTACTTGCACTTTAAGCATGTTGTTAGCGTAGGAAAGCATGTCTAAGTGATTTAATTGCTTTATTTGCTCAAACTGCTCTAACTAAATTCTGTGCAACATGATAGAGTAGAATTACTTGTTTGCCTTAATATGGAATTGACATTTGCTGAATATTTTCCTGTTGCTGTTGTGTATTTACAATGGGACTACGGATGTGGGATTCCGATAGATCCCACTTGTCTGTTTATTTGGGACTACGGATGTGGGATTCTGGTAAATCCCCCTGAACAGTTATATGGAACTACGAGACTGCACCCGGTAGATTCCCCTAATACTGGGTATTTATATTTGGGACTATGGAACGGGATTTCGGTAGATCCCCATGCACTATGAGTTGGACTACGAGACGGGATCCCGGGAGATCCATTGGATATGTATATTTAGGGATACAGGGCGGTATCCTAAGAGATTCCCGATTGTTATTGTGGTGCTGAGCCGTATTTTTTTCTGTGTTTACCTTGTCTCTGTAATAGTTGTTGTTGCCCTTTATATCTTTTTTTACTTTTACTGCTGTACTTATTTATATTGTTCTGTTCTACACTGTCGAACTTTATATTTTATTTAACCTCAGTAGGGCCCTGACCTTCCTCGTCACTACCCGACCGAGGTTAGGCTTGGCACTTACTGAGTACCGCTGTTGTGTACTCATGCCCTTTCTGTGCATGTATTTCATGTGCAGATCCAGGTACTTTGACTCAGTCCTATCACCCTTGAGGCGAGGCGACTGTTCTAGAGACTTTGAGGTATATCTGCCGCATCCGCAGACCGAGGATTCCCTTCCTACTCTCCCTATTGTATTAGCCCTTCTATATTTTCTTTTTCTTGTTAGATATTCTGGAGTTAGACACTAGCAGACATTCCATGGCTTGTGGTTTCATGAGATTCCGGGTTTTGGAAAATGTTGTTAGTTTTTGAGAAGTTGTACTGTATATGCCGAGCGGTATTTTGAATACTGTTTCATTCGGTTATTTTGGCTTTTAATTATTTCTTCCGCAAGTTTTTTTATTTTTCCGCATTGTTAGGCTTACTTGGTCATAGAGACTAGGTACCATCATGGCAGTTCACGGAGGGCGAACTAGGGTCGTGACAGTTGTATATATCTCCGTTACTATTGAAAGTATCTCAGAATGATTATATTTCTCAGCTTGAACTGTAAATACTGTTAATCTTCATTAACTAGGTACCTCGTACCCTTCTTTACCTTGCTTCTTTTACTTGTTGAAACTTGTGTCTACCTTTCGATTCTTTTATTCATTTTTACCATATGAGTGGATAGATATTCTTGCCTTAGAGCTCATTATCAAGAAGCTTACACATCTTAGTACATACATGATCTGCTGAAGACCTCATATTTACTCATCATAAGCATGATGCAAAATTGAGTTCCTTTGACCTAACTCTTTCGCAGCCACCTTCAATCTCTTACCAGCCATCTTTGTAAATGTAGATGTTGTTGTATTACAAATAAAATAGAATTTAGGAGTTTGAATTCTTACAACTGAGCTCTACCACACAATCTAGAGTAAGAAAAAATAGTGACAGTCCTAAATGCCTTGTATCCTTATGCTTATATGTGTGGTGCACAATACACCCATAAATAAGACTCTACTAGACACGGCTTATAGACTCCCTAGGACAGAACTGCTCTGATATCACTTTTGTCACGACCCAAACCAAAGGGCCATGACGGACACCCGGTACCTTACTCAACTGAGTACCAACGTAATATATCTTTCTTATCGTACTATCATTGGTAAATGGGCCAAAAGGGCCGTTATGAGATAATCAGAATAAAGCATAAGGGCATACTAGACATAGGATGACCCAACATGATATAGAAACTTATACATGTGACATACGAGCCTATAAGGCTGACATGATTATTTGTAAACTCAAAACATAAGACGACAAGGCCATACAAGTATCTATATACCTGACATCTGTCTACAAGCCTCTAAGAGTACATAAACATCATAAAGGTCGGAAAAGGGCCCCGCCATACCAGTCAATACATGTCCAAATCATACTTGATCAAATAGGCAACTCTGGAGCAAGAGGGGTGCACCAACACCTTTCGCTGAGCTGAGCCTACTAGGAGGACTGTCAACCAGTCTTTTAAGACCTACGGGCATGAAACGCAGTGTCCCCGGCAAAAGGAACGTCAGTACAAATAATGTACCGAGTATGTAAGGAATGAAAAATAGTATATAAAAGACATGTAATAAATATGGAGTAAGTAGTCAACCTGTAAGTCTGAGTAGCTCTGTGAATCATAAAACATTTATAATGGCATGCCTGTGCATGTAAATGTCATATCATGGATAAGTATATGTGTACATAACATCATCAAGCCTCTAAGGGCATCCCATCATATCATCTCGGCCTCTGTGGGCAAAATTATCAAGGTATACCAACTGATCAGCTAGTGGTGTGCATATAATGTCATAACCTTTTTCCATACCCCATATACATATACTACATGTGTATATAAGGCCATATGGTCATGGGTCAATATAATATATAGATGAATGCAATGCATAATGAAGTAAGTCAATAAGATCTCTCAAAATGTCATGAGACCTATGAACAGACGATATGATAGTAGGACATATGGGAACTCAAGAACTTAGGCAACCCTAGTACTTCTAAGAATAGAATAATTTCTGAAGCTTGTGTGTTTGCTCGTTTCGTTGTATCATATGCACCATGCCAAAGGGAAAGAAGGGATAGCCTTAACATACCTGTATGATATCTTCCTTATTACTCAACCAAGCTCGACACAACATCATGCATCTGCAACAAGTGAAATGATATTGTCGTTAACATATAATGTCGTACCATCGTATTTGGCTAGTCGTATGACTTAAGTAAAATCCGGCAGAAACTCTCTTATTTTTAATACTTCCCAAAAACCACTAAGGGTCATCAATATCCCAACAAAACAACTATAACCAACAATAGCAGCAACAACAATATAATCCAATATGAGTTTCTCCAATTAAATTAACAATCATATTGAGTGGCAAGCTCGTTATTACTCATACCAAGATATGAATTAAATCCAACTCTTATTCTATAAATTAGTTTACAACATTCAGAACATCATACTTATATGTACCATGTTATTTCTAGTTTAAAACATCCACGAAATGCCTTCCAGAACAGCCCCATACGTTTAGCACCTTAATTTTTATCGCCAATCACTTGTTTTTCATCTTTTCTTCTTCAAGCAACATAATTAACACCTAAAATATCTTAACAACAGCAGACACGATATTATCAAATTATTTCTCACAATTTTCAGCCACCACAAATAATATATTTAGCCACAAAACAGTCCAACCAAAAAGACAACCATATCCCATGTTCCTTCAAGTGCATCTTATGGTTTTTCACTCAAACAACACAACCAACACAAGATTTGTAGACATGTAATTTTTGACCCTCCCCAAGATTTTACATATTTTAGCATTTAAATATTTAGTTCAGGTCTAATATGGCTATTTCAACTAGTTTTGACTCTTTTACTTTATTTTGTCACAAAAAATAAAAATTAAAAAAATATTTTTTTTATTTAGGTAATTGATATTTTATCTTGTTACTTTTAGTTTACCTACCTTTCATAAAATTCAAAAATACAAAAAATTTTCCACTTCCTTTTCAGGAACATTAGTAGTTTGGTAGAAATATTATTTTAATTTTGCAATGATTTTAATCTAATTCCATTTTTATCTTTTAGTATGATATTTGAAAAATACCAAAAATAGGTTTTTCTAACGGTTAGTTTATTTTAATAGTAGTTTTACTTAAGTAGCATTAATTAGTAAATGAGATAGTATTTTTAGTCTTGTTCAAGGAGAAAGAGTCAAATTTGGGCTTAAACAACCCATTTTTTAAGCTATTTACGGACCCCTACACCATTACCCCATGGACCCAACCCAACTTTTGAGCCCAAATTCGGATAGCCCAATTCTCTTCTTACCTAACCCAACAACCCAAAATTCTCTTGACGTCACATAAAAAGGTCATCTTCCTAATTCCTAAAAAAAGACCTAGAGAGCTAAGACTGAAAAACGGCGCCCCATCCCTAATCCTCTTGAATTAGCGGCTCTTCTACACACACCAAAGAACCCCTCTTCTTCTTCCACACATCCAAACCCTAGGAACCTGGAGCAGCGACTAAACCTCTCCTCTCCAAGAACACAGCCACACCCCCTTCTGCTCTTCCTCATCGCCAATCACACACCTTAAAACTATATAGCTCTATCTTAGCATCATAGCCATGTAAATCCATTCTTGTCAATTCATTTATTCGTCGTCACTTCGCCGGAGTTCCACCATCTCCGGCCAGCTCTTTTACTCCATAGACAACCAATTGAAACTCCCATAAAACCAGACCAATACAACCCAAAATCAGTCCCAAAGTAACTAAAAAACCAGCCGGAGTTTAGTTTCTGTCATTCTGGTTTAGTTCGATACTTTCGGCGAGCTTCAAGGTTGTCCGTGGTCATTGTTCAGGGGCTCTGTTTCAGTTTCATCTAGGGTTCTATCGTTCTGAGGAAGTTTGAGTCAGTGGAGTCGTCCGTTGAGTGTCATGGATTGTGGTGCCAGTTCTAATTTTGTTGTCCCTGTTTTCTTTTTTTCAAATGTTGGATCAAGATTTGTTGTTTGAGGAGGCTATTTTAGTTATAACGGTGAAGACGACATTTTGGTTGAGGTCCATTTCTCTTTCTTTTCCTAATTTGATGTTACTTCACTCCTTACTTTAATCAATTTCTCTGATGTGTTTGTTAGTGTTTAGTTTGTTTATTACCTGGTTGCATTTGATAAGTGTTCAAATGTGAGCTATTCGTTTGTGTAGTTCCTAAAGTATGTTTGTTGGTGTGAGTTTACAAATCTGAAAGGATACATAAACTAGTAAAAATGGATAGGCTTAGATATTGGTTAACACTTTCTTTCATAGCTTGGTCTAGTCATCATTGTTTATGTTTTGTTTAGTGTTTTTATAGTTTTGGTTATTTGCCTAGTTAGATCCTTCGAATGTTTGTAGTGCTGGTTTGATCAATGTTCATGCGCTCTTTTGTGCGAAACGGGCCGTGGGAGTTGGATTTTAAGAATGAAAAGTTGATTTTATCATGTTAATTGTTTTACTTTATTATTTTAATGCTAGGAACCTGACTTAAGTCGACCACAACTTAAAAATGGTTCTTTGACTTAGTTTGTTAGATTAAAAACTCCAATGACTTGAACAAGATATTAGTTGGGTTTGGGTTTAAAAGTTGAATAAATTATGAACATTCGTAGTTTTCTGTAGGCGCGATTAACAATTCATCATGGCCATGGGTATGGTTCCTGTGGCATGGTCACGATACGTAAATCCCATTCGGGTGTGCTTTATATGTGACTCGGCCATAACTTCGAATAATAACAAAACAAACATGTCGTAAAACGCAGGTGCATTTCATGTGACGCGGTTTGCAATTTGTACCAAAATGACAAGTTTAAGACAATCGTGAATTGTTACAGAAAATAATTCTATAAACATTAAAAGCGGTTAAAAAGTTAAAAATGTATGTAGGTTTAAAGTGTGTAATTAATCACATAATTAGGCCAATTATTAATAGTTAAGCAACCGTGCTAAAATCACGGAATTAGGGAATGCCTAACACCTTCTCTCGGGTTAACAAAATTTCTTACCCGGATTTCTGTGTTCGCAGACCATAAATAAGAGTCAATTTCCTTTATTTGGGATTTTAAAATAAACCGGTGACTTGGGACAACATAAGTTATTCCAAGTGGAGACTCTGAATTAATAAATAATCCCATTTCGATTAGTGTCACTTTAATTTGAAAAATTCTCTTACATCCCCTATACCCCTTTCGGGTAAAAAAGGAGGCGTGACAACTTTGGCGACTCTGCTGGGGAACAAGAACCCAGAACTTCTGGTTCAGGGTTCAGAAATCGAGCTTAGAATAACTGTTATAGTTGGCTTTTATTTATTATCTGATTTTTAGGTGTTTGAGCTTAATGGTCTAAATGTCGTTTGTTATCGCTTTTTTATTGTTTGGACTGTATATAAACTGTTACAAAACTCTCTTCCCTCTGAGTCTTCTAAATCATTTGGGAAGCGTGCACTTCATGTGTCTTCTTTTCTTAATCTTAAGTTGCAAAGTCGTTAATGTTTCTGTATTCCCGGTACGCTGCCTCCTTCGGCTTGAGTTGTCTGCTCGGGTAAGTTAGGTATATAACACAACCCTAGGTTTAAACCTAGAATAACATAGCCTCATGTCAGATCCCTAGTAGGAATGTTTGTTTGCGTCATGTATATTTGACTTTGGGGACTCAACACAGGGGTTGAGTCCGTCTAGGACAGGTGTACCCAAAATTAAAAGGTTATCCTAATGCATCTTATGTGCTACATGTTGCAATCTTCAAGGGTAAAAGAGGTCATTTGGCGGACCAATTATGGCTTAAGGTAAATGAGAAAGAAAAGAGGGTGAAGTGTAAAAATTAAACAAGTAGGCCCAGTTATATTTTTCTTTCACATTTTTTTCCAAGAAAAAGACAAAAAAACAAAAATGAAAAATCCAAAAAGATTTTGCACTTTCCCATCATTTTTCAAAAAAAAAAAGACAAAAAATATGTTTTCTCCAAATTAGTTATTTTTTTATTCTCGCTCGTATCCAATCTTCCCGAACTACGCATGCCAATTCTTGCATGTCTAACCACTTTTGGCCACATCGGCCTTTTTTGCAAAATAGGGTTATTTTGCAAAGTGGCTTATTGAACTTTGTTTGGAGAGTCTTGAATCCACAATTAGCTGTCTCCTTATTTTAAGATTTGTCCTTCTTGAATATGCATATCTAGCCACTTTTAGGCTACATCGGCCATTTTTGCAAAATGGGGCCATTTTCGCAAAAGCGGTTGTTAACCCATGTCTTAGAGGCCTAAGTCCACAATATGGTGTCCTCTCTATTTAAGCTCCATTCTTTTGAATTTGCATGCTTAGCCATTTTTGGCCACATAGGCCATTTCTAAAACATGGGTCATTTTTGTAGAGTAATTTTTCCATGTCTTAGAGGTCACTTTTGTTGAGTTTGCACTTCGAGCCACCTTTTGGCCACATAAGCCATTTTGCAAAAAAGTAGCCTAAATCATATCTTGCATGTGTCCAATAGGAAGTTTTATCGTCTCACATAGTGTTCTAAGTCTTTAACTCTATTTGATCTTATTTTTTCTCATACAGGTGTGGATCTACTTACTAGAGATTGAGCATGACAGATACTCCAGGACCATCCAGTCAGGATCACTACATTCAGGAGCTGGCTAAAGGAGATTTTTTTATGTTTTGAGTCTGTTTTTATGTTGTCTTTTACTTTATAGTCATGTTCAGTAGTACTGATTCTGTTAGTTGGTGTCGGAGTTTGTCGTAGTATAGTTGAGTTTGTCAAGTCTCCTATTATCGTATTTCCTATTTTATATTTGAAAATCGAAAAAAGAGATGTAAATAAAAAATCCAAAAAGATGTTTGTTTCTTAGTTTATTTTATCCATTACTTTTTCAGAACTACGCTTGGTCTGATTCATATGGAACATGATACGCAGGCAACCTACATAGGGTTTGATCGAATCAATTTTTTTAAAATTAAAAGGAAAAGAAAAAAAAGAAGGAAACAAAAAAAAAAGAGATGAAATTATGGGATGTGAGAAATAAGAGGAAAGAAAAGAGTGATAATTAGAAAAAAAGAGGAAGGAAAATGAGCAAGCCAAGAAGTGATAGAAAAGAAAAGAAAAGAAAAGAAAAGAAAAGATTGAAATGAACAAATTGGGATGATGCCAAGTGACCTTGTGACCCTCGAAGTCATTCTTGAACCGTTAATTGTTGCTAGGTGCATTGCACGCAATGTGATATTTTTAGTTGATAAATGCCCTAACACTAGTATAATGAATTCATTTTGTTCCTCTTTGTTATCTTCACTATAGTATAAGGGTGGTGGGTTTGTGGTTCTTAAACTGGTAACTCTTCCATACAACACAAGGTCAAAGAGCAAGGTAGCCATGACTAGCAAAGACTTGGACACAAGTGGTATTGATCCGTCTAAGGAGATTATTGAATCAAAATCTGAGTTGAAAGAAGAGGTCTTAAGGTTGAAAGGACAGATGACCGAAATATACCAAGCCTAGATTAGTGGGCTTCCTCACCATTAGTTCCCACTAACTACACTGAAAGCCTCGTCACCATTCTGCCACTGTCACAAATCCAGCTTCCTACTATTGCTGATATCTCCCCATAACCTTTTCACACTCCACCCGCCAAAGCCACCTTATATCCCGCTCCTTTGACCCCTCATATTTTTGTAGCTCCCCCACCAACTACTCTTCCTCGATCCTCTAGCAAGACTGTGTTCAAAGTCCCCGATGCCCAACACTAATCTCCAGAACTAACTTTCAAGGTCTCGGATCCATACTCTTATGCTCCTAATTTTGAGCCTCTCGGTGAAACTTTAAAGCCTGCTAAGACAGTGGAGCAAGAAGGGTTTAAGCTCCATTCTGTTCAATTTGCATGCTTAGCCATTTTTGGCCACATATGCCATTTCTAAAACATGGGTCATTTCTGCAGAATAACCTTTCCATGTCTTAGAGGTCACTTTTGTTGAGTTTGCACTTCGAGCTACCTTTGGCCACATAAGCTATTTTGCAAAAAATAGCCTAAATCATATCTTGCATGTGTCCAATAGGAAGTTTTATCGTCTCATATAGTGTTATAAGTCTTTAACTCTATTTGATCTTATTTTTTCCCATACAGGTGTGGATCTACTTACCAGAGATTGAGCATGACAAACACTCCAGGACCATCCAATCAGGATCACTACATTCAGGAGCTGGCTAAAGGAGAGTTTTTATGTTTTGAGTCTGTTTTTTATGTTGTCTTGTACTTTATAGTCATGTTCAGTAGTATTAATTATGTTAGTTGGTGTCAGAGTTTGTCAAGTCTCCCGCTATCATATTTCTTGTTTTATATTTGAAAATCCAAAAAAGAGTTGTAAATGAAAAATACAAAAAGATGTTTGTTTCTTAGTTTATTTTGTCCATTACTTTTCTAGAACTATGCTTGGTCTGATTCATGTGGAACATGATACGTAGGCAACCTACATAGGGTTCTGTGACGACCCGACCAATCGTCTTAAAAATTAACGCCCCAATCCCCTATTAATTGCTTTTTCGAGTTTATTTCTGCTATTTTGATTTGTCGGGATGTTCGATTTTGAGTTTTGAGGAGTTTTGGGGAACTTAGTCCCAGAATGAGAGCTTAAGTGTTGGGAAGTTGACCGTAGTCGGAACTGTGTGAAGACGGCCTCGGAATGGAAATCTGACGGCTCCGTTAGCTCCTTTGGGTGATTTCGGGCTTAGAGACGTGATCGGATTGTGTTTTGGAGGTCCATAGCTAATATAGGCTTGAAATGGCGAGAGTAGAATTTTTGAAGTTTCCGGTCCGATAGTGAGATTTTGATCTAAGGGTCAGAATGGAATTCCGAAAATTGGAGTAGCTCCTTAGTGATGAATGTGACGTGCTTGCAAAATTTCAGGTCATTCGGACGAGATTTGATAGACTTTTTGATCGAAAGCATAAGTTAAGAGTTCTTGGAGTTCCTAGGCTTGAATCCTATGTTAAATTGGTGATTTGATGTTGTTGTGAGCGTTACGAAGTTTTGAACAAGTTTGAACAATGTCATGGGATGTGTTGGTACAATTGGTTTGAAGCCCCGGGGACTCGGGTGAGTTCCGGTAGGTTCCGGGATGTTTTACGCCAAAAATCATAGTTGTGGCAGATCTAGAAGAGTTGCAGGCCTCGGAACCCACCAGCGCGGTCCGCACAATGTCCAGTGCGTCCGCGGTGGGGGTTGTGCGGCCGCAGAAATGCAGTGCGGTCCGCGGTGAGGAAAATTTCACCGGTCTTACTTCGGAAGCTCATATCTTTTGATCTACAAGGAATCTTGGGATGATTTAAAAATGAAAGTTGTAGTCCTTTTGTGTGTAGTTTTCAAAAATGGAAAGAAATCACAATTTGGAGATCTGTATAGAAAGTTATGGCCAAACGACTAAAACCTGTCACTGCAGTCAAAACCTGAGCGGACAACACTCGTTTTTGTGCCAACCGCACTGGTTTTGTGCGGACAACACTCGTTTTGTGTGGTCCGCAGTGGTGGAAATCTGGGGGGTGCCCAATAAATACGAGGTTTTGGGTTTTATTTCTAATTTTGACCTAAAGAGCTCAGATTTTGGCAATTTTTCGAAGGTTTTTCAAGAAATTCATCGGGGTAAGTGATTCTAACTCAGATTTGGCTAGAGTACATGAATCCATCATTGAATTTATCATTTAATTCGTGATTTGGATGGAATTTGGGAAGAAAACTTGTGAAATTTTTCAAAAATGTAAAATGATGATTTGAATGACCAAATGGTATCGGAATTGGATAATTTTGGTATGGTTAGACTCGTGAGGGTATGAGGATTATGAAAATGTAAATTTTACCCGATTCAAAGACGTGGGCCCGAGGGGAGTTTTGGTCATTTTACATAATTTCGCGTATTAGCTTAGAATTTATTTGTAGAATCAGTTACTTGAAGTGTTATTTACATTATGCAATTGAATTGAATAGATTTGGGCCATTTGGAGTCGAGTACTCATGGCAAAGACGTGGTGTTGGGTTGATTTTGAGCCGGTTCGAGGTAAGTGGCTTATCTAACCTTGTGTGGGGGACCTTCCCCTTAGGATTGGTATATTTGGTAATTGAAATGCCCTGTACGTGAGGTGATGAGTACGTACTTGTGCTAAATATTGGAAATCTGGTTTTCTTAAGTAATTACTAGTATGTTTCCATTCCTGTTTCTATTTCTTGCACTATTAAGCCTGTTGTTAGCTTAGGAAAGTATGTCTAAGTGACTTAATTGCTTTAATTGATTCAACCTGTCTTACCTGAATTCTGTGCAGCATGCTAGGCTAGAATCACTTATTGCCTTAATATGAAATTTTGCCATTTCTGTATACCTTCCTGCTACTGCTGTGAATCTATTTTGGGACTACAAATGTGGGATTCCGGTACCTCCCTATTGTCTGTTTACTTTGGGACTATGGGTTAGATTCCTGGTAGATCCCCCTGCACTTTTACTTTGGGACTACGGGTTAGATTCTCGGTAGATCCCCCTGCACAGTTATATAGAATTACAGGAATGCACCCGGTAGATTTTCCCAGTACTGGGTATTTACATTTGGGACTACGGAACGGGATTCTGGTAGATCCCCATGCACTATGAGTTGGACTACGGGACGGTATCCCGGGAGATTCACTGGATATGTAAAGATGGGACTACAGGATGGTATCCTAGGAGATCCACGATTTTTACTATAGGTGCTGAGCTATATTTCCTTTCTATGTTACCTTGTTTTATATAGTTGTTGCTGTTTTGTTCATCCTGTGTTATTTTACTGATGCACTTATTTATACTGTTATGTTCTATACTATTAATCTTTATATTTTATTTAACCTCAGTAGGGCCCTGACCTTGTTCGTCACTACCCAACCGAGGTTAGGCTTGGCACTTACTAAGTACCGCTGTGGTATACTCATGCCTCTTCTGCGCATGTTTTTCATGTGCAGATCCAGGTACCGCTGATCAGGTCTACTATCCTTGAGGGAGGTGACTGATCTAGAGACTTCTAGGTACATCTGCTGCATCCGCAGACTGAGAAGTCCCTTTCTATTACTTCTTTTAGTATTTAGTCCTTCTGTACCTTCCTGTTCCTATTAGACATTCCGGAGTTAGAGCTATGTAGTATTGATCTTAGCTTGTGATTCATGGGTTTTCTGGTCTAGGATTTATGTTTGCTATTGAGAGTTAAACATGGTGTAAGCCGAACGACACATTTAAACACTATTGCTATTTTATTTATGTTTTAAATTGTTTACTTCCGCAAAAATTTAGGTTTTTCTTTTTCAAATTAGGATTATCTAGTCGTAGAGACTAGATGCCGTCACGATAGTTCACGGAGAGCAAACCGGGGTCATGATAAGTTGGTATCAGAGCTCTAGGTTCATAGGAGTCATGGATCACAAGTTGGTTTATTAGAGTCTTACTGATCGGTACGTAGTCGTCTGTACTTATCTATGAGAGGCTATGTAACCGTTAGGAAAAAAATTCCACTTCATTTGATTTCCTTATCGTGCAATATTTTGACATCACCATTCTAAACTTTTGTCTTCTATTCTCTCACAGATGGTGAGTACACGTGCTACTCGAGATGATCAGGCACCCACGCCCCCTACTATAGTCGTCAGAGGCTGGGGCGGGGTAGAGGGTGAGGACGCACGTGTGGTGTAGCCAAAGCACCTACGCGAGCTACCGCCGAGGTACCACCAGCGGATCCAGCCGGAGTCCAGGCACCTGACACACCTACTGCTACTACCACGCCAGCACTTCAGGAGACTCTAGCACAGTTTATGAGCATGTACACCACTTTGGCTCAGGCAGGGTTGTTTCCCCTTGCTGCAGCCACATCCCAAACCAGGGGAGGAGCACAGACTCCCGCCGCCCGCACTCCTAAGCATCGAATGCATGTTGAGCAGGTCCCTGAGATTATTCCTGTACCGCCTGCAGTGCCAGCTCAGCCCGAGGACAGGGCAGCTGCTTCCGAGGATGAGCAGTTGAGGCTAGAGTGGTTCAAGAAGTACAAGCCTTCTGTATTTAGTGGTCTAGCATCGGTGGATGCTCTGGGATTTCTTGATGAATTTTATCGCATTTTCCGTACCATGGGTATCTCAGGATCGATCGGGGTTTCTTTCACTACCTTCCAGCTTCGAGGAGCCGCCTATGAATAGTGGCACACCTATGAGCTAGAAAATCTAGATGAGGCTGCTTCACTGACTTGGACTCAGTTTTCAGATCTGTTCCTGAAGGAGTATGTTCCTCATACCCTTAGGGATGCATGGCGCACAGAGTTTGAGCATTTGCGCTAGGGTGCTATGACTGTTTCAAAGTATGCTGTCCGTTACACCATTTTGGCTAGGCATGCACCAACCTTGGTTTCTACTGTTCGCGAGAGAGTTTGTCGATTTATTGAGGGCCTTATTCCCAACATGAGGTCTAGCATGGCTTGTGAGTTAGAGATGGATATTTCTTATCATCAGGTGGTGAGAATCGCTAGGAGGATTGAGGGTATGCATGCTAGGGAGAGAGAGGAGAGGGAGGCCAAGAGGTCTTGAGAGTCGGTCCATTATTCTGGTGCACGTACCCCAGCTGCAGGTCGTCATGGTAGGGGTTATATGAGCCGCCCTGTTCATTCAGCTCTTCCAGAAGCCAGTAGTGCTCCAGCTCCTCCTAGGCCTCAGGAGCCTTATTATGCACCTCCGGTTTCAAGCGCCCCCTGCGCGGGGTGCTTTTAGAGGTCCATCTAACAGACCTGGCCCGAGCTAGTCACAACCACCACGTCCTCCCAGAGCTTGTTTTGAGTGTGGTGACACATTCCACATGGTGAGGGATTTCCCTAGACTTGGGAGGGGTGCACCTCCACAGACTTCTCAGCCACAGTGTTCCCCGTAGAGTTCTCAAGCTATGGTTACAACTCCAATTTCTACCCCACCTGCTCAGCCAGCTAGATGTGGAGGTCGGGGAGGTGGAGGTCACCCTAGAGGGGGTGGCCAGGCCAGATACTATGCCCATACCGAGGTTGTTGCCTCAATTCTGTCATCACAGGTATTATATTGGTTTGTCACAGAGATTCATCAGTTCTATTTGATCTAGGCTCTACTTACTCTTATGTATCTTCTTATTTTGCTCCACATTTGGGTGTACCTCGGGATTAATTGAGTTCCCCTGTTTCTGTTTCTACTCTTGTAGGAGATTCTCTCATTATGGACCGTGTTTATCGGTCGTGTTTGGTTTCTCTTAGTGGTTTTGAGAACAGAGCCGATTTATTGTTACTCAGTATGGTTGACTTTGATATTATTTAGGCATGGACTTGTTGTCACCCTATCATGCTATTCTTGATTGTCACGCCATAACCGTGACACTGGCTATGCCAGGTGTATTGCGTGTTGAGTGGAAGGGTACTTTAGATCACACTCCCAGTAGAGTGATTTCTTTTCTTAAAGCTCAGTGCATGGTAGAGAAAGGGTGTGATGCGTATTTAGCTTATGTGAGAGATGTCAGTATTGATACCCCTTCAGTTGATTCAGTCCCAGTAGTGCGAGATTTTCCCGATGTGCTTCCAGCTGATCTTCCAGGCATGCCGCCTGATAGAGATATTGATTTTGGCATCGATCTATTGACGTGTACTCAGCCCATTTTTATTCCTCCGTATCGTATGGCTCCTTATGAGTTAAAAGAGTTGAAGTATCAGTTATAGGAATTGCTTGATAAGGGTTTTATTAGGCCCAGTGTATCACCTTGGGGTGCTCATGTCTTGTTTTTGAAGAAAAAGGATGGTTTTATGCGGATGTGTATAGATTATCGCCAGTTGAACAAGGTTACAGTGAAGAACCGTTATCCTTTGCCTCGTATTGATGATCTGTTTGACCAACTTCAGGGCACACGGGTGTTTTCTAAGATTGATTTGTGCTCAGGTTACCATCAGTTGAAGATTCGGGAGCCAGATATCCCGAAGACTGCTTTTAGGACTCGGTATGGTCATTACGAGTTCCTTGTTATGTCTTTTGGGCTGACCAATGCCCCAGCAGCCTTTATGCATTTGATGCATAGTGTGTTCTGGTCGTATCTTGACTCATTTGTTATTGTCTTTATTGATGATATTCTGGTGTATTCCCGGAGTCGGGAAGATCATGAGCAGCACCTGAGGACTGTGCTTTAGAGTTTGAGAGAGAAGAAGTTATATGCTAAATTCTCGAAATGTGAGTTTTGGCTGGATTTAGTGGCATTCTTATGCCACGTGGTATTGAGTGAGGGTATTAAGGTGGATCCGAAGAAGATAGAGGCCGTGTAGAGTTGGCCCAGACCATCCTCAGCTACCGAGATCCATAGCTTCCTTGGTTTGGCAGGCTAGTACTGTCGTTTTGTGGAGGGGTTTTCATCGATTGCAACCCCTATGACCAGGTTGACCTAGAAGGGTACTCCGTTCCAATGGACAGAGGAGTGTGAGAAGAGATTTCAGAAGCTCAAGACAGCTTTGACCAAAACCCCAATTTTGATACTGCCTACAGGTTCGAGGTCTTATACGGTCTATTGTGACACCTCGAGGTTTGGCCTCGGAGCAGTGTTAATGCAAGATGGTAGAGGGATTGCTTACGCATCCAGACAGCTGAAGATACATGAGAAGAATTACCCTATTCATGACCTTGAGTTAGCTGCCATTATTCACGCCCTGAAGATTTGGCGCCATTATTTATACGGGGTTCCATATGAGATTTATACTAATCATCTGAGCTTGCAGTACTTGTTCAAGCAAAAGGATCTAAATTTGCGCAAGAGGAGGTGGTTGGAGTTGCTAAAGGACTATGATATCACTATTTTGTATCACCCAGGCAAGGCCAATGTGATGGCCGATGCTTTGAGTCGCCGGGCAGAGAGTTTGGGGAGTTTACCTTATTTACCAGCATCAGAGAGGCCTATGGCAATGGATATTCAGGCCTTAGCCAGCCAGTTTGTGATATTGGATCTTTCAGAGCCCAGTCGGGTTCTAGCTTGCATGGTTTCTCAGTCTTCCTTATTTGATCGTATCAGGGAGCGGTAGTATGATGACCCTCATTTGCTTGTCCTCAAGGACAAGGTTCAGCATGGTGATGCTAGGAATGTGACTATTGGTAATGATGGGGTATTGAGGATGCAGGGTCGGATTTGTGTACCCAATGTCGATGGGCTTTGAGAGTTGATTCTAGAGAAGGCCCATAGCTCGCGGTATTTCATTCATCCGGGTGCCGCAAAGATGTATCAGGATTTGAGACAACACTATTGGTGGAGGCGGATGAAGAAAGATATAGTTGGATGCGTAGATCGGTATCTCAACTGTCAGTAGGTGAAGTATGAGCACCAGAGATCGGGTGGGTTGCTTCAGCAGATAGAGATTCCAGAGTGGAAGTGGGAGCGGATCACTATGGACTTTGTAGTTGGGCTCCACGGACTTTGAGCAAGTTCGATGCTATTTGGGTGATTGTGGATCGGTTGACCAAGTCCGCTCATTTTATTCCTGTGTGTACTACTTATTCCTCGGAGTGGCTGACAGAGATCTACATCTGGGAGATTGTTCGTCTGCATCGTATTCCAATGTCCATCATTTCAGACAGAGGCACTCAGTTCACATCACGGTTCGGGAGAGCTGTTTAGCATGAGTTGGGTACTCGAGTGGAGTTGAGTACAACATTTCACCCTCAGATGGACGGACAGTCAGAGTGCACTATTAAGATTCTTGAGGATATGCTCCGTGCGTGTGTGATTGAGTTTGGAGGGTCTTAGGATCAGTTCTTGCCATTGGCGGAGTTTGCTTACAACAATAGCTACCAGTCCAGTATTCAGATGGAACTGTATGAGGCTTTATATGGGAGACAGTGTAGATCACTGGTGGGTTGGTTTGAGCCGGGTGAGGCCAGATTGTTGGGCACAGACCTGGTTCAGGATGCTTTTGAGAAAGTTAAGGTGATTCAGGATAGACTCCACACAGCCCAGTCTAGGCAGAAGAGTTACGCAGACCGGAAGGTTCTTGATGTTTCCTATATGGTTGGAGAGCGGGTTCTGCTTCGGGTTTCGCCTATGAACGGCATCATGAGATTCGGGAAGAAAGGGAAGTTGAGTCCGAGGTTTATTGGTCCTTTTGAAGTATTGAGGCATGTTGGGGAGGTTGCTTATAAGCTTGCCTTACCTCCCAGCTTGGCATGAGTTCATCCGGTATTTCATTTTTCGATGCTCCGGAGGTATCACGGCGATCCATCGCACGTGTTGGATTTTAGTTCATTCCAGTTGGACAAAGATCTATTTTATGTTGAGGAGCCAGTGGCAATATTGGACAGGCAAGTCAGAAAACTGAGGTCAAAGAACATTGCATCGGTGAAGGTTCAATGGCGGGGCCAGCCGGTCGAGGAGGTGACCTGGGAGACCGAGCAGGATATGCGCAGCTGTTACCCTCATTTTTTCACTACTTCACGTATGTCTTTATGCTCGTTCGAGGACGAACGAATGTTTAAGTGTAGGAGGATGTGACGACCCGGCCGGTCGTCTTAAGAATTAATGCCCTGATCCCCTATTAATTGCTTTCCCGAGTTTATTTCTGCTATTGTGATTTGCCGGGATGTTCGGTTTTGAGTTTCGGGGAGTTTTGGGATACTTAGTCCTAGAATGAGAGCTTAAGTGTTGGGAAGTTCGCCATAGTCGGAACAATAAGAATACGGCCTCGGAATGGAAATTCGACGGTTCTGTTAGCTCCGTTGTGTGATTTCAGGCTTATGGGCGTGATCAGATTGTGTTTTGGAGGCCCGTAGATAATTTAGGATTGAAACAGCGATAGTCGAATTTTTGAAGTTTCCGATCCGGTAGTGAGATTTTGTTCTAAAGGTCGGAATGGAATTCCAAAAATTGGAGTAGCTCCATAGTGTTGAATGTGACGTGCTTGCAAAATTGCATGTCATTCGGATGAGATTTGATAGACTTTTTGATCTAAAGCATAAGTTAAGAGTTCTTGGAGTTCTTAGGCTTGAATCCTATGTTAAATTGGTGATTTGATGTTGTTGTGAGTGTTCTGAAGTTTTGAACAAGTTTGAACGATGTCATGGGATGTGTTGGTACAATTGGTTTGAAGCCCCGAGGACTCGGGTCAGTTCCGGAAGGTTCTGGGATGTCTTAGGCCGAAAATCATAGCTGTTGCAAGTTCAGAGGAGTTGCAGGCCTCAAAACCCACCAGTGCAGTCCGCACAAAGTCCATTGCGTCCGCGGTGGGGGCTGTGCGGCCGCACAAAATGTAGTGATGTCCGCGGTGAGGTGAGGAAAATTTCACTGGTCCTACTTCGGAAGCTCATATATTTTGATCTACAAGGAATTTTGGAATGATTTAAAACGGAGTGTTGTATCCCTTCGTGTGTAGTTTCCAGAAAAGTAAAGAAATCATAATTTGGACCTTTGTAGAGAAAGTTATGGCTAAAATACTAAAGCCTGTCACTGCAGTCAAAACCTGAGCGGACAACACTCATTTTTGTGTGGACCGAACTGGTTTTGTGCAGACAACACTCGTTTTTGTGCGGTCCGCAGTGGCGGAAATCCGGGGGGTGCCCTATAAATACGAGGTTTTGGGTTTTATTCCATATTTTTACCTAGAGAGCTCGGATTTTGGCGATTTTTCGAAGGTTTTTCAAGAAATTCATCGGGGTAAGTGATTATAACTCAGATTTGGCTAGAGTACATGAATCCATCATTTAATTCGTGATTTGGGATAGAATTTGGGAAGAAAACTTGTGAAATCTTTTAAAAATATAAAATGATAATTTGAAGGAGCAAATGGTATCAGAATTGGATAATTTTGGTATGGTTACACTCATGAGGGTACGAGAATTCTGGAAATGTAAATTTTACCCGATTTCGAGACGTGGGCCCAAGGGGAGTTTTGGTCATTTTACATAATTTCGCGTATTAGCTTAGAATTTAATTGTAGAATCAGTTACTTGAAGTGTTATTTACATTATGCAATTGAATTGAATAGATTTGGGCCATTTGGAGTCGAGTACTCGTGGCAAAGACGTGGTGTTTGGTTGATTTTGAGCCGGTTCGAGGTAAGTGGCATGTCTAACCTTGTGTGGGAGACCTTCCCCTTAGGATTGGTATATTTGGTAATTGAAATGCACTGTACATAAGGTGACGAGTGCGTACTTGTGCTAATTGTTGGAAATCCGGTTTTCTTAAAAAATTACTAGTATGTTTCCTTTCCTGTTTCTATTTCTTGCACTATTAAGCATGTTGTTAGCTTAGGAAAGCATGTCTAAGTGACTTAATTGCTTTAATTGATTCAACCTGCCTTACATGAATTCTGTGCAGCATGATAGGCTAGAATCACTTATTGCCTTAATATGAAATTTTGCCATTTCTGTATACCTTCCTGCTGCTGCTGTGTATCTATTTTGGGACTACGAATGTGGGATTTCGGTAGCTCCCCGTTGTCTGTTTACTTTGGGACTACGGGTTAGATTCCCAGTAGATCGCCCTGCACATTTACTTTGGGACTATGAGTTAGATTCCCGGTAGAATCCCCTTCACAGTTATATGGAACTACGGGAATGCACCCGGTAGATTTTTCTAGTAATGTATATTTACATTTGGGACTACGGAATGGGATTCCGGTAGATCCCCGTGCACTATAAGTTGGACTACGGGACAGTATCCCAGGAGATTCACTTGATATGTAAAGCTGAGCCTATAGGACGGTATCCTGGGAGATCCCCAATTATTACTATTGGTGCTGAGCTGTATTTCCTTTCCATGTTACCTTGTTTTGTATAGTTGTTGATGTTCTATTCATCCTGTGTTATTTTACTGTTGTACTTATTTATACCGTTACATTCTATACTGTTGATCTTTATATTTTATTTTACCTCAGTAGGGCCCTGACCTTCCTCGTCACTACCTAACCGAGGTTAGGCTTGATACTTACTGAGTACCACTGTGGTGTACTCATGCCTCTTCTGTGCATGTTTTTCATGTGCAGATCCAGGCACCGCTGATCAGGTCTACTATCCCTGAGGGAGGCGACCGCTCTAGAGACTTCGAGGTACATCTGCCGCATCCGCAGACCGAAAAGTCCCTTTCTATTCCTGCTTTTAGTATTTAGCCCTTCTGTACCTTCCTATTCTTATTAGACATTCTGGAGTTAGAGCTATTGATCTTATCTTGTGATTCATGGGTTTCTGGGTCTTGGATTTATGTTTGGTATTGAGAGTTAAACGTGGTGCAAGCCGAGCGGCACATTTAAACACTATTGCTATTTTATTTTTGTTTTAAATAGTTTACTTCCGCAAAATTTTGGTTTTTCTTATGCAAATTAGGTTTACCTAGTCGTTGAGACTAGGTGTCATCACGATGGTTCACGAAGGGTGAACCGGGGTCATGACAGGTTCGATCGAATCATTTTTTAAAATTAAAAGGAAAAAAAAAAGAAGGAAACAAAAAAAAGAGATGAAATTATGGGATGTGAGAAAAAAGAGGAAAGAAAAAAGTGATAATTAGAAAAAAAAGAGAGGAAGGAAAATGAGCAAGCCAAGAAGTGATAGAAAAGAAAAGAAAAGAAAAGATTGAATTGAACAAATTGGGATGATGCCATGTGACCTTGTGACCCTCGAAGTCATTCTTGAACCGTTAATTGTTGCTAGGTGCATTCCACACAATGTGATATTTTTAGCTGATAAATGCCCTAACGCTAACATAATGACTTAATTTTGTTCCTCTTTGTTATCTTCACTATAGCATAAGGGTGGTTGGTTTGCGGTTCTTAAACTGGTAACTCTTCCATACAACACAAGGTCAAAGAGCAAGGTAGCCATGACTAGTAAAGACTTGGGCACAGGTGTTATTGATCCATCTAAGGAGATTGTTGAATTAGAATCTGAGTTGAAAGAAGAGGTCTTAAGTTTGAAAGGACAGATGACCGAAATATACCAAACCTAGATTAGTGGGCATCCTCCACCATTAGTTCCCGCTAACTACACTGAAAGCCTCATCACCATTCCGCCACTGTCACAAATCCAGCTTCCTACTATTGCTGATATCTCCCCATAACCTTTTCACACTCCACCCGCCAAAGCCACCTTATATCCCGCTCCTTTGACCCCTCATATTTTTGTAGCTCCTTCAACAACTACTCTTCCTCGATCCTCTAGCAAGACTGTGTTCAAAGTCCCCGATGCCCAACACTATGCTTCAGAAACAATTTTCAAGGTCTCGAATCTATACTCTTATGCTCCTAATTTTGAGCCTCCCGGTGAAACTAAAAAGCCTGCTAAGACAGTGGAGCAAGATGAGATATCCAGGAAGGTGAAAAATCTTTGAGCAGTCTTTAAGAAACATGGAAGGGATAAAGAGCTAGGTGAGCATGCCTTACAAAGGCTTGTGCATGTTTCCTGACATCCAAATGCATGTTGGGTTTAAGATGCCAAAGTTTGATTTGTATGATGGGCGTTGAAATACAGTAGCCCATCTGAAGGGTTATTGCAGTGAAATGATAAGTGTTTACGGGAAAGATGAAGTTGCTCAGGTAAGTTCTCTGATTGATAGAAAAGATATTGCTGAGCCCCGCCAACGACAGGATCTAGTGGGCATTCCTGCTAACCGTTTTCAGCCTCAATACCAACCCCATGAATATCTGCGTACTCCAGATAATCCTTCTCAGTGCTACTTTCCTCCATAAAATCCACA
This sequence comes from Nicotiana sylvestris, assembly GCF_000393655.2. Lineage (NCBI taxonomy): Eukaryota > Viridiplantae > Streptophyta > Magnoliopsida > Solanales > Solanaceae > Nicotiana > Nicotiana sylvestris. The sequence continues at coordinate 48,306,633 of NC_091064.1, forward strand.
AGGTCATACCTCACCTTCCCAGTACTCTATCCACAATGCACTGCCATATGCTCCACACCCACGAGACCCGCAATGGCCTGCACCACCTCCACAAATATCTTACCCACCTCCTCAAGCATGTCAACCACCTACCCGTAAGAGGTTCCAACCGAGGCCGGAGTACAAAATGAAAAGGCAGCAACAAAGAGAAAAGTCTTTCACTCATATTGGAGAGTGTTATGCTAGTTTGTTCCAAAGGCTGAGGCAATTGGACATATTGAAGTCGATTCAGATAAAAAGGCCGAACCACATTCCAAAGAATTTTGATTTTTCTCAAAGGTGCGCATATCGCTCTAATGCCCTGGGGAACAGTATAGAAAAGTGTTGGCATCTGAAAAAAGCAATCCAAAAGCTTATTCATGTAGTAACATTACCGTGCAAAATCTAGATGCAGCGGATACTAGCCTACGTCCATTGCCTGTTCATAATGAGACACATATAGTGGGCATGATTTGTGTTGAAAATGAATATAGGAACTCTTCTGAGCTTCTTGGAGGGCCACCTCTTGCAAAGCTTTCAGCGCTATGAGTCTCAGTTCCAAAAGTTGATCTTAAGAACGAGTTGACAAAAGGGATCCAAAAGCTATTTGCTGAGGTCAATGTTATTGAAATTGGTAATGGTATTGGTAATATTGATATGGAACTCAGTGGCTAAGATGTCAAGCTTGGTAATTGGAAAGATGCTCCTTTCATAACTAGCCAGGAGAGTCTTGGTGGTTTATTTTGTTGTCATTTATGTTGTCCGGGTTATTTCAGGGTTGTAATCCGGATATTATCTTGTGACTCAAACCCTTCTATCCTTTTATTTTGCCTAGTTTGTTTAGTCGCAGTGGCTCGTTTAGTGTTGTCTATTATTGTTCCAGGGTTGTAACCCCGGTTTATTTTACTTGTTTTGTTGTTTAAACCCTTTCACCGTCTGTCTAATGTAATTTTCTGTTTTCTGTTATTTCTAGTCAGTTTTTGTTTAGTTCCCTTTTCCTTCTATTATTCTTTTCACGCTGGCTCTAGTGACATGACATGCACGTATAATTCTAAGCCTGGTCTTAAAAGTTAGTCTAATTATGAAGCAATAAAACAATTTTGAAGATGGTAGAGACACTTGAGGAAAATAAGTACAAATTTGGACATTTTGAGATCATTTGAAGCCCGAACTGTGTGAAACTGGGGAAGATAATTTGGGAAGTTAATAAGATGACAAGAATTCATTAGAGGAGAGTGCATCCCAAACAATTTGAAGCGAGCAGTTTTGTCACGGCCCAACCTCGGGAGGCGCGACCGGCGCTCAATCGAGTGAACCCAACTAAGCAAGCCTTACCATACACTTCCTACCCACCTTGATATGAATAAAGAAACCATACTTTTGTTTATCCATTTAAACGGGGAAAGACAGCACATTCTATATTGATATTTCATTTTAAACACCACATTAAACCGTAGATGAGTTAGTTTCCAAGATCCCCATATAGTTACAATTTATAAGCAACATAAGTTTAGAATTACAACATGGTTCGTAGACCTATCCAACCCTCGTACATAACCCACACATATGTCTACGGAGGCTCTAGGATACAAGAGATGAGTTTGACAACTCCGGCAATAAGGCCCCGGCTATACCTCAAAATGGATGTCTATAACAAAAGGTGCACCACATAACCCCTTGAAGGAGGAAGGGGCTCACCAAGATTTTAGAAAAGGATGCTCTACTACACACGATCGGCACTATCTGCTATGGAGCCACCTACGTTCATTTAAAAATGTAGCACCCCCGACAAAAAGGGATGTTAGTACCATGGAATAGTACTAGTATGTATAACTAAACACCATCAAATAATAAAGAACTTTCATACACAAATAAGGAAATCACAGGTATCACCATAAAGCTTTAAACGATCACAACATTATCAACATGAAAGAATTACACAACCTTCACATCATGTTTCCCTAGCCTTTAGTTGGAAATTTCATACTGTTCCACATCGTTCACATTACCACCTCTATCTTGAGTGGAGTACGATCTCGACCCGATCAGCTAGGCCGTCTCCCGGAGACGTTACCGATATTCTATTCACACTTTCTAGTTTCAATCATCAATGCATAACCGCCATGTGTATATGTCATGGCATCCGATCATGGCCCAATTGTGTCGTATTAATAAATGGTTTGGACCATTGGAAACTAGATTCCAAGACATTTATTTTTGTATATAATATGTCCCAAAAAGACCTCATATAGCACATGAAATATTTTGCTCAAAACGCTTCATTATAAGGCAAATCCTTAGTTGGTTCTTTTTCCGCAACTTAAATCCAATTTTTTCCAAACTTTATATTTCATATCCAAACATCATATATAGTCATATCATGACTTTAAACCCATTTAAATCATGATTAACATGTCTCATATTCATATTAACTTACTTAAGACTTCAGTAAACCTTTCTTATCCTTGTAGAAAGATTTCATCCTTTTTGAGTTTACATTAGATAATCCTATAATGACGGTGATGTCTAAAATACGAGGTGTAACAATATTAAATCACTTTATCTACTTTAAAAGAAGATCTCATTTCCAAGCTTACATTAATTGACTTAAGATATACTTTCACGTACAAAAACATGGGGTGTAACAAGAATAGGGTAACAACGTAGTCAAATAGCAGAATGCGGAGAAGTGCATTTGCATCTTTAGGAACAAGCATTGCAAAAGAGATCACATAATGAACGTACCAACACAGAGGGTACAAAAACTCAAGAGACAGGTTAATGTTGCAAATCTACACTTAGCACATTGGGGCAGGGTACATTTGTAGGAAGCAAGGAGTATTAGGCTTCTGGGATTACACATTAATAAGCAAGGAAGCATCAAGCCAGCAAGACAAACAATTAACATTAATGGATCAAATTATGTAAAACATCAGGGATTAAACAGCGCAACTTATACCAGTGAGGCAAACAGAATCAAATGCTATAGGGTACACAATTTAAGAAAACTAGTCTAAAAGGTTCCACCTAGTTGCTAGGGGGTGCAGAATTGAGCAAGGCAGGAACATATTAAGTGATAAACATGATTATAGGAGCAAATCACAGCTAGAATGAAGGTTTTAACAGATTAGGGCATACAAAAGATATTAATCAATCACTATAGAAACCCAGAATAAGGCAGGAAACAGAATGAGGCCATGTAACTAGTGAAAAAACTCAAATTGCCAATACATTAAGATAAACAAACTTTAAACAGTCTAACTTACTCAAGCTAAACATAAATACATTTTAGAACTAACAGTTTAGGCTTGAGCCAATGCTATAGAGGTTTATATCATAAGCAGAGTCACATATAAAGAGAATCAAAAAATACATTAAGTCATGCAATTTCAAAAACATGGATATACTAATTAGAACATAAGAAAATGAACATTGCGAAGGTTGAGAACTAACCAGTTATTGCTCAACATGTAGACAAACAAGAAAGGAACAGAATCACCTTGAATGTTAACACAACAATAGGACCTAGAACCTTAGATGTGTCAAGTTCCCAAGGGCTTCAAGGAACCCAGGGCAATGCTTACACCCAACGAAGATCGAGAAAATAGGAATACCGGTGGCCTTGGCTTTTAGCCGGCCAAGAACCAAAATAGGACAAGAGAATAAATGAACAACATAGTGGAAAACCTTAGTTTTTAGTGGAAATTTTAGCGATTCAGGTCTGTCTAAGAGGGAATGGGGGAGGTGTTTATATAGTAGTAAAAATCGACCAACAAATAAGGAAACATAGTAATCTAAGCAACAAATAAGGAAAATAAACATGCAAATCGATCTAAAAATTAATTTAAGAGAGAAATCTATAAACCCTAGTTTTTTTTAGAGAAAGTGTAAATCAGCAGAATATAAACATATATCGAACTCACACAGTAACATTGAACGTATATAGACAAAATAGCGCGCAAAATCAGAGATTTGAACTATTTTGGTTCGATTTCCGAAGATATTTGCTTGCAATATTTTGGAAAGCACTTAGATAATATCATAAGAGAAGAACCAGTACCAAAAGGGGGTCAAATATGGCAAGCAATGGCAGTCGAATCCCATATTTAGTGGGATTAGGAGAAGGATTTAGGGGGGGGCTAAGGGTTATTCAGAGAGAGAAGGGGAGGTTGAGAGAGTTTAGGGGCAGCGAGTTAGAGGGGAATAGGTTAGCGTTTGGGGGTTGGGTTAATTTAAAAAAAGGGTGGATTAGATGTGGGCCGCTGATCTTAGAGATCAACGGCCAGGATTTTAAAAGGGGTTGGGTCGAGTTGACTAGGCGGGTCGCGATCGAGTTTTAGAGGGTTGAGCTAGTTTGGTTTGGGATGGGGTATTTGGGCTAGGTGTTTAAGGGGTTTGGGCCATTTGTTTGGTCCGAAATTGGTTTATCGATTGTTGTTTAAATACCCAATATTTATCAAAAATAATTTATAAAAGCAATTAATAAATAACAAAAAATATTATTTGTATACTAAAATGATTGGAAATAATAACTTAACATTATAAAAATATAAAAAGTTATTTTGGCACAAGTAATGTAATTATACATGAATATAGGCTACTATTGCAAAAGTATGCATTTAGCCTAAAAAATTCAAATGTAATTATAAAAAATGAAGTAAAATATTATAAAACATACATGTTGGTGATAATAATAAGTTTGGATGATTAAATTATCATAAAAATAATTTGAAGGATAATTATTGGATATTTATATAATAAAAGGTAGAAAGAAATTAATTTAGAGCTTTAAAAATTATGAAAATTATAGAAAATGCACGTATGCTATTTTGAGAGTATATACACTATTAAAGAAAATATAAGGACAAAATTGGGTATCAACACAACCCAAATAACATTCTGGACGTTGACAATACATTCACATTGAATAGAACCTTGTTTCGGACCTCCACAACGCTGCCTATGATAAAGAAACATGCGGGAATCCCGTAATCGCCCATGAAGTAAAAAAGCCAAGAAACTTTCTCGTCCTTCAAGGGCCATTGCCCAAATCTTAGTAGAAACAACCTCATACTTTCAAACACCCATCACCCCCAATACGATAGTGTGAATCTCAGGTCTTTGAACCTCATCCCAGCCAATACAAGCAACCCAACTAACAACTCATCACAGAACCACACAGATTCCCACACAACACGGTCCATAAATCCAACCAGCAATAACTTTGTTATGCAGTACAAATAGAATAAAAATAGGGTATGAGGATTATCTAACAAGTGCAACATGTGTAATAACAAAAGTACAATTCATTAAATCATCCCACAGAGGGAAAACAAAACACCCAATAAACACAAGGAAAGGGTATCCAACATAACATCCGCTGCGACGTGCAGCCCGCTCCTAGATACTCATCAAGCCAAAGTGCTCGGGTTCACTGACCACATGAATACTGATATCAAGCACATTAGAGCACACAAGTATAACTGTGGGAAAATGAATAAAAATAATAAAACATGGAAGAAAGCAAATACAACTAAGGTGCAATGAGCAAATCAACATCACGAGGGCCATCTCGCCCACATCGCCATAAGGACGGAACAGAATTACAACATGCATGGAGAATAATCATACAACCTCACAGCCCATCACAGCATAAGAGAGTAGCACATAACATAGACCAAGGGCACAGATAATATCCATTCTGCCCGGTAATATAACCGTGATAACAATCTCACAAGAGCACCCAAACTTGACCTGATACAAAATAGATATTCTCGTTGAGCTTTCAAATAGTCCCCAACCCAAATCCTGATCATTCTCAAATAGGTAAATATCATTCCAAAAGTCCTTAGCAACCTATCGATAATGTATGCTATCAGTTATCCCATTCTCAACATGCCTTCACAATCCGCAAACAAGAAATAGCCCGCATATGGGGACATCTAGCCCCAAAACCTCAGGAATACCAAAATCTCCATACCCAAAAACAACTATGCTAATCAAATGGCTGATACATCACTCACACCCCATCATCTTGCTGAAGCACCCATATAGATTTTCCGATCGTGTAACAAACCTGAACTTAAAAGCCTCTAAACCCAGTAATCACCATGCCACTAGCCACCCACCCACAAACCAAAACTCCAGGGTTTTTCCTAAAATGCACGTTCTTCACATAAAATATCCAATAATACCAACCTTCTATTAACTTCTAATATCCATCCAAGAGAAAACCATAATATACAACATATTCCTTATGCCCATAGTAGCTAGCAGACTCAAGCCGTTGCCGAAACCATCGAGAACTCTCCGAGATCCGCTCGCATGCAACTAAGCCATTAGGACCACATCTCCACAACTCAACCGAGTCACACAACCCGTCCAATCCAAGAGTACTGCAACAAATGCCAGTAGAGAATTCCTATTCAAAAGGAGCAATTACTTCCATTGCTATGTTGACCCAACACCATAGAGTTGACCTGTTTCTTCGGTACTCCTGGGGTAATACTTCTCCTTGTCAATATGCAATGGTACCAATCGAACCCCAAATGCAGATAAGCCTAGCACGAACCACGTAGACCAAATGCTCATAAACCACCGCATTTCCTCTGAAGCACCCCATAATGCTGCAACCAAGATGCCCACGCTAAATAGACCTTCTGTAAATCTGAAGTTGTTCCTCTGCCCCCCCCCCCACCTTTTGATACTGAAATGTAGATCCATAATGACGCAAAAACACCATAAGCCCCAAAATCATCCCATGCAAGATCTCAGACCTTAGTCATATACAAATTTCGGGAAACTTCCAATACCACAAATATACATACCTCAGGCCCAAACTGATGTAAATCTAACTCTACAATCTGAATGTCGCTAGTGGGCTCCCCCACTTGGCGCGAAAACCATAGAAAACAACATATGATGATCCACAAAACTAACCTTCACAGCTCGTACAACACCAATCATAAAGTACTCCAATTCATCCACTAAGCGTACGTCCATTCTCGTGACAGTCAAACTCGCTTCCTTTAATGCCTTGAATGATAACATGTACCTTTCTGTCACGACCCCAACCCCGAATTCGGCTGTGATGGCGCCTCTCGTGAAGACAAGGCCAGCCAGTTTAACCGAATTCACCTTTTAAAATAGTTAAGCAACACAAAAATAGTCTAAACATGATTAATAACCCTGAATAGCAGAAATAACGATAACAATGCGGAAAAAATCCAACCCGACACAGCCCTAACCGGGGTGTCATAAGTCACGAGCATCTACTAGGGTATAAATACAACTAAAAGGTCCGAAATATACAAAACAAGACTAATGAATGAAGAGGGAGAAAAGAGGAACTGCGAACGCCGGCAGCTACCTTGCTAAACTCCGATAACTCTACCTCCGATCAGCCAAAACCTGCTACCGGGTGTATAAATACCTGAATCTATAAACAAGGTGTAGGGATTAAAGTGAGTACTCCAACTCACTGAGTAACAAATGTAAATAAAGACTGAAGGCAAGAAATCACGTAAAGCACATCAGGATGTTGTATAGAAGCAGTTCAAAACCAGTAGGAAAGCAGTGACGCTGTGAAAACCTCTTAAAACATCTAAGTTCAGTTTGAAACTTATTTGTAAATTACTTTTGCAACGGTTATGCAAATGAATGCAGAACAATTAATACAGATAAGCACAGATATCCGCCCCTCGGGCACAAACACACAATTTAAACATGTAAATGGCAGGCAAATAAGAAAAGATAAACACATAAGGTTCACCCCTCGGGCACAGTCTCAGAATTATACCAGCCCCTCGGGCTAAATCTCACATCACACTGGGTACCCGCGTTCACTGGAGGTGTGCAGACTCCGGGAGGGGCCGCTTACGGCCCAAGCGCAATATCAAGCCATCTCGTGGCATCAAATCTAGGCCATCGGCCTCATATCAATCAAGCCACCTCGTGGCATATTTATGTATCTCGGGCCATCGGCCTCATATCAATATTAATGTATCCTCACAACTAGGCCCTCGGCCTTACACAGTCCAAAAATCATCACAAACCCCTCGGGCAATAGTCAAACAATATTTCTCAGCCCAAAACATCATTTAAAAATATCATTTAAGTCTCAAAAACTGAGTAAAGATGGTTGAGTAGTAATACAGTGGAAAACAACATGACTGAGTTCAAATAATAAGTCAAAACAGTAAGGAAATAGTGATAAAGATCCCCGAAGGGTTCAAATAGTTGGCACAAAGCCCAAATATGGCATGAAGCCTAAATCATGATGATAACAAATAAGGTTCAGTCAAATACGTGGTAAAATCATCAATCGGGACGGACCAAGTCACGATCCCCAGTAGTGCACGACCCCACGCTCGTCATCAAGCGTGTGTCTCACCTCAATATAGCACTACGATGTGCAATCTGGGGTTTCAAACCCTCAGGGCATCATTTGCAATCATTACTCACCTCGAGCCGGCTAACTCTCTAGATCGCGATGCCATTGCCCCTCAAATCGGCCTCCACGCACGCCGAATCTATCCACAAATCAGAACAAGAACATTAAAATATTCTAAGAGAACAAATCCCAAGAGAAAACAATCAATAACGGGCACAAATCCCGAAATTACCAAAACCCGAGCCCCGGCCCACTTCTCGAAACTCAAAATTTTCAAATCATTAGATTCCTCATCTCCTCACGAGTTCATACATATCAAAAGTTCTCAAATCCGACCCCAAATGGTCCTCCAAATCCCCAATCAAAAGTCCAAAATTTCAAGCCCTAGTTATTCCATTTTTAGCCCTTTAAACCCATTTACAACCTTAATTCATGAAATTATACCATAAAAATCTGTTTTAAGGTCCAAAATCCTTACCTCAATGAAGTCTCTTTGATTCATCTCTTCAAAATCGCCCAAAGCTCCCAATTCCGAGTGCAATAATGGTTAAACCCTTCAAAAATCGCGAAGGAAGACATATATACATTCTGCCCAGACATAACCGCATATGCGGTCCAAAATCCGCTTTTGCGGTACCGCATATGCAGTCAACACATCCGCTTCTGCCGAGTTCATTAAACCGGCCTAAGCCGCATCTGCGAACCTCTTTCGCATCTGCGCTTCCGAAGATGCGATCCCTTTAGCCGCTTCTGCGGTCTAGCTCACCTGACCCATTTTCGCTTTTGCGAGGAAACACCCGCATCTGCGGCACCGCATCTGCGGTCCACAAACCGCAGATGCGAAAATACCAGAAGCAGCAAATCTGAAGTTGCAACACAAATTACAATCACCCCGAGGCTCCCGGGACCTCGACCGAAAGCACAAACATGACCCAATATTTATTCAAACATGTTCCAATCATCAAAACACCTTAAACAACATCAAATTACCCGAAACACATCGGATTCAAGCCTAAGTTTCAAGAAATCTTCCAAAATACGCTTTCGATCAAAAACCCAACCAAACCACGTCCGAATGACCAGAACATTTGCACACATATCCCAAATGACACAATGGAACTACTGCAACTTCAGGAATTTCATTCCGACCTCTATATCAAAATCTCATCTATCAACCGGAAGACGCCAAAATCTTAATTTCGCCAATTCAAGCTAAACCTTCCACGGACTTCCAAAAAGCATTCTGATCACGCTCCTAAGTCCCAAATTACCTCACGGAGCTAACCAAATCATAAAAATTCCAATCCGTGATCATATACAAACAAGTCAAATATTGGTCAAACCTTTCAAATTTCAAGCTTCAAACTGGGAACTGTTCTTCCAAATTCATTCCGATTATCCTGAAAACCAAAACCAATGATTTACACGAGTCGCAAAACATCACACGGGGCAAGTCATGCTCGAGAACTAATGAGCAAATTGCAAAAGCTCAAAACGATCGCTCGGGTCGTTACATCCTCCCCCACTTAAACATATGTTCGTCCGCGAACGTTTCCAGAGTTGTTCTAAACGCCAACCAATCGCTGAATAACCTTACCATGCATACACCCGGGGGTGATTCCACGTCACTCTATCTCATATAGGTCTGATAACACTTTGTAACTGAAATTTCACAACCCAATCTAGCCCATAAACCATAGAACCACATTTCCACTTCTAAAATCCTCAATACGATCTGAATCTCACATTTATACTGTGAATAAGTCCGAACAAGTTGTAACAAACCCCATCTGCTATCTCAGGTGCAATCACATGATATACCACATAACTCAAACACTTGTAGTGATAACTTCTAATCGCAGCAGCTGCACACAACACCCGAATACCGATAGAAAACCCTTATCAACTAAAGTCTCATTCCAACACTTTCATATACTGCCAATGATCACTAAAACATGCGGTAATCCATAACCATTTCCCAGATCAACCATTCATGAAGCCACTTCTCCCTTGGCAAATACCACAGCAAATTTCTGAGCGGAAGCTCGATATTATCCTTCCAACATGCTGAAATCGAATCCGTTCGTGTTCATTAATGCTCCCAATGATCTCCTCTAATCCAACACACTACTCTGGTGACATGACACGTCAATACAGGCCTAAGACACAAATCGTACAGTACGTGCACCCATAAGCAACAGTCTGAACATACTCAATTATGAAAATGACTCAAATGAAAGAGTTGTACCTCAAGCTCAGTAGTACCATCACAACACAAGGCTGAGAACCTATCTCACATCATAGGAACAAAATGCACGAATCTAACCCGCAAGGTCGTACCCCCACACAGCTTCGCTACGATGCGCGATCCTATCCAAACAGTGCTCCACAGAAAACACCTCAGGTCACTATGCTTGAAATCGACAACCACGCGCAATTTGATGTCTGGAACCAAAGCAAATCATCATACCCATGGTGAAGCAAATAACATACACCACGCAAACCCGAAAGGCATAACCGATACGCCATTCCCTGAGCAACACCCAAATACTCTTCCCGCTCGACTTCCACTATGAAACCCCAATAGAACCACACCATATGTGCCTATAACCAACAAATCATAACACCTCGCGACACAAAAAGGTAACTCATAGATCTCCCTAGATTACTAATAAGCTCAATAACAATCGAATTAACACATCCCTCAACAATACCATTTGTTGATACCCAATTTTTCCCTATGTATTTCTTTTACATGCAAATACTTTCAAATATCATATACATACATATATAAGTATGCCCAAGTGTTTTAGTATTTTTCCAATTTTTTAAAAGATTTTTAAATTGATTTATTGCTCAATAATTATTTCCAAAATTATCACTTTGGTGAATAACTTATTTTATTCTCATATTTATACCAAAATATAGGTAGGTTACTTTTCATATATTTTTACAAATTAATTTGGTATTTTAAAAGCTAAATTGCATATAATTACAATTTTAGCCTTCTTTAAGATTTAATAGCATTTTATAATTATGAAACTGGTTCCAATATTTTTAAATTAATATTTATATACTATTAACGGACCCATTGCTTTTAATTTGATTTAAAAATCATTTTTAATATTTTTATAAAATAAAAAGGGAAAACAGGCTATTTAAATTTTGGCCTCGGTTCGTTTCAATTGTAGCCCCATTACATTTCGATTTTAGCCTAAAATTGACCCAATTTCATACTCAAATTTGGACCAGCCCAATTCCTTTTGACCCAACCCCTAACCCAAATCAAACGACCTAACCCGGTTCCCCACCTACCTTCTTAAATTTAGGCCATTGATCATTCGAATCAACAGCCACTATTCGTCCTACCATAATTAAACACAGGTGACTACCTTAATCCCACATTCTCACCTGGCCCGCCGCTTTTGAACCAAACCCTCTCAAATCCTCTCAAAACTCTCTGAAACCCTAGCCTCCTCCTACCCCCTTTTCAACCACCGGTCACCGGAATCCATGGCTTCTCAGGCCATGGATAGTTGGTACTCACCTATCTTAACAGTAAGCCAGGGTTGTTCGAAGCTTCGAGGCCCGACCTCGATGATTCCCTCTCCGATTTTCTCAGACCTTTGATTTCATGGCTCCTCCGCCCATGCTCCGGCATATTCAACACTCAGGAGCCTGATTTTTTACCTCTCCGACTCAAGATCGGACCTGTTTCCAAATCTTTCTCATTTCTAGGGTTTCTCCGAAACCCTAAGATATTCAAGGTCCTTTCACCGATATTTGCTTAGATCTATACTGTATCTATTCTTTTCTTGCCATCTAAAGTGTTTTCCCCAAAAGTTTCTTTTCAAAATCGTTTCTCTTCGATTTTAGGGTTTCTGAAAGGATTTTTTGGGAAAAATCTTTCTGATTTTTCTTCTTTTTTACTTTATATGTGTTTGTCCATACCCTACTGGTGTGATTACTCTTTATTACGCATGTACTGTCTTCTACCTTTTCTTTTCTGCTATGCATGTTACTCCTGTTAATCCCTACTTAGTTTTCTTTACTCTTTTACTATGTGTGTTTACCGTTAAGTTATTTGAACTTGTTTACTAGACTCTGATCACGTTCTTACATGCTTCATCTACTTGTGTTCACGTTTGTATTATCTCCTTCTTCTGAACTTGTTTAGCTTCCGAGTTTTCTCATATATGTTCTTTATGATTTTTCTTCCTTTGTCATTCAAACATGCTATCATATCTGTTTTGTTGAGACTCTAAAACAAATGACTTGCTTTCTCACTTCCATGTCTGATTCAATTTAGAAACCCTAGGATTTTGGGGGTTTCCTTTGACGATTTTGATTTTTGTGTTCGAGTTAAGGCTCTAATTTGGGACCCTGAACTCTTAGACTCACTTTGAGTCTGCAAATTGAACATGTATCTTTTTGCTTATGATTCTGAACTTCTCTTCGATTAAACTCTCTTCTAAATAATTTGATAGCCTCTTCTTGATTCACATATTTGTGTGCTTTATATATGAGAACTCTTCTTTCAAAAGGTTTTGCCAACTACTAATTGATTCCGAATTCCTTTAATGGTGTTTACTTGATTGTTACTGATTTTCCCTAATTGAACCTTTCTTTACCCTTTTTCTGACTTGGTTCATTCGAACAAAGCTTGCAGCTTTGATTTTACTGGCTGTTTGATTGATTCCCTTTCCTTATTTTTCACAAACCATGTACCATTGGACTTTTGCCTTAAATAAACCCTGTGTATTTACCCTTATTATGTTACTTTGGAAAAGGTTTTAATCAAATTCTTTCCTTAATTGTCTTATGCCCGTTCGAAATCAGAATCCCTTAACCAAAGGGAGACTTTATGTGATTGATTGCAAACTATTTCCTTACCTTTTCTTACTTGTTTTCTGCACTATAAAAGGGGACTACCCTTCTCCACTTCAACACACTTTGAATTGCATACTCTTACACACATACACTCAATTACAATACTCTTTCAATTCTCTACTCTCTTCTGAGATCTTTTGTATTGCTTGCTTGCAATTTGGCTTACAAGACTTCTGCTTTCACTTATTTATTTTCCTGAAACTGGTATATCCTAATTTTTATTCCAGCATCATCCCTATGTGTTTACTTTACAGTTGCTACACTCTTGGCTACTTTCATGTTCATGTTCTATTTTGAATATGCTACTCTCTCTTTGCATCTGCTGTTTGTTGTGAATTCCTCATACCCCTACTCTCTTCTATGTGTTTGAGTTAAGGTTTATGGCCTGGCAGTATCCAAATTGCTGCTCAGGTCTGAACTTGATCCTCAATGGATCTTAACTCCCAAAATATGGCCTAGTAGACAGGTTGGGGTGTGCTAGCACTCCTTATTGTTGGGTATGACCACCAGTTTACCCTGGACTTCCCCTAATTCCCCTCTATTGCACTTGCACTTACTCCTAGCCTCTAAGTTCTACCCCTCCTATGAGCCTTGCCTTGGGACTTTGAGTTCCCTCTAAGCTTGGACATTTGAGGGCTGGCCCTTCCACACTGCACTATAATCTGATTCTGCAATGATATTTGGGGGTGTAAGCACTGCCTGGAGTTCTTGAAGCTCCTTGGAACTTTGACACATCCCAAATAAGATAAAGGCTTTGGAAATCTGATCTTTGGAAGTTGGTTTATTTCATATTTCAAACCTGGGGTCTGAATTAGGCTCTCCTTGGTTTCAATCTTTAATTTCTGATATATTTTTATCTTTTTCTTATTCATTCTTGTCTGTAATAATCTTGTAATAAACTGCTGGGGTGTTAGTGAAAAAGGGAGGGTCAGTCCTGCATGCAAAGGGGTAGATACCATGTTCATAGGGAATTACTATACTTTTGAAATTCTACATCCCATGTAGATACCATGTTCATAGGGAATTCCTATACTTCTGAAATTCTGCATTTCATGTATATACCATGTTCATAGGTTTTTATGCACTTCATATAGATACCATGTCTATGAGTCGTGTTTGAAATTCTGCATATCATATAGGTAATATGCCTATGGGACTTCCTGCATTTTGCATATGCATCTGTCACTAGGCAAACATGTTTATAAGATTTAAATAACTAACTGCATATAGATTACCTGCCTATAGGATTTCTGCATGACAATATCAGCGCTTAAAATCAGTAACGCCTAGAAAGTATGCCTATAGGAGCTGTCAACCAAACCTGAATCGTCAACTCGCTTATAAGCCTAAAATCAGTAGCAATAATGTTTAACGCCTGCAGATCTTATGTCCCTATAATTGGCAATTCTTTTTTCTGCAATCAGTTTACTTTTTTATTTCTGAAACTAATAGATATCATGCCTATAGGTTCCGTTTAACACCTAGGAAAGCTTTAGGGTAAAAACTATAATTGCATCAGTCTTTGATAATTACAACCAGCAGGCAGGCCTAATTCGGACTTCTTATCTGAAAATATGTGATAAATCAGCCTACCTTAATGTTTAATTTTAATTTAGACCTAACAAGTACGTGTAATACATGCTAAACTATATGATTTTCTCTGATTTAAGGAGGTTTATTTGAGCCATATTTGCTTACTTTCTTTCCCAATACTTGCTGTATATGTTTTGAATGTCGCCTTAGAATTTTATCCTTTTTAAAAAAACTGCAAAATCCCCAGCTCCCTCCCCTTTAGGATTAGTAATCCCATATTCCTTCGAGACTGATAGGATTGGGACGGGTAATAGCATGCAATAAGTAAGGATACTATCCCGTGCTTTAATTCCTTAACGGGGTGGGAAGGGTAGATATGGAGATGATGACCAATGCGTTAATATCACGTGCGACCCCTCTTTTTTGAGGAGTGATTGTTGGGTGTTGCATTGAAGTGATCCATATTAATCGTAAACCTAGGACCCCCCCCCTCCTCTTATTTGCTTTCATCTCTTCTCGTGAAACCATTCAAATCTTTTTTTCATAAATTTCTGTCCTCTCTACTTACCTTCAAAAGTTTTCAACCTAATTGCAATGTTGTATGCAAGTCCTTATTTGAGCCTTGATTGTTTACTTGTAAAGTCACAATTGTAACATGGCCAGGACCACACTAGTGGATCTGGAGGGTTGCCTAACACCTTCCCCTCGAGATATTTCTAGCCCTTACCCGAACTCTGGTCTTTTCCAACTCAAACCTTTCTTAAAGTGTCCTAATGCACTATAATCACTAGGTGGCGACTCTTCAAAATTCCAAAACCCAATTCTCGAAAGGGAATAGAGTTGTCCTCCCAATGTCGTATACCCGATTTCGACCCATAGAAAAAGGGGGCGTCGACAGCATGGCGACTCTGCTGGGGAACTTCTTTAGGCTTTTACCATTGCATGTTGCTTGTGACTTTACTATCTCGTTAATTGCTTTATTTACTGTCTTTTATTCTTTCACTATGATACTGACTTGGCTCTTCATGTCTTTTCTTTCCTTTAACTTCTTTCCTATACTGCTTTATTTCAATATTGTTGTGATTACTGCAATTATTGTAATCATTTATCTTTTGAACGTGGAAATACATGTCAATTTGTTTCATTCTTGTAAACTGCATCTTCAACATCATATTCCACTCATGCCAAACAAATACCATAGCGACGCTTATAATGAGTGGTTGCGCTCTTCCAATATTATCACCCTTTAAAGTTGGCAAAGGCGTATTTGCGGTAAAACCAGTCGATCAGCGGTGCAGTCGACGGTTCCGTGCCTTTCCCTCTTGAGTTGTCCGCTCAAGGGTACCTGTCTAATACCCCAATAGAAACCTTACTCTGTTTAACTATGCATGCATCATGGTCAAACCTAGCCGAGTCAGTTATGTTGTCCACATAATGACTCATTAAGATAGCCTTGTCCGAAGTCCACTGGGTTTCCTTGAAACCCAAACGGACACCACCATATTATGTACATTTATTTGGAGAACTAAATGCTTTTTATGTTGATTATTGGTATTAAATAGTCGAGTCCGGTGGGGGTGAGGTCTTAACCCTTTTGTTTTGCATAAATAAATGACAAAATTCCTGATTTCGGTATGGTAAACATACCTTCACTCTTGCAGACTTAGTGGAGAAACCTCCCACCGAGCAACAAAATCAATGAATGGAAAGAGAGAGTCACCAAGGCTAGTGAGAAGCTAGAATACCTGGAGTACAGCTTGCTGGAATTGGAAGGGAAAGTGAGGAAAAGAGTTATCGACTATCAAAATGTTGAGGAAGGCAAAAGAGAACGTCTGGCGATAGCATTTTTACTGGAAAATCTGCATGAGCTGGAGGACTTGATCAACGAGAACATTCAACCTGAAGAAGGTCCTTCTGGGACCAAGTAGTTAGGAGTCTTTCTTTTCGCTTTTAATGTAATAAGGCCAATGGCCATTAGTGACATTTTTACTTTCCGCTATTTTAGTGTCGTTTTGGGATTCGTCTTATTTTTGTCAATAAAATGAGGCATTTAGCATTATAAGTTCTCCAAATTAACTTGTCGCTAGGCCTACCTCGGGCACAACGAGGCACCCAAATTAGGACACGATTTATATTCTTGCAAAATATGTTTAAATACTGCAACATTTTTTCTTCATAATCCGCACTAACTTGTTACCTTTTTTGTTTTTCTTTTCTTTTATTATTCCCCTCCCCAAAGGATAGTTCGTGCATTCTGGCACCATCATCATACAGTACAAGATCCAAGGGCCCTCCACCTCCTCCTCCTCCGAGTCCTACCGGGAACAAGAACAAAGGTAGAATGGGAGATTCAAGCGCCAGAAAGGAAATTGAAAGAATTGAGATTCCTCAGGGTACCCCGATTTCTAAGGAAACTGCTGCCCAACTTGAGCAGAAATTATTGAAGTTTCGAGAAGAACTGGACCAAGTTCGGAACTTGGCAAATTTATCATTCTCTCTCACCGCTTCTGATGTCAACTTTCCAAATGCTCAAAATCACGCACCTCCACAGAACACCCCACAACCACAGATGCAACCCACTCATGCTCAACACTGCAACACATGCCACACTCCAAACAACACTCAACTACTCATTCCTGAACCACTAAACACCACAAACGACCACCTCCACAACACTCCCATCTACGTAGATACCGTACCCCACTACACTCAACCAATCTCAAGTGCACCTGAGTCTGATGACAAGGACTCTCTTATCAGAAACTTGTCAGCAGAACTCAAGAAGTTGATCAGCCGAGTCCAGGGCATGGAAGGAAACAAAGGTATAAAGAGGCTGAAATATGAGGACCTCTGGATTCAGCCAGATATTGAACTTCCAGAGGGTACAAACCTCCCAAGTTCGAAATGTTCGATGACACGGGAGATCCCAGAGTCCATTTGAGGACATATTGTGATAAGCTGGTCGGAGGCGGAAGGAATGAGAAAATCTGTATGAAACTCTTCATGAGAAGTCTGAAGGGGGATGCTTTATCCTGGTACATCAGTTAGGACCCCAAGAAATGGACAAACTGGGTAGGTATGGCATCGAATTTCATGGATAGGTTCCGATTCAATACAGAGAATGCACCGGATGTATTCTACATCCAGAATTTGAAGAAGAAGCCTACCGAGACATTCCGCGAGTATGCTACTCGTTGGAGATCAGAGGCTGCTAAGGTCAGGCCGACCTTAGAAGAGGAACAGATGAACAGATTCTTCGTCCAGGATCAGGATCCACAATATTATGAGAGGTTGATGCTGATCGAGGGCCAGAAATTCTCCGATATTATCAAGCCGTGAGAAAGAATTGAGGAAGGCATTAAGAATGGTATGGTTACTAATCATGAAGCATTGCAGGCCACCAACAAGGCTTTACAGTCTGGTGGCACATCCAAGAAGAAGGATGTGAGTGCCGTAAAGGTCCATAGGGAGCCAAATCACCACTAAAATACCACACTTACCCGTCACCTCCACTTACATATCAGCCTATCCCGAATTACCAAGCACCTGCACCCTCTTACCAAAATCCACCACCCGTTTACCAATCATCTCCACATCTCACATATCAACCCACTTCACCCAGATACTCTCAACCTGCACCTGTTTACCAAGCTTATATTGCCCAACCCTCTCACTACCAATCACCTCCCACTCGCCAAAATTTCCCTAGACCCAGACCAAATTTTGACCGCAGACCTACCAGACAATATACAGCCATCGCTGAGCCAATTGACCAGCTGTATGAGAAACTTAAAGTTGCTGGTTACATCTCCCCTATCCCTGCCATAACTTTAGAAAATCATTCCCAGTGGGTCAACCCTAATAAGACTTGTGCGTACCACTCCGGCATGAAGGGACATACCATTGACGAGTGCTGCTCGTTGAAGGACAAGATTCAAACTCTGATCGATAATAAGGTTATCATAGCAAAGGAGCCTGCTCCAAATGTCCTCAACAACCCTCTGCCTGATCACAAAGGTGGAGACATTCACATGAGCGAGATCGAAGATGACTGGGACCCCAAGGGGTCGATAGGATTGATTTATGAGGGCGATGAGCCAAAGAAACCGGCGGTCATGCTTAACCCAATTGTTGTGCAGAATCAGCCCTTCAAGGGCGATGAAGTAAATATGTCTATACCTCTCGAATTTGAAGCACCTTCTTCTGCAAAGGTGCCCGGACCAATTAAGGTTGAGTTTGGAGTCCCGAAGGCACCTGCACCTTTCGAAGTTGATGTGTTACCACCAAGCATACCTATTCCTGTAGCAATGTCAGACATAACACCGTTCCACTCAAATGCCATACCATGGGGTTACACAGCTGTAGGGAGGAGGAAAGGGAAGACCAAGATAGGAAAAGCAATTGTTGCGTAGGGTATGACCAGAACAGGCAGGGTTTACACTCCAGAGCACCTAGCTGAGTCCAGTAAGAAAGCCTCTGGATGGACTACTGACACTGGGCCCGATGATCTTTGGAGGAAAATACAAGCTAAGGAGTATTCGGTCGTTGAGCAGTTGAACAAAACACCAGCGCAAATCTCCATCCTAGTTCTTCTGTAGAGCTCTGACGCACACAAAAATGCCTTGATGAAGATATTGAGCGAAGCTTATGTGCCCAGCAACATAACTGGAGGCGAAATGGCAAATATGGTAGGGCAAATACTGGAAAACCGCAAAATCACCTTCCACAAAGATGAGCTGCCACCGGAAGGATTGAGTCACAATAAGGCCCTGCACATCACCGTGCAATGCGAGGATTACTTCATCACTAGAGTCCTAATCGACGGAGGATCCAGCCTCAATATCTATCCGCTGATCACTCTCAGAACATTGGGAAAGAGCCTGCACGAGATCAAAGATGGAGCCATCAATATCAAAGCCTTCGATGGGTCCCAAAGGTCAACTATTGGAGAGATTAGCCTATGCCTGCAAATGGGACCAACATGGTTCGACGTTGACTTTCAAGTGATAGATGTCCTAGCATCCTACAACTTATTGTCGGGACGACCATGGATCCACGCCGCTGGAGTTGTAGCATTGAACCTGCATCAGGCAGTGAAGTTCGAATGGAATCACCAAGAGGTGATTATTCATGGCGATGGTAGCAACCCCATATATAGTCGCCAGACCATCCTGATGATTGGAGGCAGAAGGAGAATAGGCAGAGAAACATACCACCATATTTAAAGGGTCAATGCTGTAGACAAGGATAAATGGTGGGATAACAAGGTTGAAAGTATCTTGAATTGGTGTGGGTACGAACCTGGAAAGGGTCTCGGCAAAAACCTCCAGGGAATCACCAAACCCATCAAGATGAAGAAACATGGTACTACATTTGGTTTGGGGTATGAATACACTTGGAAGGAGTTCAATGACTGGTCGCCACAATGGCGCGGTCCCTACTATCTACTGGAGCATCCGATACCTCGCCTGGAGCAGACTTTCCAGCCGACAAACATCATATATGGATCAGAGGAAGATGAAGCATTGGCAGCCATGAAGAATCTATTCCTGGAAGACGATGATATGGACTTCTATGTTATTTTCGAGGAGGAAGGGGAGGAAGACCCTTCTATACAAGCTGTAAACCGAGGAGAATGCCTCAGCAATTGGTCAATCAAAACCACCAGGGCCCGGAAAGCTTCTGGGTAGCAAGGCTAAAAAAAAGCACCATGCATCACATTTTTACTTTTTACTAGCTGATTTTATTTCCGCATTGTCTTTAATTTTGAAAAGAGCTCTAATATTCAAAACAATTATGAATTTAATCGAAGCATTTCAATTTATTATATATCTCGCTCTTATTATTTTTTCTATCATTCACTTTATTTTACACAGCATTACTATTACTTGCCTTGATGATGAACCAACGATTGTGACTTGCAATGAGACAATGGAACAAACGGATATGGATTCAGAAGAGGATGATATACCAGAAGAAGTTGTCAGAGAGGTTGAGAATTTTAAGAATAGGCCTAAGTCTAACTTGGACGAAACTGAGGTCGTTAATCTAGGAGATACAGAGAATGTCAAAGAAACGCACATCAGTGTTCACCTATCACCATCAGAAAAGAAAGAGTACACGGAATTCCTAAAGGAATATGAAGACATATTCGCCTGGTCGTATGATGATATGACTGGTCTCAGTACATCCATTGTAGCTCGCAAACTGCCAACAGATCCAACATGTCCACTGGTAAAGCAGAAGCTCAGGAAATTCAAACCCGACATGAGTTCGAAAATCAAAGAAGAGGTTACCAAGCAAGTCAAAGCCAAGGTTCTCAGGGTAGTAGAATCCGACAAGGTTAGGCAACATCGTGATAGTGCCAAAAAAGGATGGGAAAGTTAGAGTTTGTGTTAACTACCGGGATCTTAACTGGGACAGTCATAAAGACGACTTCCCCTTGCCGAACATACACATTCTAATTGACAACTGCGCCAAGCATGAGTTACAGTCTTTCGTTGATTGTTTCGCTGGGTATCATCAGATATGGATGGACGAGGAAGATGTAGAGAAAACGGCTTTCATCACACCATAGGGAATGTACTGTTACAAAATGATGCCATTCGGTTTGAAGAATGTTGGTGCCACCTACATGAGAGCCATGACTACCATCTTTCATGACATGATACACAAGGAGATCGAGGTATATGTGGATGACATCATCATCAAATCCAAGAAAGCTAGGGATCACATGGAAGACCTAAGAAAGTTCTTCAACAGACTGAGGAGGTACAATCTGAAACTGAATCCCGCCAAGTGTGTATTCGGGGTTCCTGCTGGTAAATTATTGGGTTTCATCGTGAGTCGTCGAGGAATAGAATTGGATCCGTCAAAGATCAAAGCTATCCTAGAATTGCCGCCGCCAAAGAACAAGAAGGACGTGATAAGTTTCCTGGGGAGACTCAACTATATCAGCCGGTTCATAGCTCAGTCCACGGTCATTTGTGAACCTATTTTTAAAATGTTGAAAAAGAACGCTGCCACCAAGTGGACTGATGATTGTCAGAAATCTTTTGACAGAATTAAGGAATACCTATAAACGCCGCTGGTCTTGGTTCCGCCTGAGCCAAGAAGACCCCTATTGCTTTACCTTGCGGTATTGGACGGAGCATTCGGTTGTGTTTTGGGACAACATGATGAAATAGGGAGAAAGGAGCAAGCCATCTACTATCTCAATAAGAAGTTCACACCGTACGAGGCCCGGTATTCTCTTTTAGAATGCACTTGTTGTGCTCTGACTTGGGTCGCGCAGAAGTTGAGGCATTACTTCTGTGCTTACACTACTTATCTCATATCCAGAATGGACCCTTTGAAGTATATCTTCTAGAAACCCATGCCCACTGGCAAGCTCGCCAAGTGGCAAATCCTGCTAAGTGAATTCAACATTGTTTATGTGATCCAGAAATCAATCAAAGGGCAAGCCTTGGTGGATCATCTCGCCGAGAATCCCGTGGACGGAGAATACGATCCCCTAAAAACGTATTTTCCCGATGAAGAGGTATCTTTCTTAGGAGAAGATGTTGTAGAATCCTATGATGGTTGGAGGTTGTTTTTCGAAGGAGCTACAAATTTCAAAGGAGTTGGCATAGGAGAAGTGCTAGTATCAAAAACCAGCCAACACTACCCGGTATCCGCCAAGCTCAGGTTCCCTTGCACCAATAATATGGCCGAATATGAAGCCTGCATCTTGGGGCTCAAAATAGCCATTGACATGAACGTTCAGGAGTTGCTAGTGATCGGGGATTCAGACTTGCTCATACATCAGGTTCAAGAAGAGTGGGCAACGAAGAACTCTAAGATATTCCTTACTTGCATCACATATAGGAGTTGAGGAAAAGGTTCACAAAGACAGAATTCAGCACGTCCCTAGAGTCCAGAACGAGTTTGCTGATGCATTAGCTACTTTATCGCCCATGATCCAGCATCCAGATACAAATTTCATTGATCCCATCCCAGTAAAGATTCATGATCAGCCAGCTTATTGCACCCACATTGAGGAAGAAGCGGATGGAAAACCATGGTTCCATGACATCAAGGAGTACCTGACAACAGGGGAATATCCAGAACTTGCCAACGCTACTCAGAAGCGCACACTTCGTAGGTTATCCAGCAACTTCTTTCACAGTAGAGGAATCCTATATAGGAGGACTCCCGATTTGGGTTTACTAAGGTGTGTCGAAGCAAAAAAAGCATCCAGGCTATTGGACGAAGTGCATGCAGGGACCTGCGTGCCGCACATGAATAGTTTTGTCTTAGCAAAGAAGATACTCCGAGCAGGGTATTTTTGGATGACTATGGAAACAGATTATATCCGGTATGTTCGCAAATGCCATCGCTGTCAGATACATGCAGATATGATAAAGGTGCCTCCAAACGAGCTTACTGCAACAAGCTCACCATGACCATTCGCCGCTTGGGGAATGGATGTTATCGGACCTATCGAGCCTACCGCATCAAATGGGCACAGGTTCATCTTAGTGGTAATCGATTATTTTACCAAATGTGTCGAAGCAGCATCATACAAGGGGGTCACAAAGAAGGTTGTGGCAGATTTCGTCCGCGACTGCATTGTTTGTCGGTTCGGAATTCCAGAATCAATCATCACCGATAATGGTTCCAATATCAACAACGACTTGATAAAAGCAATGTGTGAAACATTCAAGATCAAACACAAAAACTCTAGAGCCTACAGGCCTCAGATGAATGGAGTTGTTGATGCAGCCAACAAGAATATCAAGAAGATACTAAGGAAGGTGGTCGAAAAGCACAAACAATGGCATGAGAAATTATCATTCGCCTTATTGGGATACCACACCACAATCCGCACATCGACCAGAGCAACTCCCTACATGCTGGTTTATGGTACAGAGGAAGTCATACCGCCGAGGTAGAAATTCCCTCTTTAAGGATCATACAAGAAGCAGAGTTGGATGATGCAGAATGGGTAAAAGGTCACTACGAGCAGTTAGCCCTTATAGATGGGAAAAGGATGAATGCAGTTTGCCACGGTCAATTGTATCGGAACAGAATGTCCAGAGCCTTCAACAAAAGATTTAAGCCAAGGAAGTTTACACCGATGCAGCTGGTGTTGAAGAAAATATTCCCATATCAAGATGAAGCCAAGGGGAAGTTCTCTCCCAATTGGCAGGGTCCGTACATGGTTCACCGGGTTCTAACTGGAGGAGCCCTTATTCTTGCAGAAATGGACGAAGAAATCTAGCCAAAGCCGATCAACTCAGATGCAGTAAAACGATATTATGTGTAACCACTTATGATTCCCTCTATGATGTAATTTTAAATACGCCTGACCTGATTCCCGTTTAAGAGGGGATACGTAGGCAGCCCTATGGGTTCGGTCACAATTTAATAAAAATTCCATTTTTCCCCGCTATGGGAACTGGGGCAGAATTTTGAGGAGGACCCTCAAAATTCCGAAGTTGATTTTAGTCCATGCATCGCCAGAAGCGCCAGCCCAGTAAACTGGGGCAGAATTTTGAGGAGGACCCTCAAAATTCCGAAGACGATTTTTTAGTCATTCAGCACAGCCGTCATAAATGTCCGCTCAGCAAACTGGGGCAGAATTTTGAGAAGGACCCTCAAAATTCCGGAGCGAAAGAGGTTGCAATGTCTTGAACCAAGTCGCAGTTGTTGGTTCATCTAAAGAAAACTATTTTCGATTATATACTTACGTTATATTTACTAAATCATGCATAACTATTATCCGAATTTGTGTTGTTTAGCGACGCTACCCCAATGACACACAAAGTCAAGAGCCTGGGGAAGACGAACTAACCTTTTCCCCTTACAGAACTCACAATTTTTCTTTTGATGCAGGCAATCGACTTGCAGTATCATTAAGTATATTTATGTACGCATACTTTCCCAAGAATGCAACTTCTCAGAATCATCACTTGCCCGCAATTGCTATCCGTACACAATCTCCCCAGCAGTCATATTGTCGTAATCGGCTATCAGCTAAGAGATCTTACTACTAATCGTCCTTTTTACATTCTTGCACTGCATAAGGCTACTTATCTGCCTTTCGAGACTAAGCTCTGTCTCCATCTGCATTTTGCATAAGGCTACTTTTCTGCCTTCCGAGGTTAAGCTCTACCTCCCTCATCATCTACATAAGGCTACTTATCTGCCTATCGAGACTAAGCTCTGTCTCCATCTGCATTTTGCATAAGGCTACTTTTCTGCCTTCCGTGGTTAAGCTCTACCTCCCTCATCATCTGCATAAGGCTACTTATCTGCCTTTCGAGACTAAGCTCTGTCTCCATTTGCATTTTGCATAAGGCTACTTTTCTGCCTTCCGAGGTTAAGCTCAACCTCCATCATTATCTGCATAAGGCTACTTATCTGCCTTTCGAGACTAAGCCCTGTCTCCATCTGCATTTTGCATAAGGCTACTTTTCTGCCTTCCGAGGTTAAGCTCTACCTCCATCATCATCTGCATAAGGCTACTTATCTGCCTTTCGAGACTAAGCCTTGTCTCCATATGCATTTTGCATAAGGCTACTTTCTGCCTTCCGAGGTTAAGCTCTACCTCCATCATCATCTGCATAAGGTTACTCTTCTGCCTTTCGAGACTAAGCCCTGTCTCCATCTGCATTTTGCATAAGGCTAATTTTCTGCCTTCCGAGGTTAAGCTCTACCTCTATCATCATCTGTATAAGGCTACTTATCTGCCTTTCGAGACTAAGCCATGTCTCCATCTGCATAAGGCTACTCTATCTGCCTTTCGAGACTAAGCATTGTCTCCATCCTGCATGGCTGAAATATCGCCTCTTTACTTTTCTCGCACGGCTGCAACATCTCCACCTTCATTTAAATTCTTTACCGGCTGAAAGATCGCCACCTTTTGCATTTCATGGGCTGAAAGATCGCCAACCTATTCAAAGGCATCATAGTTTGGAGGCACCATCTACATGGCCCGAGAACATCATTTCATGGCCTGTGAATTTTTATGTACGCTCTTCATAGCCCGGGACGTCATGGTCTAAGGACGTCATCCTAATCGTCAAAAGACAGCATTCATGGTCCAATGGGAACTTGCATCACGTTTAAATTTATGTACAATCTATGCTGTATTGCCCACTTGCAGGTACACCGGCTAGAAAATGGCCGTCTCAGTAGTAGCGATCCCACTCCGGTTCTCGCAGCCTATCAGACTTCAACTATCCTTTTCAACTTAGGCATCGCGTCCGTTCCTTTCAATAACTCTATCGGCATATTTCGCCGATGGATCCTGAACTACATATGGCATGATTCCTGTAAGACCAGGGATATGTAGGCAGCTCAAGAGCCAGAGCTCGGTCAGAATTCTTTGCAAATGGTCTCTTTCGGTCAAAATTGGCCATCATATCTTTACCCGACAACTCTTTCATCCTTTCCGGGTAAAGAGGGGCAGCTGTTGATACCCAATTTTCCCTATGTATTTCTTTTACATGTAAACACTTTCAAATATCATATACATACATATATAAGTATGCCCAAGTGTTTTAGTATTTTTCCAATTTTTTTAAAGATTTTAAATTGATTTATTGCTCAAAAATTATTCCCAAAATTATCACTTTGGTGAATAACTTATTTTATTCTCATATTTATACCAAAATATAGGTAGGTTACTTTTCATATATTTTTACAAATTAATTTGGTATTTTAAAAGCTAAATTGCATATAATTGCAATTTTAGCCTGCTTTAAGATTTAATAGCATTTTATAATTATGAAACTGGTTCCAATATTTTTAAATTAATATTTATATACTATTAACGGATCCAATGCTTTTAATTTGCTTTCAAAATTTTTTTTTACTATTTTTATAAATAAAAAGGGAAAACTGGCTATTTAAATTTTGGCCTCAGTTCGTTTCAATTGTAGCCCCATTACATTTCGATTTTAGCCTAAAAATGACCCAATTTCAAACTCAAATTCGGACTAGCCCAATTCCTTTTGACCCAACCCCTAACCCAAATCAAACGACCCAACCCGGTTCCCCACCTACCTTCTTAAATCTAGGTCGTTGATCATTCGGATCAACGGCCACTATTCGCCCTACTATAATTAATCACAGGTGACTACCCTAATCCTTCATTCTCACCTGGCCTGCCGCCTTTGAATCCCAAACCCTCTCAAATCCTCTCAAAACTCTCCGAAACCCTAGTCTCCTCCTACCACCTTTTCAACCATCGGTTATCGGAATCCATGGCTTCTCAGGCCATGGAAAGTTGGTACTCACCTATCTTCACCAGTAAGCCAGGGTTGTTCGAAGCTTCGAGGCCTGACCTCGACGATTCCCTCTCCAATCTTCTCAGACCTTTGATTTCATGGCTCCTCCGGCTATGCTCCGGCATATTCAAGATTCAGGAGCCTGATTCTTGACCTCTACGACTCAAGATCGGACCTGTTTCCAAGTCTTTCTCATTTCTAGGGTTTCTCCAAAACCCTAAGCTATTCAAGGTCCTTTCACCGTTATTTGCTTAGATCTATAATGTATCTATGCTTTTCTTGCCATCTAAAGTGTTTTCCCCAAAAGTTTCTTTTCAAAATCGTTTCTCATCGATTTTAGGGTTTCTGAAAGGATTTTTTGGGAAAAATCTTTCTGATTTTTCTTCTTCTTTACTTTATGTGTGTTTGTCCATACCCTACTGGTGTGATTACTCTTTATTACGCATGTATTGTCTTCTACCTTTTCTTTTCTGCTATGCATGTTACTCTGTTAATCCCTGCTTAGTTTTCTTTACTCTTTTACTATGTGTGTTTACCATTAAGTTATTTGATCTTTTTTACTAGACTCTGTTCATGTTCTTACATGCTTCATCTACTTGTGTTCACGTTTGTATTATCTCCTTCTTCTGAACTTGTTTAGCTTCCGAGTTTTCTCAAATATGTTCTTCATGATTTTTCTTCCTTTATCATTCAAACATGCTATCATATCTATTTTGTTGAGACTCTAAAACAAATGAATTGCTTTCTCGCTTCCATGTCTGATTCAATTTTGAAACCCTAGGATTTGGGGGCTTTTCTTTGACGATTTTGATTTTTGTGTTCGAGTTAAGGCTCCACTTTGGGACCCTGAACTCTCAGACTCACTATGAGTCTGCAAATTGAACCTGTATCTTTTTGCTTATGATTCTGAACTTCTCTTCGATTAAACTCTCTTCTAAATAATTTGACAGCCTCTTCTTGATTCACATATTTGTGTGCTTTATATATGAGAACTCTTCTTTCAAAAGGTTTTGCCAACTACTAATTGATTCCGAATTCCTTTAATGGTGTTTACTTGATTGTTACTGATTTTCCCTAATTGAACCTTTCTTTACCCTTTTTCTGACTTGGTTCATTCGAACAAAGCTTGCAGCTTTGATTTTACTGGTTGTTTGATTGATTCCCTTTCCTTATTTTCACAAACCATGTACCATTGGACTTTGGCCTTAAATAAACCCTGTGTATTTACCCTTATTATGTTACTTTGGAAAAGGTTTTAATCAAATTCTTTCCTTAATTGTCTTATGCCCGTTCAAAATCAGAATCCCTTAACCAAAGGGAGACTTTATGTGATTGATTGCAAACTATTTCCTTACCTTTTCTTACTTGTTTTCTGCACTATAAAAGGGGACTACCCTTCTGCACTTGAACACACTTTGAATTGCATACTCTTACACACACACTCTCAATTACAATACTCTTTCAATTCTCTACTCTCTTCTGAGATCTTTTGTACTGCTTGCTTGCAATTTGGCTTACAAGACTTCTGCTTTCACTTATTTGTTTCCCTGAAACTGGTATGTCCTAATTTTGATTCCAGCATCATCCCTATGTGTTTACTTTACAGTTGCTACACTCTTGGCTACTTTCCTGTTCATGTTCTGTATTGCATATGATACTCTCTCTTTGGATCTACTATTTGTTGTGAATTCCCCATACCCCTACTCCCTTCTATGTGTTTGAGTTAAGGTTTATGGCCTGGCAGTATCCAAATTGCTGCTCAGGTCTGAACCTGATCCTCAATGGATCTTAACTCCCGAAATGTGGCCTAGTAGACTGGTTGGGGTGTGCCATCACTCCTTATTGTTGGGTATGACCACCAATTTACCCTGGACTTCCCCTAATTCCCCTCTATTGCACTTGCACTTACTCCTAGCCTCTAAGTTCTGCCCCTCCTATGAGCCTTGCCTTGGGACTTTGAATTCCCTCTGAGCTTGGACATTTGAGGGATGGCCCTTCCACACTGCACTATAATCTGATTCTGCAATGATATTTGGGGGTATAAGCATTGCCTGGAGTTCTTGAAGCTCCTTGGAACTTTGACACATCCCAAATAAGAGAAAGGCTTTGGAAATCTGATCTTTGGATGTTGGTTTATTTCATATTTCAAACCTGGGGTCTGAATTAGGCTCTCCTTGGTTGGAATCTTTAATTTCTGATATATTTTTATCTTTTTCTTATTCATTCTGGTCTGTAATAATCTTGTAATAAACTGCTGGGGTGTTAGTGAAAAAGGGAGGGTCAGTACTGCATGCAAAGGGGTAGATACCATGTTCATAGGGATTTACTATACTTTTGAAATTCTGCATCCCATGTAGATACCATGTTCATAGGGAATTCCTATACTTCTGAAATTCTGCATTTCATGTAGATACCATGTTCATAGGTTTTTCTACACTTCATATAGATACCATGTCTATGAGTCGTGTTTGAAATTCTGCATATCATATAGGTAATATGCCTATGGGACTTCCTGCATTTTGCATATGCATCTGTCACTAGGCAAACATGTTTATAAGATTTAAATAACTAACTGCATATAGATGACCTGCCTATAGGATTTCTGCATGACAATAACAGTGCTTAAAATCAGTAACGCCTAGAAAGCATGCCTATAGGAGCTGTCAATCAAACCTGAATTGTCAACTCGCTTATAAGCCTAAAATCAGTAGCAATAATGTTTAACGCTTGCAGATCTTATGTTCCTATAATTGACAATTCTTTTTTCTGCAACCAGTTTACTTCTTTATTTCTGAAACTAATAGATATCATGTTTATAGGTTCCGTTAAACACCTAGGCAAGCTTTAGGGTAAAAACTATAATTGCATCAGTCTTTGATAATTACAACCAGCAGGCAGGCCTAATTCGTACTTCTTATCTGAAATATGTGATAAATCATCCTGCCTTAATGTTTAAATTTAATTCAGACCTAATCAGTACGTGTAAGACATGCTAAACTGTATGATTTTCTCTAATTTAAGGAGGTTTATTTGAGCCATATCTGCTTACTTGCTTTCCCAATACTTGTTGTATACGTTTTGAATGTCGCCTTAGAATTTTATCCTTTTTAAAAAAACTACAAAAGCCCCAGCTCCCTCCCCTTTAGGATTAGTAATCCCATATGCCTCCGGGACTGATAGGATTGGGACGGGTAATAGCATGCAATAAGTAACGATATTATTCCGCATTTTAATACCTTAACGGGGTGGGAAGGGTAGATATGGAGATGATTACTGATGCGCTAATATCACGTGCGACCCCTCTTTTTTTGAGGAGTGATAACGGGGTATTGCATTGAAGTGATCCATATTAATCGTAAACCTAGGACCCCCCTCCCCTTATTTGCTTTCATCTCTTCTCGTGAAACCATTCAAATATTTTTTTCATAAATTTTTGTCCTCTCTACTTACCTTCAAAAGTTTTCAACCTAATTGCAATGTTGTATGCAAGTCCTTATTTGAGCCTTGATTGTTTACTTGTAAAGTCACAATTGTAACATGGCCGGGACAACACTAGTTGATCTTGAGGGGTGCCTAACACCTTCCCCCCGAGATAATTTCTAGCCATTACCCGAACTCTGGTTTTTTCCAACTCAAACCTTTCTTAAAGTGTCCTAATGCACTATAATCATTAGGTGGTGACTCTTCAAAATTCCAAAACCCAATTCTCGAAAAGGAATAGAGTTGTCCTCCCAATGTCGTAT